>NW_024347731.1:1202846-1923535 GCF_902729225.1 Pteropus medius | reverse complement strand
GAGAGAGCTAATTCAGGTATGTGTTTAGCAGGGAATGATCCCAGAATACCTAGTTCTGTGATCTGATTTTATTTCCTTTCTGGTCATTAGTTTGAATGTTCTCTCGACCGCAAAGCCTGACGTTTTCTTTCTAGTAGCTCCATGGAGATTTGTGGAACCTGAATGATTTCTTTCAAGCTCTAGAAATGGGGTTTTGACTTTCCCCGATGGAACTGTCCTCTTTAGTAACAGCCCAATGCAAGCTAATCACAACTGGCACCAGTTAGTTGGCTACTCTTCTCTGCTCTGGGCTGTCAAAGCTAGCGATGTATTTACTTTTCCTTCTCTTGCTTTTACTCAGAGCCTAAGGGGTGAAAATAGAGGACATGAATAATGGCAATCCTCTTTGGGCAAGAAGAATAAATCAGGAATCATCTCACAATCAGGCATTTCGCATTCCCTTCCCCAGCTAGTCCTGTATCACTATAGAGAGAAAAATGCTCCCTCTGTCCTCAGACTATTCTTGTTCACAAGTTTCCTTTCCCAGTAGTTTTTCAAATTGATTTAATAAGGGTCTTGATGCTTTAGATTCCTGAACCTTCAGAGTGCAGGTGGGTGTTGGTTTTTTCTGGGAATGATATTTCATAATTGGCTTCAATCACTCACTACAGTGTTCCAAATCCTTACAGCCAGCCAAGGGAGTTGCCTGTTTTCCTTGGAGATTATTAGGAAGCCTGAGTGAATGTGAGCTTGACTCCTGTTTGGTAACACAAATGGGGACTGCTGGACAGAAGCGACTGCTGGACAGAAGCAACTGCTAGCTGTCTTGATCCAAATCCTAAGGTTGAATTTCTGGAGCCAGACCCAAGAACAGTCAAAAGGGGAGGGGCTCTCTATCTATGTTCCCCAGTCTTGCTTTCTCTGCTCCCAGATCATCACCATTGTAGCCACAATGGAGTTAGAAGGACAAAAAAGGAAGCAGGCACGGTTGGGGAGGGAAGGGAAGGCAGTGCACAGAGTAGTTTTCAAGTGTGGTCTCCAGACCAGCAGCATCAGCATCACTTGCAAACTTTTTAGAAACACAGATTATCAGGCCCTACCCAAAACTTATTGAATCAGAAAGTTCAAGGATTGGGCCCAACGATCTGTGTTTTAACAAGTCCTCTAGGTAATTTTGATACACGCTCACATTTCAGAACCACTGTTTTAGACAGTGTTACTCAAAGGAAGTCTGTGGACTACGGTCATCTGGGAGCTAGTTAGAGGAAAAGCCTTTGGGAGATAATTAAGGTTATATTAGGTCATGAGAGTAGGGCCCTCATGGTGGGATTTCTGCCCTTACAAAAAGAAGAGGAGGCAGGAGATCTCTCTCTCTCCCCTACTCCCATCTCTCTCTCTCCAGACATCAAGAAAGGACTACGTGAGGACATAATCAGGAAGAGAATCCTCACCAAGAACCTGACCATGCTGGCACCCTAATCTTCCAACTACCAGAACTGTGAGACATAAACACTTTTTGTTTAAGCCACCTAGTCTATGGTATTCTGTTACAGCATCTGACTAAAGCATGCATCTAGGATTGAGAATTACTGCTCAAAGGAAGAAATTATTAAATACAGTTCATATTTTCTAGGAGAAAAAGCGATCCCTTCTTCACGGATGCTAAAGGATATAAATGATTTTCCTTTGCAGATTTACTGGAGATCAGTTAGAAGAGCTCAGTTGTCACACCTCTCTTCAAAGAGGGGTTAAGTTTCAGAGTTTCAGCAGTAGATGGCGGCCTGCAACATCATCAATGATACTTTCGTGTTCCCTCAAAGGAATGAAGCAAAGACTAACATCAAGCTACTACCAATGTGAAATGAAGGCCATGAAAAACCGAAATGGGGAACAAGAAAAGAAGGGCCCAGCAGCCCAAATTTAACTCCACCCCAGCCCTGGTTCACCGACCAAGGAGAAAGGTGGGCAGGTCTCAGGATGAGAGGTGTTGGGACTCAGCCTGGGCTCTGCCTGAGGCCGGGGGCCAAGGTTAGCCAGTAGCGAAGCCCAGCTCAGGGGAGAGGTGAAGGCAGTGTGGGGAGAGCTTCAGGACTATCCCCACTAACTGGATGATGGGCAGCACTGGCCTTGCAGCCTTGCCAGGAATCATCAGCATTGTGGTCATTCAGGTTAACAACCAGACTGTGTGTATATGTGGTATCTTAAGGAAGTTGCAGCTCCGTAATTTTGTGAACATTTGCTCCCACTTAAGGCCTGCTTCCAGGGTCTTATAATCCTTGGGGTGACTGGAAGTTATGTCTTTGGGTGTTACACATTAAATTTACTGAATGCTCCTCTTCTCTGGATGACGCAAGGCAGTGAGTTGGATTTTAATACTCCTCAAACCACCACTGGTAGCCCAGGCTCGTGTCTGATGGAACAAAGACAGGGAACAAGACTTTGGAAGTGTGACCATGAGGTCATTAGCTTCAATGTAATGCAAATTCCTTGGGACCTTCTAGGACATTATATTAAATATATAGATGCCTAAGGCATAGTTTCTACATTTAGGAAGGGGTCAGTTAAGACAGAAACAAATAATCACCATCATCAACAACAAAGAGGTTGGAAAGGCAAAGAATGTTCTACAAGAAAGAGTTAGAGTTAAAGATCACAGAACCATTGTCCAGGGTCTCTAAATGTCAATTCCATCATTGTTAGCAGCTCATTGTGTATCTTAGCTTTCTTCTCTGTAAAATTGATTCATCAGATTTATCACCAACAGCATTTTCTTTCTTACCTCCCAGGGTTACCTTGAGAACCAAATAAGACCATAGATGTGAAAATAATTAGTGAAATTCAAACATTTAATTGCCACTTGGTAATACTTATATAGTTCTATACAAATAACTTTCAGGCCAGTATTTTTAGTTATTTTTATTACAATGAAATAAAGGTGTTTCAGGTGGGGTGGGGGTGGGGGGAGGGGGATGGTGGTGGTGGGCGATGGCTAGAGAGCTGAGACACAGTTGGTTCCCCAGAGCCTCTTTGACAATCGCATTCGGCAGGAATGTCTTCGTGGAAGGATACAGGCACCACTGGGTCCAACATAATCTGGCTTACTATCTGTTGTCACTTGGTGTGCTGTAGGATTGCTTAATGGGGAATTTACTGTGTTCTTTCTTTTTCCTTTACACACATTAAGAAAATAAACCACAGCAATCATGAAATCAGAACTTTGGTGAAATACATTGCAGAAGAACCAGGAAACACATTGCAATGGAGCCTTCTGGGTGCTGCTGCAAGTTTGGGGATAAATGGGTAAATCAGGTTCTTATAGGTAAAAAGATAAATACATACAAGGGAGTTTTGTTTTGTTTTGTTTGTTTCTAGTGGTGGTGCGTACAAGGCATGATCGAGTGTTAAAACATTCATATTCCATGAGAAGACTGAAAATGTAAATATTTGAGATAGGATTTGGATCCTAACTTTTTTCATGTGACCCTGGGCAAGAAAAATAATTTCTCTAAACCTCATTTCTTCATTTATAAAATGCAACAATACCCAACCTTATAGGATTGTTATGAGGATAAAGGGAATACTATAAAATAATTATTGTATTCTGTTTAATAAATGGTCACTATTATTATGGTTATTTAAAGAGTCTTTATAGAACTAGCTCACAGGAAAGCTATCTTTAAGAGTGAAAATAAAAATATAAGAACTCATTTTCCTCTTGAGTATCTGTTCCAAACAGGGTAGGCATTCTGTTCGGATAATGTGCTGTTGTTACTGCTGGGACTTAGCATGGATATTTTTCATAAGTTGAATGCAATGACTGAGGTGGAAAATGATCAAGTGAGGTGTTTTTGTTTGTTTTTAGAAATGTCGCCTCTAATTTAAAATGTTTAAATTGATTTTTTTGGTTGTTTCTTATAGTAAGTTTTATTCTCATAGAAAAAGATATGTCAATCATATTTATAATACTTATTAAAATAAAATCTCTAGAGCCCACATGGCCAGAAACTCAGTTTGCATACTAGCAAGGATGTGAAGCAGAGTTCTCCTACATCATAGACAAGAGGTTTCTCATTAAGATGACGTGATGGAAGTTTTTATATTTTGTAAATTTTCCCACATTAGTGAAAAATGTGTGTTTTAAAATGTTTCTTAAGTGAAACCATGATGTATTTTGTTGACATAGGTGATTTCATGTACTGTTGAGAGTTCTGTTTTGTTTAAATCTGTGAAGTTAGAGACTAGTGTCCTCTTGCCCTCCATCCCCATCTTTCAAGATGTGCTCGCGATCTGGTTTGGAGAATCCACTAGAAGGGCTTAAGAATTGTGGTAAGTAATGCAAGGTGAAGCAGCTGGCTCACGGCACACGGCATGGAAAATGAACATCGACAGGAAGTATTAACTGGAGAATAGAAAGCATTCTGAGTATTTTAAATAGTGGAGATTTAATACAAGAAATTAGTTCCATGAGTGATGGGAGAGACTGGGAAGACAGAGAGAACAATGAAGCAACCCAGAAGTTAGAAACAGTAGGACACCGCTAGTCTCCCTCCTGCCCGCTGCCTCCCCCACCCCCCACCCCCGGCCGCTCCAACTCTTCACCCCCGGAAGGCAGGAGAAAAGCACTCACATCACCTGGCCAAAGCAGGAACCTCCGTGGTTGTGCAGAAGTTGGAGTGCTGAAGAAAGAGCCACCACTACAGATGCCATCATGGGAGGGAGAGGGAGAGACATCTTGGCTTCTTCTTTCCTCCTGCCCTCCGGTGTCCCTCAGTGCCTCCCATTGGAAGAACTCGCCCAGCCACGGGCTAACACTGAGGCCTGTGTTCAACCTGCAGGGGGCAGCACCCACCATCCTGTTCTCAGCAGAGGACCGAGTCTGAAGGCAAACAGGCCTAGCAGTGGCATAGCCTGCTCTATTTTTTCCACAGAGCATTCATCGACCTTGACCTATTTACAATTTTTTGATTATTTATGATTTTTCTACCTTGACTGGAATATAGGGCTCTTAAAGGCAGACGCTCTGCTGTTTTGTTTACTATCATATCCCTGGCTCCTAAAGGAGCACCTGGCATATAGTAGGAACTCAATAAATATTTGTTAAGTGAAAGAATATCTCTCAACAGACAGTGAATCTGACTTACAGAAGGCATTGGACAAATATATATTGAGTAAATGAGACTGATTAATAATTACAATACCAAGTTAAGTGTTATGTGAAAAACAAGATGCCATCTAAGTTGAAATCCAACTCAACAATTTTCTAACACAAGACACCTGAGAATATTACATTCATTTGAAGAGCCTTATAATTTATGATTCATTTTCAAATGTGATTTCTTTATATTTCCCAAAGACTTTTTGACTCATGTAATTTCAGTTTCATCTTCATAAATTTTTCTAGTTGAAATGCTCCCTATTTGATTCTTTTTTTCTTCTAAGTTTTAAAAATAGTTCAGGAAACCTGAAACTCTTAACTCAGTTTGTCAAAAAAAAAAAAGACCTTGAAAATAAATGCTTGCACTATTTATTGCCAATAAAATTGAACACCATAATTCAGGAGAAAATGAACAGAAAATTATTAATTTATTACATTTTAAGATTAAAATCAAATCTGACTTTATAGGTCAATTAAGCAAACACTGCATGAAACTATATATAGTGGTCAGACAGAAATACTTTTTTGTTCTGGTAACTTTCCACTTTAAGGAAGTCTTAAAGTCAGTGTTAATTATCTCGTTCGTAGTTTCTTCATCTCTCCTAAGAAATCAACTTCTAAGTGATTCATATCAGGAATAGTAAATTTTTATTTCCCTGTGGAAACTTCAGGGGAAAAAAAAGAAACTTCAGATTGATAGTGGTATCTGGGTAGCGAGTAAATAACATTTATGATTTTGTGACCAATTTAAGTATGTTAAAGATATTTTTTAGTTACTGATCATCCTTTTTAAGATTTTTGTTTTTGAAGACAAACAAGGGACTGAATTTCGGACCAAAGACGTGTCATGTGTTTAAAATAATTTTGAGACTAAAAAAAAAAAAGATCATTCTGTTTCCTTTGGGACAAATGATTCATTCAGGTAAGAGTCTTAGGAAAGTCCACCCATGGTGAACAATAGAAAGGTTATGATGAATTTCTAATTGTCCCCAGGCAAGAAGAAATTTAAATACATTCTTTCCGTGTGAATTCATTTTTCTTTCATCTCAGCTGATCAGATCTCCAAAATGAAAAACTATTGTCAACATAGTCTTGTTCATGCTTGTTTTTAAAGCTGTTTCTTTTTTTCAAGACTTAGTAGGCCTTTGGAAAGGACACGGCATACTGGAACAAAGTTTGTTGTTCTAGTTAATTTGTTCCTGGTAAGTGTATGGTACAGCAAGGAAAGAATTGTTTCATATTTTATTCCAATTTTGAGAAACGCTAAGATCAGCTTCTAGTTTTTCCAATTGTTGATACTTTTGGATAAGTTGCTTAACTTACCTAATTACAATAATAATGGCTTACATTTATGGAGTACTTACTATGCCTCAAGTACTGATCCTATGTGCTGTACGTGACCAGTTGTTCAGACTCTGAACAAATTGAGGGGCCTGGATCTCTCACTGTTCCCATTTCACAAATGGAGAATCTGAGGCACGGAGCAGTCAGTAACTTGCCCAAGATTCCACAGCTAATCAATGGAGGAACTGGGCCATGAACCTCAGCAGTCTGGCTCCAGAGCCCATAGTCTTACCGGCCTCCAAGCTAGCAAAGGGAAATGAAAATATCTTCTTTATGAAACACACTGAAAGTGCATTTTGGTGCTTTTCTCTAGGAGAAAAAAATGCCTTCTTAAGCTGCTTTTCCAAGGAAGGGGAGGCCCTGATGGCATGTTTAAGGGACAATGTACTGCTTAACTGCTGTATACACGCACACACACACACACAATAATAAAATAATCAAATAGGAAATTAGGTTCCTCACAGAAGGCAAAGCAGGGAGGACATCAAACAGAGGAGCAGGGTCTTGAGTATGGGGAAAAGTGACTGGGAAGAGAACTTGGGAAGTGGGTTGGTGGAAGGACATTAAGAATGATTTTTCCTTCAATTGCTCAGTGGAAGGTCTTAGATCCCCATAGGATTTTGGAAGTCAAGTTTATTTAAATCTCAAAAGATGAGTGATATCACCTGACTCCTGGGTTATACTTATAACTCTTTAATATAGCTCTAATATTCAACACATATGCCTTGGAAAACTGTGTTTTTAGATATGGGTTTAAAATAAGATTATTTTTATAATTGTGTCTAGTTGTCCTCTATGGGTCAATTTTTTTCTTTGAAAATCAAGGAGAAAGTAACTCCCAAATCCGAGTGCAATTTCACATGCTCTCCAAATTATATCACAGGTATTTATGCTACAAAACTGAGAATAGATGCAAGGAAACAAAATAAGCTTGACCAACATTTGAGAATCTACTACATGTTAAATACTAAGCCACAATTACCTTTTTAAATCAGCAATATTTAAGTAGAATTAATACATAATGAAATTCACTAATTTTGTATATAGTCTTAAAAAATATATTCAGTAGTGTCACCACCACCATAATGACATAGAACACTTCCATCACTCATGTTCTTTTGTAGTTAATCCTTCCTTCACTCTGGTGATCTGCTTTCTACATTACAGTTTTGCTTTTTCTAATTTTTCATATAAGTGGAATCATATAATATATACTCTTTTATGTTGGGCTTTATTCATTTACCATAATGCTTTTGAGATTCATCTATATTGTTTCATGTATCAGTTATTTGTTGCTTTTTAATGCCGAGTAGTTTTCCACTATCTGGATGTATCACAGTTTGTTTATCCATTCACTAAGTGATAACATTTGGATTGTTTCCAGGTTTTAGCTATCATGAATGTTCATGTACAACTATTTATGTGAGCATGTTTTCATTTTTCTTGGATAAATATTTAGAAGTGGAGTCATTGGGTCACAGGGTATGTGTATGTTTAACTTTATAATAAATGGCCGAACAGTTTTCCAAAGTGGCTGTATTATTTTTCATTTTCACTAGCACTCTAAGAGAGTTCCAATTACTCTACATCTTATCAACACTGGGTATTTTCAGTCTTTTAAATTTTAACCATTCTGGTGGATATGTAGTGATATCTTAATGTGGTTTTAATTAGCATTTTCTTAATGATAAAGATGTAGAACATCTTTTCATTTGCTTATTTGACACATATAGCAAATATTTTGACTATTTTAAAAATTTGAGCTGTTTGTTATTTTGTTTTTGCATCATAAAAGTTCTTTATACATTCTTTATAGAAGTCCTTTATCAGATATATATTTTGAAGATATATTCTTCCAGTGTGTGGCTTGACTTTTCATTCTTTCAATATTGTTTTCTAAAGAACAAAGGTTTTAAATGTTGAAGTTTAATTTGTCATTTTTTTTATTTTTTATTTTTATGGTTCATGTTGTTTATGTTCTATCTAAAAATCTTAGCTTACTCCAAGGTCACAAATTAAAAAAAAATATTTTCTTCCAGAAGGTTTATATTTTTAATTCTTCTATTCAGAGGTCTGTAGCTTGTTTTTAGTTAATTTTTATGAACAATGTGAATGTAAGGTTGAAGTTTTTTTTTTAAATGTGTATGGATATTTGATTATTCCAGCGCTTTTTTTTTTTTTTGCCAAGACTATATGCTAGGCGGTAAACTGTACTTCTTAAAATTTACTTTCTCTTTTAAATATACAATAATGCTTTTCTACACCCCTTTCTTTTAGGGATCTGGCAACACTGAACTCAAGGAAAAATATGAGTGAGGGGACTAATGTTAGGAATTCTATGCTTATTTTCTATCGGTTGACACCTGCTCAACCTAGTACCTCATCAGAATTAAGTTCAACTAACAACCTCCCTTCTTCTGGGTCAGAAAATTTATGAAGAGCTTTGCTAAGCATTTAGCTTTGAGGATGTAAAGGTAAAACCTAACCATAAGAATTTAGAAACACAACAAACACATGGTATAAAAAAGAGGATAGGAACCTTCCACCTATAGATTTAGGTTCGAGTGACTCATGTATCTCAAACACAGGGAAGAAACCTCTACGTTTCTTGTAGATGAGATCAGTGTAAAAAAACTTGATTTTAAACTTGAAGGAATGGTTAAATGCATTGGTCTATGCTTGAGGGATTGGAGGGACCACTCCTTTCCTTCTCCTGCTAGTTCCTTAATTATTGGGGGAATCACCTCTCGTGCAACACTTCCTACATCTCTCTAGGCTTTCACTGCTATCTTTGGGATTTAAAAGAATTTATTTGGTGAATTTGGAAGTAGAAACTGGGCACATGTAGCTCCATTTTCATTTCTTTCTCTTTGGCCTCCATGTAGACTATAGGGAGCTCGCATTCCTGGGGAGGCTTGATGATTTTCAGTTCTTCCCATGACTTGTGGGTAAGTATGTCTCATTCTAGAATTTGATATTGGGAAATTTGCTTGCCAGCAGATACATTCTCCAGTATAAGCTTTATCAGTAATAAAGGTGGTATTTAGTTCTCCCCACTGTATATTATTCCTCAGTCAGTTCAGAATATGGGCAGGATGAGGGATGCAGCTTATTTGGCCTCTCCAACTCCAAAGGTCCAGACAAAATAGAAAGCTAAAGATTGGTTTAATAAATGTCTTCGGTATTTAGTTATTATAAGATACATGGTTTACTTCTTCAAGTCCACAAAGTATGAAATAAGCATAAAGTACAGTAAGAGTTTTGTTTATACATAATAACTTCCTATAGAAAGAGTCGGACACCTCAAAATAGATGTTGAATCCTTACCCAATAGATATTTAGAACTGGGACTGGCAATTCTATATTAAAGAATAGTTTTATTCTCTTTTGGAGCAGAGTTCAGAGTAAAAGACCTCTTGAGGTTTATTTTAGGTCTATGAATTTATCGATAACGGTAGATTCTTTTCAGCGCATGAACAATACTGAGAATAAGCACATTTAAATTCTTATGATACAACATCTCCACTCCTCCGGAATATACTTCTTCCTCTCTGGTACTAAAATCAGATGATGAGTTTAATGGTTCTTTACACTGAAACCAGCTATTGGTTTTTATCACTCGGGTAATGTTCTTTGCCTTAGGGTCATATTCAAATTGCTTTGATCTACGGAAGAAATAGAAGAATCCTAGAGAGAGAGAATTATGATTAGTTATCTTGGACAGGTAGACAATGGTTCTCTACTTTTAAATTTTATGAATATAGAATAAAATAATTGAATGTTATGGAGAGAAAATAAACTCGTGTAATTATAAATACATTTTACTTTATTACTATCCCATGAGAAATGTTGTTATTTTTATTTCTCTGAGGAAGATGCTGAGGTATGAAACATAAATTTCAAGGGGCTTACTACCTTGCTAGCCAGACGGTGGTTTATGCCAGAGGTTCTCAAACTAGGTTTTACTATTTTATTTTATTATTTTATTTGAAATAAATTTTTTTTTTTTAGGCAAGGCAACCCTTGGTTGACCTCACAGATTATAAGGACCTTGTCATCTTACAATTCCTTATTTTTTATGCCTACGGCACCTGGTTTTCCTAGATGGTTTCCCATCCAAGTACTAACCAGGCCCGACCCTGCTTAGCTTCTGAGATCAGATGGGATTGGGCTTGTTCAGGATAGCCTGACGGTAGACACAAGCCAGGTTTTGAAAGAATGTCTCAGTGAGGGCGAGAAGAAGGCCCCTGTGGGTCTGGCCTTGGTCCCTACATCCTCATTTCCTTAGAGATGTTTTAGATTTTGACGTTTTGTGTTAGATATCACTAGAATAAAAGATTGTGTCCCTCCCCAAAATTTTCAGACTTCTATTTACTCTACAGTCTAGGTCTTCTCTTTAAAGATAATAGTAGCTGGTTCATTAAATTGCCTGAAGTTCTTTTAAAACTGTAGGTTTCTGGATCTCACCCACAATACCACTGCCTAATAAACCGAAGAATTTGTAGTTCCTTAAGTTCTGTATATTAAACTATATACATTATAGTTTGAGAATGACTGTTCAGTTTATGTGCTTAGTCATTTTTTCACACTTGAAACTTTTCAGGGGTTGTCTTTCAGAGGGTATTTTGGATCAATGATAAGAAAAATTAATTTTGGTATATTTTACATAGATTTGAAATAGAGGATATAATTCAGGACTTACCAATTCAGTTTGTGATGATGTCCCCAAGGTTAACATTTATTATTACATGTACTCGAGAGGAGTAACATTACATTAAAATTGAGATGTTTAAGTTTTTGTGCTGTTTTACTTTACAGTCAGTAAAGTCTTCAAAGTATCTTAAATGTTTTGACCTTGATATTTACCTTTATGCTGGAAAGCAGCATCAACTTGGAGACCAATTCCTGGAAAGTATTTTACCACCCTCCGTGGGTATCCTTTTTCCATGGTTTGGGTCACTTCATCATACCTGGATATATGTATTTGAAAAGTTTTGCGGGTTCTTTGTTTTGGGGAGCTTAATTCATCTACTAACCAACTTGGAGTCAAGCAGGGATGTGGATAAAAAGTTGACCTAGTGCAGGAAAACTAATTGGGTCAATAATAAAAAAAATATGCCAAATTTTACATTTGGTTGAATCATTTACAATGTTTTAAGAAGAAGAATTAATGAGGGAAAAAGCCACATCATTTGTCAGCTTGATGCTATTCTGAGGAAATATTAAATCGAAGTTAGGGCTCAGCCCGGGGCTTTAATAGATTTTGACCAGATATGTTTGTGTCATTGGCAATTTGGTTAACATTGCCAACTTTATTATTTTATCTTTATTTTTTAAGGGGGGAAAAGATCTTTGGACTCATTAAAACATTCTTTTGTTTGATGAATGTCATCCACATGAAATTGTCATCAACATAATTCCCTTTAAAAAGACTATAGGTTTTATTTTTGCCTATTTTAAAGTGATGCTATATGAATATTTTTTTCCCAGAATATAACAAAGGGGTCAAATGTCTGTAATCTTACCTCCAGCACCAAATGCCCACAAAGAAGTAGGTTTTTCTTGTGTTGTGGTCACAGACAGCCGCGTCAATTTTCTTCACATATCTTGGAAAGCCAAGTGTATAGATGGATTTGGGATAATCTGGCAAAACAGCATATCCTCTGATCATCCAGAAATTGTCATCTAGGAAGACAGAAAGTGGTTACCTTTTGATCTGTTTTCTAGAGTGAGAAATAGATGTCTTAAGAAGTTTGAAAATAATTAGATGCCTACTTCCTCTCAGGTTTAATGCTTAGAGTTTTAATAATCTTACGTCTCCATTTATTCTTTCCATTTTCTTTAGCTGCTTATATCATTAATATTACACAAATAATATATACCTATAGTTAATAGTGTGCATACTCATGTCAATTGGTTTCACTCTATTGATTATTTTTCTAACTCTGACAAACAATCACATGTTTTAGGACATGTTCTAAATTTCAGCACCCAAGTGTTCTCAAAAGCAAGTAATCTGATTAAACCCTTATAAAAAGTAAAGTTGCTAGATTAAAAATAAGATACCAGTTAAATTTGAATTTCAGATAACTAAGGACTAATTTTTGGTATAAGCTAATGCAAAAATCTGCAATATATGCTTATACTAAAAATTATTTATCTGAACTTCCTGTGTTTTTATTTGCAAAATCTGGCAACCTTAGTAAAAAGAGAATATAGAAGAGAGATGGGTTACCTTTACATGGTAGAAAAAAAGACTTTTTTAGTTTTCTGTCATACAGTTTTTTTAAAGCTCCTGTATAATTGGAATGGTGTTTATTTTCACAGCCACAGAGAATCAATCCCTGGATAGTTATTATTTATAATCGGAACTTAAGTTCAGGCATCCGGGGAAGGGAAGGTGGGGATCATGATGGGAAAAGTTACCTTTAAAAACCAGAATTTTATCTTTAGGGTTCTCATATGCAGCTTGAATATCAGCTGGTAGAGATGGCCAGAATGAAGAGATTAATTCAAATTCAACATCGGTGATATCACAATAGATCCTCCATAGATGCCTACATTAAACAAAAAAACACTTTACTCATACAGCCTATAGCTATCTATATCAATTAAAACATTGCAAACCGAGGCTTGTCTTTTACCTAACTGACTGATGTTTTCCTCAGATCATTTAGAGCATTAACACAATTTCCCTCAGCAAACGTAGGTGACTGTGATTTCAGTTCTACCCTTTGGAATATCTTGGTGAAGGCATGCCTTTGTGTTCACTCTCTAGAGTACTTAGAGTAGCAAACAATCCATGGAAATCTCATAAACATTTCTTAATATACCCAGCGGCTTCATTTTTGCCAAAGCAGCAATGCCCCAACATTCTAAGCTAGCACCAAGCATTCCAAGAAGAACTTTTTGGTGCCGATGTTTGCTAGAATGAAGAAATGTTATCATTGGCATGGTGAAATATTTTCCTTCCTGGCTGTAAAATTTTGAGTCTGTGAATGAGACTTGAAAAGTCCTTATAGTCTATTTCGCTTCCCATGCTGGCAACCCTTTTCTGACTAGTGGTCTCTTAACCTATACTGTTAGGAGCATGGTTGTGACAGCACGTTGTTACAGTGCTGTGTAGTTAGGAGTGGAAGGAGTCTAATTTCAAACATTCTTTCCTTTGTCCCCTATGTAAGGGCATTGCCAGGTGGTATATGTCCTGATACTTTGTTCTAAAAATACGCTCATGGTATACGCAGCTGACACACTGCTGCAATTTAAGTCCAATGAAATATACACAGAAAAGAGATTTCTTACTATAATTACCACTTAATTGATGCAACATTAGGGAACAGGTGTTTAACAACTGGCTCTGTGGGTAGGAAAAAGACCTAATTTTTATCATTTTCTGATTTCCAGGGTGTAAATATTCCAACCATGGCCAGTTTCAAGCTAACTGGTTCACAAAGTTCCTGAAAATTTAGCAATTGAAACCTGAAATGGTATAAATCAGTTCCAACTGAGATTAATGTATTATTTTAGCTAAGAAGTCACTGAAGGGAAACTCTACTTCATTTTCTTATAAAATGGCCATTTAAAAAATTGCTAAAAATATTTAAAAATCAATTTATCAAACAAGTAAGAGATATGCACACCTGGAAAACATTTGAAGTGTGTGGGTAATTATAAAATGAAAAGTAAAAGGCACCCATTCTCACTATCCCCATGACTTCCTCTTTATCTCCAAATCTCTTGAAAAGAAAAATCTTCATAGGAAGTTAAGATATTTTAGGAAATGGGTTTACCTGCCTTTAAAGAACATTACTTCTCTGCGGAAAGTGGTGATAGCATCGAAAGTCAAATCAGGGTCACAGGCATGGGGTACAGTGGATCCCTTTGGCTTAGCAGGTGCCTTAGGTTGACCTCCTTTGATGAGAAAAGAAATGCCACAGTGAATGTAGATATGTGGAAATGCCTACAGGAGGATCTTACCCAAGTGAATATTTTCTTCATTATAATATTTCAAGAAGGGATTTTCTTAACTTCCTTTCTGGAAACCTTCCTAATTAGTTCACCTATATTCAGATTTATACTGTTGCTCACCATAGATGGATTGGATTCCATTGATATCATCCTGAGAAAGAGGGTATTTGCTAGGATCCAGGGAGACATAATTTGGGAACATCAAAGCTGTTTGATCATTGGAGTGAGAGAGCCCCAGTGAATGACCAAATTCATGAGCAGCCACAAGAAATAAGTTGAATCCTTAACAAAAACAGAGAAAATGGGAGAACATGAGTCACTCAAAAGAAGAATTGTTACATCTGAGATTAGGAAGTAACTAAGGGGAAAGAAGAAGAGGCTTGCCATATAGCAGATAATTCCTACAACATATCCATTATCATTTATATGAGAAATATTTCAGCACTAATAATTGGTATTAGTTACATCATGGAGAAATATAACCTAGAGTAAGCAGGTGGTAGGAAACAAGTGTCTCAGAAATGGGTAGTATTAAAAAAATGGAAGTCACCAGCTTTGGCTGTTGTTAGGCTATGCTATATGTGATCATGTTTCTTCTACTTATATTCGTCAAAATATAAGTAGAATGAAATTCAAATACCATAACGTGGTCTTCCATGATCTAGTGCCTGCTTTTTTTCCAGCCTCATATTTTATTTTCATAGTCCATGAGCTAGCCATATTGAATCATGTGCATTTCTCATTTATGCCATGTTCTTTATAATCTCAATATCTTAATATCTCCATTCTTTCTAGAATATTCTCTCTCCTACGTACTTTTTTTGCCCAACTGTCCTACTTATTGCTCAGGAATCCACTCTAGAGTCATCTCCTTCATGAAGCTTTCCTTATCCCCCCAGCTCCTACCTAGGCAGAGTTAAATGCACCTTTCTGGGTTTCCATAGACTCGATGCTTAATTCTGTCATAATACCTAAGGCATCATACATTGCCTATTCCTGTCCTCAAGCTGTGCACCCTTTAATTACAGGGACCATGTGTTAACCATCTGTTATTCCTGGTGACTGCTAAACAGCTTATTAATAGTGAGTGCTTAATAATGGTTGCTGGATATCCAGTTGTTTATTTGTATGAAAGAATGGTTAGATGTGCCTCCTAAACGAGATGATTGTACCCTGTACTTATTCACACCAGAAGTCTTACCATGCATGGCAGAATTACTTTTTTATTTCTCTGTCTCTACCCCTAGACTGTAAAGTTCTAAATATAAAAGAATGTTTTTAGACTTACAGCTAAGTCTGTGGATCCTAGGGAAAAGGCTGAGCCTTACACGATGGAGATTTGTCCATTGATATTTGCACAAAACACACATGGAATGGCAAAGGATTATTTCATGGCCTTTCATGCTTTTCTGTTCTTGCATTGGCTGCTGCCTCTTATTTGGTTGGCAGTATCATTGGTTGTGCTTTTGGACAAGAGATGGGACAAATGACTCTTTGAAAAAGAATTCAAACTCAGGTCATCTAAATGAAGTCTAGACATTTATCCTGGCTTTCAAGACCCTGTATAATATGAATCCTATTCACCATTTTAGCCTTCTCTTCCATCGCAATTCTAATACTTGAGTAGGTTGGGTTATTCTGCCTAGAACACTCTTTATCCCACTTTGCCATCTGAGTTCCTGCTTAGCCTTCAGGTCTCAGGTTTGGCATCACTTCTTCCCCTGGCCTCTGTATTTGGGTTGGAATTTCTTTGATGTGCTCCTATTACATTGCCATAGTTCCCTTTATTCAAGTGTTGATCATATTGATTTGAATTGCCGTTTGATAGAGTGTATCCCCTAGGCTGTAAATCCCTGGAGGGCAGGGTCTGTGTCTTGTGCACTGTTGTAGACTACATTTCTATCGCAGACCCTGGGTCAGAGTGGATGTTGAGTAAATGATTGTTGAATGATTTCATTTACTAAATATTTGTAGAGTATCTATCATGCACTGACAATATTACAGGCCATATTATACTATAGGAAAAAGATAATATCTCTGCCCTCTTGGAGATGTGACTAAATAGGTAAACTTGTACACTATACATTGGTAACTTTGTGAATAATTATTCTTGTGCTTGGGAATCACTTTAATCATCATCATCCTCAATATTAACTATTACCAATGTAATCATCAGTGTAAAGAACTTTCTAAATGTTCGCTATGGACTAGTGCTTTCCAAGGAGTTTTTTACCTTTATTACAGGTAACTTGTGTCATCTTCTTGCAAGAA
The DNA here is from genome assembly GCF_902729225.1 of Pteropus medius. Classification (NCBI taxonomy): domain Eukaryota; kingdom Metazoa; phylum Chordata; class Mammalia; order Chiroptera; family Pteropodidae; genus Pteropus; species Pteropus medius. Next base: position 1,906,818 of record NW_024347731.1, on the reverse strand, counting down.
TGGCATTATTATCCTTATTTTACAGATAAAGAAACATAAAGTTAAAAAATTCACTTGCCCAGGGTCCTTCAGGTAGTAAATGGGAAGCCCTGAAAGAAACCAGAGCCTGCCAAACCATAGACCACTGCTCTTTCCACATTGCAACACTGTGCACCTGTAGCATCTGAAAGGTCTGTTTCAGTTGTTTAGTGCACATGTGTGTGTAGCACATACGTGTTCCCATACAGGCTTGATACTGGCCTTCCTTTGGGAGATTCTCAGGAAAATCTCTATATGTACTCAAACCCCTCTGCCATCACTACTCAATGACTTTTCCTACCTTTAGGAAGCAGTGGGATTAGCAGATGACTATAGCCTATTGCTCTTAAGCAAGTTACAATAAAACTTTTGTGCCCTTTCCACAGAGACTCTACATATTCCAATAAGAGAGGTAATCATCTATCATAAATTATTGCCAAATTTTCTATTAAAAAATCTCTGTGATTGGAGAATACATTTGCTTGAGGTTTTTTGTTTTTATTAGAGAACAGGAAGACATTTTTCCCTTTACGTCAGTGAGCTAAGAGTCATACAATTGAGTGTCCTCTGGAATCCACAATTTATACATTGAGGGAATATAGTAAAGCCTTGAGAAGACAACCCATTGGGGACCTGTTTCCTGGTCATCTGCCCAGAACTTGGTGGAGGATTCCATTTATCCCTTGCCTTGCTCAAGCAAGTTTTGCCAACTTGGGGCCCAGAACTCTCTGGACTTTTAAATAAGAACTCTGTCCCACCTATCCCTCTTGGCAGATGGTAATGATAATTACTACTAAGTATTGGATTTAATACGGATAAAAAGACAGTAAAATCTTTGACTAAAATCTGCCTCTAGATATGACAATAAAATCTAGCCGAGCAAGCTGAAACATCCTGATTTTGTCAAACACTAGGATATTTCCTATAACTGCCCAATTGGACATATCCACACTGCCTTTAGGCCAAATCCAAAGAACTGGGACATGTCTCAGTAGGAGAGACACAACAGAAATGGTCTACTCAACTCCTCCGTCATTCAGATGACAGTGTCCCTGTCTCCTGTATCCTCTTGTCTGTGATGCTAATGTATGTGGCAATGGCAGCAACAAACCCCAGACTTCCCCTGGTGCCTGAAGTCCAGCCAGTACTGACTTATTTACCTTCTTTGTTCACTAGCACTTGGAAGAACAAATGCACTGCATGTTCAGTCTTAGCAAGGAGTGGTCATGAACCATTTTGAGTCATTGGTTTTCAGTTTTGCAGAAACTTATAGAAGTGACCTACAGACTGTCTGGAACTACTTGGTCAAAAATGAACAGTGGCCTTGTATACCGCCTATCAGCAGAGCCACAGTCTCTGCTTTCCAGGGACCCTGGACACCAGATACCAGACCCAAGATGACTGTTCTCAATGAAGGAAAAAAGAGTGTGGAGAATCTGAGAGTCCACTGAGCTCCTTTGTTTGATGCACATCATTTTAGTGTAGTAAAGTTTTTTTTTTTTGTACAAAAAGTAATAATATGTTTTCCATTTTAGTGCCAGGCAAGCCCTTTAGGAAAAATAAAATCAACCGACTTGGTCTTAAGGAATAAGACAAATATAAAGATTAAGGTCTAATTTCTTGGCAGACAGGCAAGAGTTAGAAGAGGAAGTTCATGCTTGTAAATAGACCTTCCATGGGCCATGAACTCACATACCATCCTTCAATCACTGACTCAAAGTTGCCACCTCCCTAGAGTCTTCTTTTATTCTCACCCACAGATGACTTCTACCTTTGGTACAACACGCAGCATGTTCTGCCACGTATGGTGGTATGTGCATCTAGGCCTCATATACCACATAAGGTCAAGAACCTCTGAAGGGCTGGAACTTTTCTAGTACAACTATATGGTCTGTACAACGCCTTGCATAGTTCAAGGAATATAGTGGGCCTTCGGGCATTATGGGTGTATGAATGAATATATGAGTAAGTGAAGAATGCTATGATCATAACAGTATAAGCAACTTTATGAGGGTGTTGTATGGATAAGCACAATTGTCTGAATAGATATTGAACACTTTTGTCAGTGTCATTTTGAAATACAGTAAATTGTGGGGAAATTGGGAAGTAAAAAGCAACTCTTTGCAAAGTTATTCTTTTTAGAGATTCTTTAGAATAAGACAATTTTGTTCATAAAGAAAATTGGGCTCACCTGCTCCGTCTTTGGTCCAATTTTCATCTTCATCAAAGTGAGTGTCTCCACCCAAACCCAGACCAGGAGGAAAGGCATGGCCGAGGACTCCCAAGGGGCCATCAAAGTGACGAGGACACCGACCATGGACTAAAGATATAGTTCATAGCGGGGGAAAAGATCAGGCTCTTTAAAGTTCCTGAGATGAAAATAGACATATTTTTATCTCTGTTGTAAACCTTACCTCGGGTCCTAAAGGCAATCATGATGTCTGCAATCCCCTTGGAAATCTTACTGAATATTAGTGGAGTAACTTTGCTCCACACTTCTAAACCTTTTTGGATAGCTTCATCCACATCAGCTCGTGCCATGTCTGGAGTGTAGTTCATGATTCTTAAAAATTAACAAAAATATGTCAGTTGGTATTTATACATGCATGTTATTCTTACGTTTGTATAATATATGATTATATAAAGTACTTTTTCAAATCTCTCATCTGCCCTACTATTCAGGTCGGATTATAACACTTTTACAAATAAGGCTCAAAGAGGTTAAATGACTTCTCTAAGGTCACGCCCTAAGTGGGAGAGCATTAATCTCATGGGTGTGTCTGCTGTGCATATGACTACATTATTTTCTCAAATGGCCTGTGGAAATTAGTCTCATGCATGTGTCATATGTTAAGAGTCTCATTTGAGAGCAATGAAGAGTTAGTTACTTAGAAAAAGATTTTCCTCTTCTTTATATTGCATATCCTGCTAAACCCATTTTTATCTCAAACCCTAAGACTCAATAAGATGAATGAAGAACTATCAGAAAAACTCTTTAGGGTCATCCAGGGGGGCTCTAGAACAATAGCTAAGGTCTCTGACTCTGTTCCAGGTCACAAGCACACTTCAGCCTCTTTCTGCCAATGAGCAAGCCCCCTTTCCTTGCTATGTCTGGTGGCAAACTCTGTACTTCACTCTGGGTTCCATCTGAGATCTGACAACTCTAACTCACACACGTCTCTAACACGAACCAGCTGTGCTCTAAGGTCCTTCCACTTTCTCTTGAGCATGCTTCATCTATACCTTCAATCATCTGCACTCAGATGACAGTACTTCTGGTCCTGAGCTTATATGGAGGAGGTAGAGGTAAGAGATTCGAGCATATGTGCCAGAGCCAGTCTGCTGGTAAGAGCTGTGTAACCTCGACTATAGTAAATAACTTTTTGTTTCAGTTTCTCTGTGTTTAAGTCTTCAATAACAGTGGTGCTTACATCACAAGTTTGTTGGGAGGATGAATAAATGAAATCTATGAAGTGCCATGCATATAGGAAGTGCGTGGTAAGATAAACTTTTTTTTTTTTTTTCCCTTGGAGGTTATATTCATGCTCCTTTGGATTAGGAGAAGTAAATTGGCAAAAGTATTACCTGTATGTGAGGTTGTATTTCCTCCACCCAGGGAGAGTGTAGCCATACTGACCCACATCAGGAACCCCACACCTGGGTGTCTTCATGATCTCAAGAGTATTTGTGTCCAGCTTTCCAGTCACTGTCAATCCAAAAAATGCTTGCATTTCCTGAATTTTGCCATCTATGAGACTCCTGTTCTTGCTTTGAACAAGATGACTCCCTTCTATTTCAAGAGAGTAGAACTGGTTGAGATATGCCTGACCAAAAAGACAAAAAAAAAAAAAAAAAAAAAAAAAGGCACAGACTACAGGAGAGCAAATCTCCATCTCAGTATAAAACAAAACCATGTGAAATACTTTTTGGCAATGGGTGGGAGGGATGAGTAATGACGGAAAAAAAGAGTAAGGAAGGAAGTAAATAGGAAAAAAAGAGTTATCCTGTTTTTTTCAATTTCCAAGAACTGGTTGAGCTGTGTCACTAGATTTGGCCAAACCACTCAGGTCATAAAACTCCAAATCTCCACAAAAGAGAATTAAGCTTCTTCTATGTGTTAAATGATCACATATCTTACATATTTTTACTGTTACTTTCATTTTGGTATTTCTTTGAAACAAATTCTAGGAGACATAGGTGATTAATTATTTTGCAAATTTAATTGATTTAACCAAATATGGCAAAGTAACGGAACTGATTTTTAGAGGGAATTTCCAAAGCAATATATTTTTCATACACAGAGAGATAAGGGGCTCTAAATTGTAGTTGGATCCTCTTGGTGGGTCTCAAAATGCTTTTATATAGATCTCCATTTCTTGCAGGGCTGTTCCCTTTCTTTTCTCACTAGCTCACTTGTTAGCATTGCTTAAAGCTGTAGCAAATCCTGCCTCCCCCCACCCCCACACCCCACTCTCCACCCCTCACACAGTTCCTCTATGTCCTTAGAGCTAGGGAAACGAAAAGCAGCTTCTTCTCACAAGAGCATTCAGGACTCTTTTGTAGGAATTTGCTGTCTTTTTAGATCCCAAGACAATCAGTAAAATGAATTTTTATTGATAGTCATTAATAACATTTACTGAGCAGTACCTGAGCCAGTCGAATGTTTTCTTCATCTTCCATCTTTCGGTCTGTAGGGAATGCAGAAGAAAATGTTAAAAAGAACACAAATGGAAGCAGAAAGCTCTTCATTCCTCTCTCTCTTCAGTTGAAGCCTGGTTCTGTTTGCATAGAATTTAGAAAATAATAGTGAGACGTGGCATGAATTGGCTTGTATCATCATTTAATTAATAACAGAAAAAGGACATTTGCCATGAAGTGTGTCATGGTATGCCTTTTTTTTTTTTAATTAGGTTGAATTGATTTTGCAATCGTGATCTGCGATTGTTCAGTAAACAGAGCCATTGTTCATTACTCAGTCATATATGATATGAGGTCAGCCTCCAAATTACTTTTGTCCTTGCAAGGTTGGAGGTTTTCTTATTCATAAATTCTTGAGAGTTTATAAAATATTTTTTTGAATGAAACTCTATAATATCTTGGGAAACATAGTATCATGAAAAGACAGTTGAATCAGAAATTGAATCACCGTAATTAACTAAACATCAAATATTTATGGAGTACCTGCTATTCACCTATCACTTTAAATACAACTATGAATAAGATACCATTCCAATCTTGTTGGAGGATTCAGTTATATACAGACACCGATGCCAGACAAAATGGAGGCAAGTGGCAAGTGCTCAGTGAAGATTCTAGAGACTGAGAAGGGTCAAAAGGTGGACAGATCGCTGCTTATGTATGTGAGCTAGAGTCTTTAAACTGGTGAGGCTTGTATTGGGTCTTAAAGAATGAATAGGAGTTGGATTGCACAGGCGGAGAGAGAAATTAGGAAGCAGGTAAAACAGTGGAAATGAACTATAGAAAATTTGGTCTGGCCAGAGCAAATATATGTGTAGACAGCCATGGGAAGTATGGATGGAGGGTTTAAGAAAGGGTACAAGGAAAATGAATGTTTTGAGTCTTTTCATGCCTAGGAATGCCCTTTATTAATCCATCCTCACACTTGATTGAGAGAGTATCTGGATATGGAATTTCAGGCTGAAATAAAATTTCCTTAGGATTTTGATGATACTGATTTATTATTTTCTAGAATCTAATGTTGCTGTTGAGGAGCCTTCTATTCTAATTATTAATATTTTCCTTTGTTTTTCTTTTGAAAAAATTCAGAAATCTTCTCTTAGATACTCTGAAATTTCATAATGATGTGGGTCTTTTGCTTTGGCATATCTAGGCAGTAAGTGGGCCCATTCATTATGAAAACTTTAATTCAAGGGAACTTCCCTATATTATTTCTTTGATAATTTCTTCCCACTCATTTTCCTCTTTCTCTTTCTGGAATATGTATCTGTAGGACTTCTTTTTTAAATTTTTTTTGGTATTTTGTTAGTGTTTTTAGATGTAAAATAGACCTATGTTTTGAGAATGTTAAGTATAATTTTACTTTACTTAGACATTTTCTTTTGTTCCCAGGATTATCTCTATTTCTTCAAAGTTTCTTTTTTGGTGTCTATTGTTCACATTAGAAGCCTTTCCCCCCCGCCCCCCAAATGTTTTGAGACTGTGTTGTGCAGTCTGTCTATGAATGAGCGATAAGAAAGCTGACTGGAAGCGCTGTGTGTATGGGCAAGGCTTGTCAATCGATGAACTTCACTGCCTCGAAGTGGAGTGGGTTCTAGGAATTTCATGTGATATATTAATTGGATAGAGATTTGGCTGACTATAGTAGAAAAACCCAAAATAACAGATGATTAAGAAAATAAAAATTTATTTTTCCCTCACGTAGCAGAAGTCTAGGCTCATCCAAGGCTTGAATAATAATTCCACACCATCAGGGATGGAGGCAACATTTATCTTGCTGCACTACTCTCTTGGTGCAATGCCTCATGGTCCTGGTGGCTTCTCAAGCTCTGGTGATTGTATCTTCATTACAGGCAACAGAAAGGGGAAGGCAGAGAAAGTAAATTCTCAGTCTCTTTCTAGAAGCCCAAATGGTATTTTGCTTTCACATTTTGGCAAGAAATTAAATACATGGCGACATCTAGCTGTTAGTGAGGCTACAAACTGTACTCTTTTAGCTGCTGCATTACCACCTCAAATGAAGTTGGGGGTCTTATTGCAGCAAAGAAAAGGGAAAATTCTATTAATGTAGGCAACTAGCAGCCTCTGCCACCTTGAGATTCTACAGTTCGGTATCTGTAAATCATTTTTTTCTTGGGCTAGTAAATTTCTCTAGAGAAAATTCCTTCAATTTTCCATCATTTTAATTAATATCCTAGCAACAAAGATATAGGAGATGCCTCTGGTGGCCCTAGGCACACCTCTGATTTTAGTTGCAGTTGCAGTGGACGAGTTTGTGTAACTTACCTTGCTCTGACAAAGTCCCACCTTAAGCACATACTGGGTGTCCTTCTGCTTTCTGCCCAGGGCATTGAGATGCCATAGAGCCTGACAGGTCAATGCCTTAGAGCCACCCAATGGGGAAGGGAACTAAAAGATGAATGTCTCAACCTTCTCTTCACTGGAGGTTTAAACAATTGAACGGTGTTCTGTAGGCTTCTCAGGTGTTCCTGATGAAATCGAGCCCCAGATACCCATTGCAAAAACCAGTAACACGTACTTGTATTGGCTTTTCCTCCTTCTCTGTTTCAGTCTGCTTGCTACCTCACTCTTGCTTCCTCGGACCATGTCCCTAATAAAATAATAGCACCAAGGTCGTAGACTTTGCTTTTGACAAAGAACTCAAACTAAGATGAAAAAGAATCTCATTATTTAAAATCTAAGCTTAGATTCTTACATCTTTTGTATTCACATAACTCAATGTAACAGCCAGAACATACCACATGTTGTCAAAAAAGAAACTAAAAAGGAATAAATTTTTTGAATTCTTTATTATACTTCACATTTCTATTCACTTCCTATGGCAATGAAATATGGTTAAAGAAATAATGTGAATTTAGTTCTTATCTCAAAAAATGTATAGATGAGGTTTGGGCCAAGCATCTATTATAACTAGCTGGCACAATTAGCAGGTATTCTGAGAAGACGAATCTCCCAACTTCATACCTGTAAAAACTAACATAAGTTTCAGAAAATATGACAGTCTGAAATTGAATGTACTGTTAAAAGTGAAATACCTTTTAGTATTTAGTTCTTACAGGTCTTTGTGTGCTTGTTACTTTTATACAATGAATTCTTTATACATCTTTCTCACTTTTCCTAGCACGGCATCTGTAACATGTAGGTGACTGATTCTTGTTGAATAAACGAACAAATGAGTAAAATTATAATCTATCCTAGTTTCTGTTTTCTCATCTTGTAAAATAAGATGAGAGTTACGTGCTGACGTATTTGAGGGTAATTTTTGAGGACATCGTTTATAAAATATTTCATGACCTGTGAAGCAATATCTAAAAGCTAAATATCAACATTATAATTCTGACAAGGGAATAAATGACTGCATATGTATCAAAATTTGCTGTATTTTATACTTTAGATGAACTATGTGATAGTATCTAAGAAATTATAGTAGATCATGTCAATCATTTAAAATGAAATATTTATTTTGAACTCATTTAACATACAATTTTGAACCAGAATAAGGCTCTAAATTATACTAAATAATAATTACCTGTGGGATTTAAAAACTTTAACAGAAAAAGAAAATAGGATGTGCTAGTGATAAATATAATTTACAATAATTTACAACATATTTATTGTGTAATAAGGTACATTACATTTTAACAACTGCAGATATGACATGAATTTGATGTCTGGACTAGCCATTATGGTACCACAAGTTGTAAAGTTTTTAACAGAAAAGAGTCATTAATAAATTTATGCACCTAAGCTCAATTTAATGCAATTTAGTGAGATTTATTGACTTTCATGCCCAGCATTGTTGTTTGTGCAGTAAACTCTAGTTATCTGTAGCGGGTGTCTTCCTGAGTATCCCAGGGAAAAGCAAATTCATTTACTTGGATTCTAGAAAAAGATCATGGGGAACAGGGAAGAAAGAAAGTGGTACCTATCCTTTTTGCTGCTCCTCTCCTGGAAAGATGCCATTAATTCTTACTCGGGGTTCAACTTTGTGTTCATTTCTGTGTTCATTCCTTTTCTTAAGTGCAGATATACTGTATTAAGTTCCTAGGGCTGCTGTCACAAAATATCACAACTTGGTACTTAAAACAACAGAAATTTATTCTATCATAGTTATGAAAGCTAGAGGTCCAAAGTCAAGATGTTGAAAGGGTCGTGTTCTTCTCTCTGAAGGCTCTAGGAGGATCCTTCCTTGCCTCTTCCTAGCTTTTGGTGGTTTCCAGCAGTTCTTGGTATGCACATGTGTCACTCCAATCTCCTTCGCCTCTATCTTCACGTGGCCTTCTCCACTATGTGTTTATGTCTCTCCTCTTCTCATAGAGACTGCAGTTCTTAGGCCCACCCTACTCCAGTATAAACTCATCTTAACTAATTACATCTGCAAAGAATCTAGTTCCAAAGAAGGTACATTCATAGGTACCTGGGGTCAGGGCTTCAACATCTTCTTTAGCGGGGACACAATTCAACCCATAACGTAACATTTATTAATAATATTTCTTTCCAAGAGTGGAAAAATAGCACATTTGGGGTAGAGGCCAGGGTACTGTCTTACTTCTAACCAAATTATTACTTCTAACCAAAATCCAGTGCTAAATTGCACATAGCAGTATACAGAAGACATGTTTAAAGTCAGAAAAGAAAGTAATGAAATAGTGAATACTGAGGTGACAGAGAAGACTTAATCTCCTTCTCTTTGTGATAGATTCACTAACCTGAGATAGAATATAAAAATACTAAATCAGATTCTGTAAATAGTGGAATACTCTAAATGTATTTTTAGTGAGGGCGGGTCCAATAAATATAGTGATAGCAAACAACATCACTTAATATTGAGAAAACTATAAATGGGACACAATGTAATGCATATGAAAATTAGACTTCTCTTTTATATTCAGAAAATGGATATAGACACACTTGATTTCACTTCAACTTTATCTACAATTAAGCCATCTAATACTGCTGCCAACCCTAGTGACTCTATGACCATTAATATCAAATGCATAATATCTTGGTCCACTGAAGAAAAAGAAGAAGTCTGTAAAAAAAAAGAAGAAAAAGGAGAGAGAGAGACAATGTATTGGATTAACCTGTGGAAGTAAGATCTCAGATGTTTTCAATTAAAAAGACCTCACTCCTATCCCAAGATTACATTCAAATGCAAATGTGTTATTTAAAAATTTAAACAAATTTATTACTAGTATTTTTTACTACTTACTATTTTGCTGGAAAACTGCATCAATTCTACTTTCTATTCCTTGAAAGGTACTTGCTATGCTTTTGGGATAATCTGGGTCCATAGATTGTCTTTGGTTATCATATCTGACGAGAAAAAAGAATATTCTACATTTTAAGACCAAAATAGTGTATAATGATAATGGTTTTCTTTAAATTGCATATACTTTACAAAGTGCCTTCACATTTATTTTCTCATTCAGTCTTGACAGTATCCTATTAACTGTGACTAAGAATGATTAACTTCTCTACCTATCTATAAGATATAGGGATATCATTAATACTAAACAGGCTTTGGATTGCTGATGCAATGTTATTTTTAAAAAGAAGAGCTATATTTTCTAGAGCTTTTAGTTAATTAGATGGTATGTAACCTGTCATGCTCTCTCTCTCTCTCTCTCTCCCCTCACCTCAATAAATGTAATAATAAGTCTAACTTGGGTACCAAATTTTGTAGGTGATATGAATAACATTTGCTTGAGTATGTTAGAATTTAACTCATAATTGAGAATTAGCCTAATTCTTTCTTTACATCCCATCCTAGTACTTTATTAAGATTTGCTCTATTTCACGATATAGAATCCTCAATCCCATTGTGCAGGCATTTTAATTTTTTTAAAATGAAATTTTCAAAAGTCATAGCAACATCAATCACCTTATAAAAAAGAATGCCTATCAAAGATCTCCTAGATTTTTAAAACCAGCTGCCTGATTGTTAGTGGTTTGTACACAGGGTAACTAAACATAGATTTCAATCTCTCGTTGAAAAAATAGTTTACCTTACCTCCAGAACTGGTTGTTTATGAAGAAGTATGTTTTTGAGCTGTAGGAAACAGCTGCATCAATTGCTCGGACACTGCTTGGAAAGCCATAGTTTGAGATATCCTTGGGATAGCCTTGCTGAATGTCATAGCCGCTCAGGGCCCAGTATTGGTTGCCTGCAAATGATTTAGGTTATGCGTTAGATAAAGTTCTTCCATTCCTACAAAATAATGTGGACCACTTCTTAGCCTTTGCATAAATTAATAATAGAAATGAAAATGGGACAAATAGTCTTTAAAAGGTAAAGGTGGTAAAGTGAAGTTCATTGGGCTGTGATAGCCCCAATGGTTCCCCAGCTCCTATAAAAAAAATTCTGACTTCTTAGCTTGACATTTAGGGCCTCATAATTGGATGTCTTATCTCATGTGACTTCTATACAGAGCTTAAGTTACAGCTTTGGGGAATCTTAAAAAATTACATCTGAGATGAGAGTGGAGAAACATTAAAAGTGGCCTATTAATGTTTTCTCATTTTGTAGATGAGAAAACTGAGGCTCAAGTTGACACAGTAGTTAGTGACAGAGCTGGGCCCTAAACCAGGATTCTAGACAAAAGCCTGGCCAGCATAACACTCTCTCATTGGCTCACCTTCTCTGAACCTGATAGGGATCACAGAGAAGTCCTTCTCCTCCCTTCAGGGAGAACTAAAATGAGATGAAAACTCTAAGCACTCACCTTTAAATAGGAAAACTAGGTCTCTGTCATAATCCTCATAAGCAGCCTGTATACCACTCGGCAGTTTTGGCCAGAATAGAGAAATAAAATTGAGTTCTACTCTTTGTAGCTGAGGATGCCTTCTCCAGAAGTATCTAAGGGAACACAAGAGAGAGAACCACACACAATGTAATCTAAGTAGGCAGCTTCTGTGAGTTTTGGGCTAGTACTGGCCCTCTAAAGATTGCTGAGAGGATATGGCAACATAATGAATGCAAAGTTTCTAGCAGTGACCAACAGATGGCCTGTACTTTATGGTGATATTATCCATTTGGTGAATGCTTTACTATTTTCAGAAGGGATCATAGGAGCGACTTTATCTGATTACATTTTTGCACTGTTCTCTCCTCATACATTGACAAGACTTATTTTAGTCTCTTTTATTATTGTTTCTACAATAATTAAAATTTTAATTTAAAATAATTAAAATGTTATTATTGTTCCTACAATAATAAAAGAGACTAAAATAAGTAGTCTCTTTTATTATTGTTCTTCTTTTATTATTCATATTCCTAAATGATGGGAATATTTAGAACACTTCAGCAAAAACAATACAAGTACACTCAGCCTGTGATTACATAATCACAAAATAGCTGATGGAATATTGAAAAATTCAATCATTTAGATGATTTGCCCTGCAGTTTATTAAGTGATAATTTCCATTTACTTGACTGAATTTGGGTGGAACTGAATGATGCTTTGGTGTCAGATGAACCTGGCTATGGAGTTCCCAAGCAGCTAGAACCCATTTTTGTTTACGTCACCACAAACATCTGAATGTTCATGAATGTTTCAGTTTTCTTTTCCTGGATGTTCCAGTTACCCAGAAAACACTGTAAATTCCAACAAGATGCATATGTGTAGAATTCAAAGGAAAAGCTAAGTAATGTGTAATGTGTGACTTAATTAGAATCCAGTTCTAAGTTATGCCAAAAGAAGCCAAAGGAAGGAATAGTTTAATCTTATACTTGTCTTTAAAGAAAAATATTTCTCCGCGGAGTGTGGTGATAGCATCAAATGTCAGACGGGGGTCACAGGTTGTGGGTGTGGTTGGTCCAGTTGGTTGGATAGGGTTATTTGAAAGACCTGAAAAAAAAAAAGGCTTTTTATAAGCATAAGTCCAGTGTGATTTTTTTAATTGTGTTTCAGTACTTCTCAGGATGGTGAGGGGTCTTCACATGAGGAGAAATGCTACCAGGCTATTACACAAGGCATCAAAGTAACTGCACATTTGGCCCTCTTAATTTTTTTTTAAAATATGAGTGATAGTGATTTTCAGAGACAATTCCAGGTTAAACTGTGAAGTAAAGAAATTAGAATTCTATGACCCCTCACTTAAAATCCTAATCCCATCCTTCTCCCCTCTCTTGCTTCCTCTTTCTGCTTTTTCGATCACTTACTATCCAGTTTCTACTTCCCCACCAAAATCCAGCTTCAGGAAAGGAGCTGATATCAGTCTTTTACCCCATAGCATAAATCTAAGTCAAATTTTAGCAATATTTTAATTTGTTTTCTCATTGTAGAATGAAGGGCTATACTAATAGTTATGAGAATTTAAAACATTGGTGAGCAAAGGAAAGAAGTGTTTTTTGGGGGAGAGGAGCTGGGGAATACAGTTAGAGTAGGTCTTGTCATTCCTAAAAATTCTACGGTGAAAAAGTTCCCTAATCGTGGTGCCCTGGCACACTTGGTTTTATAATGCTGTCCCATCAAAGAGGGCAGAACGTTTTCCCCAATTCCACGCCACTCCACTCCACTGTCTTCCATTCCACTCCTTTCTATTCCACTCCCTTCGATACTTTAATTTTAGAGCTACAAACCGCTTCTCTGTTTTCATGTTCTTACTCACAGCCACTAGAGGGCAAGAGAGATGCACTGGTCTTACCCAGACAGTGTGTACTTATAACAAGGCCAAAGGCTTCTATATCCCTCCCCGGAAAGTTTGTCATGTCTTTAAAAAATGTTACTTTCTCTCCATACTCTATTCCCATTCCCCTCCTTACCCCACAGACAACCATCTAAATGTATTCAATATATACCTTTTTGTTAGCATGTTTCTTGAAAATGCCTGTCTTTGTCTAAGTACATTTTAAAGTTGCGTAGATTCATATTTTGTGTAATTTGATTCATACACTGTGTAATATGTATCATTCTGTTTCTTTTCCATGAAGTGCAATGTTTTAAAGACCAGTCAATGTTGTTGCCATATGTTCATCTAATTTAGTGCTTCTCACTAAGTGCACATCACTTTGTGGCATGGATCCAGCACATTCTACCTGCACATTCTCCTCCCCATAGACTCCCAGGTGCTCTCCAACTTCTATCACCACAGAGAGGGCTGCAGCAAACACCATTGGCATGCCCAGGTCTCACCATGTGCTGCAGTGTTCTTCAGATGACCTTACCATAGAGGGCCTGAATGCCGTTGATGTCATCTTGAGGGAGTGAGTAGGTGCTGGGGTCGCTGTAAGCGTAGTTGGGATACATCAGAGCACCCGGGTCAGAGGAGTGAGAGAGTCCCAAGGAATGGCCAAATTCATGGGCAGCAACAAGAAACAAGTTGTAATCTGAAATGCAAGCATGTGTGGTTAATGGCTCCAAGTGTATCCAAGTGTGGTGGAAATGTCCTCTCAAGGAATGTGGCTTCTAACCCAAAACTGCCTGGAGATATAACTCTGGAGATATAGCCTGGAGATATAGCCTGGAGATATAGCCTGGAGAGATAGCCCATGTCTGTCTTTCTCTTTTTTCCTTCAGGTACCTGAAGAAATGAAGATTAAAAGGAATCAACGTAGGCATTATAGGTTGAGATTAGATGAATGTGAGCTTCTTATGAAATCTTAGAATCAAGAAAAAACTGCCTTTATTCTGATTCTCGTATTTCATCGATGTGGACCTGAGGCTTAGAGAAATGATGGCAGAGCCATTCTGAGGTCTTGTGACTCTCAGAAGCCCTCTCCTCTTGTGCAGCCACTTATACTCCTCTCCAGTCTCCCAGGCCCTCAGCCCCATTAGTAGAGTCTCAATAAACAGAGAGTAAGATGAAAAGTCTGCCAGGCAGCAGAGTAGCCTTAGATGTAGAGCTGACTCACTTATCACCCATAGCCTCGCACCAGCTCTTCCTTGATTCTAAGCTCTCCAAGCAGCTACCAGAAGGAGACAAACCCTCCCTCTTATTGCTCCCTTCTCTCACCTTTTAACTTATACGAGCATAGTGCCTTTCACAACTGGGAACTTAAGTACTTCCAAGGCTTGTACTTCTTATCAAATAAAGCCTAAGAACCTTTGCTAAGTCCAAGGTCCTTCTGCTTGGCTCCAGCAGATATCTGAGGGCTTGACTTCTGATGTGACTCCTTCATTCCGCTAGTCTATGTGCCACCTCACGAACACACTGTGCATTTTCTCATATGTGGACATTTTAAATCATAGTTGTAGAGTGCTTTCTATATGCTAGGAAGGGTAATATAATTTAATCCATTTTATGAAGTATTGTCAGAAATATTTTTACAGTAAGGAACTGAAGCCCACAGGTTTTGAATATCTTGTTATTAGTCTTACAACTAATAGGTGGTAGAGCTGGGGTCAAACCCCAGGTATGATGGCAAGACTTGTACTCTTACCGCAGTGTTCAACTTCCTGTTGATAAGTGGCCTTGTAAAATTCTACCCATGCTCCAAGATTTGCTTTCTTGATCACTATATCCTTCCATTTTGAGTGCCTGGAGTACCGTGAGAGGGGGTTCTGGGGGGTTATTATGACAAATAGTCTGGAAGGGGAGATGGCTGCAAAAAGTTGAATGCACAGAATAATGAGGAGAGCAGCTAGAGAAGGAGAAACAAAGGCTGTTGGGATTCTGAGGAGGAAGGCCTCATTTCAGGCTGAAAGATAAGACAGGTTGGCATTTGAGATAGCATAGGAAGAAAGAAATTTTGAAAGGTGGGGTTTGAGGTGTGGGGAAGGGTATTTTAGGAAGAAGAAGCAATGTAAGCAAATATTGAGAAATTGAAAAGCACACAGTGTGATCTAGGAATAGTGAATGCACAATGTGTCTGCTGTATGTGAAATATGAAGACAAGTCATGAAAGATGAGGTTGGAAAATCACCAAGAACCTTCAGCACCAAGTGAAAGTATTTGGACATTATTTGGTTCAGAAAATGTAAACACTGAAAGTTTTCAGCAGGGGACTAATTTAATCCCAGACGGGCTTTCCAGAGACAAGCCTTGCTGAAGTATAGGGGAAAATTTGAGAGAGCAGAGATTGGAGGTGACCAGGCCAGGTGGGAGTCTGGATCATTTCATTCAGATCAGAGGTAATGACCGTCTACACTAGTGGGGAGAACCATAGAAATGCAAAGTAGTGGAGAATGTTACCTGTCTTTGGGTACATGCAGCGCCTAGCACAGGGACTTAGGTATAATAAACACAACATGTATGTTGAGGAAACGGAGGGAGAAACAAGGCCAAGAAAGGTAAGAGTTTCCTTTTCTATTATTTTCTAAAAGGTGCTCTGTGACATACTGTCACCTCATGGCCTTGTGAAGTACCACATGGACTGGGTATACCTGTCCTTATCTTCAGTTCTTCCCTTCAGTTGGTCAACTCTTCTTATTTTGAGTCTTCTGAAAGGGATGGTTTGCTACGTAGGAACATATGATTGAAAAAGAGCTAGGTGAAGACAAAATAACTAGATAAAAAAGAAGATGACTGCTCTTTTCTATGTAGGAGAGTTTTCTAAATGAACCCAATTATTTCTGAATTTCCTAAAATAGGACTTTTTTCAAACATCATTAAATTTTAGAATATTAAAAGAATAATAAACCCTAAGACAGTCAGTGGTCAGCAAACTTTTTCTGTAAGGATCCAGATAGTGAACATTTTAGGCTTTGTGAGTGATATGATCTCTGTCACAACCACTCAGCTCTACCATTGTAGCATGAAAACAGCCATAGATGATACATAAACAAATAAGTATGGTCCTGTTCCAGTAAAACTTTATTTACATGAACAGGGCCAGGTAGGATTTAACTATAGTCTGTAGCTTTCTGATTCCTGCCCTAGGAAACAAGGTCAGTAATTAGCCTCAGGATTTTTTTTTTTAAAAAAAACCTAAATTGACTTAGTATCTTGAGATAGCAAAAATTTAAATGGTCAGTTTGTGTGAGTTTGAAGTGTTACAAAAAAATTGTGTGTGTGTGTTTGCATGTAAGGGTAAATTATGATGTGGCAAATGTTTATTCAGAAGCTGCAAGTTGACCTAAACTTGGTTAACTTACTTTCGGAGGTTTTGGTCCATGTTTCTTCTGCATCAAAATGAGCATCTCCTCCAATACCCGGACCTGGCTGAAAGGCGTGAGCAAGGATTCCATTGGGTCCATCAAATGGAGAATTGTCACCATGAGCTGAAATAAAACAATTTGTATTAGGCCTTTGCCAAGTCTCACGTTAGTCAGAGAAAGCAAAATTGAGCATGACCGCTTCGAGCTCACCTCTTTGGGCAAAAGCAATATTGATGTCTGCTTCTCCCTGCGAGATCTTAGTGAAGGTCAGCTGTGATGCCTTACTCCAGACTTCAAAGGCTTTCGCAATAGCTGCTTCCACATCAGCCTTTGACAGTTGAGGGGTATAGTTAATAATCCTTCAAAATGAGAATATATGTGAAGGGCTCATAATTGTTCAGAACAGCAGTCCATCAACAGATTGTGTTTCTCCATTTTGGAGTGAGTTACATATGTGACAAGCTACCACTGGAGAGGGTATAAAGAGGGAGTACAGGGCTCAGGGTTGAAGACAGACATGGGTTCTGGACAAGTTACTGCATATCTTTAAACTCAATTTCTTTATTTATAAAATTAGGATAGTAAAATATTACTCCTCTCATAGGGTTGTTGTAGGGGATTAAATACATGTAAAACATTTAGTCCATTATGCGGCCAATAGTAGCATTCAATAAATATTGGGTATTATTATTATTATTATTATTATTATTATTGGCTGCACAAAAGGTGGGGCTAGTTTCTCTCCAGCAATGATAAGGATTTGGGGAGTGTTAAGTGAGTTCTTATAGAGGCTGTCACATTGCCATAGTCTTCTTTGGGTTATTAGAGAAGGAAAACAAAAATGGTGAAGAGAACCCGGGGGATGTTTACCCTTTTAATCTCATACTCATTCAATAGAATCTAAACTCTACTAGGGCAAGGATATTTATTTATTTGTCCTGGTGTATCTCCAGTCCTGGAACAGTGCCTGGCACATAATAAATGCTCAATAAACACTGGACGAATGAATGGATTTTGAAAATGGAAATGTCACCTGTAGGTCAGGTCAGTTTGTTTCCACTTGGGATTTCCTGGTGTTAACAGAAAACCGCCATGGTCAGGCACTCCACAGCGAGGCTTTTGCATCATCTCTAGAGTTTCCGTATTTGGCTTCCCAGTCACATTCAACCCAAAGAATCGCTGCATTTCTTTGAGTGTTTCAACAATCACACTAGTGCCATTTTTCCTTTCAAATTTAGAGCTGTTTCGTGGCAACTGGTAGAAGTGTTCTAGGTAACTCTGGACAAAGACAAATATGTAAGGAAGGTAACTTGCTGTGGAATTACCTTTGATTCTCGGGGCATTTTGCATTCTTTTTAAGTTTCTGCAGACTTATAACAGTCTAATAACCTGATAGTCACAGGAACAAAAACATTAACTCGTAGGTTGACTTTGAGAGAAGAGTGCCTATTGGAACTTGCT
The DNA here is from genome assembly GCF_902729225.1 of Pteropus medius. Lineage (NCBI taxonomy): Eukaryota > Metazoa > Chordata > Mammalia > Chiroptera > Pteropodidae > Pteropus > Pteropus medius. Next base: position 1,888,579 of record NW_024347731.1, on the reverse strand, counting down.
GAGATGACAATTCAGGTCCTAGCTCATCGCATTGCTTCTCAAATGAGAATTGACAATTTCAAAAGAACTCAAACCACAGCACCACTGCCATTAGCATTTTGTCCACCTCAGCAGCTCTTTGAAAGGGGAGATGCTCATTAGGAAGTAAAGGTTCTGAAGGGTGTTAATCATAAGACTTTTTCTTTCACCTTAAGCATCCTGTGAACACCTGGCACTTTGCAAGTGACACAGGACAGAGAACTTCCATGCTCTCAGATTGGTTTGGGTTCAAATCTTAGTTCTGCTACAAATTGAGTTCTTGGACATATCATTTAACTGACTTAAGATTCACTTTCATCTCTAAAGTGGAAATAATAATACCACTTTCACGGGGTTGTCATGAAGATGAAATGAGATAATATTTGTGAAATATTTAGCAGAATGCCTAGTACAGAGTAAATACTCAATAAACTCTAGCTATTAGCCCAGAGGTTACTATTACCATTGTAGGAGATATTTTTAAAAAGTAAAAGAAACAAAAGAAACAAGAATAATGCTTTTCTAAAACTGTAATGCTAAGAAAATTGTGCATGACAAATTTGTGACAGCCTTCTCTTGTGTTTCTTAAAAACTGGGCCTGATGTTCATACTGTGAAACAATGGAAAAAAACTACTGGTTCTGCTTTTATAGCGCTTCCAAGAGTTTATAAACAGCCCCATAATGTGGTGTAAAGAAATCTGATTTACTCTAAACTGATTTTTATTCCTTATAGTTTCCCATCCTCATGTGCCCTTGTACACCTGGGATTTTTGGCTGCAAAGACAAGTCATATGGAAAGCACTAGACATGTATTAACCGGATTGCAGATATTCTAGAAGGGAAAATCTTAGGTAAGTAAAAAAGAAAACTACTTAGTTTTGTAATTAAAACCATTCCTTCTAAACGTATTCCCCAGCTTGAGGCAGCTTGGCAGCAGTATTTTCCCAAGGTCTGAAGAACCTAGCTTGTTTTCATGCCTGGTTTTGAGAGAATCCAACTTGGAACCCTCCAAATCACTGAAACGAGATGTTCAAACTCAAACAAATCACCCACAAAATTTCTTTCAGGCTATTTTTAACTAACAAGAGAACACAACCAATGTAATTTCCTAATAACCAGCAAATCAATTAACCACCCACCTAACTGTCAATTTACCTGAACAACGTGTATACTTTTCTCTTCTTGGAATGCAGAAGGTACTGGAAAGGCCTTGGAAAACTGCATGTGGAATAAGAGCAGAAGTGGAAGCATCTTTCGTCTGAACATGGCCTTTCCTCCAAACTCTGCTTCTCTTGGCCTTCCTCTCTGCCACTCTGGTCCTTCCCCTGGTGGGTGCCCTGACATTTACAGCATCATGTGTTCCTCACTGCTCTCTTTTGGTCTCTTATAAAGCCATGTCCTAAACAGTTGCCACATCAGGAATGTGAAGAAACACAGGTTAATTACACTCTGACAATTTTGCAATGTTATAATGTGATTTAGTACCCCAAAATGGAGGATTCTTCCCACAGGAAATAAAGTATTTGTAAACTTGCTACTCTTTGCTTTGAGGGTTTTTAGTAAGATATTTACTTTTGTAAAATTGTCTGGTCAAGGAAAAGGAATAAGAGACTAATCCCAAAGTTAATGAACAGCAGTTACCTACGGGTTTGCATTTGTGGGTTTGTAAGATGCTGAGGCTCTATTAATTTACTCAGGGGGATATTGTTAGCTTAGTGGTGGGTATCTTGAGACTAAGGAGCCCAATTTGAGAATCTCTGTGCTTACCCACCCTTGCTGTATGTGAGGAGAGTGTGCCTGGGTGTGTCGTGACAAAGCAAGATTTGTATGGGGGTCTTGGAGCAGCTTCTGGAGGATGTGGTTTTGGCATCGATGTATTAGAATATCTATCTCCAGCTTATGAGCTGGTTTTCCACAGGAAAGATGAAGAAAGCAATACTGATGATGATAATAATAAATGTTTGCTGAATATTTATTATGTCCCAGACATACATACTGTACAAATATTACCTCCAGTCATCCTCATGTGGCCTCGGGAGGTCAGATGAAATCAAATCCAGAGAAGTAAGATGATTTGTACAGGTAACATGCTAAATTTGTGAAGGAACTAGGGTTCAATCCCAGGTGGTATGTTTAGAGAGACTGAGCTGGCAGCTGCTATATCTGGCTGTTCTATAGTCTCCACTCGAGTGTCCGACTGGTCCATAATGGAGCAGTAGCTCTAGGCCTGTGACAACTGGGTTATGTTGCCTGTGTTCATGGAGGAGACCAGAGGGAGAGAGAATGAGATGTCGCATGTTCCCTAGGGAAAATGACACTGAGAGAGAATTTGCAGACAATGTGGCTACTTACGAGGCTATATTGGTCAGGGCCCTTGGGCATGCTTTTTAAATCATGTCACCTCTTCCCACTCGCTTTGACTCTGCATGCATGTAGGTCATGTTACCATACAGTCTTTGTATATATTCATTTACATATATTTATATGTATTCTGAAAGGCAGATATCTTGTATATAAATATATGTCAACATGTATGATATGTAATGTATATGTCACATAATGTCAATAATGTCTTTGTTTGAGATGCCGGGGTAAGTAGTTCAGTTCCCTCCTGCTGTTTCTTACAATCGTTGTAAACAATCTAAAGAAGTGTGTCTTGGGTTAGAACATATCTGGGCAGAAGATTAGTGTTCATATGTAGATTCCTGCATTCATTCAAAACACATTTCCTGATATCGCCATATGCCAGGTGCTATGATAGGTAATTGATTGTTAAATATAAGTTAATTGCAACTCAGATGAAATGCTGTGGGAGTCTGGAGGGAAAAAACAATAGTGGTGGTGGGGGGTAGGAAGTGTGGAATCAAGGAAGGCTTCATGATGGGGGCAGAATTTGAACTGGACCTTGAAGGAGAAATAGATTGTGGACATGCAGAAATGTGGTGATCCATTCTTGTACACATGTGGTAGCATTTCCCCTCCAACTTGTTCAAGATGTTCTAAGGTCATGATCATGTTAACCCTCCCTAGGTGCACAAGTTAGTCATAACGTGGCTTCCCCCACATTAGGTCTTTAGTGAAAAAACCTTTTCTTACTAAACAAGAATGCCTTAACATTGATCTACACTATGTTGAATTATTTTGAAGTACTGACTTGTTTACAAGATTTATAAATACACTTTCTTTTGAACATAATGGTGAGTGATTTAGATAAGAATTTAACACTTTGGTGATCTCAGTTCTTTGGCATTGGTATAAATGTGTTGAAAAACAAAATTGTTGGGTCTGGATCCCTGACAATAGGTCCAGCCACATTTGTTTCCAGGGCCTCTGGCTTTTGCTTTCTGAATCTTTTCTTCACAACTAATCACTACCTGCCTGCATGGTGTCTATACTTCACCTCTTTTGATGCCTGAAACCCAGAATTCTTGCAGGCCCCCTTCCTGACCCTCCCGAAAATCCTGATCAGCTATCAGTCATTTACACTTCAGTGTGAACTTAGGGGCTATTTCCTTTCAGGTCAATTTCTTACTAGGAAAAAAAACCAAGCAAACAAAATTTTTAAAAATAAAGGCATTGTTCCCTATAAAATGAATTTCAGAGCAAGTAAGAAGATGAAGAAAATTTAGTTTCGGATAGAAATAATACAATCAAGGCAATGGAGGATAGTTCTGTTTCCCTAATGCCACCACCAGTAGATAGCCACCTAGTCTGATCATCTGATGTGCTGGTCCACAGCAGAGATAACAAGTTGTATTTTCATAGCTCAGTTTTGCTTTTTAGGGTTAAAGAGATGAAACTGAATGCATAGATATAGTTTGTCTTTTTTTAGTTAAAGAGAAAAACAAAAGAACTGGTCTAGCCAGTTGGGATGAACATAGGTAGCTAGGAAAGCTGCCTGGAAGTGTTTGTGTGTGCTTGAATCTTGAAGGATGGGTCGGAGTTTGCCAACAGGGAATGTGATCCAGTAGAGGAATCAGCATGCACTAAGCTCAGAAGTATACCCAGTAAAGTATATGGCTAATTTGATTTATATAAGCCAAGGCAAAGTGTCCTTTGCATTAGGCATTTTTGAACTTTGATGATTAGGATGATATTTATACAGTCTGATCAAGTTAACAGGGTGATTGTTGGGGTCAGTCGTGGAGAAGGGTAAAGAGCATTGGACTTAAAATTATACTAACTGGATTAAAATTGTAGTTCTGCCACTTCCTACTTATACAACTTTTAGCAAATCATCTGGATTTTTCTGAGGCTCAACTTCCACATCTATAAAACTGGTACATTAATGTCTCCCTCTTATGGCATCGAGAGGATTAGATGAGATAGTATATGTAAAAGCTCTGCGTAAACCCTCTAATGTGGTATCCTTTTTGTATGATGAATGTGATAAAATTATGACCATCCTAGTTCATGTGTCCATTCTGTGAATTGAGTTAGCAATGTTGAAAAGGTCCCCTTTTAAGAAAGAGAAGTACTTTAAAGTTAAGCCACAGAATGATGAAGTAACTTCCATACAGCTTGAAGCCAGGGAACATATGCCTATACTTACACACCCATTGCACTGAATCTAAGTGGTTAAGTTAAAATTACACAAACCAGCATATATTAACCACTGTGCTAAGCTGGCAATCTTTACTATCAAGTGAGAGAAATATGTATGTTAGGTGTCTATACTATGTAGGACTCTGTCTAAGACATCCACTATCTATTATCTTCCTTAAGCTTCATAACAACCCAAGGAAGTAGGGGTTATTATCTCCATTTTAAAGATAAGGAAACTGAAGTTCAGAAATCTGATTCAAACTTACTTTTCCATTTATCCTTCCTAGTAATCCTCTTTGTTCTCTCTGTGGGGAAAAATTTAGAATAAGGCAATGATTCCCAGTCTCAGCTCTACATCAGAATCTGTATTAAAAATACAGATGTGGGCTCCAATTCAGCTACTGAGCCAAAAGCTTTGAAGTAGGGCCCAGGCACATACAATTTTAGAGAGCACCCCAGGTGGCTCTGAGAATGAGTTAAGAATCTCTGTTGTAAGAGAAGATAGAGAACATACAACAAGAGAGGCGAACATCCACACCTTAAGGGTTTCTAAGAGGGAACAAGTGACACCAAATTGGGGAGGTCAGCAAAGTCTTCATGGAGGAAGTGGCCCTTGAGATGAATTTTGAACGATAGATTGAAGTTTTGCATCGAGATCGGAGTGAATGAGGGTGAGATTGGAAGAAACAAAGAATAAGGGCAGAGAGATGAGAAACCTTGAGTTATATTTAGGGATTAACAAGGTTCTAGGTGATTAAACACAGAATTTATAAAGAGAAGCAGGTTGACATGGTAGATTGAAACCAGAAGGTGGAGGGGCAGAAATAGAACATTAAAGGTCAATAGCATGCAGTCATTGTTGGTTTCTGGGCTGACTTATAATGCTAACCTGGCCACAATATCTAGGACAGGCTGAGGTGGGGAGAAGCTGTAAGTAAGGAGAATAATTTAAGATTCAGTGAAAGTTCCCAAGGATCTGCCTTTGGAGTGAATAAGATTCAGTGAAAGTTCCCAAGGATCTGCCTTTGGAGTGGCCACAGGTCTTCCTCCATAAAGAAGAGAGTCTCACCTCTTCGTGCAGGGATGGATGGTGAAGCAATTAGGTTGACAGAGACAGGAGGGAACCTGGGCCATCACACTGCACATCTCCAGGGGTGGCCATTTATGTCACAGACATAGACTGGGGAATCCAAACTGGATATCAGTTATCTGGATAAAGTAAGAGCTGTTGTCTTGGGGATGGCGGGTAGGAGCCACGTTAGGGCCAGGGCTTGAAGAAATTAGAGATGTGGTAGTGAATTCAAAAGCTGTGGTAGTAAATTCAGCAGGCAGATGAGGCCAGTAAAACATGGCTGAGCAGTTGTGTTGGCTCAGGCAAGTGAGAAGGTGACTACGATTAGCAACAAGGGTCCAATCCCTTGCTTGCTTATTAGCATCAAACGTTTTCATTTCTTCCCCCATTTTAACTCCCCTCCCAACTGGAGAACATTGAAGATAAGACAGAATGGAGAAAATGACCCCTTGGTAATCATTAACTGTCCACAAACCAGCTCGACAGAGACACATGAGAACAGACCATTACATGATAAGTATTTCCATTCCAAGCTGCTCTGTGTTTCTGGAGGAAGGAAACTGTTGACTTAATTTGCCAAAATTCTCTTCCTTCCTCAATCGGTCCAGCTCTGTGGCTGAGATATTTCATTTTTCTTGAGCTGTGTGTTTTCTAAATTTTCTCCACTCTTTATTGTCTAACTTCATGCCCAGTTATGTCAAGAGATGACATTGCTTCCTATCATAGGTGCAATACCTCATTTTCTCTCATTTCCACCATGAAAAGTCTGATTTCCCTTATCCAAGGCTCCCAATAACTGTCCTTTAGAGTGTCTACAGATCTCTCTGTAGTCTCACACCAGTACCTATCCGATTTATACATTCTCTCTAGTCTTTTCTCCCCTCCCCATCTTTGGCACCTTCCCCTCTGTCTAAAATGCCACCAGACTTCCTCTATTAAAACAAAATAAACCAATATCCTTCTGTCTTAGGATGACCTGCTCCCAGTCCAGTTCCCAATATGACTTTCAATGCCATGAACATATCATGTGACTATTTATGGAGCAGCCATTGTAAGTTAGGTGCTATAGTATGGGCATACCTCCTTTGATTGTGCTTTGCTTTATTGTGTATTGCAGATATTGGCGTATTTTATAAATTGAAGGTGACGACGTGGCAAGTCTGGGTCTTTTTTCCACAGGCTCAGATGATGGTTAACATTTGTTTAGCAATAAGGTGTTATTTAATTAGGGTTTGTACATTGTTTATTTTTTAGATAATGCTATTGCACACTTAATAGACTACAATTTAGTGTAAACATAACCTTTATGTGCACCGAGAAACCAAAAATTTGTGACTCACTTTATTGCAACATTCACTTTACTATGGTGGTCTGGAACCGAACCTACAATATCTCCAGGGCATGCCTGTAAATACCTTTGCAAAGTCACTGTCATGTAAATCTCTTAAAAATGGCTTTTTAAAGCAATACAGAAACTGAGGATCATAGAGGTTAAGTGAATTACCCAAGTTCACACAGCTAGCAGGTATGTAATGTAAGGCAGATTTTGGGATCCAGATTAGGTTTCATAACTCTAACACCTAAGCTTTTTCCATTAAAGCTCAACAAAGTCATAGAGTTGACCTTTCACCTTAGTAGCTTCTTCAGTTTGAATGTTATGCTAAGACACTATAGGCATATTCCAATCCTTCTTTCCTTCCTCCAAATTCTACAAGTGTGATTGCTTAGTACATGAGAACAGAACTTCAGAGAAGCCTGTGATGGCAAGCCTGAGGGCCCACATGTGGAAGAGAAGTCTGGAGGCCTGGGTTTTACCCTTCTCTACCATCTACCTGATCTTGTACAAATTCCTTCATGACTGTGAGTCAATTTTACATCCCCAATTGACCACTTACTGTTGTGGAACCCTGAACAACTCATTTAATATCATTAAACCTCAGTTTCCTCATGTATAAAATGGTCTTAACAATAGTACCTATATCGTAGAAATATTGTGAAGATTAGATATAGATATGCGTGAAAAGCTTAATACATGGTACAAAATAACAGATAAGAATTACATTTCTCTGACAAGTGGATAGGAAAGTATCTCACAGGACAGCCATGGGTTCTAAGGAAGTAACAGATGAAAAGCAGTTTATAAACTATGAAGTGTTGTTTAAAGTATTTATTTCATTTAAAAAATCATTTATTTAAAAATATTTTAGTAATACAGGAATACGTTGCTAATTTTTTTAAAAAATTTCAAACACTTAGAAGTATGAAAAATAAATATGGAGCTCCCTAAGCCCTCCACCTCACTTTACTCCCCAACTTTAGAGGTGACCACTGTTAACATTTTGATGTGTCTCCATCCAGATATTTTTCTTTGTCTTAATGCCGAAGACTGCTATTTGTTACAGAAGACGTTTCCAGGACTATAGTCTACCCCTAGTGTAAAATGTCAGATGCTCCAAGGCCAAAATTGTGTAGGGAAGCAAACAAGGCCTAAATCAATCAGAATTATCAGTCAGTCAGCCAAGCTAGTGCTGGTCATGCCCAAGTAGACCCAGTAGAGGGCAATCATAGTCTACTTGAGCTGTGAGCTGATTGGTCAGGTCAATAGTCTGAAATAGAAATGTAAACACAGATGACTATTATCTTATTTAATAAGGATGAACCCAGGGCTTGAACAAGGCAGGTTAGTTGGAGAACTGGGCAGTGGAGACTCAGCTAAGTAAGGCTTATTAAAATGTCCAATCTGTGGTAGATGAGAATACAGAATGAGAAATTCCATAGAGTGGCCACAAAGTCCCTAAACCCATAATTTGTCCTCCATTAATGAAAGATTATCTTCTTAATGCCATATCGTGGCTAGCAGTTTTAGAATGTCACTGATAGGGCCATATGCAGTCACACAGTGGCCATCACACAGCTTTTCTTTTTTTTTTTAACATGTTTATGCGTTTATTTATTTTATTTATTTATTTTACTTTAGTTTTTAAATTAAGTTTATTGGGGTAACGTTGGTTAATACAATTATATAATTTTCAGGTATATGTTATAATTTGACATCTATATATTCTATTGTGTGTTTACCACCAAAGTCCAGTTTCCTTCAGCTACCATATATTTGATCTCTTTACCCGCTTCACCCTCCTCCTACTCCCCTATATTTGACCCCCTATACTCCATCTACCACCCCTCTCCTCCCCCACCCTCTACCCTCTGGTAACCACTAGTCAGTCCATGTCCATGAGTCTCTGTTTGTTTGTCCTGTTCATTTGTTGCTTTTAGGTTTATATCCCACATATAAGTGATATCATGTGATTTTCAGCTTTTTCTGTCTGACTTATTTTGCTTAGCATGATTATTTCGAGATCCATCCATGTTGTCGCAAATGGCAGTATTTCATCTCTTCTTATGACTGAGTAATATTCCATTGTATATGTGTACTACAGCTTCTTTAGCCAGTCATCTATCATAGGACACTTCTGTTGCTTCCATGTCCTGGCCACCGTGAATAATGCTGCTATGAACATCGATGTGCAAATATCTTTATGGATATGAGTTATCAAGTCTTTGTGGGTAAATACCCAGTAGAAGTATTGCTGGATCATATGGTAGATCAATTCTTAGTTTTTTGAGGAATCTGCATACTGTTTTCCATAGTGGCTGTACCAATTTGCAGTCCCACCAGCAGTGTATGAGGTTTCCTATTTCTCCACATCCTCTCTAGCATTTGTTATTATTTGACCTATTTATTATAGCTATTCTAACAGGTGTGAGATAGTATCTCATTGTGGTTTTGAATTGCATTTCCCTAATAGCGATGTTGAGCATCTTTTCATATATTTGTTAGCCATTTGTATGTCCTCTGGGGAGAAGTGTCTGTTCAAGTCCTTTGCCCATTTTTTGATTGGATCATTTGTTTTTTTTGTTGTTGTTATTGAGTCGTATGAGTTCTTTGTATATTTTGGATATTAGGTCCTTATTGGAGGCATTGCTTGCGAATATATTTTCCCATTCAGATGGTTGTCTCTTTGCTTTGTTGACAGTTTCTTTTGCTGAGCAGAAGCTTTTTAGTTTGATGTAGTCCCATTCACTCATTTTTGCTTTTGCTTCCCTTGCCTTTGAGGTCAAATTCATAAAATCCTCTTTAAGTCTAAGGTCCTTGAGTTTCATTCCTATGTTTTTTTCTATGCATTTTATTGTTTCAGATCTGTCTTGTATTCAGGTCCTTAATCCATTTTGACTTAATTTTGGTGTGTGGTGATAGACAACAGTTTAGTTTCATTCTTTGCAGGTGGCTTTCCAGTTTTCCCAGCACCATTTATTGAAGAGGCTTTCCTTTCTCCTATATGTTTTTGTCGAAAATTATTTGCCCATATACATATGGGCAAATAATTTTACTTCTGGACTCTTGATCCTGTTCCACTGGTCCGTGTGTCTGTTTTGCTGCCAATACCATGCTGTTTTGATTACTGTCACTTTGTAGTATAATTTGAAGTTGGGCAGAGTGATGCTTCCAGCCTTGTTCCTTTTTCTCAAGATGGCTTTGGCAATTCGGGGTCTTTCGTGCTTCCATACAAATCTGATGATTTTTTGTCTATTTCTTTAAAAGATGCTGATGGTATTTTGATGGGGATTGCATTAAATCTATATAATGCTTTAAGTAATACGGTGATTTTAACTATGTTGATTCTTCCAATCCAAGAACACGAAATATCTTTCCATTTCTTTGTATCTTCTTCAATTTCTTTTAATAGAGTCTTATAGTTTTCATTATATAGGTCCTTCACATGTTTTGTTAGATTTATTCCTAGATATTTTATTATTTTTGTTGCAATTGCAAAAGGAATGATTTTTTCCACTTTATCTGACACTTTATTGTTAGAGTATAGGAATGCTATGGATTTTTGAATGTTGATTTTGTATCCAGAAACTTTACTGTATTTGCTTATTGTTTATAGTAGTGTTCTTGTGGAGTCTTTAGGATTCTCTTTGTAGAGAATCATGTCATCCACAAATAGTGACAGTTTCAGTTCTTCATTTTCTATTTGGATGCCTTTTATATTTTTCTCTGGTCTGATTGTACTCGCTAGGACCTCCGATGTTATATTGAATAACAGTGGCGATAGTGGACAGCCTTGCCTTGTTCCTGATCTTAGAGGGGAGGTTTTTAGTTTTTCATTATTAAGTATAATGTTAGCTGAGGGTTTGTCATATATGGCCTTTATTATGTTAAGGTATTTTTCTTCCATACCGATTTTGTTAAGTGTTTTGATCATAAATGGATGCTGTATCTTGTCGAAGGCTTTTTCTGCATCTATTGATATGATCATATTATTTTTATTTTTTAATTTGTTTATGTGATGTATCACATTAATTGATTTGCATATGTTGAACCATCCTTGGGCCCCTGGGATGAAGCCCACTTGATGGTGGTGTATGATCTTTTTAATATGTTGCTGTATTTGGTTTGCTAGTATCTTATTTAGGATTTTTGCATCTGTGTTCATGAGAGATATTGGTCCATAGTTTTCTTTTTTTGTGTTTACTAGGTTTTGGTATCAGAGTAATATTGGCCTCACAAAATGAGTTGGGAAGTATTGCCTCCTCTTTGATTTTTGGAAGTGTTTGAGGAGAATAGGTATTAAATCTTCTTTGAATGTCAGGTAGAATTCACTGGTGAAGCCATCTGGTCCTGGACTTTTACTTTTTGGTAGGTTTTTGAAGATTGTTTCAATTTCCATACTGCTGATCAGTCTATTTGGATTTTCCAGATCTTCTTGATTCGGTCTAGGAAGATTGTGTTTTACTAAGTACTGGTCCATTTCTTTTAGGTTATTAAATTTGGTGTTATATGCTTTTTCATAGTATTCTTGCATGATCCTTTGTGTTTATGCGATGTCAGTTGTAATTTTTCCTCTTTCATCTCTGATTTTGTTTATTTGTGTCCTTTCTCTTTTTTCTTTAGTGAATCTAGCCAGGGGTTTGTCAATTTATTAATCATCTCAAAGAACCAGCTCTTTGTTGAATTTATTTTTTCTATTGTTTTTTTGTTTTCAATTTCACTCATTTCTGCTCTAATTTTGATGATTTCTTTCTTTCTGCTAACTTTAGGCTTCATTTGTTCTTCCTTTCGTAGTTTTTAAAGATGAAGCGTTAGGTTGTTTATTTGGACTCGTTCTTGTTTTTGGAGATAAGCCTGTAATGATATAAACTTTCCTCTTATGACCACTTTTGCCATGTCCCGAAAGTTTTGATGTGTTGTATTATCATTATCATTCATTTCTATGTATCTCTTGATCTCTCTTTTTATTTCTTCTCTGACCCTGTTATCCTTCAGTAGCATGTTGTTTAGTCTCCATGTATTTGTGGTTCTTCCTGATTTCTTTTTTGCAGTTGATCTCTAGTTTCAGAGCATTATGATCAGAGAATATAGTTGGTATGATTTCAACCCTCTTGTATTTGGTGAAGCTATCTCTGTGTCCCAGTATGTGGTTGATTCTTGAGAATGTTCCATATGCACCAGAGAAGACTATATAAACAGCTGTTTTGGGATGGAAGGCTCTGTAAATGTCAATTATGTACAGTTGGTCTAATGTGTCATTTAAGGATGTTATTTCCTTATTGATTTTCTGTTTAGATGATCTGTCCATATCTGACAGTGGGGTATTTAGGTCTCCTGCTAGGATAGTGATTTGATCTGTTTCTCTCTTTAGTTCTGTTAGTAATTGCTTTACATATTTTGGGGCTTCCTGATTGGGAGCATAGATATTAATAAGTGTTAAGTCTTCTTGGTGAATGATTCCCTTTATCATTATGAAATGTCTCTCAGTATCTTTCTTTACTTTTTTTATTTCGAAGTCTAGTTTGTCTGATATTAGTATTGCTACTCCCACTTTTCTCTGAATGCCATTTGCTTGAAATATCATTTTCTACCCTTTCACTTTGAGTCTATATTTGTCATTGGAGCTAAGATGTGTCTCCTGGAAGCAACATATGGTTGGGTTTTGTTTTTTGATCCTTTCTGCAACTCTGTGCCTTTTTATTGGTGAGTTCAATCCATTTACATTTAGGGTGATTATTGAAATATGAGGTCTTCTTATAGCCATTTTATATTTTGCTTTCTGATAGCTTGGTGTTTCCATTGCTTCCTTGTCCATGTGTTTCTGTTTTCTTTATTTTGGTTGGGTTCTGTAGGTTTTGCCTCTGGTTCTTCTTGTTTTATGTTATATACTTCAGTTCTGAATCTTTAGTGTGTGGTTACTATTATGGATATGTAAAGAATAGTTTTCATATATATAGTTTTTATATAAATAGTTTATATATATATATACACACACACACACACACACACACATATATATATATATATATATATATATATGAATATATATATAGAAAGAGTGAGAGAAAGAGATAGATACATAGAATGATAGATAGGTAGTTAGAGAGAGAGAGTGAGAGGGAGAGAGAAAGAGAGAGATAGAGATATAGAGATCTCTATAGATTCAGATACAGATATAGATATAGACATAAATAGGGGAGCTCTGGCAAAAAGCACTCTGCTGACGTCCATTTTGAGCCGGAACTGCAGACTTCCGAGATACGGCTCACTTGCGGCAAATTCACGGCCCTCCCGGCGCCTCGGGGCTCTGAGGGCGATTCTCGGTCGTCTGCGGGTACGGGGGTACAGAAGTTGCGGAAGCACTCACTGACACTTTGAGCCCCTAGAGGTACAAACGACGTCTCACTGCTCTCTGTATCCTCGTGCAGATCTCCAGGCCACCCACAGACAGCGTACCCAGGGATGCTTTGGCCCCTCCGTCCCTGGAGGCCGTCACCCGCTGGAAAGGGGTCAGTTGGGGGACACTGCAGACAGCTGTGGGTCTGATTTCGGCCTCCGTGCCTCTTGAGCTTTGCGATCACCTCTTTGAGCCTTTCATTTCTTCATTTTGAATGCGTACACGGGGACCATTACGACCATCCCAGGCAGAAAGGTGAGGGAGAGGGAGGAGTCTGCTTCCGTCCTGAAGTCTGAGTTCCAATGCGGAAAGCAGGAAGGAGCAGAGGCCTTAGGAAGGAGCCCCGTGGCCTCTGGGATGAAAAGAGATCCTGCTGAATTGTGGCTCGGGAACGGCCGGTGTCCACACTCCGGGAAGGTGGAGGTGCTAGGAACGGCCTGCCTTATCTCAAACGTCTAAGGAAAATACAGCCTTTTGTTATAAAAATCAGTATATGAAATATATATATATATATTTCTATATATATATATGAATATATATATAGAAAGAGTGAGAGAAATAGATAGATACATAGAATGATAGATAGGTTGTTAGAGAGAGAGAGTGAGAGGGAGAGAGAAAGAGAGAGAGAGATATAGAGATCTCTATAGATTCAGATATGTTGTGTCCAGAATAACCAGACCCAACTTGAGTGCTCTTAACCAGGAGACAGTTTATTAGCCGGCGGCTGTCCTTGCAAAGGAGCAGCCTCGAAATGCCAAGATACAAGGTTTTTAAGCCCCAAATCCCATTCCTCATTCTGTCTTAAACACAAAGGTCCATCTTTCTCCTATTCACTACCTGTCAACCCACTGGTCAGGTGTGCAAGCGGGAAGTACAGAAGCAGAAAGCTTGTGTTAGAATGTTATGTTCCTATGGGTGATTGCCTATGTTCCCATGGACAATAGCCAGTGTTCCCATGGGCGATGGCCAAACAGTAATTTTCAGCTTATATACAATTGATTATTTTTCATGCCACGCAAGCAAGCAGGGTTACACAGGCTAAAATTGGCAGTTAGCGTATGAGCTCATTGTTATAAGTTTCATGATTAACAGAATGTGGTTAGGGGTTCCAGAAACTAGGCCTAAGTTATAGACTTCTTTTGTCCAGTTTCAGGTTTTAATTATTCTTTAACCCTTTCATATTTCAGCGGGCTATTACATTCCCCACTGGTTTTCTTTAGAATGACTCAATCTTCGAGTCAGAAGTCGGGATTTCTGGCCAATGGGTCGGGGCTGACGCTCCTAAAATTAAAATCTTTGCCCCAGTTATATTGGATTGGATTAAACTCTTAACCCATTTGATCAAGCATGGCCCAAAGGTCAGTAATAACAGCAGAATTATCAATGGTCCTGCTATAGCCGACAATAACGTGGTTAACCAAGAGTTTCCATTAAACCAAGATTCATACCAGTTGCTTCCTTGTTTTAACTTCTCATTTCTGTCTTTTACTCTTTGTCTAATTAATGCTAAACTATCCCTAATAATTCCAGAATGATTAACATAAAAACAGCAAGTTTCTCCTAGTGCTACACACAAACCTCCTTGCTTAAGAAATAAGAGGTCTAAACCTCTTCTATTCTGCAGTACTACTTCAGCTAAAGAATTAAGAGATGTTTCAAGATGATTAATTGATTTCTCTAGAGTGCTTAAATCGTCATTAATCTGCTTTGTGAGCCAGGCTATACCTTGGTTCCCTGTAACCAAAGCAGCAGTCCCAATTGCAGCTGATCCTGCCACTCCTAGGCCAACTAGGAGCGGCACAAGCAGTGGAACTGCTCGCTTACGCCGAGGATAGTTATATCCTCCCCACAAATCTATTGCTTGTCTTCCTTCTTGTCCGCTCATCATATACACCTGAGGTATAACATGAACCAGCACACAAAATCCAGTATTATTTTTCCAATAGTTAAGATTAATACAGGGAGTTAAACCAGTATTACAAGCAAACCAAGTGCCACTAGGGGCCGCTAAATAAGTAGAAGAGGTGCTATTTACTAAAATAGATGATTTACAATTTTCCTTATACCTAGATTTATCAACTCTATAGGTGTTAGTATTCACACAAGTTCCCTTTCCTTGTAAATCTCCCAACGTTACAGATGGGTTTTTGGTTCCCCAAGGGCAAATAGTAACATTCGGAGATGTTACATTCCTAATAGCAGTTTGATCTGTGCCAAGGTTAGCAATGACACCAAGTCCTACATAGTAAGGTGGGGCAGGGTTCAGACAAAACCAGCAATCCTTTGTAGCATTTGAGTTACTGTCATTAGCAAACTTATAAACATTATTCAGCACGGTCAAGACAGATTCAGGAGTATCCCTGGGGGGTCTATAAGGCTGTCTAGGTCTATGTCCTTTGTTGGCATTATTAGTGCTCCTAGTAATTGCTGACTGTGTAGGAGTTAAGGCATTTAACCCTCCGTCATTAGGCCTAACAGGACCTAGAACTAACGGTGGCATCCTGACAGGCTTTTTCTGTATTGTTATTAACACTCCAGGATCAGTTCCAAAAACATACAACCTTAATCCCCAGGTTTTTCCAATCACCCAAGATGGATCTTCCCAATTTTTGACAGTAAAAATGACAGGATTGCATTTCCCTGCTGTGGCACAGGAAGACTGACTAGGTCGTGTAAGAGTCAGAAAGGGGTCTGTGTTCTCCCAAGGGGCTATGGTCTCACAACCCCAATGGCCACAATAATATTGGTTTAGCTTATGGCAAGTGCTTTGGCCTTCTCTGGGACACATATATAACTCTACTTGTTGAATACCTCTTTCTTTGTCCTTCCTGCCACAACCATACCAGGGGCCAGATAAAAAATTAGCATCACTTATAAAATTAAATTTCTTTCCTAATATATCACACAAATCCACATGAAATGTAGGCTGGTACATAGTCTGGTTTACTAATATGGGAATGCCCGTTTCTGATTTAATTAATTCCCATTTAGCCTGTTGAGGTTGATGAGGGTTCCCTTTTACATTATTGATAACAATTAACCCAATTATAATCATTCCCGCGAGAGTCTTATCTTGAGTGGATCCTCTGTGGGTGTTGCCTTCCATTTCTCTGTCTCCGGGGGAGGTTGAGCTGTCTTAAGGTGAGTATGGTGAATCCAATGTCTTTTTCCTGCAACTGTGACAGCCGTTGGTGTGGTCAGGATTACTGGAAACGGACCATCCCACCGGGGCTCTATGCTAGCAGGCTGGATCTTCTTTATCCACACCCAATCGCCTGGATGATGTGGGTGAGGCTGTGATGTCCCCGGAGTCGGTCTAGCAGCTTTAATCAAGCCCTTGACTTGATTTTGGGCTTGTTGCAAGGCCTGTAGAGACTTAAGGAGATTTGTATTATTACTCATTGTAACCTTTTCAATTCCAATTTTAGGGAGTAAAGGGGGAGGTCTCCCAAACATTATTTCATAAGGGGAAATTCCCATAATATATGGAGTAAACTGGGCCCATAACAAAGCAAAAGGAAGAAGGCTCACCCAATTCTCCCCAGTTTCCAGCTTAAATTTAGTTAAAGTTTCCTTAAGTGTTCTATTCATCCTTTCTACTTGTCCTGAACTCTGAGGTCTGTAAATACAATGTAATTTCCAATTAATCCCTAATACCTTAGCTAACATTTGACTTGTTTGGGCAATGAATGCCGGGCCATTGTCGGACCCCAATGATAAGGGCAAGCCAAATCGAGGCACTATTTCTGTAATTAATTTCTTAGCTACTACTTGTGCAGTTTCCTTCTTTGTGGGGAAGGCCTCAGTCCA
Source organism: Pteropus medius (assembly GCF_902729225.1). Classification (NCBI taxonomy): domain Eukaryota; kingdom Metazoa; phylum Chordata; class Mammalia; order Chiroptera; family Pteropodidae; genus Pteropus; species Pteropus medius. The sequence goes on along the minus strand of NW_024347731.1, from coordinate 1,871,397 downwards.
TCCAGAATAGGTGTCAATGAATACCAGAAGATATTTAAATCCAAAAGTGCCAGGAGCAACTTCTGTAAAGTCCACTTCCCAATGCTCTCCAGGAGCTTGTCCTCTTAATTGAGTGCCGATATTTTCCTTTGGGATGGGGTGAGAGTTGACCTGTGCACATATTGGGCATCGTGCACTTACATCCCGAGCCTTTGAGGTTAGTCCAGGAATATAATAGTCTCTTTTTAGCAGTTCAATTAACTTAGTTCCTCCAAGATGGGTAGCATTATGCATCTGGCTAATTAAGGTGTTACCAAGCGCAGCAGGGAGGACCGGCCTTCCATCTGGAATCCAAAGCCACCCATGTTCAAACTTCCCGTGCAGTTGCTTCCCCAACTCTATATCTTGGGGGCTATAGTCTAGAGCCTGTGCCAAGGGGGGCACAAGAAGGGGACCAATTATGGCGTTAGTCCCCACTGGTTTTCTGGCTACTTCCTTTGCTGTTTTATCTGCCAAGTGGTTTCCTTTTTCTGCCGCTCCTTCCCCTTTTTGATGGCCAGGGCAATTGATAATAGCCACTTTCTTAGGTAGCCAGATAGCCTCCAAAAGAGCAAAAATCTGCTCCTTGTTCTTAATTTCCTTTCCCCCTGATGTCAATAGTTCTCTTTCCTTGTACAGGGCTCCATGTACATGTGCCGTTGCAAAGGCATATCGGCTATCAGTGTAGATGTTTACAGTTTTATCCTTTCCCCACCGTAAAGCTTGTGTTAGAGCTATAAGTTTAGCCCTCTGTGCCAATGTCCCATGGCTTAGGGCCTGTGCCCATATCACATCCCTGACCGTTACTATGGCTGCCCCGGCATACCTTACTCCGTCGGATACAAAACTGCTTCCATTGGTAAATAATACCGCATCCGGATTAGGCCACGGCTCATCCTTCAAGTCTGGCCGTAGTCCAGTTACCTGCTCAAGGTGCTGAACACAGTGATGCAATGGAGCCTGCGGGTCATCATCCGGGAGCAGCGTGGCAGGGTTCAGGGCTGCAGTTTTCAAAAACTGGGTCTGTGGGGATTAAGCAACAGTACCTGGTACTGAGTAATCCGGGCGTTGGAAATCCATCTTTCAGGAGGGCTGCGCAGCATGGCTTCAACTGCATGTGGAGCCACAATTTCAATATTTTGGCCCAAGGTCAATTTTAAAGCGTCTTTGGTCAATATAGCAGTAGCAGCTAGTGCTCTCAGGCAACTAGGCCTTCCTCCAGCCACCGGATCTAGTCTCTTTGAGAGATATGCCACTCGTTGCTTAAATAGTGGCTTTTAATTTCTGGAGCAAATCTTTTCCAAGCAAAGGAAAAGGACATTCAGGCATAACTAAAAACGAATGCGTGATGGTTCCCTTTCCCAAGTCAGTAATTTTTGCCTGTGTCCATGGGTATGCCTTCCCTTTCCCAGTGGCTCCTTGAATTACAGTCTTTTCTTTGGATAACAGACCAGCAGTTTCTGTTAAAACTGAGTAAGTTGCACCAGTATCAGCTAAAAAGTTCACAGGTTTGCCCCCTACTTGTAAAGTTACCTTGGGCTCTCGGGGGCTCATTAGATAAGAGCCCTGACGCCCCTATTCATCTTCCAAAAGAATGAGGGGCCTTTTTTCTTCTCACCTCCTGGTTGCTCCTTTTCAGGGCACTCATTCTTCCAATGTCCTTTCTTTTTGCAAATAGCACATTGGTCTCTTCCTAGCCTAGGTTTTCTATTTTGGCCTTCTTCGTTGCTAGGTCCCCCTCTATGGTTAGGGTTTTTTTTTTTCCAAGGAGGTCAGTTTCCTTGTTGTCCCACAAACATGACTTTTTGCACACCGTCCCTATTGTTAAAGACCTTCTGAGCTATTTCTAATAATTTGGATAAATTTTCTCCCTCAAAACCTTCCAATCTCTGTAACTTCTTTCTAATGTCAGGGGCCGACTGGCTAACAAAGGCCAAATTAATGGCTCTTCTATTGTTGGGGTCCTCCGGGTCAATAGGTGTATATAAGCGGTAAGACTCTAATAGTCTTTCCAAGAATGCTGCAGGTGACTCGTCCTTAGTCTGAATTACTTCACTTACCTTGGACAGATTTATTGGTCTACGTGCAGCAGCCCGGAGTCCCTGCAGCAGAAACTGGCGATACCTTAGGAGAGCCTCCTTACCTTGATCTGTATTTGGATCCCACTGGGGACGTTGAGTCGGAAACACAGCCTGTAACCTGGTTAAGTCTGCTGTGGGCTGCCCATTTGGGTTTGTTACTCCTCTAGCCGCCTCCCGCAAAATTCTTTCCTTTTCTTCAGTAGTGAATAAGACCTGTAAGAGCTGTTGGCAATCATCCCAAGTGGGCTGATGGGTAAAGAAAATAGACTCTAAAAGGGAGGTTAGTCCTTGTTTTCTCTGAAAAGGATGGCGTTTGCAATTTCCAATTATATAAATCACTAGTACTGAATGGCGAGTAGATGACAGTAGGCTCACCGCCACCTCCTGGAATCACCTTCAATGGGGCTTGAACAGATACTGGCTCTTTTCAGGGAGGTTGAATCAGGGGAAGGTGGCTTGTGACCCCTAGACCGGGTTACAGGAGGTCCCGGTCCCTCCGGAGGAGGACGTCTACCCCCATTTCCATTATAGGGTGGCGGATACCAGTCATCCTCCGAGGGAGGTCCCTGCAACACCGGTGGGGGCTTCTTAAAACCCTGGGGTATGGCTGCCATTACAGTAACGGGTGCACGACTGCAACTCTGTAAGTATTTAGGGGCATCAGAAACAACATCAATCCAAACATCAATATAAGGAATTTGGTCAGGATGCCCAGGTTTTCCATAAATCACACTTCGAACCCGGAATGCAGTCTGCATGTTAAATGATCCCTCGGAGGGCCATCCTACTCCGAAGGTCGGCCAATCTAATTGACAAAAGTGCTGCAAATCAAAAGGGGTTACTGAAGCACCATAGGCCCTTGTCCTACGACGAAAATCTTTAAAGTTGTTAAGCATGCACTGTAACGGAGTTAGTTTGCCCCGTGATTGTCCCATAGTTCCACAATAAAGCACACGAAGCAAAACAAAACAAGACAGACATAGACTAACAAACCAGAACAGGACTGAGAAAACTGTCGTCACAGTCTCAGTCGACCGCCGACTTACTTGTCGCGTCCGACGTCCGCACGGTCCCTGGGCCCCCTACCAGAAACTGCCTCAGCACTCCCAGGATCGTGCTCCGCAAAGCGAGAAACCACAGGCGGCGGGCTAGGGCAAGTGCCCTAGAGGCCTCCCCAACCGCAAATGGTCCAACGCCCCGGTGCACTGATCAATTTTCCCACAACGAGAAGATCTCGCTGGGGCCTCCAAATGTTGTGTCCAGAATAACCAGACCCAACTTGAGTGCTCTTAACCAGGAGACAGTTTATTAGCCGGCGGCTGTCCTTGCAAAGGAGCAGCCTCGAAATGCCAAGATACAAGGTTTTTAAGCCCCAAATCCCATTCCTCATTCTGTCTTAAACACAAAGGTCCATCTTTCTCCTATTCACTACCTGTCAACCCACTGGTCAGGTGTGCAAGCGGGAAGTACAGAAGCAGAAAGCTTGTGTTAGAATGTTATGTTCCTATGGGTGATTGCCTATGTTCCCATGGACAATAGCCAGTGTTCCCATGGCCAAATAGTAATTTTCAGCTTATATACAATTGATTATTTTTCATGCCACGCAAGCAAGCAGGGTTACACAGGCTAAAATTGGCAGTTAGCGTATGAGCTCATTGTTACAAGTTTCATGATTAACAGAGTGTGGTTAGGGGTTCCAGAAACTAGGCCTAAGTTATGGACTTCCTTTGTCCAGTTTCAGGTTTTAATTATTCTTTAACCCTTTCACATTTCAGCAGGCCATTACAGTCACATGGAATAATAAAAAAAAACACTAAAAACAGATGTACTCATCTGTTTTTGAGAGTGAATAATATAAGTATTTTCTACATCAGATATTTTAAGAAACTGGCATGTTTTAGAATATAAGTGTATGGAGGTGATGAATCCAGTAACTACTGAAAATTTTTCTTTGGTCGAGAACTATTTCTCCTGGATTTTCAGCCATATTTATGAAATTTCAGATTAGATTTCATGTAAGAAATATTATTTTTATTTATCGTATATCAGAAACTATATGAGACACAGAAACTACATAGTAAAAAAAAAAAACAAAACATAGCCATGATACCTGTTCTAAACAGTCAAGCTTTGAATTCAAGCATATAAATAATTAACTTTAATATAATGAGACTTGCGATCTAATGGTGGCATTTGTAAATTGATTTATGCAAACAGAAAAAGGGTAATTAATTCTTTGTCTAGAGCTAAGCTTGTGGTGGTCAAGTAAATTAAAAGGGCTCATTTGGTCGAAAGGTCAGTGTTGTTTATTATAGCTGGAGCTACTGTAAAGTATAGAGCAGATTAATTGGTATCGTTGTAGGAATGAGTAATACCAGTAAACTTGTCTGTGTTGTGTTTTAAAGGGCTGAAGTCTCCTGAAGTAATGACCTTATATTAGTTATTAAAAGACAATAGCAATGACAACTGTTTGAGATTCACATGTGTATGTGACATTCATGAAGAATAAAAGAGAACTCCAATACTGAACTCAAGCCTAGGACCCATGGGAAAATGAGGCCAGAAACAGGTCTATCAGCACCAAGTAAGTCAACATATATTGTTTAAAGGTGAATATTGACTTGCCCTCTCATGAAACTAGCAAAGAATGTAAAAGTCAATGAACTATCAGTAAAACTGAAATTATCCACCCTAGAGCCTTTCATTTACAGTATTTGTCATCCCAAGTATGTGAGCAATAGATTATAACTGTCAGAGTGAGTGTAAATGAATCTTAATGTATGCTTAGTTAGTCGTGATTAAAATGCTTACTTACATTAATACACCATGCCATTGTCTTTTGAGTCAGTTCTCTCTTGATAATAAGATGTTTCCCTCCTATGAAACAATTTTAGCTTGGCCATAATCAATAAAAAATAGTACACCTGATGAAAAAGGAAAGGACATGGAACAGCATGATCTAAACCTCAGATGTGACAGCATGGTTCAGTGTGGCTGAAGCAAAGGTTGATGCTTGCTTGGGAAGGAAGGTTGGAGATGAAGCTGGAAAGCCAAAAGACCTAGGCTAAATTGTAAATGTGCTCATATACCATACTTAGAAGTTGGAACTTTATGCTAGATATTTAAAATAATTTAAGTAGAGAAATGAGTCATCAGATCATCTTTGTAGCAGTGGGGAAGATACTTTGTCGGTTGATGAAATGGAGGCAGGAAAATGAGTTAGCAGTAATTGAAATAATATGGCATATAAATGACTTTTTGATGAGTGAGGCACTACTGTACCAAAATATATTAACACATCCATTTATTTGGTAGTTAGGATTACATATGTAAATTGCCGGGCAGTTTACAGCATTGCGTTCGCCTTCCAGATTCCCAGGACTGTGTCAGAACTTTTACTATCACCCTATGGGCATCTCACCCAGTTTTGCCTTACAAACATTTCCTTTGTAAGCTTGTTGTTTGCCCCAATTACTATTCACTAAAAGATGTCCAGTTATTTCCTCTTATTTTCACTATTGCTCGTGTGGAAAAGGCTGTTTGCACTGAGAAAGCTCTGAGACAGATCATATTAAGATTGTCCTTCACATTAGTTCTAGGGAACTACCAGACAGGTCAATAATGACAAGTCTCTGGGAATGGGGCTTTGAAGGACTTCCAACTCATCTTTCCTCCTCCAGTGACTGCTAGGTGATTGGTTTTCGTTGTGATTGTGGGAGGATGACTATGAAGCTATTGTGGAGATAGAAATAGGGTAAACTGAAAATGGCAAAGGTCACTGTTCCCACCAGTGTTTTTCTTGAATAAATACTCCCCAGATTGTTGCAACTCTTTGGTTAATTTCCAGAGTTCTAAAAAAGCTGATTCTTCCAATTTTTGCCAGTATTGTCATTGTTTTTATGGAGGTGCTTATTTTTGGAGGTGCTGTTTTCACTAAAGTCACCTCTTTAGGCTCATTTTTAAATTTTAATTAATTAATTAAATAATTATGTAAATTCATTGAAGGATTTTTTCCCCTAGCTTTATCAAACTATAATTAACAAAATTGTATATTCAAAGTGTACAACATGATGATCTGACATATGTATACACTGTGAAATGATTACCACAATCAGATAAATTAACACATTCATTACCTCACATAGTTGCCATTGTGTGTGTGTGTGTGTGTGTGTGTGTGTGTGTGGTGAGAGCTACTTACGATCTACTCTCAGCAAATTTCAAGTATACAATACAGTATTATTAACCATAGTTACAATACTACATATTAGATCCCAAGAATTTATTTATATTATAACTGAAGGCTTCTACTCATTGACCAACATTTCCCACTTTCCTCTCATTCCAGCACCTGGTACCCACCATTTTTCTCTCTGTTTCTATGAGTTTGATTTTTTTTAAGATTCCACTTACCACTTATAAATGAGGTCATACATATTTGTCTTTAACTGTATGGTTTATTTCACTTAGCATTATGTCCTCAAGGTTCATCCAAGCTGTTACAGGTGGCAGCATTTCCTTCTTTTCTATGGCTGAATAAAAATGCATTTTATATATACCACATCTTCTTTATCCATTCATTTATCGAAGGACAGTTAGATTGTTTTCATAACTTAGCTGTTGTAAATAATGCTACTAGACAGATTTCATTTCCTTCAAATATATACCCAACAGTGGAATTACTGAATCACATAGTACTTCCATTTTTAACTTTTTTATGAATCCCCATACTATTTTCCATAATGGCTGTACCAATTTACATTCCCACCATCAGTATACAAATGATCGCTTTTTTACACATCCTTGCCAATATGTCATGTTATCTTTTTGATAACAGTCATCCTAATAGGTATTTGAGGTCTTTGTGGTTCCATACAAATTGTAATATTGTTTTTTCTATTTCTGTGAAAAATTAGAATTTCGATAGTGATTGCATTGAATCTAGAGAACATTTTAGGTAGTATAGACATTTTCACAATATTAATTCTCTTCCAATTCATAAATACAGGATATCTTTTCAGTTGTGTCTTTTTTTACATTTCTTTCATCAGTGTTTTATATTTTTCAGTGTACAGGTCTTTCACTTCTTTGGTTAAATTTATTCATAAATATTTTATTGTTTTAATGCCTTTGTAAATGGGATTTTCTTTACTTCTTTTTCAGGTAATTTGATGTTAGTGTAGAGAAATGCTGTTTTTCTGTGTGTTGATTTTGTGTCCTGCAACTTTTCTGAATTCATTTATTAATTTTAACAGTCTTTAAAATTTTCCATATACAAGGTCATGTCATCTGAAGAGACAGACATTTCTACCTTTTCCTTTCTGAATGTTTTTTATTTCTTTTTCTTCATTCTGTTAATGTGGTGTATCACGTTTATTCCTTTGCACATGCTGAACCATCCTTGCATTTCAGGGATAAATCTTGATCGTGCTGTATGATTCTTTTAAAGTGTTGTTGATTTGGTTTCCTAGTATTTTGTTGAGGATTTTTACATGTGTGTTTATCAGGGATACTGTTTTCTACTTTTCTTTTTTTGCAGTGTCATTGTCTGGCTTTGGTACCTGGCTAATGCTGGCTTTGTAAAATAATTTGAAAGTGTTTTCTTCTCTTCAGTTTTTTGGAAGAGTTTGAGGAGGAAGTGGCATTAATTCTTTAAATCTTTGGCAAAATTCACCAAACCCGTCTAGTCCTGAACTTTTCTGTGTTGATTACTGATGCAATTTCCTTACTCATTATTAGTCTGTTTCAATTTTTTATTTCTTCATGATTCAGTCTTGGTAAGTTGTATATTTCTAGAAAGGTATCCATTTCTTTCAGGTTATGCAATTTGTTGGTGTATATTGCTCATAGTAATCTCTTATGAGCCTTTGTATTTCTATTGTATCAGTCGTAATGTCTCCTCTTTCATTTCTAATTTATTTAACTCCTCTTATTTTTCCTAGTTAGCTAAAGGTTTGTCAATTTCATATGTCTCATCAAAACACCAGTTCTTAGTTTTGTTGATATTTTCTGTTGTGTTTATAGTTTCTATTTCATTTACTTGTGCTCGGTTTTTGTTATTTCTTTTTTCTGCTAATTTTAGAATGTTTGTTCTTCTCTTTCCAGTTCCTTGATGTACAAAGTTAGATAATTTATTTATAATTGTTATATCCTCTTGATGAATTATCCCCTGAATTATTATATAATTATTTTAACAGTTTTTGAGTTAAAGTTTTATTTTTATGATATTAAGATAACTACTCCTGCTACCTTTGGTTTCCATTTCTATGGAATATCTTTTTGTATCTTTTCACTTTTAGCCTATATGTGTCCTTAAAGCTAGATGAGTTTAGACTTATTTTTAATATCAGTGGGCTCTTATATCATTTTAGTATATCAGATTTCCTGCCTTATTCTATCTGGTAACTTCTTATATTGAATTTCCTATTTTATTAATTAGTTATTCTTGCACTGGAGTCATATTTTTCCCTCAACACACCTAGTGCCTGAGGTAGTATGATATAGGGAAAAATGAATATAATTAAAGACAAGGGACCTGAGGTTGAACTTTGGCTTACAGACTTTACTGATTGTTTGGCTTAGGAACAACATTTAACTTTTATCATCCCTAGTTTTCACACAATCTGACTTACAAAATATCTTATATCATTTAGGGAAAAAAATTATGAAGAAAATTTATCGACCCAAACTAGTAATTAAATATTTAATGAACATGTAACCTGGAATTTTCACTCTTTCCCAGGGGAGAGGTTTATTATTATTATCAAGATTTCATTAAATGACACATGATCTGCATCAAGAATTTATATATGTATACCATTTGAAATGCTTTTCATTTTAAAAAAGAAAACTGTTTACAAAGTATTTATTGTTAATTTAATACGCAATAAAAATTACAATGCATTAAATGAATTGCCCTTTAATCAGAAATGAGTATCAAAAATGACATAAACAAGTGATATCTTGGAGAGGATGCTTGTTTCAAATAAAAACTTGGCTTCACCTACTGTTCTAATCTATGTACTGAGTATAGAGCATCAATCACCATCTGTCATTCTCCTCTCATTTATTTAACTTGCCTCAACATATATTTGTGTGTGTGTTTTTGGGGGGTGGATATAGGGTGGGGTTGTTATACCTTCTGCCTAAGTTTCTTTTTTTATATGTGGCCAAACGTCAACTACTAATTTTTCTTTCATTTTTAATATTTAATCTCCATTTTTTGTGTATAAAAGTAAAAAATAAAATTACAGAATAAAGAGATTTGTTCACTTTTCTAAAATAATACAGAATTCTATGCAAAATACAAGTTACTTTATTATTAATAAATAAGATTGATTTTCTTTTAAATAACTTTTTTCTGATTAAAAATCAATACAAATTTATTACTGAAAATTTGGAAACAAGAGAGAATACTAAGAAAAGAATAAAAGTGACCTTTGATGCTGATATCTACAGATAATATTTATTTAAAAATGAACATTTATTTAAAAATTATACATATATACAAATATTAAATGAAGGTTTAAATATTATTTTTGCTTTAGGTTTTGTCTAGCTACCTATTTTGTTATTATTCTCTGTTTGGTATGTTTACATTTCTTTAATCATATCTGCTCTACTATGAGTAATTAATTACTTTGTTTAACAAGAAAACAAACATTAAAAGTCAACATTTGTAACCATTTTATCACTTGACCGAAAAGATTTTAAATGAGCCTTGGTCTATCTTTGAACCAGAAAATTATTTATTTATTAAGTATTGGAGAGGATTTTTATCTTACCAAATTTAGGTGTATATTTAAAAAATTATAAGCTTTTGAAAATTGAATTTATGCTTTGATTATGAGAGGGAAATTTGAGTCAGTACTTACACTCAAAGTTAGAGTAACTCCTCTAAATTTCTTCTATCCCACAATTATAGTACAGTGGAGACATATGTCCTTTGTTCATCAAGTAGAATTTATGTAAGATATGTTGACTTTAGTCCTCATATGAGAGAGGAGGCTTTTATTATAAAAATACTAATGTTTTTTCAAAGATAGATTTAGCCATAGCAAACCTCAAGAACAGTATTATTTCTTGATATATCAAGCACTTATTTGATGATTTTCTTCAAAAATTCCAGTCTGTACAAGGGTATATCATCCCTTGGTCTTCTGTAGTATTCTGTCATCCATGAGGCTTCTCACAGTTTCTCAGGCAATAACACTGGTTTGATGACTGTCATTTTTGTGAAGTGCTGTCATAACAATTGACTTTTCAAAATAATAAACATTCGCATTTATACTTCAATGTACTGAGTTGAAAAGCATTTCTGTTTGGACATTTAAGGCTGAAAGTAAGCTAAGTAATTTAATGCAGGAGTTGAAAATATGGGGTCATATCAGTGTGGCTTATTTTTACCACTTTAAACTTGCCCAAACTATTTTATAAGTGGTACTTGTTCTGACTTAATTAAGAAGTAAATGGGAAAAAAAGGGAACGGAATTTAGTAGAATTGGTTAGATAAAGGTATAAAGGTTTATTACACTCCACTTCCAACTCCTGTTTCATTGTGCTTTTCCCTTCTCTCTCCTTCAGACTTCTTACTAATGAACTATATTTTCTTCATTTTAATGGAAATGGCTTCAGTTGTTCTAGGAAAGGAGGGTAGTAAAATAAAAAATCTAAATGCTAAGATATTAACTGATAATAGCTGATGGCATTCCATTCTTTGCCTCCTTTACCCTTAGTGGTTATTTTATATTTTTAGGCTACCAACCCATATAATTCCAAAAAGTTTTAAGGTGACCAAAAATGATCACAGTTAAAATGCTTTCTTAAATGCAATATTGCATGAAAAATCAGGCTTTGCATGGAAAGGAGCATATGAATGATAAGGACAGGAAAGATTCTCATGGAAAGGGAAGGCTCACTAACAGCCTGAAGATGGAGAAAGAAGAATGAGATTCATATCTTTGAAGGTCTCATAATAAAACACTATTGATTGTTTTTTTTTTTTTTTTGTGATTGAATGGTATAACACAGATATCTCCAAGCCATAGAGTCATTTGGTGTCATCCTGTATGTTAATAAATGAGTAATATGGCTTCATTCCATCCCATAAAATGTGATACCAATCTTGCTTCCAGTATTTCCACAGATTTCTGGAAGTTTATATTATTATTACTTTATGATAAATCTTCATAGCTGATATCTATATTAATATTCTTATCCAAGCATCAAATTTTATAGTATGATATGCATATCTCTGCTTCTCTTCTCTTGATTCACCAATGTTGGCTGTGAATTTTACAAAGCAGAAATTTACAAAGGTATACTAAAGGTTTGGGGAAAACAGAGAATAATTGCATCACACATAAAAAAACTGCTTTATATCTGATTCCAGATGCCATTCTTCTTAGAACTGCATTAGTTATTTCCTTCTCAAGAGAAATTCTAATGGCAGTGTTCCTCTGATGACACCTTGCTGTGAGGATTCATCTCTCTCCATCATATTTTTTTTCTTTTTTTTTTCTGGGGCCCTTACAGTATCTCTCACATTTACAGTGGACAACTCCTGAACACCAATAACTCTCTAACTCAGAATATTATGCATTTATCTTTGTTTTCCTCTCCATTTTTGGAGAACTTTGTTTTTTACATCCAAAAGGGTCACCTAGATATTTTACTAGATTTTACTACTAAAATTCTCTTGAATTTTATTTCTTCTTTAGAAGATATTTGTAGTTATGATTAACATTTGTTCTGAAAGTAATTATTTCCCTCCATCTATATTAACTATACAAGTTAAGAGGTTACATAAATAACTCAATCTATGTACCAAGTTACACAAAAATTTCTTTGGAAATGTTGAAGATAGTTTTCCAAATGACATTAATATAAGGAACAGGTAATATACTATTTGGGTGATTATGCCAAGTTATCTATTCCAAGAAAGAAAAGTACATAATGGTGAAGACAGAGGACAACTGTAAAATCTACTAAAAATACTCTGATAGTCCTACATACATCTGAGCTAGAAAGTATAAGTTTATAGCAGTATTCCTTGGCTATTTTGACCATGAAATATGTAGTATTTTTGAATTTTACATATTAAGCACTTAGGTTTTTTCTTCATGAATATGACAAGGAAAGAGTCCAAATCTATTTAAAAATATTTGGCATTAAATCTTCAAATAAGGATTTTCTATTAAGCAAAGATTGTTCTCCACATTTGTAACAGAAAATATATTTAATTCAGTATTGTAATTTCAACTGTGCTCTGCTTTAATATCATCAGTATTTATTTAATATGCAGAAGACAATTATGAAGTATTTCAAATATTTTATCAGAGTGTTTTTTAGAATGGATAGAATGAGGAAGAAATGATACAGTGGGTATTGAAAGCTTACGTTATCTAACAACTTCATTTAAATAAACAGGAATTAGGGATAGTTGTTAAAATTGAAAATCAAAGATATGTAAACTGATAAGGTAAATTCTTTTACTTAATATTTTCTCCATATAAAGTTATAGGAAGAAATAGATTTGTCCTGTATTTTTTCATTTTTGAAGTGATCTTCAGAAAAACTACATTTTTTTTCCTCTGGCGTCACATATTATTTACTTTCTGATAGCTAGAAATTTCTAATATAGGGTTTTTGCAATGTAGAGGATAGAAACAATATCATGCATATACACAAATTTACAAATTCTTAAGAAAATATAATTTCTGACTTAATTTCTGACTAGTAATGGCAGTTTTTTTCATTTTTATATAATTTTATTAACCAATGTCATCCCAATATATTTAATAATGGCAGTTTTTAAGAAATTAAGAAATTTATATTAGGAGGTCTTTCCTTAAAGCATTAACTAATACAACCTTAGAAATTGCCTGGAAGGAACAAATATAGGTTTCTTATGACCTCAGAGAAATGGTCTTAGAAATCTTGAGTTTCTGTTTTTCTCTAGAGTTCAGGCCGCATAATCAGTCACAGGCTTGAATAGCACTTGCTATAGAATTTGTCCCTATGTTCTCATGTAATTTCCTTATCTAGAATTTTTTTTCTTTCCCATAGATTCCAAGCAAGTAATAACATACTCCTCAGTCACCACAAGAATTTTCTGATCCTTAAAATCTGTAGTACATTGCACCGTGCTGTTTTCTTGGCTGCCAGTTTTCTCTCCTTATTTACCTGTCTGTCCATCTTATCAGAGCTCTGCTTCGTGCTTATTTCAGGGACTAGCTTTGCTCAGGTTGGAGATCAATTGTCTAATCTACCTCCTGAATGACCACCATTTTCCATTCAGTGTGTGTTCTCTGACCTCTAAATGATTACAGCTCTTGAAATAGCTGTAAAGAAGACTTGCTCTTTCATTCAATTTTATATATTTCTCCATAAAGGAACTTAGAAAGTCAGAGGACACCATAAGGATACCACCAAATAAATGTCCTCATTCCATTCTGAGAACTAGTTGGGCGGGGTAGATATATATAATGTATTTGTGTGAGTGTGTATTTACACATATGCTTCAGTAAGAATTTCACACATTATGTATATATATAATTTTATTCAGAGTTAACATTTAAAAATAGGTCATAGAGAAGTAACTTGCCCAAACTTGTAAAACTAGTGTCTTACAAAAGAAGATTCAAATCCATAACTCTTTCATTCAAAAACCCATGCTTTTACCATGCTGCTATGCTGTGTCTTGAACCAGTTATTTTTATTGTCTTGGCTGACCAACCAACTTAAACAGTTGAACCTTATATCCCTATGCACATCTTTTCCATTCATTCTACTGCCATGAATCCCTGAAAGTTTAATAAATGAGATCTGCTAATTATCATCTATTTTTTAAGTGGAATGGAAATTTTCATAGCCAAAGCTTCTTACCCGTGGAAAAAAAGGTCCTTTTTATGTGAAGCTCAGGGCCTGATGAGTAATCACAGCACACCTGTCAACAATATGAAAACACTCTTTTGAAAGTTGTGATTTTTTTTCAAAAGACAGTCATAAAAAGAATCTATCTTTTTAAACTTCATGTGGTGATGCCTCACTGAGATGACTCAGCAGGTATTCTTATGACTCCCTAGGCATTAGGTAATTTTGAAATGATTGCATCAGATCTTCAAATTCACTAATCTTATAAAGAAATTATTTTAAAGGGATTTACATATGTTATTAAATAGATTTGAGAGGTCAGGTTTGGCCCGAACAAAATCTACAGTGGATAATATTTGTCTCTGTTTTGTTAATTTTATTATATTTTTCCATGATTTTTTCTCTTATTCTATATTTTTTTACCTCTCCGAGTTTCTCCTATAACAGGAAATTGAAATATATATAAAGATGTGCATAACTAACAAAACAACACACTCAAAATTTTAGTTTTTAAACTCAAAGAATGAATCTTCTCTGGTAAAAATATCAGTACTGGAGACTTTTATAACTGACAGGATATGTTCTGGCTTCCTCACTGCTATCCCATGGAAATGACTATTTTTTCTATCTTCAGTAGTCGAGTGTAGTAGAGATCTTTACTCGATGACACAGAGCCCTTTCTTTCTCATTCACAGTCACTGCTACTCTGAAGACTAAAAGTCAAAATTTTCATATTCATCTTGAATCAAATTAAACATCATTCTTGTCAAAACTGAAAATATGATTTATTATAGAGTTGCTGTTTATGAAGTTATAAAAAAAGGATGGCCGATTGTTTTCTATATTTTTATAATGTAGGATTACATAAATTGTTGAAGGACACTAATTTAGTTTTATTACCTTATTCATATTTTCCTGGTTCATATTCCACATTTCTACTTTATCATTATTTTCTCTACCGTAAGCTATTGAAAGTCACAACTCTATAGTAAAGTGAGAAGAGGATATGGCTTATTATTAAAAAAAAATTTCAAGAGTTAGATTCCATTCACTGGTAGGTGTAATAATAAAACTCACATCTGGCTCAAACTATTAAAAGAGAAATGTCTAACATCTACCTAGGGCATTGGAATTTTTCTTCTTACTATATCCATGTTTGTATCAGCTCACCAGAGAAGATGGCTTTCCGTAGTTATCTTTAATCTCTCTGATTTCCATCATGTGAACTAGCCCTACTTATTTCTTCTCTCTTCTACCAGACATCTTTTATTCCATGCTTTAAGATCCTCAGAATATTAGGCTTGCTTCTAAGATTCCCAACTGTTTCCTTATCTGCCTCATTCTGTAACAATTTATATTTTAAAAATTATAGCATTAATATATCTTTTTATAAATGTTATTTCTTAAAAATAATGGTCAGTTATTTATGAGTACCATAATCTATTTAAAAATTTTATTTAAATTTTTTATAATTTTTTTTCAAAATTATGAGTGCTTCAGGAAGGAAATCTTTGCCCATAAACTTTTGAGTATGCATCTTAACAATTATTTAGATTAATTTATTATAAGTAAAATTAATAAACCTTTTAAAAAATTTTTAAAGGATCTTTATATTATATATGTACATACGTGCAGATATCATTTTCTAGGAAAGTTACTACAATTAACACTTCTCCTTCTGTAACATATGTCATTGTATTTTTCATCACATCATATATTTTTAATTTTGTGTTTATTTGATAGGTAAAATTATTAACTTGCATTATTTTAGTTCCTGTAGAAGTTGAAGTTTTTTCCAAGTGCTTGTTTAATATATTTAGGCTATATAGTTAATGCATATTATTATACCATTTGTTGTAAATATTTTCCAGTCTGTTTTTTGTCTTTTAATATTGTTTATTTTTTATTTTTTATACACTTATTTATGAGGTAAGGATGAATTCTATTGTTTTTACTTCTGTTATTTTTCTATTAAAAAGAAGAACTTTAAAGTAATAGCTTTATAAGCAAACCCTTACCAAGGATTTCATGTTTATACCCTTGAGCCATGCTCCAAATCTCTCACATTGGGAGAGAGAAAAAAGGGACTTGAAACAGAAAGACACTTCTTTGTAAGATTAAAACAAACAAACAGAACAGATCACACTAGGCTAAAAAGAGAGTCACACACATGGGTGCTATTTATTATGTTTTCTGTCTCATAAAGTTAAAAAAATAGTACTTTCCCTAACCAACCTGCAGTTTCAATTGTAGTAAAAATAGCCACAGACACAAAAGAGAGTATGGTCTTCATTTCCTATTAATCCCTGAAGAGTTCTTTTGTTGTTGTTCTCAGACTTCTTTACTGAGACCTTATTCCTTATTGCTTTAATGCTAAGGATTCTTCTCATTAAAAGGTTGAAGTTCTCTAATCGATGACTTATATGTTATCTTTCCTTTTTATCCATGAGTCTTTTCTAAATCCTGTTTCTGAGTCCACTAATCAGGAAAATCCTTTCATCTCCTTTAGCCCTTGTAGGATAACAAAATATTGGCATGCAAAAAAGTGAATTTAGATACTCATCTTATACCAAACACAAAATTTAACTCGAAATTGGCTCTAATTCTAAGTGTAAGAGACCCAATTATAAAACTTTGTCCGCTGGTAAGTGGATAAACAACAGGTGGTATATCCATACATTAGAATACTACTCAGTAATATAACTCATCCTGATACATACTATAACATGGATTAAGCTCAAAAATATTATTCCAAGTGGAAGAAGCCAGACCTAAAAGTCTTCACAATATGATTCCATTCATTTAGTGTCTTCCTAAAAGGCATAGAGACAGAAACAAAGATACTGGTTGCTAAGATTGGAGGTGGGAATGTGGATTGACGGAACTTTTTGGAATCATGGAAATAAGCTACCACTGGATAATGGTGATGATGGCACAACTGAAGTTAACTAACTGAATTTTTAATATTTAAAAATAACTGAGTTTTGCACTTAAAATATATAAATTCTATATGTAATATACTTTAATAAAGTATAAAATTTGTCTACTGCATACTTATGTTGATATATCTGTGGTACAAGTGAATATAACTTGAGTTATAGCTTTTTTCCTACTCATTAAAATTCTCAAATTCAGAGACACTTATCTTCAGTTCACCTCTAAGTTCCTTTATACATTGTCTACTCATGATAGGCATTTAATATATATCACAATCAGCCATCTCACTCTCCACAGGAATTATGAAGCCTTAGCTTATTCGGTTTATTGGTTATTCTTTTTGGTATTTTATTCTGGAATTTTTAATGAGATATTTATGTATGATAACATATCATTCTCATAATAATGCTATAGTGGACGATTTTTGCCACTTTAAAAATAAAAATATATGATATAGATTAAGCAATTTATCATAAGTAGGGGGTGGCCAAGTGAAGATGTGGAGGCAGACAGTCTATGCATTTAATGATTGTTATTATATCCTTAACTGTTTCTGTTTACTGCTGTACCTTCATGCCTGGAACAATGTCTGGCCAAAGGAAAGGCCTCAAGAAATATTTATTTATTAAATTAATCAATCAATTAATTAAAATATCTGAGAAACACACTTTGAGTTTTCTACATTACCACTTCCCCATTAATTATTATGTACTATATAAGCATATACCAAAAAAAAAAAATGCTTACTTATCTTTTTCCAGTTCCTTGCTGCAATTATCTTCTGAAAACATAATGTTTCGACTCCCCCACAAAATGTGTGAAAGCTTTGAAAGCAGGTGGACATTGACAGTGTATCCTCCTTGTTTCATGATGATTTGATTCAATGTGCAAATGATGTAGTTAATCACACCACAAAGTAATTCCTAAAGCCTGCCTGTGACTGCATAGTAAAAGACTTATACTGCTTTATATATTCAAATTTTTACTATAGGACTATACTTGCTGCTACTAGGATTCCTAAATAGAAAATACGTTCTATTGTAAATATTTTTGAATGTATTAGAATCATAGTATCTTGCTAAACATCAAAAATCATACCTATGGTCAACTAATACTATGGATAATATATTTCTCATAACTCTAAATCTTTGTGTAAATTTATATGTCTTTGACTTTTCGAATATCAATGCTTATTTAATAATCTTATTTAATTACTTTCTGAAGGTATCTCTGAATAGATATTCAATGATATGCTTTTAATATGCAAATGAAAACTTAGTTAATAATATTTTCAATTCAATTTCCCAGGATAGATGAAGTCTCTTAATCATCCATAGTCATAGAAAGAAATGACAATAATAAAATATAAATGAGTTGAAGAGTTGAAAATGGTGACTACAAATTTGTTTATAATTGATTTTTAAAATTCTGAAAAGGGTTCTCTATAGGAATCAATACACCATTTATTAATTGGCTGATTATTTTTTACATGGATTGATAAGCATGTATTGTGGTTATTCATTTCCATAAATTGAATGCCATAGTTATGAAGTCATTAATATTTAACCATTGATATTTCTAAATATAAGAAAAAATGATGATGTCATATGTAATATTTAATAATTACAGTGATGCTGTAGTGAGTTGCCCAGCTCTCTGCTTCAGAAGTGAGGTACTACCTGCTGCTGATATGTTTGAACTGAATCCCTTTTTCGGAATTGTTCTTAACCAAAGAGGTTAGCCTTGCCAAAGTAACGCCCCTTCCATGGTGGGCAGTCGGTAACCAATGACTGGTAGATGCTGGTTGTAGAGAGCCAGCCTACCTGGGCACATGGTTCAATACCATGAAACAACTATTCTGATTTTACTGCTCCCTGTAGGATCAACTGAGGCCTCTGTTGTGGCTATTAAATTTCACATTGTTTCTTAGAAAATCTGACATTAGACAGTTGATGCCAAGTGTGGTTTAAGGAATCTGAATCTAAAATGGATTTGAAGCTGGACCACTAGCCCACTAGCTGACTTTAGGAGCCTTGCTATCACTAGTAGGTTGAAAAGTGATACCTCTGGCATGCTATCAGGTGAAGTAACAATGTTCACTGGGATGAAATACCAGAGGATGGGAATATAGTTATTGGCATGATATATCAGATTTTTGAAATGTTCATACATTCATAGTATGAAGTGATTATAAGGACGAGGAAACTGAATGGCTCTTGCTGAGTACTATTTGCCCACTTGAGAAAGACAATGAAAATCTGAGGCAAAGCGTGAATATGGAAGGGCTTCTTCCAAAGCATATAAAGCAACTGTGATTTCTTATAACTGGAGGGCAGAAAAACTCAGAATCATGCCTAGGACTTAATTATAAGAGTAACTGACCCACATAGAATGTTGACTTTTCAGCCCTGGTAACCCAAAGACATGAAGTCCAGGTCCCTGATTGGCAGATGCACAACCTGAGGAGAAGTTCTCCTTAAAATTTGTGTCCTAGCTCCTCCCTCACTTCACTCTAAATTCAGAGGACCTGCCTCTGAGAAAGAGACTACAATTGGCTAGTGCTGATGCTTCTGGGTTGGTTATGATGAAGCTAGTTTTACAAATGTTGAAAAGAATGCAAAATGTTTCAACTGCTGTTACAGTAAGGAATTGCCACCGCCAGAGTAAAGAATCATCATTTGAATTTGTCGGGGAAAAAAAGAAGAAGAAGCAGACAGAAAACCCACAATAGCAGACAGGAAGAGCAAGTCATTTCTTCTTCCTCTAGCCTTTCAATCTCTCTAGTGATGCATACTAGCAGATCCTATAGAGTCATCAAACAAAGCAGAAATATAGTTTGCAGAGTCCTAGCACCAGCATACAAAAGTGAATCTACAAAGCAGAATGCAAAAGAATAAAACTGAGATACAATCATTTAGTAATTGCTTTAGTAGATTGACAGGAGGTAAAGCCTAATTGTAGAGAGTAGAGAAGACTTTGAGACTGTGGGTGTATGAAAATCTTCAAGTTTCTATAAAGTGATGCATGAAAATGGGTTATTAGAGGTGCGTGAGAAATCAAGACAAAAATTGTTAAATAGAAGAAACATTTTAAAGTAGAACAATGTATGTCAAAAGGAGAGACTGAATAAAAGAAATAAATATAAAGAAATCCTCCAAATATAAAAAAGGGAAAATCGCCAGAGTGGTGCTCTTGAGTTGGTGAGATGGGGCATGGAGGGTTTGGCCTTGGAAGGAGACGCAGGGAGTTTGCACGTGTTAGTAATGATGGCAGACTTCATAAGAACCAATGAAATTGATTTTATAGATTTGGTAGAAGGAACAAGTGAATGATGTCCTCACTGCTTTTCTCAGTGAAGTAGAAAGCAAGGTTACCAGCTGAAAGCGAAGAGTGGTGAGACAGGAGATAGAGATGTTTTTAAATATTTGTCAGAAAGAGTGGTAGAAGGAAATGACCAAGGAAAGGACTCCCTTGCATTTAGTGTCAGCATGGTTATGTGTTTTCTCTAATTATATTCAACCATGAAGAGAGAGGTATAGAGTAGATTGACATTTGTATAATGCTAAGATTGGGGTTTAAAGGGATAGAAGGTCAAGGGAATGATTATAATAATAAACTATTGAATCTAAGAAAACTAAAGTACAAGTTAGAATAAGAAATGTGAGAGAGTGGAAAGATTACGGTAAAAGGATAATAAGTTGCACAAATGAGTGACAGAATATGCTGAAAAGAAAGACTTAGTAAGTTTGACCTTCTAATCTATTTTGGAAGGTAAAAATGACCCCATAAGTAAGCAAGCGTACATTATGTACACAATTTAATACTTAACGTAGAAGTGGTTTTGAGATAAAGGCAGACTTTTTCTTTACCAGTGAATTTTTACAATATTAAGTAGAAAGCAAAGCGGTTAGATATAAAACAGGGTTATATGGTTCGAATCAATATAAGATGCTAGGAATTTGTCACAAGCATTTTATATTTTGTTTCATATAATAGGAACTGTGGAAAAACTGAGCCCCTGACTACTTGCTCTGAGAGAATTTAACTGGAAAATTAGGGAATAGTAAGCCTCTGTTCCTTCGGAACTGAAACCAACATACATTCTTGTGCCTATGCTAAACAATTCTGGGATGAAGCATATTTTTTTTTTTTTTTTTTTTTTTTGTGCTAAACAGTACAAGGACTGGGCAAAAATAAATTGAACTACTTGCTCTAAGAAATATTTGCTTCTAGAAGATAAGAACAACTAACTTTGGTTGGCAGAATTCTGAGGTGAATTGCAATGACCCATACTATTGCTTAATCCTCTCCCCTTAGTGTGGGTGGCATTTATAAATGGCGTCTATGTAATATAATATAGTGAGACAGTAATATCACTCCTGTAATTGTGTTATATTATATAGCAAAAGTGAAGGTAATTTGCAGATGTAATGAAGATCCTGAACGGTTGACTTCGAGATAATTAAAAGGGAAGCTATCTTGAGCAGATTTACCCTAATTAGATGAGTCCTTTAAAAAAGGCACTGGTATAACCTCCTGAGGTCAAAGAGATTCTCTCATCTTTGAAAAAGTTAGCCATCATTCCCAGAGATGGTGTATAAGAGATCTGCATGGCAAGGGACTATGAAGGTCTCTAGGATCTGAGAGAGGTGCCACCTTGCAGGCATCAAGAAAGCAGGGAACTCAGTCTTACCATAGCAAGGAACTGAGTTCTGCCAGCAGCTATGTGTGCTTGGAAGAAGATGCCCACTTCGAAAAAGGAAAGCAGTCTGGCTGATACCTAGATTGCAGACATATGAGACCTTGGACAGAGAACCCAGCTAAGCTGTGCCCTGACCTAAGCAAATTGTGAGATAATAATTGTTGTTTTAAGCCACTAAGATTATGGTGATTTATTATGCAGCAATAGTAAAATATTATACTAAATTAAATATCGGCGTATTTATCAAATATCACACTTTTCTCAATACTTGCATTGACATTCTTGCCTTGTTGTTTCTCATAACGCCAAAGCTATTGTATCAGAAATTCTGCCCAACCTAATCAATTTTCTTCCTGATAAGACCTGCCTTAAAAACACCTAGCTCAGGCCTTAAAACTTCATAAATACCTTTCCCTGAATTCTCTATTTTGAGCTATCAACAAGACTGTCAAGCTGGTGTTCTCTCTTATGCAGTAGGTCTGATAAAGTGAGTTTCGCTTGAGCACCAGGGTTTCTGGTAGTCTTTTGGAGAGTCAACATTAATGCAGCCTCTAATATTTCAAGTAGTGTCAATTAATAAAATAATTAGATGAATCCGATAGAAGAATGGAAAGTTTAAATGTGTACTCAATAAATATGCATATACATAAATATAAAGTGAATTAATATATATATATATTTTTCTAAACAGTTTTAAAATGTTTCAAGTTATGGCTCATTATAGGTAGGTGGTAAAGAGTTACAATCTGGAAATATGTTATAAGTAACCCCCTCATGTTCACTTCCATGGAGCTAATGTATTGAATAAGGATTCATTTACCACAGGCATCAAAATAGAAAATGTTCCAAGCTGCCTGTATATTCCCAACTGGTTTTTAGGGCAGAATGAAATTCACAGTTGTCTGTACAGAACTCAGTGTCCCAATGTACAGAAACAAATCATTTACTTTGTGCTGCTTTCCAAGGATGCAATTCTAAAATAAGAAGAAAATAAAATAATTAAACAAGTAAAATATATTTGAATTTAAATTGTTGCAGTAGTTATTTTCATGAGTTTCTTCAGAGGCAAAATTGAAAGCATTATTTTTAAAGTTTAAATACATAATCAATGGAAACTATTATATATTTACAAACAGCCCAGCACTTACCAATATAATTCTTTTCAAATAGGTAGTATATGTGGATGAAGATGAGCTCGAATAACTTTAGTCTTAATTGACTTCCTGAGTCCATGGTAAGTAGTTTGCTTCTTTTTACTAATAGATGCTTCAGAGTGTACTTCTGTTTCCTCACTAGTAGATAGCAGCCATCTTCACTAATATACAAATTAGAGAATATACTTCTATTTACATAAGCTATGTTAAATAAATCAGCGTGTCATCTTCAGAAATAATATTTCTTGATTGCTTACTCTGTAGATGGGCCTATACTTAGCACAGTGGAAAAGATTAGGGGTCAGCAAACTGGCCTATGGGCCAAGCATAGCCCACTACTTATTTTTCTATAGTCCATGACGTGAGGATATTTTTACATTTTTAAAAGTTTCGATAATAGTAATAGTAGCATTTCTCAACACATGAAAATTATATGAAATTCAAATTTCAGAGTCCACAAACGAACTTTTACTGGGGTCATGTCAACATTCATTCATTTACTTGTTGTCAATGACTGTCTTTGTGCTATGCGGCTATAACCAGTTTCCATACAGCTCCTTTGCTAATCAAGCAAAGCATGCCATTTACCAACAGTGAGTTAATTACATCATAGTTGATTTCAGGAGCTGAAGAAATTTGTCTTCAGCTTATTTAAATCTATTAGCCTTTAAGCAAGAATAGTTTTCTGAGTGGTTGAGAACATTGGGAGAACATCAAAAAGAAAACAAGGCAAATTATTTGAGTAATTGTCCTCGGCTCATGATGAGTTGCCCAGTGTTACCAATGCTGTCACTTTTTTTTCATTCAAGAACGTAATGCAGAGTTTGATTTGACTGAAGCATTAGCCTCTATGAAGAGTCTGAGAATATTTTCAAAGTTTAGAAAGCTCTAATTCAGTACATAATTAAGTGGAATTCCCTAAGATTTTTAACACTGTTTATGTTAAAAATATGTGTGAGGTAGAAAAAGACATAGTTAACAAATTTACAAAGCTTATGAAAAATGTAAGGAGTATAAAACCTATGATTTTTTATTATATTATTATCAGGTACTTCATGGAAAATACTTAAATGTATTATGTGTTATTGAACCAGTAGTGGCAATGATGAACTTCATTTGTTCTTATAGACTTGAATATCTTGACTTACTCCACCAGAGAACAGTTAGATGGCTTAGCAGTGTGCTTTTTTCTTTATGTGTGAAGTTTTTAGCTCAAGGACAAGATGGAATTTTCCTGAAGGAGAAGAATCAATCAACCTCTGATACTAATATCAAATACCAAATGGCTTTGGAAATTAGTTTTTGCTTCAGATTTGATAATATTAATGATTTAATCAAATTCTAAGACAAAACAATGCTTATATGCGACATTCACACCATAGAAAAGTCATTTTGACAACTAATATTTTTAAATCACAAGTAATGTTTTGCTGCTTTATACATTTCCCTGTGCTGTCAAAAGTTAAAATGAGGAGCAAGATCTTCTTTCCCACGCAAATTACAGTGAATATACTTGTTCAAACCACAGTTCCATTAACATTTTTCAAGCTTCAACACAAATGCAAAAGAAATGTGTGTATATTTAAAAATTTATTTAATTTTGCAGTTGAGGCGCCTCCACCAAATTTTCAGAGGGATTAATCTACAATGCTATGACATACTAAAAGGCAAATATCAAGAAAAGAGCCTAATAGAATTATAGAAATGCCTTTTAAGTGATGACTAAAACTCAATTAAAATCACATGCTAGTGAATTGATATCAGTATTTGACAATAGCTGTCAGTATGAAAAGACATTTTTAAAGATGAAATACATAAAATTTTATTGTAGATCAGCATTAATAGATGAATATTTGTTATCAATTCTGATGATAGGGAACATTAACTTTGAATCTCAAAGGAGCAAAATGGTAGCCTCCCCTGCAAATAATGATATTCTTCTCATGACTAAATCTGTATTACAAAAAAAAATGTTTTTAATTATTGTTATTATATTTAAATTTCATCACAAATTTCAAAAAAATTTCTATGTTATGACTGACTACTCATGTGTAATAGCCAAGATTTTGACTCTTGGTCCATAAAGCCTCAAATATTTATCATTTGGCTCTTTATAGAAAAGTGGTCTGAACTCAGAGCTGAAAGGTCACAGAACTTAAATATATAAGGATAAATAACAATATAAGTTAAGATTTTTAATGTGTCACATGAGAGACATTGATAATAAAGAACGTTGGCATAAATAAATGAAGACCTCTCAAGGTAAATGTAATTTAAGTTATGTCTTAAAGGCTGAGGAGGAAGGAGACAGAAGAAGAAAGCATGGAAGAAGTTGCTCATACAGAGGACATGATGTACACAAAACACAAAAAGACAGAAACACACAAGTTATGTTTAAGAAACAATGAGATGGGCCTTTGACTAGACAAGAAATTTTATTTAGGTTACAAGAAGCTACAGTCTGCAGACCGGAAGAGGGCCCTTACCAGAACCAAACAAGTCTGGGCATCAGATCTTGGACCTCCAGCCTTCAGAACTGTGAGAAAAAAATTTCTGTTGTTTGTAAGCCACCTCGTCTATGATATTTTTGTTATTGCAGCCCAAGCTGACTAAGACACCAGGCTGGAGAGCACAGAGTTTATTTTGTGGCACTTCGGAGATTTACAATAATGAATAGATTACTTTATATGATTTTTTCTGTTTATTCTTGATAACTTTAAGTAGCATCTTCTCCTTGACATTTCCCTCAACTCCTTCTAGGATTGCAGCATGGCTGTAAGAACACAGTTAAAGAATATTTGGCAGTGATTCATTCATTCTGGTGTTATATAGCTCAAGGCAGCTGTAAATATTGTGGACTCTAAACCATGATATGTTGTCAAGAAAATTATACATTTTATGGTTTCAGACAAAGAAGTGAAATATCTGACTTTTAAAAATTTAGTTTGGTAGCAAATATATGCAGAACACGCCATACCAGTGATGTCACTTATGTTTAACCAGGTCACTTTTATTGATTCCTGACTGCAATTAAGACAATTCAAATGCAAGCATTTGTCCTCAGATTGTGGTAGAAAAAAAATGAAAAAGAAAGAGGGATGGGATTGTTAATATATTTGCTTTCTAATGCCTCACTTATGATATCATCTCAAGGTAGGTTGGAGATTCACTTCTGAGTAGCTATCTCTGTGAAGGATGAGAAGATATGTTTAGTCCTTTCCCCATAACCAGTTATCTTTATCTTGGAGAGAAGATGTATTAAAAGCGATTTCAAAAACTGCAACATGTGTGTCCTAGTCCATGAACAAATGCTTTGCTATAATCCATCACATCTAATTATTAATTGAAATGATTGATTTTTTATAATTTTAATGCAGAAGAAAAAAGATATCTAGGTGATGTGGAATTTTACTTTAAAACTAACTTTTGCTTATATTCATTCACTTAAATATACTGTAAATGAAAACATTACTTGTCATTTTTTAACATAGCATTTGCTTTGAAATAAACCTGTCTTATTATATCTTGAATTTATAATGCATATGAGTATATAGAAGTGGGATATGGCTTTAAAAACATTTCACTACCCCTCTAAATGAAGAAAATATTTTTTAATGAAGAAAGGAAATGGGAAAACATTATGCTATTATTGCTATATAAGTCTTTATGTCATTTGACTATCCGTGGCTCCAAAGTTCTACCTCCAGCCTTGTTCAGCTCCATGAGGGAGCTTACATAGTGTAATATGTGAGACGTTCTTACATCTTAGTTTGTGCAGAGCTATTTTATTTATGTGAAATTATCCAGTGTATAATTTAAATTTAAATGACATTATCATGTTCCTCTTTCCCTTTTCCTGTGAGAAGGATGTTGAGTAGAAGACTAAGTTTATCAACTACTTTGTTGCTAGGGCAGAGAAAAGATGATCTGTTTCCTAGAGCCACAGTTACTATGAAAATGAAGAAAACATTCAGATTTGTGAATTGAGGCAGTAGAAATCCCTGAGATAGAATAGACATCAAATTCAGAAGATTGACTTTGAGAAAAAGACTATGGAGCCAGAAAATTGGGGGCCAGATAACCAAGTGTATAAGGACACAGAGGCTTGTTGATCTTGGACAAGTAAATACTTGAAATTCCAAACTTTCTTCTTCTTCTTTTTTTTTTTCAAAACTTTCTTGACACTAACTTTAATTGTATTTCCTAGTCATACTTGGTTCCTGGGTCAGGGAGAGGATGGCATATTTGAATAAAGGTTGAATATCTGAGGTAAAAGAAATGAAAATGAAGTCTATAGGTTATCTGGTGAAAGGAAAAAAGGAAAAGGACTAGTCTATAATGTATGAACTAGACAAGCCTGTGTCTAAGAGACACAGTGTCTCTCAGAGTATTACTTAAGGGTATTTATATTTGTTTGTGTGTATATTTATATACATATAAACACACATATGAATACACATACACTTTCTGTGCTCAAGCAGTACTTTCTAAATGTATTTCACCAAACTTTTTTTAATGGAGTATTTTTTGTGTGAATACCATTTTCTAAAACAAACTTTGAAATTTAGACACCAAATTTCATTTCATGATGGCAATAGAATCCTTCAATTAGCAATTTAATCTTCTGTATTTCTCTATTCCCAATGCCTGGCATTTGGTGGATAATCAATGACATTTGTCGACCCTCATTGCTTGGCCCAATAAACTAAGCAAGCTTGTATTCATATACCTTTACAAGTGAGAAAACTGAAGGAGAAAGAAGCTGAGGTTTGTGTCTCCAAGTATCATGGGGATTAAATGCAGATCTGTTTGCCTCATCCAGGGATATACTGTTTTGCTACTCCAGGAAGAACCTATCCACCCTCAAACACAGCTCCAAAAAACATCATTATCATCATGGGCTCCCCAGTTGTCACACTTGTCCTTGCAAAAGCTGTGCACTTTCCATTCTTTTTGTTGGGGAAGGGTGCCCTCGCCTCTGTATCCTCTCACAACTGTCCATCTCTAGCAGAAGTAGATGGGTCTAAGGGAATCTCTGTGGATATTGGTCCTGGTTTGGGCAACTGTGAAGGATTTAGTCCTGGATATAGGTCTTTTAGAAAGCATGCTCATTTCTGGGACACCTTAGGATTTCTGTTCAGTTTGCATCATCTCTAAAGAACACATGGATGTGGCTTAGCTGGTACATTTTGGTCTCTCCCAGAACGATGGTTTTCCAACTTTAATATGTGTATAAATTACCTGAGTATCTTGTAAAAATGCAGATTTTGATTTAGTCAGTCTGGGGTGTGGCTGATATTCTGTATTTCTCCTAAATGCCAAGATGATGTCTGTGCTGCTGGTCTACATACCATTTGGAGTAGTAAAGCCCTGGAACGTATTGAAAATCCAGAGGCAGGTACTTCTCCCCATTTGAAATTTAGAATTTTTTTTGATAATCTTACTATGATAAGTAAGACCAACATTTTCCTGAGGTTGTCACAAACTCAATTGCCCCAGAGTTGTGAGGTGGAAGAGACATTTTGTAAAGTTTCTACCTGGTTGTCATTGTGACATTAGAGCCTGGTTTTCAAATAATATAGAATTCTTCAGTAAACAATTAGAGGAAACTTTGATATGAATACAGTATTTGAGAAATTTATTAGATTAGTCACATTCCAAACTAAAAAATATAGATCTATTCAGTTCAATGGCATTTGATCACCTATTAGTTTGGAGATCAAGTATTCAAAGGTGACTAAGATAACCCTGTTCTTATGGAGGCTGCTATCTGATAGAGATAAAAGATAAATAAAAATAGAATTATAAGACAGTTCAGTAACTATAAAACAATATTGCTACATATAAAATATTATGGAAAAATACTATGAAAAAAGAATGTGCAACTAATTCTAGGTGGGGCAGTTAGGGAGGACTTCAAAGGGGGCAGAACGGAGGAGAAGGTGATGGCAACCTAAAGAGCATAGTCGGCAACGTAGAGAGTAAAAGTGCACTGTATTTGGAGTATCATGTCTCATGATATGTATACAAAGTGCCAGCTTGAAATAGTGATAGTGGGAAGATGGGTAAAGATGAGTTTGGCAAGGAAATGTAGGGCCATGTGTGGGAGGGGTTTGTGTATTATGCTAAGGGATAATAACTTTATCCAAATGACAAGATAGAGCCATTAGCAGTTATTAATTATGAAAAGGCACAATGAAATATGTGTAATAGAAAGTAACCCTGGTGGAAAAAACAGGGGAGAGACTGGTAACTTTGGTGTGCAGGATTGGAAAGAGAGACTGGACTCAGAGAAATGAGTTTAAAAAATTATTATAATAAGGATGATGAGACATGAACTAAGGCAGAGAACATCTAGAAGATAGAAAGGAAAAAAAAAAAACCAGATTTCAATTCAGGGAATGAGGACAGAGTGATAAAATGAGACATTTTAGCCATTTGGTAGAAATGATATTCTTTAGAGTTGGCAGTTACTATAAAGATCGTTTGGTTAATATGATTGGGTTCTCTGTATTACAACACATTTTAAAAACACGCACTTGTTTTTTAAATTTAAGTTAAATCTTTTTTCTGTGACCAAGAACACGAATGCAGACTCAGTAGTCTTTTCAGCTCTCCCACACAGTAAATGGCTATGTTCAGGGACACCAGGTGGGTTACAGTGACATAAAGATGAACTGTCCTAGACATAGAGGGAAGCAAAGCACTCCATCTCAGGACCGAGCTGATATCAGCTTGTCTATAATCAGCCTACATGAATTCCTTGCTATCATTTTGTTCTGCTTGTGATATATCTTGACCACTTAAGAGGCAGACCTCTCTTTTACACAGGTTCTCTAACCACACATACTTCTATTTTCCTTGGCCGCTTCCTACCTGTAAAGCCAGCCACGGTGATCAATATCAAGGAAGGTTTCTTTGTGTTCTTTCCCAAGAAAGAAGGCAGAAACAAGTTGATTCACAGATTGAGGTTTACATAAACTAAACTTTATGGTATCTCCCTTTGGGGTCATTAAACTAAAAGTACTGGATTATGTGTTATCTGTTTGATAGACAGACCCTTGAAACTATAAAATAGATCATTATTCTCTTATATCATTTGTTTGACTTAATAAATGTCCTTTTTGTTAGAAAATGGTTTTTGGAAACCTCATAGGTACAAAATTAATGTACATAATCTGAGAAAGTTGAATACATTATGACAAAACCCAGAGAAAATAAACTATTTCTCTATTTTATATATAAATGTTGTACAAACTATTCAATGCAACAAGTGGTCTTATAAGGTTGAATGGAGAGAGAGAGAGAGAGAGAGAGAGAGAAATTGATTTATCCAAATATTGGCATGATATGTGAATGCCATATGAATGCAAATAGATTTAACGAGAGCCAATGATTGCCTTTGATGAAGATTCCAGAATAAGGTGGGTAGAAAAGGGGCTTTTAGAAAGTCAGGACTCTTCAGTCCTCTATCTTATTTTGTAATCTTTTTGAAATAATTTCTCCATCAACCTCAGAATAATTTAAAATATATTTTAAATAACTGCTCACAAGCACATTTCTTACATACCTTTTCTATCCACTCGGTTTTTCTTTTTGCCTCTCCACTTCTTTTAGGTTGCATATTTGAATGAACTCCTCTGAGGAAGGCCTCATTTTATAGGGCTCATGCCCCTTCATCATCAGAAGCTTCCACTTCACCAGTGCGGCCCTCCTCAGACCAAGTTTGAGTCAGTTCACTTTCACAAACCATTAGACTGCAGGCTCGTGAGAATGGGAATTATCTCTGTTAACCACTGATTTCTTGGCTTTTCAGGAAGCTGTGCTTTGGATTTACTCTTTATTAACTACAACACTAAATGCATTTATCCTTTAGAATATGAAGTAAATATTTGTTTTATTTAAACTTGGCTAAATAGTTTCCTTTTAAAAATATCAATGCCTATCAACCTAGCTCTCTGTTGCACTTGGGAGTACCTAGAGAGCCTACGTGTGACTTTCAGAAGAGATTTTTCATAGTGCCTGGCATAGGACACCATGAAAAGCATTCATAGATGCTTTTGAAAATAATGATGCTCATAATGACAAAAGACTTTTTTTCTATAATAAATGTTATGGTATTTTTATAAATGAGGAAACTGAGGTAAATTAAAAATTACTGGGTCTACACAATAGAAAGCAGTAAAAATCCCTTGCTGCTCGGTGCTGTGTCAGAACACCAATATGTATTTATGACTTCGTTTCTTATTAAACAGCAGCGTTTTCAAAATATCAGCATTGCTAAGCATTTCCTAGCCCAAATATTATTTTTATTTGCCTGCATAAAGATTTATCTTCTCCTGTGGAACAGCAGTTAGCATAGCATTCTTTCATTTCTCAATAGAAAACTTAGGCTTTCTGCTTTAAACAGTATTTTCTTTTACAAAAATTAGCGTTCTGAGTAAGTTTTTATCAAGTTTCACAAGGTCTAGAAAATTTTATTTGTCTTCCATTTGCCCTGTTAACTGATCCTTAAAAGAATCTTTCTACTTCACAGTCATGAGTTTCTTGAATTTCTCACTCTTCTCTTACCAGTGCCAAGACTTCTAGAATAACTAAACTAATCTTTATGTAAATAGAAACATGCCCCACAGTGTTCTGCAGCTGCTGTCAAGATGAAAATACCAATCTTTTCACCTCACTCTTCTTACATCCAACTCAGCAGTATCTGTAGTCTAACCTCTTTTGCCTCCAAACGAAGAATTTTAATGATTTAGTCCATCTTCATAAGGAAAAATATTTAATTTTTACACATTTCCAGAGTTGTGTATTAGCAGGATCAGATATTAAGAAATCATTTTATGCAGTTTTCAAGGAACCCTTCCAAATCTGAACACATTTGCTCTTGTACAGTATGATCGCACTTGGCCATTTTTGATGTCTTTGGGTGGAAGATATTATTGGACATATTCCTAATCCAATCCTAGGAAGATGCTTTGGGTTGCTATTTAGCCAAATTATTCTAATTGCTTTATGAAAGTGAAAGAAGTAAAAGCTCTGGGCCACTGCCATGGGAACTCGGACTCTTGTCCCAGTTGAGAATTGTAGTTTGATAATAGCCATCTAAAATATGAAATTCCAGCATTATTTCAGAATACAGCTGGTATAAATTTTTAGAGAAAGAATATACTATTAGAGCTGAGAATACTAATTAAAGTGTAACCAGTTATGTAAAGTTTCAAAGTCTAGAATGAGTTTACTATCTTTGGTAGACTTTTTTCTTTCTTAATTTAAAACTATATACATGACTTCACTTGAAGTACCTGAATGTCAGCTGAAACAAATTACTTCACAGTCAAAAAGATTAGGATAAAAATGAATATGACTCAGAGTTGGGAGTGGGAAGTGTGAGAGCAATAGTTTGAAGGCAAGAAGCGAGTTTGTGAAAGTGTCTTATATAATAGCCATAATAAAAAATACAGAGTGATACAAGTATTAATCTTTATAGCTATTATTTTTAACATATGTGAACAATTTGTATCATTTTGAATTAACATTTATATAATTTTTTTTTCTGAGTAAAGCGCTGTGCTGGACCCTTTTTTTTCTTCTTATCATGGATATTATGCATCAGTAATATATAAGCTCTTTCTCAAGGCAGAAATTCTGAAAATGAGCTAGGGGTGAAATGGTCCAAGTGAAGGATTAAACCTAGCAGTTATACAGTTGGACCTTAGACTTAGTCTTGAATTCTTCTTAATTAAAAAAAAAAAAGTCTGTACATCAGCTCATGAAATAAACAATAATTATCACACACAATAACAGACTGTTTTATTTCCCCCCAAATTAAAAAAAAAAAGTGATTCATTTTAAAAGACATATTTGCGAAAATAAGATTTTAGGTTTCATTTGTTGATAATTTTCAAAAACTGTCATTTTTCCTTCTCATTATGACAGGAAGAATTCCAAGATGACCCCCCAAATTTTCCACTCTTGATATATGGATCCTCTTTGATCTCCAGGAATGTAACTGATAAATTTTTCTTCTGTGATTAGGTTACATTATAGGTCACCATTAACGTCAAGACATCGAGATTATCTGGATTATGCCAGACTTAATCACATGAGCCACTTAAAAGCAGAAAGTTTTTCTCTGTGTGGTCTCAGAAAGGTAGCCAGAGAGATTCAAAGCATCAGAGAGATTTCATACAAAAACTATTCTCTGTTGTTAGAAAGGATAAGGACACTTGGCAGGGACCTGAGAACAACCTTTAGGACCTAAGAGTTGACTTCATCCACAGCTAGCAAATAATGGGGACCTCATTTCTACAGCTGAGGGGGATGAATTCTGTCAACAATCTGAATAAGCCTGAAAGCAGATTCCTTGTCAGAGTTTCCAAAAGATGATGCAGCCCAATTGACACTTGTTTTTAGACTGTGAACCTTGAGCAGAGAACTCGGCCCCACTGTGTCTGAACTCTCGACCTATAAAACTGTAAGGTCATATGTGGATGCTGTTTAAGGCCACTGAGTTTGTCATAATTTGATATAGAAAACAAATACATTGACTTTTCCCAACATGATTGTTTTGTTCTTACACAGTCATAGAATCTTGAAGCTAGACAAAAGCAAAATGATGGCAGTAGGGGGCATACATGACTCTCTGATATCATATTTTATAAGTTTGGAGAGAGAATCAAGTATGTATTGTCTGTATAAAATGTTTCAGATTACTTTTTTCTTTAATAAACTGGAAATTTCATTGTATGAGCCAGTGCTCTCCAACACTGTGTGTGAATATATGTATATATATAACATATATACATATTACATATTATATATATGTAAGGATTTGATTCACATGATTATGGTGGCTGAGAAGTTCCAAGATACTCAGCTGGCAAGCTGGATATGCAGGAGAGCCAGTGGGGTAGTTGTAGACTGAAGGCCAGCAGGTTCTAGACACAGGAAAAGCCAATGTTTCGGTTAAAGTCTGAAGGCAGGAAAAAACTGATGTCCCAGCTAGAAGGCAGTCAAACAGGAGGAATTTCCTTTTACTTACAGGACATATACCTTCAACTGATTGGATGGGGCCCACCCACATTAGGGAGAGCACCCTACTGACTCAAATGTTAATCTGATCCAGAAATACCTTCACAGGTACATCCAAAAAAAAATGTTTGACCAGATGTCTGAGCATCCAGTGGTTCAGTAGCCTTGACATGTAGAATTAACCATCACATCTGTCAAGAACTGTAATTTTATAATTAATGCTTACATGTACTTCAATGTGTATATTCTGATGTTTGGGAAGAAACAATGATAGAAAAAAAAGGGAGAGAGAAAGAGAGAGAGAGAATGAGAATTCAGAGATACCAGGAAGCCACAAATCTTTGTCTAACAATGTGAAATGGATGCTTCGCATGGCTGGCAGTAAAGCAGTAGCTCTGCACATATTATTCAACCTCCTTCATGTCGCATTTCTCCTCTTCAAGTGCTGTCATAAAACTATTCACATTTCTCTTCCTCTCTGTCAGACTTAAATAAACACAGATTCTATAACCATGGGCCCAAGAAAAGCTAGACTGACCTTCGATTGTTAATATTAAGTATTACTAAAAGTTGTTGATTTTATATTTAGTTCCATACCATTTGTTAGAGATTACAGTTATTAGTCCTATGTTATCTTGTTGCTTTTAAAGATGCTTAATGTTTTCAGAAATATTGTAGCCATGATAATTTTAACATGTCAATGACATTAATTTTCATCTAGAAAAATATGAAAATGGGGACATCACAAACTCATATTTCAATATAAGGAATTTGATCATTCTTTAAAAAAATTAACAGATCAGAATATTTGTAACTTGTTTATAAAATGTAATATGTTTTTAATGCTCAGTTACCTTTACTTTTACCAATCTATTTATAAATGCAGATATCTCATGTAACAAAATTACTATAGTATTTAGAATTTATATTCATCAAGATACATTTAATGACCTAAAAATTTTAATTTATTATATTATATTTAGTTACTATTTTATATGTGACTATAATTTAACAAGTATTTCTTGATTTCATTCATTCATTCATTCAACAAATATGTACTGTGTGTCAAACCCTCTTCTGGGTTCTAAGTAGAAAATGGGGTATATATAAGCTATATATGTATCTGACAATCTTCAAAGTGCTGAAAATGTACGGATGAATAAGATACAATCCCTTCTGTGATAGTTTGAGTCCTCCAAATGAAAGTAAATACACAAGACATTTTTAGAGAGAAATGCCTGTAAATGATTAAGAAATGGAGGTAGAGAAAGTGGGGAAAGCCTTAGACCATGATGCAGGTTTAACACATTTGAGGTAGAAGGAGAAGGAAAGAGGATTGGAAAGAAAGGATCTGAGACTAAGGAAGAGTCCACGAAAATTCAAGAGTTTTGGATTTTTGACTAGGTTGATTGGGTGTCCTTAAGCCATGACCATCTATTAAAAAGAGTGCAGCATCATGCAAGGAAGGTCCTGCATTAGTATCCCTACTGTGATCAGTTATTGGCTACAAGCAGCTAAAAGGAAACATGGCTTCAGCACAAACGTGAGGATGGATTCAGGAGGGCTGAAGCTGGGTTATTAGTCAGTTATGCTTCCTGTAGCAGAAGTGGTGAGTTTTCATGGCTGCCAGAGTTTACCCCACAGTACAGACCTACTTCACCATGCATTTTTCGGGGAGCAGATTCTCCATGGTTTCCATGAGCCTTCTCTGAAGCCAATTTTGGAAAGATGTTAGTGGGATGAATTGCACCTCTATTGTTGCAGTTGGTCTCAAGGTTGCAACTGGTACTCATCCTCTCTCTTTCACTATCCATTTTGTATTACATTCACCTTTAGTTATCAGCTCAGCTGGCTTAGCTCTTATAGACTCAAATCTTCTATTTTAAAGACCCAGATCTACCTGAGACATGATTGACTCCTAGTTAATTTTTATCCCTTTCAGGCTGGGTTACTACAAGTGTCAATCACAGTTAAGATGGGGCAAGTACCAGGAGGTACCCAAGTGATCACTTTGGTTCTACATGTATTCCTCCTTTACCCCACTGTGTAAAAGAATCCCACCTCCTCCTGCTGATCAGATTCAGCTACCCCTCCCACGATGCTACTGTCTGGATACAAGGAGTCCAGAGTGCCTTGGTGGCAACCATACCTTATAAATCAATGGAAACCTTGCAGTCTGGAAAGAGTATGCTTTCTCTGGGGACCAGGAACTCTAACCTTTAGAGCTTAAAGTTTCAGGGACAGAGATGCAGAGATAAGAAATTTAAATTCCCCAGTGGGCACTTACTGACAGTGAGCCTTCCTTACTGGTCCTCAGACATTTTAACAGATTAGCACATTTGGTTGCTAGGGAGTATTCAGCTGGAGGATCCATCAAGTTCTTTTATTACTCCCACCTCTCCCCCACTTCATATCATGCTTTCTAACCCATTCATCTTCCAGTGTCTGCTGGTGGGCTTTTAGTTGTGGCAGTGTGAGGTGAGATCCTTTAGTGCCAGTGAGAATTATGGAGCAATTATCATGGTGACATTGGAGATTTAGCTATTATACTGTGCCAGGTGTGTTCTTCTCTTTATTTCTTGAGACTGCCCAAATCTAAACAGAACATTATTCTCTTTCTATCCTGGCTATTTCATGTTCTTACTACCCATGTTAAGAAAAATGTCTCAGTATATTTAGCACGCAGTGTAAAGTCATTGTGGACACTCTCGTGATTTAACAAGTCCTTCAGTTTCCCCCGCTGACCACATGTGGCTCTAGTACCACAGCTCCAACATTTCTGAGCTCAACATTTGAACCTTTCTGTTTATTTCTCATGGAGAAGCTACATGCTCAGC
The DNA here is from genome assembly GCF_902729225.1 of Pteropus medius. Classification (NCBI taxonomy): domain Eukaryota; kingdom Metazoa; phylum Chordata; class Mammalia; order Chiroptera; family Pteropodidae; genus Pteropus; species Pteropus medius. The sequence goes on along the minus strand of NW_024347731.1, from coordinate 1,834,763 downwards.
AATGATTATTTTATTTCATCAATTTAATCCGATTGTGTGTTTCTTCCAGCAATTCCTCAGTGTTTTCATGCATCAATAATGTCCTTCACATCTTCCATCGGTACTATCGCTTTTTTTTTTTTTTTAATTTCCTTTGGCTATTTCAATGGGATTTTTTCTTAAAGGCAGGGGAAATAAATGAGTGAGCTAATTTCATCTTCTTGGAATAGAGGCCCAGATTTAGAATAATTTTTGCAATTTCTTCAAATATAATCTGTCAATCCTGTTGCAGTTATTTTTAATACAAATTCGTTAATACATTAAGTTGACATCCTTGTGATATTTAAATTTTTTCTTTAAAACATTATACAATTCTTTATGCACTTATATTATCTATTACATTTCTAAACAATGTTTGAGATTCAAAATAACAGTTTTGGAGGCTCTTTCTTTTCCTTATCCAGGGTATGCCTTATTTGTGTGTATATATATACGCACACACATACAACATACATATATAATCAGTGATAAGTCAGTTACAAAAGTGGTTAGTTCTTAAAATCTATTTGTGCTAATTTTAGAAAACCCAAGTGACAAAGAGAGACTTGGTGTTATTTTTAGCTGTTAGATCCAGTGGATATTGACATAATTGGAACATACAGAGACTAAATCTTTGGCAGGGTGTAATCAGTTAAATCCTATCGTCTGCATTGCAGGGTGTTTTTCCATAGGCAGAACACAACTGAAAAATCATGGGGGGAGAAGGAGAAAAATTTGACCATAGAATATAAATGGGATGGCTATTACTTAATCACAGAATTATTTTAATTCTAGTGAATTAAAATTTTAAACAGCCTGAAAATAATAGAGTATTATTTACATTTTGATATAGATGATTTGATGTAGTGATTATGATGTTAATTTTTATGTATTATTGAATGCTAAATAAATTTATACATTGGTTGTCTATTTTTTTGTAGCAACAAGATGTAATTACTTTAAATTGTGTTTTGAATTACATATATGTATTTCAAGACTTTATTTTTTTAGAGCAGTTTTAGGTTTACAATAAAATTGAGAGGGAGGTACAGAATTTCTCATATATCCCCTGTTCCTACATATGCACAGCCTTCCCCATTATCAACATCATTTACCAAAATTTTACCAAAGATGAAGTACACTGACACTTTACACAGTTTGCATTAGGGTTCACTCTTGTGTTGTACATCAGTGGTTTTATACAAATGTATAACAACATGGTACCATCATTATAATATCTTACAGTATATTTTTACTGCCCTAAAAATCCTTTGTGTCTGCCTATTCATCTCTCCCACACGCCCACCCCTGGCAACTGATCTTTTTATTGTCTCCATAGTTTTCATTGTCCAGAATGTCATATATTTGGGATCATACAGTATGTAGCTGCCTCAGATTGGCTTCTTTCATTAGTAATATGCATTTAAGTTTCTTCCATGTCTTTTCATGACTTAGTAACTTATTTCTTTTTAGCACTGAATAATAGTCCAATAATCATATCATCTGGATGTATAAGAGTTTATTTATTCACCTACTGAAGGATATCTTGGTTGCTTCCAAGTTTTGGCAATTATGAATGAAACGCCTATAGACATCCATGTGCAAGTTTTTGTGTGGACATAGTTTTCAGCTCCTTTGGGTAATTACCAAGGAGTACAATTGTTGGATCATATGGTAAAAGAGTATGTTTAGTTTTATAAGAACGTGACTGTACCATTTGAATTCTCATCAACAATGTATGAGAGTTCTGTTGCTCCACATCTTTGCTAGTATTTGGTGTTGTCAGTGTTCTGGATTTTGGCCATTGTAATAGGTGTGCAGTGGTATCTAATTTTTGTTTTAATTTGCATTTCCCTGATGATGTATAATGTGGGGTACCTTTTCATACTGAACTATTTTTGATAACACAACTTCAAGTGTCACTTAGGTAAACTTTTTGTGGTTTTCAGCTCTTTACATGATTCGATTATATTCATAATGTATCTGTATGTAGACTATACGTATATACATGTATGTATGTAGACTATACTATTGTATAGTAGAAAATAAATTCATTTTTAACATATAAATACAATAGGCCACCAGGTAAACTAAAGTAAGAACAATCAATGTACAGCTCTTTTACTGTATTTGTATCTCCATGGTCTCCCAAGTATGACTATGATCTGTACATGTGACTGAGTTCCTGTCATAGGAAATATAACACAGTTGCTGATTGGTGACCTTTAGAAGTGGCTTTGTATTTGAGATAGGTTATTTACACTAACATGCCTATGTATTTTGAGGAGCAGGTGAGGAGAAAAGTGCAGTGAACAGAATAGAGAGTAAATTTCTCACATTGTCAATTCCCTCAGCTTATTAGTGATACTCTTTCTACCATTCACCAAGTAACTTCAGATCATGAGAAGCATAATTGGGTTTCGCCTCCTGGGTTCATGCTGAGAGATCATCCATCCTAATATTGAGCACCGTAGTATTGGAGACTGGACAGAGAGAAGAGCAGAATCAATCCTCATGACCTGGATGGCAACTTAGACTTAACAGAAGGGCATTAGTCGAAGGTTTATGTAGACAATTGCCTACTTTCTCAAGTACTGCTCAGAAGGAAGATAGACCTGATCCAGAATTTTTTCACTTTAATTTGTAATTTTAATATGAAAATAATCATCATAAAAAATTATACTGAATAATATATATAGGCATATATTAAAACTGTCTGTATCTATGTATTTATCCTCTAAATATCAAGAGCACATTTTGATAAAACTTTCTCATTTTATAACATTAGGAGTTTTACTTTTTTAAAAGATAGATACTGTTTTACATTTTATTATCAACAATATTATCTTTCATTTACTTTGCTCTGAAGTTTTAAAAATCTTTTAAAATTTTTCTATTCTTTATCTTTAATTTTTCTACAAATCTTAATTACTCTTTTGATTATGACTATTTTCATGGTAATAAAGGTCAACCTTTATCTTTCATTTTATGTTTACAATCTTTTAAAACATCTAATTTTCATTTTTTTTTAATTGGCTGCAAGTTTTCGTCTTACTTTAAATGCCAGTAAAGTTCTGCTTTAAACATTTAATTTTGTCTCAACTTATATTTTTATTCTAAAATTTTTATTATAGTCAACTCATTTTAACAACTTTAAATTGTAAAATAATTATTTTAGTTTTCTTATCATATTCTTTAAAGTATTAAGGAATGAAACTAGAAGCAGGTTCCTGTGTCCTCAGCCTATGCTATTTCTTCTAGGCTATATTGTTTTCTCTAATAATATGATCTGACCTACTTAGTTGTCAGAGAAAAGCCAAAGCATCAGTTCAGTGAGGACATGAAGTTAATCTTGCATTATCTAGGCTATTTAAGGAAAACAAGGCTGCACATAATCTAGTCAAGGTGAAGCATGTTCACAAAACCATCTCTCTGTTCTATCTAAAATTCTTTGTTACCACACATTTTCGAGAGGTTTTGCTCAGCTACAGTATATGAAAATGTGGAGAGGGAAACTCATATTCTTTGAAAAGCCAGTACATGATGTTCATATAGCTGACTGGCCTGTGAGGCGAAACATGCTTTGTTATATGGTTTAAAAAGTGCTATATGCTCCTCATAGACAAGGAAACAAAAAGTAAAAACAATCACACACTATTTCACACCCATTTGCACTGAAAAATAAAATAAAAATTTTCATTATTCCAAATATTACTAGAGATGTGGAAAAATAAGAATCCTTGCAAACAGCTGGTAGCATCATATTTGGTACAATGGGACTAAAGAATAACTTTTCAGTGTTTGCTAAAATTGACACATATCCTACACCTCATTTTTTTTTTTTTAACCTTTAGATGTATACACTTATACTATTGGTTCTCCAACTATTTTGGTCTCAGGACATCTTTAAATTGTAAAAATTTGTTGAAGACCTCAAAGAAATTTTACTTTTTGTGGGTAAAAAAAATATTTATTTGCCATATAGAAACTAAATCTGAATAAAACTTTAAATATTTATTTATTGTTTTATTTTAAAACAGCATAAATGCATTACATATTAAAATAGCATATTTCATGAAAAATTACTTTTCAAATAAAGGAGAGAGAAATTAGTGGGAAGAGTACCATTGTTTACATTTTGTTATCTGGCTTAATAAGGCACAGTTGGATTCTCATATCTGCTTCTGCATTTACACTAATTTAATATGTTGTTTTGGTTGAATTGTATGAGGAAAATACATATTTTGAAAAACATTTGAATAACTTTTCCGTTTAATTATGGATATTCTTCTTTATACTACATCAGAATTCAATAAATAATACTTTTTACATGTTTACTTGCAATATGGATTCTATAGCCATGTAAATAAATGTTTCGTAGTTTTTTACACTAAAATTCATTGACTTATCTTATACTTTGAATAGGTCTTATAGCCATGCATAATTTTGTTACATCACTCATTGGACATTTGGAAATATTGGGTCACTGAATTATGCAAATCTTCCAAATGTACACTATGAGAATTAAAAAGGCAAAAGATTTTTTAATATTATTGTAAAAATATTTCTGACCTCTCATATGCTCATAAAAATTCTTTAGTACCCCCAAGGGCTTTCAGACCAAACAGAACTAGTGATTTAGAGTAACTCTAGCAGATATGCACAAAGAGACATGAATTATGTGGTTAATTTAAAAGTTTTAATTATATTGGGGAAAATAAGAAACATCTAAATATTCAATAAGAAAAACAAGTTATAGTAGAATCATATAGTTAAATCAAATAAACTAGAGATAAATGTATACTCATGAAGAAATTTTAAAAATATATCATTTAATGGAAAAATTAAGTTTGGTTTGATATAATAATGCATGCAAAATTTAAGAATATGTAAGAAAATATTGCATATCATGTAGGGATACATAAACACATTGTAAAATATAAACACATAGATGAAAAAGATCCTAACACCAGACAAGAAGGGAAGAAGAGAACTGAGCTTCTTAAAAATCTTCAGAGAAGCTACCACATCAGTCAACAAATGTAAATAACAGAAAAGTCTGTAGTATTCATTAGAAGAAACGAATTAAAGGTTAGTTATTAGAGCACTAGACCGGTACTTGCCTCTACTTTCCTGTAATTATTGATCTTTTGGCCTGTGTCATATTATCTGTAGGAAAGCCTTGGTATTAAGTTCTAAACAATATGAAAACATTTAGCTTAATACTCTACATATTTGGAGGCTATACAGAAGTATATCAGAACCTAAATGAATTTCAAATAATGCTGTATGCTTATGGATAGGAAGAAATGGGAAAAAGTCCTGGAGTAACTATGAGTTAGCCCCTAAGATAAAAACAAAAAGATTTTCTTCTGAAGTGTAAGTTCTCGATCCTTCCTGGGAGAGGACAGCGCATCCAAGTATCAAGAATTCCCAATTGGCAAGCACAAATATATTCTGACATCAATACTTACTCTAAGCCCTAGGCTTCAAATATGAACAGGTAAACAAGAATCAACAATGAGTTTTGGAAATAAAACAATTGGAAAAGAACACTGAACTAATAAAGCAAAATAGCAATTAGCAATGAAAAGAATTAATAGAGGAAAACTTTATGTAAATAATATCCATTGAGAAAGTATCATATCAAAATAATTAACTATTCTAAAAATAAAGTCTTCTTTAGGAAATAAATACATAATTACTATAAATAAATCTACCTCAGTTTATGAGCTAATTAGTAGAAAGGACATTGCTGAAGACAAAAAGAGTGAACTGGAGAATTGGGCCAGTAGACATTATATATATTTGTATATTGTATGTTTCTTTTAACTAGAATATACGTTTCATGGATGCAGAGATTTTGTCTGCTTGGTTATTTATGGTATCTCCAGTGCCTTGAAAATGACTGGTATGAAGTAGACACTCAAAAAGTTTGTTGAAAAAAAATTAATTATCATGATTATCAGGAACATATTTATATATTATCTACTTTAGCCTTTTGAAATAGAAATGCAATCTCATATTATAAAACAGAATATAAAAATATTTGTTTAGCTTGCATAGACGATATAAACTTATTTTTGAAATCCCAAACTTTTATTTGTAAATAAGTAAACAGTGTTTTCGCACTCTTTGCAACACCACCATTTTTAACATATAAAGCATTCTTTGGAGAGGGAGGTTTTGAGGGAAGAGAAGGCATAGTATTCTTAACCTATCCTGCATATGCAAAAATAGGTGCTTGACAATGGCAAAGCTTTTTTATAAAATGACATTGGTGGCTGAAAAGTCATTATTTTGACAGGTAAAAATATTGTACTAATCTGGCTATTTTCTAATTGTCTCATTTGGAATTTTATTTGATTTCTTCCAGTTTTTAAATTTCCAAATGTGCATTTTGTCTCTTCTTTGATTACAGACTGTAGTTATTTTTTTTAAGTTGATGTCACAAGAAAACAAATCACTTTTATTGCTTTTTGAAAGTGCATTAAGAATTAATCCTGACTTGGCTTATGATAAGTGAATCAACTTACAAAAAAATAGTCAGTTATTTTGAATTATAAAAATATTGTCCATAAAAGTCTGTGGGCATGGTCATCAGTAAATTAGCAGATTTAAAATAAGCATTTCATCATTATGTCTGAGACATCACAATTTCACACATTTGGATTATTACTTTCCAAGGATTCAATGAATTAGATGCATGTAACATAAAGATGATCCAATTTTATAATCTGTAGCTTTGTAATATGTTAAAAGACAATTTTAATTTTCACGTGCCTGTAAAAAACCTTAGAATTTTCTGAGAGCATATGAATGTGAGAAGATTATCTAAGAATAAAAGTATTCTATAATTACCTCATATTGGATAAACCAAACTTAGTAAAGGAAATTTAAATGAAATCATTCAAAATAAAATCACAATATATTGGAGGGTTTTTAAAACAACCAATGGATTTTAGGATGTTTACAGTTTATGTCACAATGGCAGAGAAGAGATTTAATCCTGTTGGATAATCGTATGTGGCTAAATAAACAGAGTTTTCATGGTATCATTTTTGACACTTTGAATATGAACAGCCCATAAAAAATCTTTAACTTAAAAATTGTTTGACCATTGTTCTCTGTCCTGGTGTCATAATATCTATCCATACAGTGCTCTTGAGAGGATAATTTCAAACTCACCTAATTTGGAGGTCTTGAGAACTTTCCATTTATTCTGTATGAATCTAACATTAAGTTTTTACCATACTATGTGAAACTAACATCAGAAGATCAGAAAGAATTTAGAAACTTAATTTTTGAACACAGATGTATGATCCCTGCCTCTACCCCCACGAAAATTCCTGAAATTATGCACTTGTGTGTGTGTGTGTGTGTGTGTGTGTGTGTGTGTGTGTGTGTGTACTCCAAAAACTGTAGACCTAGGCAAGTGATGTGAACAGTTAATCCATGTTTCTAAAAGTTAAAATGGTTAAGGTCAATTATTATCTCCCTCAAGGTAACAATTTTATTAAACAGTAGAATTAATAAAAATGTATTACTTCTGACTTTTACTCTATGTCATTTAGTTATCAGTGTCTAATTTGAATATCCTTAATGCATACACTAACTCAAGGACTTGTATTTACTTAGGAGATGATCCTTGGAAGTACAAGTGAAGCAATAGGAAAATGAGACAAGGAGAGGAGAAAAATCACTAAATGTGCATTGATAAGCAGGTTATGATTTCGGCAAATAGGGTTTAATCTCATTGGAAAGTTTGAGAACTGTGTAAAACTCACCTCAAAATTGTCTCTCCAAGGTACAGTTAAGTTGGGGTATTTATCCACCATTAGAGTCCATCTTTGGTTGAGAATTTTCTGGAATAAAATTTTCTATACTTTTAAGTTGTTCTGTGTGCAAGATAAGAAAGCTTTCTAGAGAAAGTCCTTAGATGGAAAAGCAGAGTTATCAATGAGGCGAGAAGTTGTCCATCGGTGTGCTTAATCACCGGTGGTGAATCTTCACAGTATGGAGGCTGTTTTATTTTTTTTCCTAGTGCTACACTCTGTAGATATATTAATTTGAGTCATGTATACAAATTAGTACAGAGAGGACTATATTCTATCTTGGGTTTACTATTGACAGTCTCTTAAATTTTTAAAACCATCTGTTTCTTTTGTATTCTCGGTTTTTTCATTATTCTCCTGACCTTGTATTCACATCCTAGAGTCTGCTTCAGCCCTTCCTTTCTGGTGACTGATTCATTCGCCCTTGTTCCTTTGCTTTACCCTCACCTCCTTCCTATCCCTCAGCTCAGTGCATTACCTTGCTCTTCCTCGATTTAGTCGTTAGTCACTGAGTCTTTGTTAACTTATGTCCTATCCTCTGTTCTCATCCCCACAGAGAGTAGGACCAGGTAATTCCCATTTTTCATTATGTCTATAATACTGAGAAAACACATTAACTAAATTAAGACAAAATAGTCTTACCTTATTTAGAGTAGACATTCTCATTTTATCGATGAGTAAATTTATCCAGTATTAATTACCAAAGAACTCTCTTCTAAATAAATAATCAAAACCTACAGCTGGCCTCATCACCTCAATGGACATGGCAAAACAGTGAGTTTGCATTTCACTCGTTGCCAGCAAAAGTATATTTGCATTAATATGTACTTAAATTTGACTCATAGTATTTATGAGAAATTCATATATTTTCCCTAAGTCCTGAGTAAACCCATAATATAATTTTATTCTGACCGTTTAAAATAATATAGAAACATAATTGAAGACACTCTAAAATATAATATTGAGTAGTTGATGACATTCACTTAGCATTTCCTAAAGTAAATCACATTGAAATTGGATTCAGTGATTCAAGAAGTCTTATTAGAGCTATTTTAAATGCCCCCAAATTGATAGGCTACATTTTATTTGCACAAGAATATTAAATCTACAATTTATTCTTTTGTGAAATCTTAACAATGAACAGGTACATAATAAAGAATGCAGGGGAAATACTTTTTTAAAATTACACTAAAACTTTGAATTATATTGTGAAGATTAATTTATTATGAATTGTAAAACATGTTTTAATTGGAATAGGAAAAAATTAAATGAAAAATGATTTTTATGTAGTAATGTTCCACTTAGGGACAGTGAAATATATATTTCATACAATTAAGAGCAACACTCATATTAAAAAAGAAAGTAGTATTCAGGGTTTTAAATTACCAGTGCAATTATGTTAGTCAATTATCCAGTTACTTCTCTTTACCAGTACAGATACAATTGCTAAAGATGGAATCTGGTTGTCCATTCTTCAGCCCAAAATACACACTGATAAACATACACAAAGGGTTAGAAGACATATTTGGGAGACGCCAAAAGTACCAAAGAGAGAAATCTTTAACAGGAAAAAAAAAATAATGGTTTAGACCTCTCTTTTCTGAAGACTATTTGTACAGCTCTGAGCACTTTAAAGTGGTAAATGTGAATGAAATAAAATTTATACTGGTTCCTTATTAAAACATTAAGGATGAAAGCAAGAGTCAGGGCTTACAAAAAAAATAACAAAAACAAAAAAATAAAACTCATAGCATACTAAGGAATAGTTTTGCCTTGAGAAAATTTCTGATTATGATCAAAGAAAATTGATTGAAGTACATTTTAATGTGATTGAGATTCAGGCAGAGAAATTTGAAAGGTGATTACCTAGATCCTACTACCAATTTCCATTCATTCCTGATAGAAAAAAATAGCTCCATAATTAATTTTATCATGCCAACTTGTCTTTGATAGCAAAATCTGATAAAGGCAACAAAATAATTTTTTCAAACTATATGCCAATTCTCCAGTGAATACAGATACAATGTTTAAATAAAATGTTACCAAGTAAATTTGAAAAAAATATCACTCTCAAGGAGGGTCCAAGAGTTCAGTGGGCTGATATCAGACTTGAGGAGAGGGATTCCACCTTTGGGGATGTAGAACTTTTAGGCTTGTAGTCCTGGGAGCACTAGCTCCTCCCCTGACATTGATAGGAGACAAGGCTGGAGTCAGTACCTTGTTGTTGCAGCTGTGTGATTTGGCAGAGCCTTAGTTTACAGCCTAGTCAGCTCCTTCAAATTCATGGTTGAGGGAGCACCTGGATTGATTGCAGTAAGCACTCAGCTAAAGCCTGTTTCCTTGGATATTTTCCAGGAGGCCATCCGTCTCCTGACAGCCAGTCTTCAAGTGACTAGACTTGGACAAGTTAATACTCAGCTCAGAAACCCAGTGGAGGAAGTGTTCCAATTGTGTCAAATGCAGCACATAAGTTAAAAAAATATATTAGGACTGAGAATTATTAGATTTATCAATATGAGTTCATTTGTCACCTTGAGACAATCTATTTCAGTGGAGCAGTGAAATCAAAGTGAGATTAAAGTGAGGTCAGGAGGAAGGGGGAATAAGAAGTGGAGAGCACCAGTATATAGAAAATATCATTTTTAAAGTGGAAAGATAAATTAATTGTAGCTCTCATATGACATCTAGAGGAAGCTTGCACTCCTCCCTCCCTCCCTCCCTCCCTCCTCCTCCTCCCTCCCTCCTCCCTCTCCCTTCTTCCTTCCTTCCTTCCTTCCTTCCTTCCTTCCTTTGTTCCTTCCTTGCTTTTCATACTCCACTCCTCCTCCTCCTCCCTCCCTCCCTCCCTCCCTCCCTCCCCTCCCACTTCTACCTTCCTTCCGTCCTTCCTTTTTATCGATAGGGAATATTTCAGCACATTTGTTTGTGATAGGAAGGAGATATTAAAAAGTAAGGAACTGATGATTCAGGAGAGAGTGTGGACAATTACAGGAGTAATGTCTTTGAATGGTAAAAAGGAGATGGGATCCAGTGCAGCAGTGGAGGAGTTGGTTCTCAATAGCAACACTTAATAGCTTTTCAACAATAATGTGATTAAAGACATAAATACTTGCATAGAGGCAGGTGGCTTGATAGTTATGGTCATCACACCCTGTGGAAATTCTCTTCAGATTCTGTTTTCTCAATAAAATAAGGAACAACGTTGTCATCTGAGAGTGAGCAGAAAGAGGAGAAATTGGAATGTGGAAATTTTAAAAAGCTGATAATCAAAATGAACTTTATCGAAGAAAGTAATTTTCAATTTCTATCATGTTTTTATTCAGTGATTTTGGACTATAGGTGTTTTCTTTTGGTTTGGAGTGATTCTTCAGCTTAAAAATTACATTTCAATTTAAGATTCAGAAAATAATGTGGCTTATATTATTTTGGATCAATGATGACCTTTTGTTCTAATTTCTGATAGCAGTCATTCTTGACTTAAATATATGGCAAGTCCTTCAGTTACTATTATATAGGGCCAAATAACTGAGTGGTGTGATTGAAGTACAAAATACTATACAGGTTAAAGAAGAGAGAAAAATTTAACTAATGGAGGAGAATATAGAAGAAATGGCATCTCAAGTTTGATCCATCAATATAAATGACATTGATAAAAGACATTATATATGAGAGAAATAGAAGGTCTGACATAGTATCTTGAGGATATTTATAATTAGGGGTTGAAAGAGAAAAAGAAGGAAGAATGATTGGAAAGAGAAGAAATCAAAGAATTAAGAGAAGAGCTAAGGTATTTCAGTTTATCCAGTTATTGAAACACTGCTCAAATGTCTAGTACTTTGCTAAGCACTGGCAACATGAGTGAGCCCGCACTGCTAAGGCATTCATGGTCCAAAGGGGGACTTAATTGGATGTCTCTCTCATGGCTGGAAATTTTTAGGTTGAGGGAGACCTGACTATGTTTTAAAAGGAGAGAGTAAAGAGCCAGAGAATACTGAGAAAAGTATATTATGTTGAAATGTGAGTTGTTTATCCAGATATTTATTAGTACATAGGCAAGGAAAACCTGGCTATTTCGTTGAATTCTTTTTTTAAAATTCATTTTACTATGTACATGTAGAAATAATATATAATTGACTATGTTGACTGTCCTTTGCTTCTGCTTGCTCCATGTTCTCAGGATACAGCAATTCCTTTCACAGCTGCTGTTAAAGTTGCACGCAGAGCTCCTGGACTGATTGTGCTAGCTAGAAGTAACCTTTGAAATTTTGCCATTCAGTGAAGCATGAGACCATTAAAAATGGCATTCTCTTAAGGCAAGCTGAGGTGAATTGCATAAGTCAGAACTTCTATGGGACTTCATTTTCTTCTATAATAAAGGGCTTTCTTGTTATACAAACTTATTGCCCCATAACTTGTTTTAAAACATAACTCCATTAGCTGACCATCTACATTTAGTTGACTGAATAATTTAAATTATAAACTTATTGCATATTGACTTTTACTCCATAAAACATTGCAAATTGTTTTCTTCCTCTGAATAGTAATTGATGGTGTGTAGAGAAACTTAAATCTGTCATCAAAAAAACATTATAGGCATTTTAATATGCATTAACTAAGATTTTATGGGTAAAGATTTTTCTTTCCTTTCTATGTGAGGTCCTGTAACATTTTTATCTTCTCTAATTTTCATTTGGCAATCCTTGTCCTGGCAAAAGTTTCATGCTGGTTGGAGCAGACCTCATTGTTGCTTTTAGGAGTTGTAGGCATCTGACCTATGGCATGACTGGCCTCTCAGTATAGAACTCAGTCTCAAACCCAAGATGTCTCGGTCCAATGCCTCACCTGTGACATAAAGTATATATTGTTCCTTACTAATATAATGTATGTGTCTCCTTTATTATCTTGGAGTATTTATTAAATCACATCTAAATAGTTAAATTAAGCAACTCTGAGTTCTCCAACTCACCTTTTCTAAAATATCTTCTTTCATCTTCATCAATCTGGTAGTCTAGTGCTTTCACCGTTTTCTAAAAAGTGTGACTTGGTGACAAATTTATATGTTTTAATTGCTGATGCAACTTCATCTTAAGATTCATGAGAAAAGGAAAGATCTTTCTCCTGTTATGCTCAGCTCCCATTTTTTCTGCCCCTCTGACACTATAGGCCTGGACTCGTTTTCATTTACACACACAAGCGATATTCCCATAGGGCCAGGGTGCTGGAACAGGAGGGATTTATATTGTGTGTAAACCAGCTTTCTCTAGTGACAAATGGTAGTGGCCCTAGTATGCTCTGAGTCAGTTGTTCAGAATCTCCTCACTCATGAAGAATTTACCTTCTCCAGCTCCTAGAGATTTTTCTGCCTGTGACTTCAGATTAGGTCATTTCAATTTATCAGAGATATTCCATAATCTGTTTCAAGATACAATAGTCTGATGTTAATAGTTTCTTCCTTTTCTCCCAGGCCACTTCTTGATTTCCTCTATAAATCTTTTTATATCTCTTAGTAATCTTTTAGTAGTTTTCCTCATAGAAATATGAATATAACAAAACAAATAAAAAACAAAAACGGCATAAGGAAAAATAAAATAGATTGAAACTGTATCCTTGTAAGCATACACTGCCATGGAAATACAGTAATTGAAATTGTGACTTCTTTGGGGAATCCAGTAAGAATGTGAGTGGTTTTTAAAATATTAAATTAATCAGCAAAAATGTCCAGTTATAGAACAATTGAAATTTTGAAATGCGACCATGAAAGAAGAATAAATCACATTCTTAAAATGAAGCAGAATATGTGAAATCTGTTTTAAGTTTCAGGAACCCCCACTCTCGCCACGTGCCTTCTGTGGAGTTTGTATAACATAAGGAAGAGAGAAAATTTGAGGTTTATAAAATTACTTTATTAATGTCATGATCCATATTTAAATTATGAGAACAAGGTGATGAATGCTTCCAGACTTTGACCAATGTTTACATAAGTCAAAAACTCCTTCTTCCATTATAACATTTTCTCTTGTTTCTTCTCATACCAAAATATCATAATAGATAAGAGTGTATTGTAGATTCAGACTTCGAGATTTAAATCCCTCCTCTACTACTTAATTCCTAAGAGGCCTATTTAATTCAGTTTGCCACTCTATTATATGAATCATAAATGTATCTACCTCATAAAGGCTAAATAAGGTATTTCTGGTAAAGTGTTTAACATAATGGCTGACACAAAATAAATACAGAATTGCTTTTACTCATTATTATAACAACCCTAACTCCCATGACAAACAATAGGGATAAGAAAGGGGATCCTGTGATTGGTATGGCTTCTGCCTTGAAGGCTTCCTTTTCCTTCTCCAAGTTCTCGGCATTTTCTTCTTACAGAAGCATGGAGCTCTGGAGCACTTTCAGGTTTACAAATCGCTTTTCCTCAGTTGCTTGACACAGAGGTCATTTGGTTTATCTTCCCATGTCCAGTATCAGTAGGCCAGATAAATATCAGTAAGGTGGAAAGAAAAAGCACAATATCTAAGACAACTAGAGTGCAAATTATAACCGAGTGGCCTTATTTGATAAGAAAATGCTGGATAAAAAAGACTTCCAGATGTTCTTACTGCTAAACTACACAGGAAAATATAAAATAAAGCACAAGATCCTTGTAACTTAACTCATAACCCACGGTCACCCCTGACCAAGCCAAGTCTCTGCCTTATCAGAATCAATGCAGTACGTCAGATGAAATAAGCAAGTTTTTAAAAATAATGTAAACTATAAATGTATTTAATTACCCATAATGATTTATATTAAAGCTTAATATGACTTTTGCTAGCAGAGAAACTTAATTTATTATTATTTGAAATGTGTTTATCTTTTGAAATTAAGGGCAGAGTTTATCTTATAAAATATTAGGCAAATTAGGTAATAGCTTCAAGAGCTTATGAAGTCAGCAGTTGGAACAGGACTGAGGAGTCCTGATACATAGGTCATTTACTCAAGTCTCAAATAATATTTTGCATTATATCTTTAACTACATAAAGATTCTTTGTGGTTTTGTTTTCTGCATAAAAATGTAGCCCACAGTTTGATTATCTGATTAATCTGTAGACAAAGCTACAAAGAAGATCATATTAACTTAGGAAGAAACACTTGAATTTCACCAGATGCTAGAGAGTTTTTATAAGGATTATCAAAGACGTGGCATTTAGAATCTATCTGGTCAAGATACTGTTCCACATATCCCTTCCAAGAGCTTATATTTTCATTTAATATGTATCTAGCCTTGGGTTAATGCAGTTAATTGGTCCTAAAATATAGTAATCTGGGTTCTCTAAGAATTATTTGATGAACATAAAATATGCACATGTAGAAGTTGCTTTAATTTTAGAACTGATGAAATTAATATTAGTATTATTATAGAAGTCTTTGTTCATCAATTGTGTACAATGTTTTAGACATTGTATGTCTTAGGTCAGATTCCCTGGAAGTGACCCTGAGATGAGGTTCCTTGTGCCAGTGATTTATTGAGAAAGGGTTCCTAGGCGAATCCACTCAGGGTGTGGGGTAAGCAGGGGGGAAAATTAGAAAAAAGGCTACGTGGATGCAATTTAGGCAAAGCCTTATGGAGGCTAGCATTAGCCTAATCCTGTAGAAGAAGTCTGGAGAGAAAGTTATGTCTCAGGGTGTATCCCAGTTTTAGGAGAGGGAGCTGGCACCAGTCAGTCATTGTCTGAAGATCTTGTTGAAGAGAGTGTAAACTCCCAGGCTTTCCACACCTTTACTTTGGCAAAGCAGCCCCATGGGCAGTTCTCCGCAGTTGGAGGAGGGGTGCAGAGAAAGTATAAAGAGGATCCATAGAACTATTAGGATAGTTCAAGAATTATTTAATTAAGGACATATTTACAAAGATTTCGGCAGAGAATCTATGAAGAATAATGCAGTATCCTAGAGTAAATAACAATAGGGCTATTACTAACCAACTGTAGGCCTCGAGGGAGGGTGGAGTAAGTACTTAGCACTTGGAAGGAAGGGTTGTATGAAGAGGATTATTTTTAAATAGCTCAGTGATATTGTCAGTCTGAGATAATCACTCCGTACAGGATCCAGGGAAATAAGTACTCTGACCTCCTCCTCCCAGACCCTCTGATTTTGCTCATGGGCTCCCATTGTCCAGCCAAACCCAGCACAAAGCATGGGAGAATTCTCTGCTGTAGTTCAATCAAGTCATTCTCCCAATAGAAAGCAAGTTAAGCCTGAATTTAAAGGGCAAACAGAATATATCTATCAAAGAAAGCAAGAAAGCATGTACACACACACGCGCGCGCACATGTGCGCACACTCGAGTGCACCATACCCTACTCAAGGTATAATTCAAGTTGCTCTTCTTTATGAAGGCTTTTCTGGTGACCTGACTATGCAAAATCCAAAGCAGTTCTTTTTCCTTGAAAAGTCATACTCCTTTGAGCTGAGCCACTACCCTGGCACTTGACCCGCCTTCCACCTTATTTACAGAATTATTTGTCTTCATTTTTTTCTTCTTTATCAGTTGAGAGGTGCCTCAAATAGACAGGCTGTGTTTTATGCAGTTTTGACTCCTTCCTGGCACCTCAATACATGTTTGATAGACTGAGGGATCAGAGAATTTAGCTTTCCGTATATTAAAGTGAGGTATAATTACCAGTAATTTTTCTCTTAAAGCATACATCTCATCCTTTTTTCCTTTAAGCTTGCCAAACTAAAAAGCATTTAATCTGGGTTGCTTGGATACTAATGTTTTCTTTTGCACTTTATGAAAAGACTTTGTAATGCTTTTCAACTAATTTGTTGAACCTTTTAATTTTCTCAGGCATAGAAGACATAGCCAGATGCATTCTAATTTTGATTTACCTACCATACCCAAATAAGATTAACATAATACTTTTTCATGTATTGATTTATTTTTTCACTTATTCAATAAGTACTTTATGATAACTTATGCATAAAAAATTATAATCAAAGGCGGAAACCATTAAGTGATTACAAAGGGAACATCACATTAAAAGAGATCAGAAAGCGAGAGTTTACTTTTTGTGGGAGACATGAGGGAAGGCTTTCTGGGTAGCTGTGATGAAGAGTGTGCTGTCAGAGGATTTTTAAGATTGCTCTGACTAACCTGAGCATCAGTAGAGACAAACCAGATTATCTATATTTTTCTGCCTCTGTTGAGACCCACTTTTTACTCTGGTTCTCCTCTAATTGTGTTTCTATTTACTTTTTGCACCCCAGATCCATAGATTGTTAAGCTTAAAAGGGACTTAGTTCAACATATCAGTGATAAAAGTGATACCCAAGGAACGGAATTGGCCCAAGGATAAACAGCCAATTCAGGTCTAGTTTTGTTTAGAAGCCAGATTTTTTTGCCTCTTAGACCAGAGTTCACATTGCCCACATACTCTTTTTTTTTTTTTTTCCTGACGCTATCTAATTAACCTCAGAAGACTGAAGAAAAGAGTGAGAGAGTAAATATTTCAGAGCTGACATGAATAAATCTACAGTCCTGCCTGGTTTCTTAATATAAAGTATGACCAGGGCAGATTCTAAAAGCAGAGATTCTGATAGAGCTACGTCATAGTAATAAGAGGCTCCTTTTTCTGTCCTGGAAGTATGTGTCTAATCTTCTTGTAGACTGAAAATCTGAAATCTAGAGGAACTGTAATTACAGTTTTTAGATTTAGTGTTGAGTGGACAAGCCAAATATTTTTAGAAAGAGGTGAAAAAGAGAATATTGTAGAAGTGGTCAGACTAAGAAAGATAAAATGTGTTACCTGGTTGCATTGCTCTTGGATGGGGAATGCATATTCCATACATGGTGGGGCTTTGGCAAGTATTAAAACATTGTCTTACTTTCTAAATTGATTGTAAATAATAAGCAATGAAATTATTTGTACTATAAAATCCACATTGTTAATTATTGGAAAGATAGGTTAATGTTTATGAAAGTATAAAATATAATGTAGGGATACATATTTTTTATAAAGGTTTCTATCATTTATAACAGAAAGCAGAGCTCTCTTTTTCATAAAATCATTCATTGGACTAGCTTTTGCTAAAAACTAAAGTGGCATTTAACAACCTCCTAGTGCTCTATAATGCAGATTTTTAAAACAGCGTATAATGTTTGATTTAGAAATTTCTTTACTTCATTTTTAAATATTTTATCGTCCACATGTTATTCAGTTTCCTTAGTTTTTACCTAATGTCTTTTTCCTGTTCCAGGATCTTATCCAGAAAATCATATTACACTTAGTCTTCATATCTCCTTTGGATCCTCTTCTTGTCTTTATTATTGCTTAGCATAAAATCCTTCTCTGTTGCTTAAATTATTTTCAAATGTTCTTAACTGGAATAAGGAGGATAAAGATAGATAAAAAATGTGAAGATCGGGATGACAAGAACAAAATTACTTATATTTTATATTTGTATTACATCTGCCTCACTAATTCTGTGCCTTGGCTTTCACTTCCTGGTATTTTTAATATGAATTCAATTTACAAATCGATTTCACTTTAGGGATGCATTACCATCTTGAAACATAAGAAATCTCATGCCAAGAGGGTATGTGAGCTAGGAAGTCCCAAATGAAAGTCTCTCTCTCTGTGTCATGGAAATGCAACTTAAGGATGCTCAAACCTTTTATTGGATCTGCCAATTACATTTTAGCCTCTGGGCTCATTTAAAAGCATCACAGGAAAATAGGCAGCTCTTGCCAGCATAGCTAACAAGACGGAATTAATACAAGGCATATTAACAGCACTTTAAAAAACATAATTGTGACACAATGTTCAAAGCAAAGATATGCTAAGGGAACTATAGAATTAATTGAGGGAATATTTTAACAGAGTTAATTACTTTGGAGGCATGTAGGACCAATCTAGGACTGCTTAGAATGTATATGTATATATATTGAATACATACATATTCAATATATACTCTATAAGAATGATTTTCCAAGGCTCTGGTGAAGAAGCAAACACAAAGATGAATTAGACATTATCTCTGTCTTTAAGAGTGCTTATAATGTAATGGGGGAGGGGCATTCTACTTGTGTACACAAATTATAGACAAGGCAGTGTTGTGAAAGAAAGTACTGAGTGTGAGCTAAGTATGGAAATGGCCAGTCCTAGTGTTCTAAATTGGTGCTCTAGATGAGAAGGCCAGTCTCAAATTCTATCCCAGCCCTGCACTAAGATTGGAAGAGCAAAGCAGGATGGAACAACCAAAAGGCAGCCTGTAAGTAAGGGACATTTTAAAGTTACAGCATATTGGCTGTGAGGAATAAATGCCTTGATGCCTACAGAGCCTGTTAGCTTCACAATGCAAATGGAAAGGAAAATGATCAATTGGTGGCTGTGTAAGAGAGAAAAGATATATTTCTTGGTCTCTTGGTTTGAAATAATCCTCAATTTTTAGTAGTAGTTGACCTTGTAATAGAACCAAAAAGCTAGTGAGAGGCCCAGTTAGTGGCCCAGTGAGGAATGACTTCCACTCCTCTGTATCAAATGTCTACTTAAATTTCCCTGCTATTAGAGTTGACAAAGAAGTCAGGCTCTGAAGAATAAGCTGAGATGGCAGTCTCTTTTCAGTGATAATGACATAGAGGATTTTAATATCTTTGAACTCTGAGTTTATATATATGTACACCTTCCGAAAATAAGAAATTTTGATGAACTCCAGGCAGCACTGGACTATATAAAAAACACTATAAAGCACAGCCCAAGGTAACAGTGGAGCCAGTAAATACACCAGAGAAGCATTCATTTACTAGAGAGAGCACATATTCTAGCCTCATTTGTTTGCTTTCTTTACAGTTCATTGAATCTCTACAGGAAGTTGAAATGAAGTGGAGATGAAAGTTGGATTATATTTACATACAATCTGGATTGATTTTCTTTATGTAGAAGGGGTCAAAATTGTTGCAGCTTTATTTAAAATAGTTCCTTTTACAAATGTGAAATAAAATTGAAGGCACCATTTCACTGTGGGTTTTTATTTTCATGTCGGAAAAGAAGATAACCAGTGGATAATTGTTTTATTCTTAAGTTCTTACAAAACATATGTTCTATGAAATAAACACAGAGCCCCCACTTAGTTCATTCAGAATAACCTTGAACTTCATATAAAATTGAATGTGTCAAGACAGGGTTTACCACTACGTACCTCCAACTGCACTATATTCTTGCTATAACTCATTAAATCTTCCTACAAGACACGCTCATACTACTTCATGAAACTTGGGTTGCTTTTCAAGTGTACACAGTGGAGTTAACCAAAGATATAGATAAGCAATGACAACAGACACCACTGATACAAGGCAGAGAAAGAGGAAGAAGAATGCAGGAGAAGAAAGACTGAATAGGGAAGTTGTGAAGATTGGAGTGTAGAAAACAATCGTGTGGTTAGGAGAGTTCACTTGCTAGATGCCATGATCTAGGTACCAGTACTAGGCACCAGCATCAGTGACCCAGGAAACAAATACTATTCATTTTTGTACTTAAAATTAAACTCTTATAAATTATAAATGTACATCAAAACTTCATGAATAGAATTACTATGTTACTCCTTGGGAAATATTTGTAACACATTCTTCTAATTAAGAAAGCACTGTAGTATGAGCTCATACAAACAATAGCACTACTACCAATAACCTAACAGGTAAAGTGGGAAAATGTTATGAATGGACACTTGTTTGTAATCTTTAACTTAATTTTTTATTCTATTGACAAATATTTAATTGAATAATTAAAATTTTCCAGGTATGTGGCTAAGCCCTGTGGGTGTGGAGGTGACCATGAGGGATTTCTTATTCTTGTTGCTTGTTAGTCACTTTGTTAAGCGACGGAAGTGTAAATATAGAACTTAAAATACAAAGACATCAATAAACCATTGAGAAAAGCAGAGAAGGATCTGAGGTGGGGAGGTCATAAAAAAGAGTTTCAAGGAATGAAGTGGTCAGTAACTGGAAAGTGGGTGGATGAGAAGGATATTCCAGGTAACAGAGCAGCATACTGAAACACATTCCTTTTAGTGAATGTGAACGTCCTCTGACTCGCCTATAAGTAGTCAATTGCATTAGATTTTTACTCTCTCCATCTCCCTCTCTGCCTCTGGATATCTATAGATAAGAAGAGAAACCTAGGTATAAAAAGAAGGCATATTGTACATCTAAATCTTAATTTCCATTTGTAACAAAACCTTATAATACAGATATTAGAAGGGTTGGATTTTGAAAAGTGATATTTGAGACAGTTCAGAAATCAGAATACAAACCATGGGCCATAATTGTGCCATAAACTTTAAAATAGTAAAACTACTCTAGTTTGACAATGCATCATAAAATTTAATCTGTTTTGTGATATTTTCCAAAACTAATTTGGATTTTGGAGATTTTTTTGGGAAAAAAGTTTCTATTTTTACCTATTATACAATAAAGGAATTATTTACATAACAATTACATTTTTATAATTATGTTTGTAAACTTATAACATATTTATGTTTATATATAATTTATGTTTAATTATTATAAAAAAAGCAGTGTGACAAATTTTATAGTATTAGAATATGCATGGATACTCTTTCATAAGAATTAATTTCATGTTTAAAAAAGGAGTATACAGAATATATATAGATAGTTTCACAAATAATAACATACCTACATGTGCATAGGTTACATATTAATCAGTTAAACATCTCTCTCCCTGGATATTTTGCTGGCTCACATATATTCGTGGTTCCTTGAAGCTGTGATTAATTACTTCTACCTCCTCCTTAGCTTTCAAAAATAATGATCTTAAACAGCACTTATTTCTGGTTGTTGTATATACTGTGTTGGAGGATAATGAAAATGCAAGTAGGCTGAAATTTCTGTATGAGGTTTTAGGGACAAAAGGAACTTTTAAAGTATGATTTTGTTACATTTAGAGGTCAGAACTTTTTCTCCCACCCAGAGGTGAACTTCTATTTAGTAATGAAAGCAATTTTAAAATACTCTTCAGTTTTCATTTTACTTTTACTTCTCCTCTATTGTTTTAATCTTTTCAAAAAAGAAAAATCACTTATAACAATTTAGAATTATATGCTACAAATCTTGTGTTCTATAATCTCCTCCCATATTATAGGAGTTTTTTTTTTTTTTCACAGTCTATGTCACTAAGAGCTGATGTTAAACAGTGTTCTCATATCTTAAGTAATTGTTTACTGGTTACCCAATAAAGAAATCTCCCACCATCTTTTCTTTTAGTGATAGAAAGTCATGAACATATATCATTATTTTCATTTTTTTTTGTATATCTTGGTGAAAAATGAATATGGAACTTATTTCTTAATTACATTAAAATCTCCTTTCTAAATTTAATCTGTTCTCTAACAATTGACACAATCCTAGGTCATTGAACCTCAATATGTTTAACTTTATTTAGATTTCTTGATGAAAATCTTGTATGTTCCTAGTATAAAAAATTAAATTCTCTGTAGGGGTTGGAGCCCGAAATGCAAATCCCTGCTCTAGCCCTTCCATTTGAGTTTCACTCTTCATCAGAAAATACTTCCCACCTGTTTAGTTGTTTCCTTAAATATTTACCTCTATATTTCTAAATATCTTGCTTACAATGATATCTTGATGTTATTTTTTCACTTTTAGAAGTATCTGTTGATTTCCTAGTATGGAAGATGGGGATATAGTTCTTTTATACCATGACTTCAAACAGTTATTTTTTTATTGTTAAAAAATTTCCCAGGGAGTTCTATATTATAATTTTGGTTAGATCACAATTCTGTTTAGTCTACTAAGGTTATATAAATGTTGTTCACAACTGAACCAATAGTGTATGGTAATTTCATTTTCTTTCTTATATTACTTTGGTATTCCAGGAGTTAATAATTGCCACTTTCTTTTTCTTAGCTTAATTCTCTCTATCATTAACTCATTACCAAACTCTCTGCAATAACGTATATCACCTCTTAATGTGTGCTAATAAATTTGAAATTTAATAAAACACATTTTTTTTTTTTCTTAAAGATATTCCTCCTGAAGCCTTCTGTCCTCTTGATTTGGTCTAGTATAGATAATCTTTGTGTCTGCTGCACAAATGTCATCATGGAATTTCCTTCATCTGTCTCACGGGCGAGAGCCCATGTATCCTGGAGCCAGTGCTTTCCACTTCATTTAGTTTCTCTCTTGTTTTGATGGAGTGATGGCAATTCCTGACAAAGGATTCAGGGGAAATGGCTTTTTGAAATCTTGCATGTCTAATAAAATACTCATTCTCTGCTTATGAATAAATGACAGTATGATTATTTTTATAATTCTATTTTGGGAATCCTTTTCTTTAGAAACTGTGAAAGCGTTGTTTCATTGACTTCTAATTTCTAATGTTTCAGTTAGAGGAATCCAATGCCATTCCGCTTCTTCATTATTTCTAAAGAAATTCTTTTTTTCTGTCTGGAAGATCTCAGGGTCATTATTTGTTCCAAACGTTCTCAAATTTCACTATGGTATAATGGAGAGTAGATTTTTATTACTTAAAAAATAAACTATTCTAAAACTGTTGTATATTTACAGAAAAAGTTTAAGACTAGTCCAGAGTGCTTCCACATATACCACAGTTTCTCTGTTATTAACATTTTATATTAATATGGTATATTTGTTAAAACTAATGAATCAATATTAATACATTATTATTAAGTAAATTCTGTGTTTTTTAATATTGTTGTTGTTTACATAATGCCATTTTCTGTTTCAGAAACTGATCCAGGATACCTATTACATTTGGTAGTTATGTCTCCTGAGGCTTCTCTTAGCTGTCACAGTTTCTAAGACATACCTCGTTTTTGATGGCTTTTACAGTTTGAGGAGTTCTGTTTAGGTATTTTGTAGACTGTCTCTCAATTAGGATTTGTCTGATGTTTTTCTCATGATTAGACAGACCAGGGTTACCGTTTTTTGGAGGAAGACCACAGAGTTAAAGTGCTGTTTTAATTAAATCATATCAAAGGTTCATAACAATATTGACATCATTGTTGAGGTGGGAAAAGTGCTGTTTTTTAGGTTTCTCTGCTGTAAAATTCTTTTTTTTTTTTAACCTTTTCCATACTGTGCTCTTTAGATGGAAGTCACTATGCACATCTAAGGAGTGGAGAGTTGTTTCCCCTACTTGGGAGAAGAATATTGACATAAATTGTTTGAATACATCTGCATGAGAGATTTGTTTTTTTTCTCGCATGTATTTATTTATTCAATTTATTGATTCAATTTTTTATTTAGACTATTGTGGACTAATTATTATAGATATTTATTTTATACTTTGTGTGCAATTTGATATTTATTTTATTGCTCAAATTTTTTTACTGTTTGCCATTGGAAGTTCTTTCAGTTGTCTCCTGTGTCACTTTTACATACTTTATCATGGTGCATATTATTTTTTGAACTTTTTCTTATTTACTGATACTAGAACATATTCTAAGCTTATCTTATATGTTTCCTTCCGAGTCTAAGAATCAACTGTTTCTTCAAGGAACCCTGGTTCCTTTTATTGCTAATGATATTAGAAACCAAGAACTGGGCACTAGGTGTGCTCAGGGCTAGTGGGGTATCATTGTTTCTAGGCTAAGCTGACGGAGCAAGAAAATATATGTGTATGAACTAATCCATGTATGTACGCATATCTGTATTTCTATGTGTAACCACATTGGTCTATGTGTAAATAAATATAGGTTTATATTGATATCTCTAATCCATTCTCTGCTTGTTTATCTTCAGAGTCTCACTCCAACAATGGGAAATCTGGATCTCACGATCTGCCAATTTTTTTTTTAATTTTTATTTTTCAGTTAGAGTTGATATTCAATATTATTTTATATTAGTTTTAGGTTGCTATTCATTTGATTAATTGTTTAATTTTAGTAAACATACATAGTTATATCAGAATTGTTAACCCATTGTCTCATGGCACACTTTATCAACTGAAGTACAGGTCTTACATACAGTTTATCTTGCCTTAGTCTTACATATTTAATTCATTTCCAAAATCACTTAGGTCATCACCTTTCTGCCACTACCCCTAGTCTCTTAAGTGATGTTGTTTCATATATTTGTAATACAGTTAGATTTTTTTTTACAGTTGGCATTCCATACTGGGACCTCCCAACATCCTGAATCTTTTTTTAAATTTGAATAGTTAAGATTCATCCTTTGTGCTATATACTTCTGTGGTTTTGGGCAAATTAATGGTGTCCTGTATTCATCATTATATTATCATATAAAATCTTTAAACCACCCTAAAAAATACCCTTCATTTTACACATTGATTCTTTCTCTGAATCATTACAAGCATATTCTTTTTACCATCTCTATAGTTTTGCCTTTTCCAGAAAGTCATATAATTGAAATTATATAGTATGTAGCTTTTCTGACGGATTTCTTTCACTTAGCAACATGTATATGAGATTCATTCATGTCTTTTTGTGGTTTAATAACTCATTTACTTTTATTGTTGAATAATAGTTGATTTTATGGATGTATCATATTTTGTTTATCCATTTACCTATTGAAGAACATCTTGGATGCTCTCAATTTCTAGTGATTATGAATAAAGCTGCTCTTTATTCATACTTGTATAGGTTTTTGTGTGTAGATAAGTGTTTAAATCATTTGAGTAAATACTTAGCAGTATACGGTAAAACTATGTTTAGTTTTGTAAGAACCTACAGGCTTCCATATTAACTGTCTCATTTGGCCTTCCCATCTGCAATGAATGAATTTCTGTTGCTCTGCATCCTTGTCAGCAGTTAGCATTATCAAATTTTTGGATTGTAGTCATTTTAGTTTGCATGCAATGATGTAAAACATGATTGTTTTATTTTGAAATTCCTTAATGACAACTGATGTTGAATATATTTTTATACATTTATTTGTCATCTGTAGATCTGTTTTCTGGAAGATACTGGCAAGCTGTAGTGAGGCAGAGAATATGCAAAGATTATGCCCACTGCCTCCAGAGAGTTTTTCTAGATGATGTCTGTTAAATTAAATGCCTGCCCCTCAGGCCAGTAAGCCCCATTCACAGAAAATCTGATGCTTTTCAGTCAGCTGCCTCTGCTCTAGGCTCTGAGCAAGTGAGTCCACATGCACAGACACTTTAAGAAGTGTTTCTCAGATCACTATTACCTTGTGAGTGTCATGGACGTGAGCCCGAATGGTTTTCAAAACTAGATGTTTTGGGGGCTTGTCTCTCATGTGTAGGTCTTAAAAGCTGGAATGCCCAATGTAGTGTTTAAACTTTTCTCTCCTCAGAGGGAAGCTTGGGGTCTTGAATTGCCTTCCCATAGTGGGTTGCAGTTCCCAGGGGTGGGATTTATAGTAAGAATGTGTTGCAGCCTTTCCTATCTTCTCAATGTAGGTTTTTTCTTATTTGCCTGATGTGTAGGAGGCCAGGTTCCCCACAACACACACACACACAAACCCAGGGAGAAAATTACTCCATATGTAGCTATAGATTCAGTGTGTCCATGGGAGGAGATAAGTTGAGGAACTTCCAACATTGTCATCTTGAACTAAAGCCTGAATTTGAAATCCCCTACGGAGATATGCACTAGATCCTCCCTGGCCTTCATTTAAAAAAATAATAATTATATAGATTAAAATAGCTTATTTTGAAAAGAGTCTACATTTTCTCCAGTCTAACTCAGAGTTCCACCAATCTACTTTTGCTGTAATTTTTTTTTTTTTTTTTTTGGTCATTTAATATGATAATAGATATGGTTGTGGTTTTCTTTTTCTTTTTTTTTTTCAGCTTTAGCAGTGAAATAGGAGAAGGTTCTTAATAAACTAATGCAGAAATCCTGCCTCTGCTTTAAAGCTGCTCTGGGACAGCTGCCTCTAGCATGTTCGATAGTGGCATCAGTTGCTCCGCCTCCAGGGTCGAAAAACCCTTTAGCTTCTTCAACTCCAATAAGCTGTTTCCACCTCTTTCTCATCTCCTTTTCGTCTGTTCCAATCTTAATTCTTCTCATTCTTGTAACTTTATTTCATGTGTTTCAAATCTAGCATTGCTAAACACCTTTGTATGGACAAACATAGTATTATTGCTTGCATATGACAGCTACCCCAAAATTCTTAAGTTGCTTATGAGCAATAGCCTGAAAGTCATTCAAGAGAGGCAGGACTCATAGCTGATAATACTAAGGTCGTTATAGGGGACCAATTTTCCATGGTCCACAGTTTACTAAATGCAACTTTGATCCTTTTAAATTTTCCATTTATCTGAGTCATGTTTATTGCTTTTCAGATGAGATAAAATAAAAAAGACTTTATTTTTAAAGGAATCAAAAATTTAATAATACAGGCAGTTTCTATGAGCACAGTTAGAGCCCTTAACACCATTCTAAATAGTGCTAAGTAAATAAACATATGTCCTGAATAACCACTTCTATTATTTTCAATTTCATCTTTAAGTGGCTAGTTCAATACATATCTTCAAAGATTTTTTACTTTCAAGTCCTTACAAGTATAGCGATATTAATTTTCTTTGTAGATATTAAATGTTTCTGAAATAGCTTTCCCAAGTCAGCTCTGACTCCCAGTGTGACTGTATTTGGAGAAAGGACTTATAAAGAGGTAATTAAGGTTGAATGAAGTCATAGAGTGGAGCCCTAATCAAATAGGACTGTTCTTCTTATAAAAGGAACACTAGGAGGGTGCATTTATGGAGAGAAGGCCACATGAAGACTCAGCAAGAGGGAATAAGTCAGAAAGAGAGGTTTCACCAGAAATCAATCCTGCCGACGGTTTGATCTTATAGTTCCAGACTCCAGAATTGTGAGAAAATGTATTTCTGTTGTTTGAGCTAGCAAATATATGGTATTCTGTTATGGCAGCCCTGGACTAATGCTTTCTATCTATTTATCTGTCTGTCTGTTTATCTATCACCTGTCCGTCTGTCTGTCTATCTATATCTATCATCTATCTTCAGCAAAAAAAAGTCATTTGCTAAAGCAATACAAAGAGAAGCAATACAATACATAAGGAAACTGAAGGGTGAGAAAATAGTTGGATGACAAAACCCTGGACAACAGTAATGATTAATGGGGTATGACTGAAACCAACAAAGGAGTTTGAAAACAGAAACAAAAGCTGTGAAGAGGGTCAAGAATTAAAGAATTGTAGGTAGGAAATATTCAAGAGTATCAAGTTTTATAGAGAATCCTGTCAATATAACAATAAAATATAAGTACAAAGATTTGCAAGATGAGTGCAGGGGTATAACAAATATGGTAATGAGTTTAGAAGTGAAGGTGGGAAGGTAAATCAGCCTCTGGAGGTAAGATCGCATCAAAAGAAGGGGTTGTTTAGGTCAAACAGTTGAGATAATTTGTAGGCTAGGGTAAAGGAATGAGAGGAGAAGGAAAGACTAAAGATTAGAAATAGAATGTGGATATTTATCAGAGAATGATCCAAGGAGGAACAATTCCAGAAAGTGAGGGAGATCAATTTGGGAAGCAGGGAAAACATCTCTGAGAAATGCATGGTGAAGGAAGTGGTCCTTCGCTTAAGTTAATACCAAGATAGGAAAAAGGGAGATTAAGAGTATAATACATAATATTACTGAAAAGAATGGTTTGAAATACCAGCTCATGAGCAGTACAATCACTAAGTTTTTTATAATTGTACTCTGTGCAGCACCCTTTCTCTTCATTCTTCTTGGTTTAAATTGGTGGTTTATTCTCCTCCAGGTACAATCTAAAGTGATGTACTCACTTTATTTTACAAAGTTCACTGACCTTTCTGGTGATCCCTCCATCCTCACATAATGGCAGGACCTCAGGCTTTCCCACTTGTCATGCTTTGCTCGTCCCACTTTCACTGTCCCTCAGTCTATCAATGTGAACGAGTTGTGCTTGGCTACCTGGAAGTAGTTGGATGTACTAAGAAACTATACTCCACACATGATTGTGTATATCTTATTTATTAAATGCTTATATATTGCATGTGTATTATATATTTTATATAATAAAACTATGAGATTTCTTTATTTACAAAGTATTTCAAATGCTGCATTAAGCTATAGCTAAATTTCATCATCAGTGCAGTTTATTTTCTAGTGTGATATCAATTATATGTGTAATTCTTTACATATAAAAACAATATATTAACTTTTTACAAGAAACTGCTGTTTTTAATGTAGTTTTTTAAAAAAGGTATTGATTAAATACTTAAAAAACCTACATGATAAACAGTAGAGGTTTCTTATAAAAACATATTTAATGTACTATGCATAAAACATTAAAATATTCTAGTTCAAAATTATCAATTTTTCATGTTTTAGAACATTTAAATTGAATTATTCTTCTAAGTTATGTATCATAAAAATAATTATTTTCATTAAATGATGTATTTAAAAACTAAGAGGAGTATATAAAATTTATTTCTCAAAGATCAGATTATCTATCCACATGCCACCTTTTAATATGAATCAATAAGAGAACTATAATTAGCACGTAAATTTAGTTATTTAAATATGATAATGCACTACTGATGTATAGTTTATAAAAACTTGGCCTTTTAATGAAATTTCTATGTATATTTGACATTACAACACATAATTGGAAAGTTTTCCTTTAAATATAAGCAACGCTTAATAAATAAATTAGTATATACATTCCTTTGATAGCAGCAGCGTGCTCTATGATGCTTCAAACTTATTGAACTGATAAATTAAAGAAAGAGCAGGGATTATGTCATGTAAAGTTCAGAATTACGTGTCATATCTATGACAAAAACTTTTACTATAAAAAAATCTCTATTTTTTTCTTTCTTTTTAAAAACCTTATATTTGACTTAAATGGCAAAACCTTTCCTTTTTCCCTGTGGTGCTGGTTTAGCCTGTGTGAAGCAGGCAACAAGTAGTAGCAATTGTTAGCAACTAACTAAACTTTCATAAGAAGGTGGGTTTACAGCCCATCTTTTAAAAAAGGGACACAATTATATAGTGTGTGTGCGTGTGTGTGAGAAAAGAAGAGGGGTAGAGAAATTAGTATATTTTCCAGGTAGGATTGACATATACAATAGTAATTTACTCATTTATTTTTTGTTTATTTTTAATTGTTCCTGCCGAAAGATTGTAATTTAGAATTAGACTTACATAAGTAAATTAAATTGAGGATTTTAAATTATCCATACTGGAACATTGAAAAGGTGATTGCATCATAGTTGTGGCTAAATGGTGTTGGGGCCTGTGTATAGAAGGCTTTGAAAGCCAGGAAGATATAGAAACTGAATGTGACAGGCTTCTATAAGGTTTGGGGAAAGATGGAAATGATCAAAATAAAATGTAAAGAAAACGACTCAATTTGACATTTTAAATTGATTCGACCAAACGTGAAAATATTAATTCTTATACAAGAATGTGGCCTGGGAAATAGAAATAATTATAACCAATTTTAGATGAACCCATGTGTGTCATTTTGGGTCCACTCAAGAAAATAGAAATCATGCTAGGCGTTTTGCCAGGGAGTCTTTAATGTAGGGGTTTGGTTAAACAGGCATAAGTGAAATTTAAAACAACAACAACAAAAACTTCAACAATAAGGTAACACAAAGATAATAACCTCACAAAACAGCTACCACTCTTAGAGCTAGAAAAATAGAGGGACAAGGTCAGGATGAACAGTCTTTAAGTTTATAGGAGGGGCCTCTCAGAGCTAGGGCATGGCATGATCTCTGTAGGGTATCTCTGAGAAGGTATAGTGAAAATGTTGTAGATGGGAGTGTCAAAAGGAGCTGGAGGATGGAGCCTACTGACATTACCAAAGTAAGAAAGAGCTGCTGATGTGGTGATGCTAATGAAAACAGCACAGAGATAGGAGAAAATTCTGTCTTTCTTCTCTTGCCTTCCAATCTAATATTGCCTATTGACCAATTTATCTAATGTCTTATGTTGGCTGAATTTAAAAGGAAGCCAGTGCTGGTAAAGGAGAAATATAAATTTACAGAGTCCCAGGACAGTATCACAAAGCAAAATGTAAGAGTGGATACAGAGTTAGGAGATAGTAGCTTAATAATCACATCACAAAACAATAAAGTTAATTGAGAAGTATCCTAAAATGGTAGCACAAGAGCTATAAGTTAAATGTTCTAGAATGAATTTATAGACCAGTAAAATTTGCACATTTAAATGAGTTATTGGGGATACCGTGCTTAGTAAGAAGAATATTACATAAGCTTTCTCTGGGGATATTTAAAAGAAGAAAATAATTTAAATTGTTGGTCAGTTACCATTCTCCTGTTTGAAGATAGGGAAACATTTTCCATGTCTATGATTCTAATATCCTTAACACATAAAGTTTCTAATTAGAAGGAAGTCCTCTTTATTGAAAGAATCATCCTTTGATTTATTGAATACATATACTCCTGCTATAAGCAAGGGGATATCATAGATACAAATATGTACTATATATAAAATTTAACTTCAAGATTTTTCATCTGTCGGATGAAACCCCTTATGTCCCTAAGTAAATAAAAATATCAAGTACTATATTTTGTGCATGCCAGTTAGATTCTTTATGTTGTAGGTGATATAACACTTGAGAATGTTTCTTATGAAAAAAAAAAACCAAAACAGCTCAAATAACTGAAGAGTCCAAGCTCTACTAGTTTTAGGAGTTCAAGCCTATTGGTAGATACTATATTTCTTCATCACTCAGCTCTGGTTTCTGTACTGTTGGTTTCAATTTCAGAGATTCTATAATGGCAAGAGGGAAATCAAAAACTATAACACCGATAGATTTAGCAAAGTTCATACTGAGTCTTTTTGTTTCTGATTGGGTGATGTGGTCAGCCATGAACCAATCACTCTAAAAAAATAAATAAATAAAAACTTTCGTTGGCCAATCCTACTTCACATGCCTCTGGAATCAGGAATGGAGTTGTATCTACTGAAGTAAATGGAGTTTTATTTTCAAAAAAAAAGAACTAATGGGTACATGTCAGCAAGAGAACTGAAATCTGGTATGTAATGTTATTGTCATAAGGAAAGACAGAAATCTTTGAGTATTCAAAGGTGGAAGAAGATAGTTCTAAGCAGACATTCAGGAGGTGATATTTGAGTTGAACAAGAGAAACTTTGAAATATAGTGACTTAGGAAAGTATTCTTAGAAAAGAGGAGTGAGTGGGCCTAAAGAGATAAAGAAAATAAAGTGAGGTATGCATGGGAAACATTGCAGTGTGGACAGGGGGGAATAATGTCTTCAGTTATTTGAGCTGTTTTTTTCTTTTTTCCATAAGAAACATTCTTAAGTGTTATAGCACCTACAATATAAAGAATCTAACTGGCATGCACAAAATATAGTACCTGATATTTTTATTTACATAGGGACATGGGGGGGTCATCCAACAGGTTAAAAATATGGACATTTCAAATGTGGACATTTGAAGAAAAATAATAAGGACTGAGAAAAGTAGATGGCCACAGATTATGAAGCACTTTGGCAGTCTAAATAATTTAAAGTTATTTCAATGGGCAGAGTGCAACCATTGATGTATTTCAGCAGAGACATGATGCAGTTATACATGAGACAACAATAATGCTTAAAATAAGTGGAATTGGAGAAGAGCAGAGGGCAGGAAAACCAGTTAGAAAGTTGTTGCCATAGTCATAGCAGGAAATAATGAGACAAGGACTAACATAGTAAATTTGGAATGATAAAAGAGAGGATGGATCCTTGAGATGTGGGAAAAGATATGAGTACCAGGACTGAATTTAAAATCAAGGGAAAAGGGAAGATTTAAAGATGATTAGTGGTTGAGTAGCTGAATAATACCAGTTGAATGCCTTTACTAGAACAATGGAATGCATAATGGATAGCAGTTTTAGCAGTAAGATAATGTGTTTTATTAACTTGCTTTACAATTTATGTTCTTATTAAATTTGGTCAGGGACAAAATGTAACAAGACTAAGATAATACATTTGACATTTGTATTAGTTTCCTATTGCTGCTATAACAAATTACCACAAATGTAGTGGCTTAAAATAGTACAGATTTATTATCTTACTGTTCTGGAGATCAGAGGCTCACAGTTAGTTTCACTATTAAAAGAACGGTGGTGTCAGAGGTCTGCATTTCTTCCGGAACCTCCGGGAGATATTCTGTTTCCTTGTTTTTCTACTTCTAGAGCAGTAGTCCCCAACCCCAGAGCTGTGGACCAGTACCGGGTCTGTGGCTTATTAGGAACTAGACCATACTAGCAGGAGGTAAGTGGCAGGTGAGTGAGTGAGGCTTCATTTGTATTTGCTGCCACTCCCCAGCTCTAGCATTACCACCTCAGCTCCACCTCAGATCATAAGGCATTAGATTCTCATAGAAGCACCGGTCCCTGGTGCCAAAATGTTGGGGACTGCTATTCTAGAGGCTACCTGTGTTCTTTACTTAACTCATGACCCATGTGGAAGACCATCTTCACGAATGATAATAAATATCTTTATATTCATCTCTGACTTTCACACTGAATCTTTTGTTTCCCTTGTTCATTTATGAGGATCCTTGATTACATTGGGTCAACAGGATAATTTAGGATAAGGTTCCTGTCATAAGATTCTTGTCTTATAACATATTAGGGGATTAGGATGTGGATATCTTTGAGGAGCACATTATTCTGCCAACAACAGTGTATAGTATGATAAGCATTCAGGAAAAAAAAAAAAAAGCACATTGGTTCAACATTTCAATATCCTAGTGAATACTATGTCCTCTTTCTGGAGATTTAGAATGATATCAAAATTGAATTGGCATAACCTAAAACAAATGCTATATTGAACTGTTAGGTACATTCTCTTTCAAATTACTAAAAATATTACACTTAGAAACTATGCACTTTTTGTTTTTGATACTTTAGGACATTGTAGTAAACTAGAAAAAGATAGCCACCACACTTGAAGATACTTACAAATAAAAGTGATTTCTGTTTCTCCATCTGTTGCATCTAGGCTTAGACATGTGGCTCGTTTTGGTCAGAGGTCATTAACAAGCATGAACCAAATTGAGATGTGAAAAGGGCGTGCACAATAAGACTTCCACTCCCTTGCTTCTTTTTTCCCATCAGCACATGAACGAGCAGGGCTGCACTCCCAGAGAGTGATAAACCCTGTGGAGAGAGGCATCAGCCACTCTCAGCTATCTTTGCCATACCCGCTTAAGGCTCAGACATGTGAATGGGGTCCTCGGTGACCATCCAGCCCCAGGAAAGTGGTCCAGACCATAAAACAATTCAGTCAAGCCACAGAAATGTGAAAAATAATAAATTCTTTGTATTTTAAACCACTACTTATTTTATATTAAACTTTCGTTAATGTGGTTGATCATGTTCATAACTTTTTAATAATAGTATTGTACTAAATTATTTTTATGGGAATTTTATTGAGGACTAAAACTCACTTGTTTATTAGTGAAGCCAGACAGATATTGGCTTTTTTCACATAATATATTTGAATCCTTTAATAATTAGAACAAAAGGAAGAGCCCTAGGAGTGTGGATACCTAAACATATTATATAATATGTGTGTGCTTAATTTAATGCTTGAATACATATGAATATTTATATTTATATACCTACATAAAAATGTTTACTTGAAAAAAAATATTTTAAATGGCTTGAAAAAATAAAATCATAACATGATATACATGTAGCAAAGTAAAATACAAAGAATACACTATAAAGATGTGCAGACGTGACAAGTGTTCTTATCTGTTATTACACCAGCCCCTTCCTTAGCCTACATCTTTTCTTCCAGTCTCTACCTTTGACATTTATTCTCTACATTTCTTCTGGAATGAATTCTTTAATTTGCAAATGTGACCATTTTACTTTCCTACTCAAATGACTTCCATGAGGCTTTACTTTTCTACTGACTTCCAGAAACGTGAAAAGTTCTTAAGGAGACAGTTTATGCCAACAATAAAATGCCCTTGCCTAATTCTCCAGTCTCATCTCCCACCATTCCATACACCAACTCTATACTCCAGATGTGTAAAACTACTAATTATTGCCCAATTCACTGTTTCACCACTCAATAGATTATGTGTGTATGTGTGTTTATCTCCTTACCTTTAAATGACTTCTCTTCTTATTCAGTTTGTAAATATTTCAAAATTCAGATTAAGCAATTTTTTCTCTTGGAAGCTATTTCCGATCTACCCATGTAGGGCTAATCTCTTCTTATTTTCTGCTACTACTGTAATAATTATTCAACTAGTAAAATTTAGCGAAGAGTACTAATGAACATAATTATAATTAAATTATGTACCTCTCTCAATGCATCATGAGTACCGAGGCAATAGAGATTAATTCATCTTTGTATTTAAAGTACTTAACATAGTCATTGGAAATAGAAAGTCTTCACTAAATATTGATTAAAATAATTATATAAATATAATTTCAAATTATATATATGTTAAATATAACATACAAATCAGTTCTTAAGGTGTTAAGTGGGAGGAATTTATTATAAGACTATATTTTCCTTGACCCATAAGTAAAAAGGAAAGCATATTGACTCTTTTTGCCTAGGAGAAGAAAGCATACTAATTTTTCATGAGAATAATTTTTCTCTGTTCATTGCCCTCTAAGAAGACTATCACTACTTTTCCTAAAAGTAAGACAAGGATATAAATTAGAGCACATAAGTTGCTTTGCATTTTATTCTTTATAATTCTAATAAAGTGCTTTGTATTCCATATATAAAAACTAATTGTAGCCTACCTTGGATTATAGCTTTCAGTGAGTGATATATTGAGCCAAGCACAAAAGGAAGTTATGAGAAATAGATTTTGTGATTTTATATTCTTGAAAAAAATAGTACTTTTATGAGTTATTTTAATCATTTCAGTTAAGATTGTATTTTATATTTTTCTTATCAAATTAATTTTCTAGTTAATTTTGAGTAATATTTGAATGTTGATAAAAATGAATTCCACTCATTATTCTTATTATAATGATGGCACTTTACCCCAGAAACCACATGAGTTTTACCTTTTAAAAATGGCTCACAAATAATGATGAAAATTTAAAAAATAAATGACAAAATATCCTACCTTATTTTTGGAAGTGATTTTTTTTTTCTTCTACTAAGGTAGAAATAAAGTTTTTTCTCATTCATGATCTTTTCTCCAAATTCTTTATTCTAAATAACAGAGAAAAAGGCTGTCCATTGTTTTTCCTTTTTCTTCAAGAACCATCAAATACTTTTTTCCTTTGGTTTTAAAGTCTTTTTTTTTTTATCAGCAATTAAAATATATGTTTCTTATACCTTACTCTGATACACAAAAAGGGAAATCTTTTTATTTTATTGTATTTTAATTTATTTAGTAGTCACAGAGGGAATAAGGCCTGTTTTAATAACGTCTCATTTGATTCAAGTGAATATCTGAAAACAGCTGTAGGGAATATTTCTAAAATTTAAAGAACAACAAAAAATTCCAAGCACAGAGATTTGTGTACAATTGTTTTTCACTTGTATTTTGTACATAAAAGAACCAATGACAATGGCTGTCCTCTTTTTCTCTTCTGCCTCAGAAAAATCTGAGAACAATTGGTTTAATAAATATGTTCTATTGGAGTGCTGATTTAAGTTACTAGATATATAAAGTGTAATGGAAGTTTGTTTTCTTCATATGCTATTTTCAGCCCTACCCTACCCTCGCCCCCCGTTTATTTTGCAGTCATTGGTTTATCACAATGCAATAAATTCAAGAGAACATTAATTTCCTGTATACTATTTAGAATAGAATGATCACACAGAGTTTATTTACACTTGACAGGGCCCAAACTGAATTTGTTACGATGACCATGCCCCATAACCATCCAAAAAAGTATCATTTTGCATTTATAAGTGACACATAAAGTCACTCGAACCAGACACATAAAAATTATTTGCAACTTCTTCGTGCTTCACCTCTCACTTCAAATGAATCGCATGACAATTCTGATATGCCAGGAGATTGTTTTAAATAAATGTATCATATTAGCCTGGGAATCATAAAATTTTATTTTAAAGTAATTAAAGATGAAAATCTAGAGTAGTTTTTGATAATCCCTCAGACTTTACCAGTGGATGTCCTGATACTTTTCTTCCTTGATTATAATTGCAGAGATTGGCTCCACGCCTAGGTAAAGTTTGTTCACTTTCTCACCAGGGAAGTTGAACTCTTCTTTCGGATATGATAGGGAGACAAGTCCACTGAACCACCCAACTCTTTTTTGTGTAAAATGAAACTCTTTATTAGGATTCATAGTTGCCAACTATTCAGCTTGGAAGAAGATGTAAAAGGACTCAAAAACATATTTGCAGCTGAAATTAAATCTAGTTGCTTACTCTAAAGAACAAAGAGACTTATTTGCTAGTGGAAATGCATTTACTGAACTGATGTATTCTCATTTAAACCATTCATCCATCCAGTTTCATTCTGCATAATTTTAGCACTTCCTAAGTGTTATACTTAAAAAAAAGTATTTGTATTTGTTATGACAGTTTAAACTTCATTTGTAGTAACTTTCACCAATTCCATCTCTTTTGGTCCATCCTATAAGAGCATGAATCTCAAACTAAAGTTTTCATAAAAATCACAGGGAGGACTTACTTAAGTATTTGAACCTCATCTTCAGAGAGTCTTATTAACTATTTCTAAGGTAGGATCTGAGAATCTTTTCTAAGAAAGCACACTGGTGACACTGATGCCAATTGTCATTGGACCATATTGAAAATTTACCTCTTAATATTTAGCAGGATCTCTGACATTACCAGGGATTTTGTGTCTCCTTTGACCCCAACATCCAATCACCTGTCAAGTTCCATGGATGCCAGTTCTTTGACGATGTTCATTCTCAGTGCTCTTTCCATTTCTGCTGGCCTAATGGTAGAACAGACATTCAAAGCTCCTCGCAATAACCACCACAATAGCATCCTGAATCTTCTTGATTTTAATCTTATCATTCCAAAACATTTCATGTGTGATTTACCTTCTACAACTTATTGCATGACACGCCTCCATTCAAAAATGTTTCAAATCCCTCTAATTTCTACATAGCAAACTTCAAAACTGTCATTCAAGACCCTTTCTGATCCAAACTTATCCTAAATATCCAATGTTATAATCGCCTTGCCTGGAATGCTGTCATTTGCAGTTGCTACCTGACAAAATCCTACTCAGTCTTCTAATCTTTTAATCAAATATGTACTTCATACAACTATTTCTAGTTCCCCAAAGCATAAGTAAAAACGTCCACAGCATTTTATGCAAGTCTGTCATATGTGTTGTACACAATAGATTCTCAAGACCATTTAATATATGAAAAAAATGGTTACATCATTAAGCCCAGTTGCTATTCTCTCTTCGTATCCAATTAATTGTTCAGCCATTTTGATTTTTGATATAATACTTATTGAAGTGAAACACACATAGATAAGAGTGCACATAACTATGCAACTAGAATTTTCACTAAGTAACCACATTGATGTATCCAGAACCTAGATCAGGAAACAGCACATGACCAGCAGCCCAGACATAACCTCATGGCCCCTTTCTATTCCTGTTCTCCACTAAAGGTAATTATTATCCTGAATTCTAGCACCATAGATTAAATTGCCTGTTTACCTAACATAAATGAAATCACATAGTATATATTATTTTGTGTCTGGCTTCTTTTTTCAAGGTATTTTGTTTCAAGGTGATTTTCACCTACGATGTCGCATTTTAGCTACCGTTTCTTTATTCTAATTGTAGTAGTCCATTGTATAAAAGTATCACCATTTATCTACTCTATTGGTATGGACATTTGAAGTGTTTCCAGTTTTTACTATAATGGTGCTATAAAGATTTTATATGTGTCTTTTGGTGATTGTGTGTAAGCATTTCTGTTGAGTATTTACCTAGGAGTAGAATTGCTGGGTCAAAAACTATTGTTTTTTTCTAAATATTTCATAAATATGTAGTCTTCAACCTTCCTTCACTGAATTTATTAATTCAGGCTCATATATTTCTAATCGAACCTAATAAATTAGCCTTAGAACTGGTCTTTCTCTCTTTATCCATCACTATCATCCATTTTCCTCAACTTTGACAGAACAATCTGTATGAAACACAGTTTTTATCATGTTTTCAATTGCCGGAATTTTTTTTATAGACTTCCTATTAAGGAAAAAAATGGAAGTTTAATAACTGATATGCAGTTTACTTTATGATCTTGCCAGTGTTAATTTTTTTTAGCTTTATAATATCTAATTCCATTTCTAACAGTATTTCATTCCAGTGACCTAAAATTTCATTATAGCTGCTTGTAATATACTTAGTCAATGACAAGATCTTAATTTAAGTGCAGACATATTTTCTTTTTGTTTATTTTAGGGAAATTCTTCTTGACCTAGAGATCACTCACACTGAGTTCTGACCTCACTTAGGCCTTGGCTAGCCCTCGGCTCATAAAATATTTTGGTATTATTTAGGTTATTTAATAAAAACTGTTGGAGACTCTAGGCCTTCAGTTTGAATCACAGATGGTTCAGAATGCTATGTCCACCCTTTAGAGGTACAACAATATTGATCGAGGGGTCTTGGTAGGCTGAGTCCCCAGGTAGGATTAAGTAGTACAGGTTGTAGAACTACATAAGAAGCCTACCAAAAAATTCCTGGCAATGTCATTTAAGAGGTCAATGATTAAGGCTGAGGGATACTGGGGGAAACCAAAGCCTCTCTTGAATTTCTAGAAATATTTCTCTATACAAAGGGCATTTTTCTCAGGAAGTGGAGACTGGAAGGCAATGAATGTCATGATTGTTTATGATAGGAAGATTGTTTAATGGTAAACTAGAACTTGGGCAGCAACAGAATTGGAAAAGTTGACATGAGCCAAGACTTGGAATTCATCTGTACAGTGGAGAAATAGTAATTATTATAGATTAAGTGGACCACTCCAGTAGAGCAATTAAGCCAGAGAGTAATGAAATAGCATATGTCCTAGCAGGCAATGATCAAATTTAGGATGCTGGGAAAAAGAAACAGGGGACCAAGTTAAATAAGAGAACAAAGAACCATGGAACCACTCTAAAAAAAAAGTTGGACAAAAGGAATTCAGACTGTAATCAATTTGAGTAAGTAAATAAAATTTTGTAAAGAGCTAATGGCTGTTTGAACAAGAATGCTCTTAAGATATTCTCCTGCCAGAGAACTCACTCAATCTTTTCAAAAGGAAAAATGGGAAGTTCTGAATCTGCAGATTAGGCAAATATAAAGACCTGACCAATTGATAGGTTATATGGTAGATCTCAGAAACACTAAAACACATTTACAGAATAATTCCCAGTGGTCAGAGACACTCTTATTTTATAGAGTTCAATACAAATTTCAGCCTCAATAGTGTTAATGTCAGTTTTTTGCTTATTTTGTTTGTGTGGGGAGTTGGAGAGTAAGCTTAATATTG
Organism: Pteropus medius; assembly: GCF_902729225.1. Lineage (NCBI taxonomy): Eukaryota > Metazoa > Chordata > Mammalia > Chiroptera > Pteropodidae > Pteropus > Pteropus medius. The sequence continues at coordinate 1,794,420 of NW_024347731.1, read as the reverse complement.
AATTAGTATAGGAACTGTTATTACATTATTAGGCTGCTAGAATATGGTAGGCTCTAGATAGGTTGTTTATGGGTAAATATTTATCCAACTCTGACCTAAGAAACTTGTTGAATGTTTATTAAAACCCACATTTCTGGAACCCTCCTCAGACCTAATTGCCTTGGTAACCTCAAGAGGGTAGAGGGTGGTAGCAATCAGGAAACTACATTATAAAATAAGCAGTCCAGGTGATTCTTTTGTGAAGAAAATTTGAGAAACTTTATTTAGACAAGGGTCAAAATGATAAAAGTAAGTCAGAGCAAGCAACTAATTTAAGAGTTTAAATAGAGGAAAAACTTGAAATAATTTAAGCTAAATTCTTAGGAGAAGTTAAGATATTACTAGTTTATGAGTCAAGAAAGATAACTGGTAAACAGATAGCTCACATCATAAGAGTAAATTCAAAGTCAAACAAAAATAAGATGGTATGAAGAGAGCTTCATGTTTTGGACAAGATTTTTAGGCAGAGGTAGAATATTTTCTGAAGAAGTTGCTCAACGTTGGAATTTGTCCTGTAGGCTTCTCTTACTGATCTTGGGCATTTTTTCAAGTTGGAATTCAGCCTCATAAAGTACCCTCACTCTTTTGTGATGTTTGCCCCTGTAGGGCTGAAGAAACTTCCTAGTTCCTTCTAGATCTCTTGGTAGGAAGGACCATGTCTGCCGCTTGGGTTGACACTTGAGAATGTCTGCTATGGACTTAGTCTTTTGCTTCATAGTCTGGTTAATTGTGTGTGTGTGTGTGTGTGTGTGTGTGTGTGTGTGTGTGTGTGTGTATTTCAAGCCGTCTCTTTCCTTGTCCAAGTTACGAATCTTGTCTGGGTTATAGACCCTTATGATAGTGTTACATATTAATGTGTTTTTATTCATAGCAGTTAATATTTTTATAATGCTAAAAAAGTGCTTTTTCTAAAAATTTATTACATAATATATGGAGACAGATAAAGATCTTAAATAATTGAGAACATTTTTTTTCTTCTAATAAAACATTAGGAAATTTTTCTGTTTCCTCTAAATTTCTCAGCCTCTTCCATGTCTTTTTAATCTTCTCTTTTCTGCTGTAATCTACTTCGTAGTATTATATATCATAAAAGTAATTTTGTACTGGAAATGAAGATATAAGCAATAAAACTTTAATGCTCTATTAAAGATAAAAACATTTGTCATAATACATTTAGAAAATGACAGTTATTGGAGAATATAAATGTCAGTTTACTTCAATAATTATTTCTAATTCCATTTTCTAACCCCCCCAAAGTTTATTATATCAACTGTAATTTATCATAAAGGTTCTAAAATGTTCCCTTTTCAATAACTATTTTTAAGAGTGCAAAACAAAGCTTACTGGAGTCAACCTCTATTTTGCAATTAATAGAGCAGTTCCTATCAGTAACCACTGGGAGGTAGCACATGTATTGTGTGTAAAGTTATGAACGAAGAGTTCATATTACCTGAAGTTAATGATAGTATTTTTTATTATTTGCATCAAATTTGTGTTAAAATAGATAATTAATAACTATGGACAAATTGGTGAAGAGCAAAAACTAAATAAGACAAGCAAACCAATGCCATCCATACTGTGCTAGGAGGCCTGTGTTTTTCACCGAGGAAAATATGTACAATGCTGAATACTCGAATATTTTGCCATCTTCATCACTTTCTGAAAAACTCAATAAGAAGTCATATTTATGTTCAACTTGAGAATAGTTTAGTAACAAAAATAGTTATGATTATATGCCTGAGTTAGAAAATAGCATCCGATATAGGAAGCTAATTTATAGGTCTGCATATATCTCAGTGGAAACTTTGCTCTGCATACAGTTCCTTTTAATATCCATTAAATTGTTGATGTTATTAAAATATATTACTAAAAATTTAGACAGTACAGATATATTGGAGGCTCACCACAGTAAATCAATTTTCTATTTATAACATGCTATTTCAAGCTTTATTAATATGGACATTAACCTCAAAGCATGTTTTTGTCTGTAAAGTTTAATGCCTTTTTAATGTTGAATACTTTGAATTTTTGCCAGTTTTAGATATTTCAAAAAACTTCCTGCTCAAAAAATTTGGATTTATGTTTTGAGTAATGTTGAATTCTAATTCACTTATTTCTCAGTAGTTAGCTATAATTCAGTAATAGTGTTTAGTAAACACTTATAAAATCATAATTTATAAATTATACCAGAAAAATTACAAAATTAACTCATTGAATACAAGTAATTTATTATTTGACACATGTACCCTTTAATTGAAATGAAGTCTTAAAATAGATTCTTATTAATTTAATTATTGATACTTTCTAATTTTATCATGATAAACCACCTCCCAGGAAAAAAAGGAAGAAAATAAATAAGAAAAAAATGCATGTGATTGCTTGATTAGCAAAACGAGGGAATATCTTAACACCAGCCATGGTTAGGAAATATCAGAATGCCTAAAATGGCATTTCAAAACTCTTTTTCTTTGAAACTGAGTTGGCCTTTTAGAAAATCTAAAAAGTAATCTTTATTAATTATAGGTTTTAACATTAAATGCAATAGGCATTGTATTTTTTTTTTTTGGCATTGTATTTCTATTGTGAATATTTATCTTGTACTTGTTATTATCCATATATGTGAACTCCATGACATTTGTAATGAATTAATCTTTCAGAAAGGAACTCTGGGATGCTGCTTCTTGCTATATAGTTTATATATCTTTTGGAGCCTACTAGCTAGAATAACAAAGAGTATTATCATTTTGCATTGTAATCTGAAGATTTCTCTTCTCATTACACAAATCTGCACACAAAAGTACTAGAACGTGTCTTCTTAGCTCTCCAGTTCACTTCCTGGATGTGAATTCAAATAATGAAAACTCAAACATTTGATAACCAGACATGGAGTAGAAGCTCTCTTAAACAACCATCACATAACTTAGCTCACTAGTTCATCTAGCCTCTCTCTCTTCCCCTTGCAAACAAAACAGACTGATGTTTCTTACACATTGAAAGTTCAAAACAAAGAGTTTGCCCACCAGTAAACCCGCATACTTCTACCCTATTTGTTGTTCATATACTTATCTAGTATATCATTCAGAGTTGTTAGTTTCCTATAGTATAACATCCTCCAGATAGTTTAAGCAGAAAGATTACTTATCTGAAATATGAGATAACCCACAGAAACTCCAGGAAAGCCAGAATCATAGCCTTTGAGGCAGGATGCCCTAACATTGGAGGAGCTGGAGAAATGCGACAGAAGTAGAACTCTAGCCATGCCTCCATTCTTTTCCCACATCTAATTCCATCTCATCCAAGAGGGGACTCATGAACTTTGGTGTGGACAACCCTGGTCCACACTTTAAACCTTTTGTGGCCTAGAGATACATAGCTATGGTATAGTTAGCCTTCAGGAAGACTGAACCAGCAGGAAACTTGAAAAGAACTAATAAAAAAAAGCCCCTTTGGCTAGGAAATGTTGGGGTTTGGAGATGTCAGAATATGTTCTAGAAGCACATGCTTTAGGTGGATACTTCTTTTGGGCCTAAGGACACCTCGTTTCCTGGAGAGGAGCATGGCCAAAACAATGCACCGATTGTTTGAGTCTAAAAGTAGCATTGCTTGGAGCTAATGTAGTCAGGCACTGGAGCTGTCTACAGCCATTGTTTATAACTAGCAACCTCCTGTTAGAATCTCTGGCACTGCTGCTGGCAGTCTTCACCATTCCTACTAGAAAATCAATCCTTATAGCCACTGTTTCTCCACCAAAAGAGAATCTAGGCAGTTTACCTCCTTTCTAATGTGCCCACGTCTTAACTTGTAGGAGAGCTTGGATGAGAAAATTTCTAGCTTCTGCTTCAGGGAAGACTAACTCAGTATGTGGGAAATTCTCCAAATTCTGGAAGAACATTTAATATTTTTTCATGGCTGCAAAGACATCTGCAATGTTTACTAGCTATAGGATTTTTTTTTTTTTTTACCAGAGCGGTTTATGTCGGTTGTACTTACCCAGTTACATAACTTAAACAAATATTATGTAAACCCATGAAAATTAAATAAATAAAAGAGAAAGTTATTTCTTTGAACACTTTGTTTAATAGTTTGAAAAAAAATTGATGAAGTTGACTTGCTTTTAAAATACTATTAAATTAGACGTAGGTAATTTAATAGTATTTTACCATTAAACTCTAAAAAAGGCTCTACAGTTGGATTCCTTCTCAGTGGTTTTAGGTTAAGTTTTCATTTCACTTTAAAGAAAGCAAAACTTTAAATAAATTGTAGATAGCCCTTTATGGGTATAGATAACGTAAGAAAGATGGTAGGTTACATTATCAGCAGATAAATGATTGAAGAAAAGATGTTGCCTCTACATCAAAAGGTTATTAGCATAGCATTTATTAGCTGGTTTGAAAACTGAGAGAAAAAAAATCATGGTATTAAGCCACAGAGAAGAGGAATCCATTTATCAACTTGATACTCAAAATCTTACAGAAGCATTGAAGTCATTTATTGATTGAGAATAACTCCACAATATAATAAACTTTATTTTATGATTTCTCACTTGATTTTACTTTTTTTGATTAACCATTTTGCTTTGAATTTTGATCTCATTGAGTAAGATGGTGTCTCTGATATGTCCAGATAATTAAAGTTAGCTTTTCTTAAAACTTAATCAACATTTTGGATGTATTTTGCTTTGAAAATGAAGTTTCTTGGCACATTGTCTTGTTCTTTCCCCTGATACATTTAACTCTGGTCTGAATTGTCCCTTCCAGGTCCTGATGTTTACCTGGATTCAGTCTCCTGACATTTGTTTCTTCCTAGATCATTTCTGTTTCTTGCTTTCTGCTTATGCCCTTTAATGTGGCTTAACCATCTTTGTTAAGAATTGGTGATGTTCTTAAGGTCAGTTCTAATGCAGAATCCCCACTTTACCTTGATGACCAGATTCTGGGTTCTAGCTGAGTGTAATTCACATTCAGTGCCATCCCCTACTTTCTATATCTTGCCTGGTTATAACTTTTCCAATTCTAACTCCTTCCTCTCATTCATCACTTGCTGAACCCAAATACCTAGAATTTTCAAGGGACCATCTCAGAATATAACTATTAATCGTCTTTGGTTCCTGGTATCATTTATCTTTCTCTTCTGCTGCTCTGCTTATTTATTTTTCCAATTTGTTTCTGTTTATCAGCTCATATTTCTGAAACAAATTGATTTTATCTTGTCATTTCTAAGCAGAGCTCCATCTTTTATACTTTAACGTTTTAATCAGTCAGGATTGCATCCAGTTACATCGAGTAGAAAAACCAACTAACAGTTGCTTAAATAATTAATCACTTGTCATTTATTTTTCTTCTACACAGGAAGTCTGAAGAGGTCCAGAGTTGGTACAGCAGCTGAATACTATCAATAAGAATCAAATTTCTATCTTTTCAGCTTCCTCAGATAACTCTGTTACTTTTGTCCTTTTGGTGGTATGATGGCCTCTATTGTTTTTGCCATTCTTTATCCTCTTCTCCCTTTCATGAAATATACCCCTTGTGCCTTTGAACTTAAAAAAAAAAGAAAAAAAACTTTATTGAGGTATGACGTATTTAAAGTAACAATTTGATAAATTTAGACCTTTGAATGCACACATGTAATCTTCACTTCAATCAAAATAATTTAACATTATCCTTTGAAGTTCCCTTGTGTCCCTTTGTGTTCCAGTTCTCCTGACCTCCTCCATGTCAAGGGAGCCACTGAAGTGCTTTCTGTCACTAAAAATTTGTTTCCATTTTCTAGAGCTTTATAAAAATGGAATCATACAGTATTGTACTCTTTTTTCCTAAGGCTTCTTTCACTCAGCATAATTATTTTTATATTCACTCATGAGGTCGTGTGCATCAATAATAAATTGTTTTTTATTGCTGAGTAATAGTCCATTGTGAGAATATACCAATATTTGTTTATCTAGTCATTTATTGATAGATTTTTGGATTGCTTTTAGTTTGGTTTATTACAAATAAGGCTGCTATGAACATTTGTGCAAAAAGCTTTTATGAGCATATGCTTTTTTTCTCTTGAGATGGCTGGGTCATATGATGCATATATGTTTTATTAAATTATTTTAATATATATTATGTTACATATAATACATTATGTATTATATCATGTATTATATTATGCAACACAATATATTTATTATAAATATTAATGTTTTATGAAACTTTTGATCTGTTTCCCAGTGTGATTGTGCATTTTCACCAGCAGTATATGAGAACTCAAGGTGATTACATCCTCACCGTGTGACATGGTCAATCTTTTTAAATTTTTATGTAGTTGTATATCATTGTGATTTTAATTTGCACTTAGATAATGACTAGCCACATTGAGCATCTTTCCACATGCTTGTTTCCCATCTTTATCTTTGGCGAAGTGTCTGTTAAAATCTTTTTGCCTATGTTTATTGGGTTACCTGTTTTCTTAATATTGAGCTTTGTATCCTGAATACAAGCCTTTAATCAGATATGTGATTTGCAGATATTTTCTTTCAGTCTATGGTCTGTTTTTTTCATTCTCTTAACAGTGGTTTTTGCAGATTAGAAATTTTTAATTTTAATAAAGTTCAACTTTATTAATTTATCTCATATATTGTGCCTTTGGTCTAATATAAAAAAAAAAAATCTTTGCCTCACCCAAGGTCACACAGATTCTCTCCCGTATTTTCTTTTAGAAATTTTGAGTTTTAGGTTTTACATTTATGTGTATGATTTATGTTGATTTTTAAAAATGTGATAAGAGTTATATGTTGATGTTCATTTTTAAAATGTAGATAACCAAATTATTCCAGTATCATTTGTTGAAAAAACTATCCTTTCTCAACTGAATTACCTCTATCCTTCATTGAAACCTACTAATCATATGTGTGGGAGTCAATATGTAGAATTGATTCTTTTCTATTGATTTTTTTTTTTTTACCAATACCATGCTGTATTGATTGATATTGCTTAAAATCAAGTAATGTTAGTTCTTCAACTTTGTTCTTTTTCAAAGTTGTTTTGGTATTCCGAGCTTTGCATTTTCACATGAATTTTTAAAATCAATTTGTTTTCTTCTAAAAAAAAAATTCTGAGATTTTGATTGGGATTGCATTGCATCTATAGATGATTTGGGGAGAACAGAGATCTTAAAAAACTGGACTCTTTTGATCCATGAATATATCACTCTGTTTAAGTCTCCTTAAATTTATGTCCTCAATGTTTTGTAGTGTATAGATTTTACATAGTAAGATGGACACTTTTCTTTCATGCAAGACATCTTTATTTTAGGTCATAAGAATGTAGGAAATATTAAATATCTTCTCTTCTTGAAGCCTGAAGCTTTGTCTTTTCTTTTTTTTAAGGAAGCTTTACTGAAGGACTTAAAACTTCATCTAATTGGCCAAAATTATTCATATGTTAGAATATGGTTGCAAGGCAGTCTGAAAGGATAATTATTTCCAGCCACTGTAATGGAAAATATCAATGGTGATGGGTATGATGCTCAAGTAGCTGATTCCATAAAGATTTAAAATAACTTCTGTCATATGATTTTTTTCAAGACTCAGCCATTTTGTTGTATTTATTATGCTTTAGAGTGGCAAGGATTTTTTCTTTTTAAATCTATAGAGTAGAAGAGCTTCCCTTTCACATTGGGTATTTCAGGTTCCTAACTTAAAAATATAGGGTCTAAAGTCATAGCTCCTCCAGGATTAAGCAATGTTATTGCTATTTAGACAGAATTTCTTTGTCCATTAAATCTAGTTATCCAATTTTAAGTTTAATTTGTTTTCTTTTTGTAGAAAATTTAAGTCCATCTTGTCATAAGAAGGATCCAAGGTATTTATTTTATATGACCTATTTGTATCAATTTTGGTAGTGGGATCCAATTATCAAGTTCTCTAGTATTACCAGAGTTTGGGACTAGATAGTCCAGGGTACCATTGACCAACAGATAAAAGACGGAAGAAAAAAAAAAAACACTCTTTAATAGAGGGAAGTGTGTTTGCTCAAGCAATGGATGCATATTTTGCTTAATATTCCCACAGCCTTTCATCACGTAATGTGGGTGACATTACAGATTGAAACCAGGAAAAATATTAAACTTGGCATTGAGCATTTCTCGTGATTGTATAAGTATTGGAGTCAGCCTTCATGATCATTTTGATTATCTTTCTTGTGACTCTTTAGCTTTATGAAGAAGTAAAATCTTCCAAGTTACTGTAAATCAGACTGTCTTTGTCATCTTTGAATTACCCTACAATTCCAATAATTTCAAATAAATGCTATAAAGCTACCATTAAATGTCATAAACAACATAGTATGCTGAAAAAATACTATTTTTTATTGTGTCTCTTTCATGATATGTCCTCATAGAGCTGATATGCTGTAGCACAGAAATAGAGTGCGGCAGGAAAAATAAGGTCTTGCCACTCAAATGAGGAGAAATGAATCTTTCCTAGTAATTATTTTCTTATTCTACCTGAAATGTACTGTTGTATAGTGAAGATAAGACTGATTGTTGTGGAGTCCTAAAACTTATTCTGACACTTAGCAGAATGAACTTGGGCAACTGGTATAATCATTCTTGATTTCCTAATCTGTAAAATAGAGATAATAAAATCTACTTTATAAGGTTGCAAATTTATTAGTAACATGTGACTCTTTAGCTTTATGAAGAAGTAAAATCTTCTTCAAAATATTCTACATGTGTAGAATATCTATATGTAGTAAGCACTAGTACATGGAGACTATATGTAAGAATATGTAATGATAGAAATAGTATGGGGAAAATACAAATTACTTTCTTTTTGCTCTATTATGCTAAAACAAAATCAACATTTTATTTATGGATCCTTTATTTCCTTCTATTTCAGAGAAGTTAAATATTTGTATAACTTTATTTTCTATCCCCTTATCCCATCCTCTCTTCCAAGTATTAATGCCATGGATACAATTATTTAATGAGAATAAAGAAAAAAAAAACATAACACAGAAAATAGATCTAAACTCTTTTGCCTTAGTTTTAGGGCCAGAAATCTTAGGCAAAAATGTGAACTAATGGAATTAAGAGAAATAGTATATCTTCTCAAACTTAAATAGAAATCCTGGTAAATAATTTCTGGAATTACAAAATGGATTTAACCTAGATATGAAAGGATTGCTGCTTCATGAAATTCATACTGCTGAAACATTTGCATCTATACATTGAGATTTTCAGTCATTTTCAGTCATTGGAGCTGTCAATGTGTCATTATTGCTCCACTAGCAAATTTATCTCAAAATTTAAATATAGGATGATAAGTGTCATTGGAGATTCTTCTTGTAATAAGAACATTTGTGGAAAAAAACAAAGAAAACTCTGAGGATCTTCAACATAAATAAAATAAGTGGGCTGTGAAGAAAAATGGCATTTTATAGTTTCTGACGCATTATTGAAATCAAGCATAAGCTAGATCTTATAGCATTTGCTATCAGTCACCACTGCATGGCAAATTAACTACAAGTCCTGTTTTTCAATTATAGAAAAGTATAAATGATCTGGTGACTGGGAGGCAGGGGGGAAAAGTATGCAGTGCCTCTAGTTTAAATACTTCAGTTATAATTCATCTCACTTGGAGGATGTGCTCTCACATGTACTTTACTCACGAAGTGTTCTGTATCAGGATTTTTGTGTCTTTTTCTCTCAATGTTGTTATCCTCCTCAGAAATGTACCCAGCAATTAAGTAAAAGCCTGTGGCTGATTCATCAAAGGTGTGGGACATACAGCAGTGGAAAGGTAAGGGCTGTGGAGTAAGACTTGAGCAAATTTGAATCTCAGCTCTGTGATAGATTTCCTTACCCTGACATCAGGGTTGGAGTTTGGATCAGGGTGAGGATCAAATAATTAACCTTCTGTGTTTCAGTATTTTTGTTTGTAAAATGTGAATAATCACATTTTTTCCAACAGAGCAGTGGTGGGTGATAATGAAGTGCCTGACAAAGGTCATCTTAAAAAATTTGAAGCTATTATATGTGGTATTACATTATATTATAGTGTAGTATCACTTAGAAATTGTGGATTTGTATAATGTGACATAACTAATATTTTCTCTTCCAATTTACATATCTGGCGGATATGAAATTATTCTTCATCTAATGAGCCTTTCTGTCATGTTTTAAGAGATTTCTATTATGGAGACAAAACTGTTATCAGCTAGAAAGAGTGTTCGACATATTCAGGTGTTTTTTTCAATTTACTTTTTAATTTTTTTTTTTTAATGGTGACATTGGTTTATGAAATCCAGTAAGTTTCAGCTGTACATTTTAACAGTAAGGCATATATACATATATATTTATATTGTATGTTCACCTTCATAGTTAGATTTCTTTTTGTCACCACATATTTGACTTCCTTTACCCCGTCTACCTCTCCCCTCCCTGCTCCTCTCTGGTATCCACTAGTCTATTGTCCATGTCCATGAGTCTCTGTTTGTCCTGTTTGTTTGTTGCTTTTAGGTTTATATCCACATACAAGTGATATCATGTGGTTTTCAACATTTTCTGTCTGGCTTATTTTGCTTAGCATAATTATATCGAGGTCCATCCATGTTGTTGCAAATGTCAGTATTTCATCTTTTCTTATGGCTGAGTAATATTCCATTGGGTTTTAAAAGAACTTCTCAATGAATTGAGGGTTTCATAGGATGGAGTTTAAAACATGAGCTGGGTAAGGAAGCACAGTACACTGAGAAGATGAGTTCAAGAGAGAAAATAAGAGCATTCACTGTGAGTCATATTTTTTGCCCTCCCACCCCCATACTGTAAATATCATTAGAAGGGTATCAAATAAAGCAATGTGCATGTGATATATATGTATAATTTTATGTATGGGTTTACCTGTGTGAGTGTGTGCGTATATGAGAATATATGTTCATACATTCTGAAAAGAAAAATACTCATTTTTTAATCCCATAATTATTTTTCACCATCTCTCTCTCCTTCTTTCTCTTCCATCTCTCCAAAAATCTAATGCATGAGAAATACGTTCATTTATGTAGTGATGGACAAAAATAATCAATACAAATTTAAAATAGCAACGATCACAACAACAACGTCTTTAGACATTTTAAACTTGAGGGTTGTTAGCTTTGCCTGGAACCATTCTGACAATTTGCTGCTTGGGTGAACCTCTATTGCGTTACCCTTGACTTAACTCCCAGGGAATGCCCAAAATATTGCTTTGGAAATCCAGGAAGAAAACATCTTGGACATAATAGCAATATGTATTTAGAGGTGAGAAATTGCTAATTCAGCTATAAAATTATTTCATGTGAGTAAAATGCAATTTTTAAGCATCAACTTTGTTTCTAAAGTAGAGAGCATGAATATACACATTCAGAGCTATAAATCATATTTAATTTAAATATAATCGACTTTATTAGTCCCTTTCATTTCTCCGAGTCTTTTTGTAATGTAAAGAAATGCAAGCATCAGTGTGTGAAACTCAGATACAGTTCAATGATTTCACACATTTAGCCAGGATTCTGGCTTAGAAATTTCACGAAAGAGGTGAGCTGGAGGCTATAACGTTCATAAGCATTCTATAACTATTTTGATAGCTATTATGTCATGAATTAAATAATTTTAAGCACTCTTTTCTCCCTTTGAATCAGGCAATTTAAATTCTATATTTGCCAGAAAATATAATTTGAGACATCATTAGAAGTAATGAAGTTATATTTTCAAACATTTGAAACACTCTCTGCACTGAAACTATTTTTGGATACATGGAAATACATTTTATTATGTTTTGAAATTCTCATCCTTTTAATTTTGGGGCCAGTGAGTATAAGAAATTTTACCAGGTATTCAGAGTCATGACTTCCCCATCACAAAGCTACCCTCATTCTTTCTGAATTAAGTAAAGCGCCACTAAATACTCTCTTTTTTGCAATGCTATGTACGTGTTTACCAAGTTCATGTAATAGTCTTTGAAGGCTTACCTGTAACTCTTTGAGGTCAACACCTTCAGTAAAACCTTAGAAAACTGAGTTGCATATGGGATATGGTCTTACTTTTACATGTGTAAAACTGATACCTACCTTTGCATTTCTGATTTTTAATAGACAAAATTAGGGTAGATAATATTAAAATAAAAAACACTAAATTTATTTTGTGGTACTTATCTCTCAGATCTGTGGTTAATTCACAGCATATTTCTAACACTAAATGATATCAGTCATCTGAGTGACTCATGATTAAGGAGCTGGAGCGTTCAGTGGCTAATTCGGCCTTTCCTTTAAAGCCAGACCTCCATTAGTGACAGAAAACAGCAGAAAATTTAAAAGAATTTATATTAGACCTAACTCATTTAATTCTTTCAATCTCTCTCTTGAGGACTCATTAGAGGTGAAAAAAGTGAAAGCAACCACCTTCCTCTCTGGTGACAAAAACTATAAAATATTGTAACCAAAATTTTTATATTTTGAGGTAAGAATGCAGACAACCTGCTAACCCACCCCCACCCCATGAACAGAAAGAATTAGCTTCTACAGAGGAATGTTGTACAGGCCAACAGGTGCTATGATTCCTTTCCTTTCTTAGGGTCACCTATTCAATATTTTAGAGCAAGTCAAGCCAGTCTTGTTGAAAAACATTCATTTGTTGCTTCTATTCCTTGTTATCTTATATAACCTGTTTCAAACTGTGATTGATATTCTTGTACAGTATTGCTCTAGGATACTGTGGCTGAGGGAAATTAATGAGGTTGCCTGGGAAGACTTATGGTTTTATGAAATTAAAGCTGTTTCTTGTTTAAGAAGGATAATCTACCATCCTCATCCTAGCATCCAAAGAACACAAAATTTTCAGATTAAAAATTCTGAGCTACATACAGTACTATGAAAACACTATTAAGAAAAAAATAACTAAAAACTACAGAAAGTGGTGTTTTATAATTATTTATTTTCTTGTTTTTTAGTACCTTTCTTCATGAAACTATAATACCCTGGTTAACTATTATATCTGCTGTGCTTAGTTAGAACAAGGCCTTACACAGTACAGAGTTTCGATAAATGTTTGTTGGATGAATGAGTTAATAATTAGAGCCCTGAAGCACGAAGTGAGTATTCTGGCAAGATAACTCTGAGGAGAGAAGAGTGATATAGGCTACTTAAAAAGAGACAAGAAGAACATTAAGCCCAGGACAGAAGCAATTCTTAAAACACAGATATATTGAGAGGATTCAGATATAGGTATTTATCTGAAGAAATTCAAAACACTAATTTGAAAAGATGTATGCATCCCTGTGTTTATTGCAGTGTTATTTACAACAGCCAAGATATAGAAGCATCCTAAATGCCCATCAATAGACAATTGGATAAAAAATGAAGTGGCGCATATATCCAATGAAATATTACTCAGCCATAAAAAAGAAAGAAATCTTACCATTTATGATAACATGGATGGATCTAGAGGGTGTTATGCGAAGTGAAATAAGTCAGACAGAAAGACAAATACTGTATGATTTCACTTATATGTGGAATCTAAAAACAAAATAAACAAAACAGAAACAAATTTATAGATACAGAGAACAAACTGATGATTACCAAATGAGAGGGGGCGCTGAGGGGCTCAGTGAAAAAGGAGAAAGGATTAAGAAGTACAAATTGGCAGCTACAGAACAGTCATAGAGATGTAAAGTACATGGTAGAAAAGAGAGAGTCAATAATATTGTAATAACTATGTATGGTGTCAGATAGGTATTAGACTTATCGGGGTACTCACTTCATAAGTTATATAAAAGTCTAACCATTATGTTGTATACCTGAAACTAATATAATATTGAATATCAGCCATAATTTTATAAAAGAGAGAGAGAGAAGAAAAGGAAAAGGAAAAAAAAGCTTTCACTTCCACTACCCCAGAAAAGAAAAGTGAAATGCATGAAGATAAATGTTGAGATTTCTGTGCAGATTTCAAATGGCCACTTAAAGCTTGTAAAATCGTGATTTGATACTGGATCCAATACTCTCTGTTTTCTTCTTTTTTCCAGAAGTCTTTGATTTGATGGAGAAGGCATGGAGGAAATGAACCATGCCTGAATCAGGGTTTACTTTTGGTATGGCATTTTACTCATAAAATTTTCCTCAAAGTGTCTTACCCCAAAGACACTTTAAATCTAATGCGTTCCAAATTTTCTTAAATGAAAAGTTATTAATGTAAATCTCTTTGAAGAAAGCTGACACAGGACCATTCAAAACTAACTGCATTTATGCCTTTGATTAGAAACCTGTGATATTTTTGTATGTCATTACTTTTAGGCCACAGTGCAGTACTATATCTACTTACGGAAATATTAGCTTTTAATGAGGAAATAGCCACCATAAAATTATGTACTATTGGAATTCTTTCTTGATGCAAATATGGCAAAATGAAATGAATTTCACCTGATTGCAAAGCTAAGGATTGCAAAGCTAAGGATTGCTATCTTAGGTAAACAATGACCAGTCTTATTTTGTTCTTTGAATTCAGGATGTTACAAACAATATGTGTCCCCTTATGTGTGGAATAGAGATAGCATTCTACTTCTGCCTGATTTCAAAGAAATTATTCTATACATATCTATTTCTTTTTGGAAAGCTAGTGGACAGTTGCTGAGGTTTCTTTATATTTTTCATGGTAGAAAAGAGAGAGAATACAAAGGACTAAATAATCTGAGTATGCTCATGTTGGGCCTTGAAATGTTTTTTAATCAGACATTTGAATATGGGCTTCTTTGTTCGTTTGATTATTCAAAAGAACAAATGATAAAATGATTCTACCATAGTTTGAAGCTATAAATTTAAAGGAGTAAGGCCATTATCATTTGCCTTTAACCTGCCACAATATTCATAATTCTCTCTACTTTCCGTGAATGCTGGCTGCTGGCAGTATGTTATCTCTTCCCAAATAGAGGCCAAGCTACAGCCTGTAATGAAGTGCTCTTTATAAAATTATGGCCACTCTGGGTCATGTAGTCTTAGACTGATATGGTAATTAACTCTTTATGTCCAAATGATGCAACATGCATGCTCTAAGACTAAATATAAATGGATGGAATCAACAAAAGGATTTGTCATCTACTTCGGTAATTAATGCACCACTAGAAAATAAATCATCTTCCTGTACATAATATTTAAAGGATATAAAATAAGCTCTAGTTTGTCATGGAGGACTCACATTTTTATATTTGAAGAGTGAATGTGCAGTTTCTGGCTCCACATTCCTCTTCCTCATTTTGGACTCAATAGAAAAATCTGCATTTCAGCTCTGTGAGTGAGTTGGCACATTAGTCTTGTCTTAAGACATCTGCTGAGGCCTAGGCAAGCTCTTGCTCCCTTCCATGCATAAAACTGCCCAATGTGGTTTTGTGTTAGTGTTTATCCAAAAAGCATTACAGAATATATCTGCTAATGCATGGCATGATATCAAATATGATTTTTAAACATGTTTAGACATACTAGAGTTCTTACGCTCAGGGTAAGACAGCCTATGAATGAATACCAAATTTTAGAGACATTAGATGCTAGACAATGGACAGAAAACTTCAAGTGAAGGATTCTGAGAGGGTCTCACAGAGGAGACATCACTGAAGATAGACCTTTAGAACTTAATAGAAATAAAAATTAGTACATTGAATAAAATCTAATAAAACCAAAATTTGGATTTCCAGGTTAAACGATATTTTCAGATAGTTAAAATTTTCCATTATTAAAAAGTTCGAATGGAAGATAGGCCATTAGATTTCACATACCACTAAATGGGTACAAAAGCCTGGGAATGTGTTCCATGTATATATGCTGTATGTACACTTGTGCTTTTTGGAATGCTATGATCTACCTAGATTTGGATCTTCCATTACTTTCCCAGTTATCCTTTAATTATTTTCAAATATTGTGAGTAGAATACAAAAAGAAAAGAGGTTTTTTGTTTGTTTGTTCATTCGTTTTAATAAATGGCCCCATGAAACAGAATGATGGTTTGCCTTATCTTAAGACAGACCTGGATTTGAATACAAGCTTTATTACTTACAGTTTATGGGACTGTGGGCAAGTCCTTTCAAGTCTTTGGTTTCAGTTTTCTTATCTGTTTGTGACAGAGATTATCATATTTGTGACTGAGAAGAACAAAAAAGCCTATAGAAAACTACAGAGTTGTTGGGGTAGAAAAAGGGGTGACAGAGATTTTGAGGATGGGAAAGATCAAATGGGTGGAGAAATTTCTTGGCAGATGTGTCTGGAGGGAGATGACTTAGCTAAGTGAGGAATAACTGTGGGAAAACAGATTTTTAAATTAAGATTTTACTGTATTTTACTATATAACATGTATTTAATTCTGTTCCATCTCCTTTATTAATTATTCAGTAAATGAATCATTTATTTCTAATTTCTAATACAATTGATTTTCTTTGGGGAATGAAGAAGAGCTAGACCCTGCTTCTAGTCTGAAAAAGTGGTGTTAATAGACATCATTTTCCATGGAGGAATCATATTTAAGATACGTTGGAACTAATGAAAGTAAAAATTACCTCCAGGATTGCTATATTATGTTTATAAAGTATTGAGCATGCTACCTGACATATAACAGATGTTCAATGTAGAGTAGCTATTTATTATTCCTAGAGATATTTGTATCAGCCACAGTAATATATAAGAAAACTCAAAGGTTAACAGAAGTTGTGTTCTAGTGAAGTTTTATAAAAAAAAAAAGAAAAGCAGTTTGATTTTTTTTCCTTCTAAAGTTTGCTTCTATAATGAATACTTCTTGAATCGTCATGATGCAATTATCACTTTCATCAAAATAATTATTATATACTTTTGACTACATAGCTAAATATGGTGGCTCCAGTTTAGGATATATTTCTTTTTTGTCCTCAAGACCTGGATAACTAGGATTTAGCATTAACGATTTTCAAGATTTAGTTTCAAATAATAAATAGGTGTTTCAAAGACACTCTTTAACCCAAAGTCTGTTTGATTTATAGAATTTTATTTATTTTCCACACAGAATACAATGGATATGCATGTGGTCCAAACAGTGTTGAATAATTTATTTGGCTTCAAGTGATGAAAATAGGTGTTGGCTGCAGAGGTCCTAGTTGTTTTGGTATATGACTAGTGGGTGGAGATGGTCAGTCATCCTTCTGTGAGCTATTGGAGTCATCATTTAGGAAAGTGTCTGTGTGAGGCTATAAACAACGGTTCCCTTGGTGCATTGTCCAGGCTGCTCAGACACTGAGAGGAACCTAAGAAAGAACACATCAGCTCTGGGAGAATATGCATTTCTCCAGAGAGACATCTGTATACTGGGGAGGACTAATCTCCAAGTTCTTTCTGGCTCCCAGTAGATTAAATCAGGCAGACATCCTGTCACCAGTCACTAAAAAAAAAGTGAATAACACCTTAAGAGGGGAAAAAAACATACCCTGAGGAAATCAGTTCTCAAAAATGAAGAGAAAGAAGAAGGGGGAGGAGGAGAAAAAAATTTATGATATATATCTAGATAGTTTTTAAAGATAGAAAATTTTCTGAGTGAGTGAGAAGATCAGACATAATTATTGTACTTAGTGAATCCACTACCATCCATGAGTATACTTTGAACTCAATAAAAATCAATCTTTTTCTAGTTGTATTGGCACTCAGAAGTTATAGAATGGGTGTTCATAATTAATCCTTTAAGTAATTAGTCAAAACAAGCCCTTTTACAATTGAATTATGTAGCAATTTCTGGCAAGCTAAATAGAAGAGAGTGGAAGCAGATCCAATAGTTTAGTTAAAAAAATACTTTCTGACAGAATCTAGAATTTCTATTCTATACAATCAATGAAGAGATGATGTTTTCTAACTTCATATGTTTTTAAAATTATATATAATAACATAAAAATTCTTATGTTCTTTTCTAGCTAGAATTATGGTATAGATTAATTATTTCTAGATGTATTTTACTGAATACTTTTTTAGGGTATGTAAATATATAGACAAAAAAGTTGTAATGTGTGAAGTGAGTTTACATCTCAATGTATACATTTCTGTTCACAGCACTTATAAATGATACTGAAAATTCTGTAGCAAAGAAAAGCACAATATTTTCTAATTTTTTTTCCATGAAAAGCTTTTTAATTTTTTCTTCAGTGCTCCTAAGGAGGAATACTGGAGCAATGTAGTTATGAATTTGAAGAAAAACTTTGTATCTCCGGGTTCTGGGAATGCAAAGATAAATAAGACCCAGTGCCCACTTTTGAGTAGGAGACATGAAAATCTCTCACAGTGAACCATCACAATTATGAAGATACAGTAAATACTAATAACAAAATTTGTATGTTTTCAAAGTAGTAAGGGAGAGACAGTAATTGACTTTGCTAAGAAGTTATGACCTCATAGGGAAAGTGAAAGTAAGTTCTGGAAATAAAATGAGTTTGAAAGGGTTTAGAAGAGCATTTTCGTCAAAGGAAACAGAAAGTGTAAATTCATGATTTTTTTTAAGCAAGGAAGATATAAATCAAATTTAATTTTTTAAAATAAATTAATCTAACAAACAAATTTAGGATGAATAGGAAAGAGCAGTGATATAGTTCAGAGGATAGTCGCTATGCGACTAAGGAAATCATTAGACCCCCTCTCCATCACTTAACTGGTGCAATCCTCCCGCCTTTGGAGCTGAGAGGGATTTGATTTACAAAATATCTCTAAACTCATCACTTAAGTATGGAATGATGACTCCTTTTACTTCTAATTCTTCTAGATTATGAGTAAACTTGGGTTTTTTATGAACTGGTCTAGAAAGGTGACATCTGTGTCTATGCCATTTAAGTTTCATACAACTAGGAACAAATAATGTTTGTTTGTTCATGTTTCGTAGGTCAAAGACTGCCTATTCAAGTATGTTTTCAGGAACTAGGATCTGATTTATTCTGTTTCCAGGCAGCAGAATGTGTGAGAATTGCTTCAAAATAAGTAGGAAACCTAAGTAGGTCCTCATGCCTTCTGAGACCTGGCAATGAGAAACCGGCGCTCCATTCCAAATTTAAGGGCAGCTGAGAGCCAGCAAAATCCAACCTTCCACATGATGGTGAAGCATGGATTTTCCACCCACATCACAGCTGGCTTCTCGAGTTGTCTCATCAGTGTCACCTACAAAGCATTCTTTGCCTGAGATAATTTGGCAGAATCTTCATCCCTAGGAGATTGGAACGCAGCCAATCTATCAGCGTGGAAGTTAGCTCCCAGGAAGCCCATGTGGCTCTTGGATGTAAGCTGATTGAAAGAGGGTGATTCTGAGCAGTTTGGATAGTAAAACCTCCTTCTGAGCATAATAATTTATTGCTCGAAATGCTCAGAGCCTTATATAATAGATTTCAGGTGTTAAAAATCTCCACAAGCAATATATTTTTGTTTGCTTTTTTTATTTTGTTTTGCTTTTTATGTCATTGAAACAAAATTATTTAAAATAAGGAAACACCTATTAGCAAAAGCATCTGGCAGACCATAAATCTGTGTGTCCCAAAAGACTCTGAATTTGAGAATAGGAGTATTCTATTTAAAAATCAGAAGACTCTGTCATATTGTCCCAAGAGCAGGCTTCTTGGGCAGAATTCATGGTATCTAACTCATGATATTTAGTTTTGGATGATCTGTGGGCACAGCTAGTCAGCTTCATTAGCTTCTGCAAATCCATCCTTATGATTATGAAGCAAATGGCTGTCTTGATATTGAATTTATTTGGCCCATGTTAAAAGGAGAGAGATGTTTCTTAAAAATATATATATAATTAGGAAAGGCTGAGGTTCTAATTGTGAGCCTAGACACAGTTAACTAAAGCTGGGCTTACTGTGGTATTGGAGGTTAGGGGTAGGGCCGATCCTTACCTGTGTGACCTAAGATGAAGTTGGTCACTGAAATAGTCTACACATATATACAGAAAAACTCAGTACTACCAAAGAAAGACCTATTAGAAAAGAAGGCTACTCAATGGTAGAATATTCCAACACCAGCTACCTATGTTAGTTGACTAGATCTTTTGTTCATAAACATGAACTGACAACCAAGTGTCAAAAGACACTTGGAGAAAATCAACAGCATAGGAGAGAAAAGCCTAGATGAACAAATAGAACAATTAATATTAGGGGGAACAAATGTCAATTTGACAGAGTAAACAATAAAATTGTAATTTCCATACTCAGATAGATTTGAGTAAAAAGTAAATCTATTAAACAAAAATGAGTTGCTTTAAAAGAGTTATGAGAGAGCAAGAAAAAGTTGTTTCCAAAAACAGTAATTTACAAAAAAAAAAAAAAGTTAATAGCATTACTAAAAGATATAGAGGAAGAAATTTAAAATACAGAGCAAAGCAACATAGAAACATAGAAGCAGTGTAAAATGTTAGAAATGTAGATAATAAAGCCAGGGAGCCCAGCATCTATCTAATAAGAGATTTAAAAGAAAAGAGAGTAGAAAAATGGTGAGAAAAACAGTAAAGAAAACATTTTAGTGAAATAAGATAGAAATATCTGGGCTGTAAAAATATTCTGTCAGCATATTTTCTTTTCGAAAGAAAAAAAAGCAAAAAATAAGCAAGTTGCAGAATGATATATACAATGTGTTACCATTATCCAAAATTCTACAATATATTATGTTACAGTATTATAATGTTATAACAAGTGATATTACACTCCTATAAAATCATAGTATATATTCTCTATGGCATGTATAGAGATTGAGCCAAATCATAAAAATTTGCAAGGGAATGAGGAGCACAAAAAACACGGAGGGAAAGGAGGAGAATGGGTTTGAGGAAGGATATATACTGGGCTCTCAAAGGTATCTGCTATTTTGAACTATATAAACAAAAGATAAGCAAATATGTCATCATTTTAAGATTTGATAAAGCTAAGTGATCGATTCAGGGATATTTGTTATATTTTTTTTTCATTTTTTAATGAAGTTTAATAGAATTCATAATTTTTAAATAAAATATAATCCTATCTATGTAGATGTAGCCACAAACTTCCTGAGAAAAAACCTTTCAACACATACACTCTCCTTTTCTCTTTGTTGCCTGCTATGTGATAAGTTTGAACCTAGAGAGACCAGCTTAGAGAAAAAATAGAAAACAAATTAGAACTGAGGTGCAGTCACATTTTGAAAAGTGGCAAATACTGAGAATACTTATGAGGAACCTAGTAAATTTACTAGGCTCAATATGAGATTTTACCTACTTCCTTAGAGTGGGAAACCTTTTGAGGACAAAGTCACTATCTGTCTGTGCTGATGAAGTTTATTATCTCAAGAGTAAACTGTTTAATGAATTGAGAAAAAAGAGACTGAGATGACTTGCTCCAAAGAATTATGCATTTTCTGCCCGATTCACCAAGAATCTTAAGGGTATTCAGAATTTCATTTAGTTTGTGCATATAATAATGATAAATTTCAATCATTTTGCCTATTGAAGGCATTATGAAATCTAATATTTTTTCATGTACATTTGGAACGTCTTTCAAATTAAACATCTATTACACATCCCTATTCATTTTCAAGTTGGTAGTGGAAAATGAATGCAGAAGAGATAACTCTGAACTGAGCGGTTGAATATGTGTCCACCCCATTCTCAAAAAGCCATTCTCAGAGCATGCTACACAAATCTTGATACATCTAAATAAGTACTGCATTGAGGATTTCACAAATATATATAGAGATAGCTAGCTAGATAAGTGGATAGATACATATAGATAGATGATAGACATGTTCACATTTATCTACATACAGAAATGTAGAATATAGACATGGAGATGAATATAGATATAGAAATGAATATATAGAGATGTATGGAGATAGAGTTATTTAGGGAGAAAAATACATGAGTAACACTCTCAGTATATAAAAAGGTATACAGTTATTAACACAGGAAGAAAGCAACATCATAATTAGCTAGTCAGAAATACATGCAACCTGGAAGGTGGAGCAGAATATTTCTGTACTTTTCAAGTCACCTTTCAGTTCACACAGCACTACCCTGGATGAACCTCAAAATTCTTTCTCTGCTGTCTCCCTCCCTCTTCTTAAGGAGTCTCACTTGCTCAGTCTTTTCCATGCTTCTGTCCTTCCGATCTCAAAATCTCAAAAATCGTGCACACAATTTGTGCTTCCAGGAAGGGTTGCACCAAGTCCTTGCGGCTTCAATGGAGGTCTCTTTCATGTAATTTTGAATGAAGCCTCTAGAATTTTGGTGATGTGTCTGAAGTGGAGTGTGTGACCCCAGGGGTACATGGAGTGACCTATCAGAGTTCAAGAACATAATTTTAACAAGTCTATCTGTATTCAGTTTTTGCAAAGTATGCTCTATATTATAATATACATGAATATAGTAGTATATAAAATACAATTAAGTATAATTGAATAAATGGACATATGCAGGTTTAATTTGTTTTACAGAGAAGTATATTATCAAGGCTACTCAGGAGAATAAAAAACTACTATTTGCACCTTCAACTTAATTTTGCTACATTTTATATAATGAAAATAACAATAGCAACAGAAAACACTGTATTGTTACACCATCTTAATAGATTTGCTTTCTTCACTGAGAATAAAGAGACAGAAAAAGGGGGCAAAAGAAATAATATCTCATCCTGTCCTAAAAGAGAAATAACAAAAAATTTGATGAAATAAGATCAAACAAATTTAAAGATGGTAAAGAGTTACGATTTTCAAAGAATGTCAGCTCTCACAGTAGGAAGCAAGGTGTGCAGAAAGGACACTGGGTGACCAGGTTGCCTTTAGTGTTCTGTGTTCTAATTGTTCTCCCTACTTCCTTCTTGCCTCCTCCAGTCTCTGCCACACATCAGCCACAGGAATCCTCTGTCCTCATACATCATCAGAGCATGTCATTCTCCTGGTCTCAGTCTTCCATTTCTGCCCATCTCACTCAGGATAGAATCTGAAATCTGACCGTGTGCACAGATCCCTGCATGTAGTGGTCCCGGCTACCTCTCGGACCCCGTTTCTTACTGCTCTTTTACCTTCGATCACTGTCTCAGTACAATGAACACAGTTCCTTCCACCTCAGGGATTTGCTCTTCCTGTCCTCTCTGTGTTTCATCTTCTTCCCGTATATACTCATGCGGCTCCCTTTTTCTCCTTTATTCATATCTCCTTTCAAATGGTACCACCTTTGCTAATGACCATTGTCACTGAACCAGGATCTCCATTCACTTTATATCCTCTTATTTTGTTTTAATAATCCTCTTAGCACTTATTACCTGGCTCACTATAGAGGTGTTGAATAAAAAAAAATGAACGGGGAAATTCACTCGACCCTTTTGACTTCAAATTTCTCATCTAAAAATAAGAGAGAGTTAAATAAATTGATTTCTAAGAACCTATAAATACCCATGTTCATAATGAAAGTACGTTTGTCAGATTTAGTTTGGTTTAGTGCCATTATTTTAGCATACTCAATAATCACATTTTTTGGAAGCTTCTCAGTGGATTGATGTTCTTCCCCCAACATTTTCGCAATACTAATGTTCTCTTTTAGATGAGCAACACTTTTGAAACAGGTTTCTTTTCAGATTGAGAGGAGGAGTGTAAGTGAGATGATGTGGAAGGCTACAGGCATTCTCCCAACATTTGCAGAGACCAGGGCAGGAGGCCCACAAACGTGTTTCTAAATATGTAGAAGTTCTACATCAAACTGTTTTCATGACCCAGACTAGTTCCTCTCAGTTCTTTCATCCTCATCCAAACTTCCTTGGGTATAGACCTTCGGGATCTGGAGTCTGAAGGGGAAGCACTTTTCGTCAGCCAGCTCTGCTGTTCTGAAATTTAAATGGTTTTGGGGACCTATGTGACAAGGCACGGTGGAGGCAGGGCCTTGGTGGTGACAGGACCTGTCTGAACATATAATGGAGACTGGCCGAGTCAAATTCTCCCAAAGAGCCAGAAAGAGCAGCTTTCTTCCCCCTACCTATCACTTTTCTGACTCAGAATTTCTAGGCGGTTCTAAGATATGCCACCCACGTTTAGAGATTTGAGACAATGAAACGAACAAAAGCAGTCACTCTTTTCCTGTTTTTCCTAGACAAAGGTTATAATTTTCTCATCTCGCCATGCTACAAACACACACCACACACACGCACACCCACACCCCATACCACTCCATCCCACCCCCTTTTCTGGCTGGAGTGGCTTAGTTCAACTCAAGTATTGATCTCTAGATTTTCATCATAGCCTAAATTGTTAGCAAACATTCCAAAGCTTTTCTTAGGTGCCCCAAAATAAAATAGAACTTATTTGTATGTCAATATTTGTCATATGTGGGATCCTCTCAACTTGGGGTCCAGCGCAAAGGTCCCTCTTGCCCAGGTCTGAGAGTAGGAACAGTAAACCAAGATATGTCAATTATCTGAAGAATCACTCAGTTCTCAGGGGTTTCACTGACTCTGGCCTTTGGAAAAAAACTATATAATATTTCAATAATGATATTTCTTTTCTGATAATTTTTTTTAACAATAAAAACAACCTATACCACTCTCGTATATGTCAGTTTTAATACTTAGAGGTCACTTCAGAAACATTGGATGTCATAAGTAATGTACCCTCAAGATGTTTTACAAAATATGGTTATAATTTATGTCAAAAAGTTTTTATTGAAAAAAATGTACTTTGCATTCTATTATAAATCAAAAGACTCCTTAAGTGAATCTAACTTTAATCATAAATAGATAGTAGTTGCTTAGTGGGTAAAACATTATTAAACCATAGAATAGTTATTATTAGTTGAATTCTCATTTAGGATAATGAGACTTTATTTATTTTAAGAACACAAACTAGACCATTGTATGTGCCAACACTGAGAGAATGCAGATGGAGCTGGATAAGACAACCATCTTGAAAAATAATAATAAGTATAATAATGATAATAATGTTTTAAAAACTAACATATTTCTTACTGTGTCTGATATATTGTTTTCATTTAAAGATGGTGCGTTAACACATGTGCAAACTTTGGATTTATTGAAAAGTTGAATCTAATCAATAAATGTATTTAGAGTTCCCATTTAGGATAAAGCATACCGTTGGCTGGTATTAGGAAATTCAAAGATTGGGACGACAGTTCTTGATACTAAGAAGAATATACTAAGATAAATATATAAATTATTATAGTATAACATAAAATTGTAAATATAAAATCTTCAATAACCTTTTCTTTATGATGTTGTCATAAACATCCTGAAAGAAAGATAGCCATCTCAGATTATTAATCATATTATAGATAAGGAAGTGACTTAAATGGTTTTACAAGTTGGTAAAATAGGGGACTGGCATTGGAACTCTAAGTCGTTAGATTCCAAATTGAGTGCTTTTCAATCACTGATGTTTTCTCTTTCAGATGAGACATTACATTTTACAGGGCAAATATTTTGGTTCTGGCTAAATCTCTGTTTTTAGCTAATGACAGTTGATTTTAAAGAATTGAAACTTATTTTAATATAAGTAAGCAAAGTATTATTAAATAACATTGTCATAAATCAATTATGGATCCCATAAATGAGGTAGAGATTAGATTAGCCAAGCTGTTTTCTCAATAGGAGTAGACTAGTCTTAGGGCACTTCTCAGGCAAGAATTGAGGTTGCTGAGGGTTTTTTTGTTCTATAGGCCTATGTTTTGTAAAGCAATTAATACAAGGTTTATACTTGGTAAGTGCTATATATAATATGTATGTGTATATAATATATATATGCAGTTATTATTATTATTATTATTAGTTCAGTGGAGAGCCAAGTAAACCTTTAGCTCAAAGAGAAATCTCAGACTGCAAACACCAAGCTCTCTGCCCTGCAGGGGAGGGGGACAGATATCTCAAAAAGTGCCTCTTACCCAGAGCCAGGGATATTTGCTAGTGGGAGACTCATGGCAGCGATTGGCTTCATAGTTTCTAATTTATCCTAAATTCTTGACTGTCAAAGAGAAAAAGACAAAAGAAGAAGAGGAAGAACTCTTGACATACTGTGCTAATAACCGCCCTAGTCTGGCATCACCCCCAGCTCTATGTGAGGGAGGCTTCAAAACCGACGCTAAGCTCACAAAAAATGTATCTGGCGTTGCAAGGATCATCCAATTCTGGCCAATAAATAGAGAAATCAAGCTCATGGAATCTCAGTATCATCATTTTACAGTTTTTTGTGGATGTAATTGTATCATTTTCCCCTTTATATTGTATTTCTGCAAGGAACTCTCTGCTTTGTTTACAATCAATATACTGCCTTATTCTGATTTAGTCATTTTCCACACTAGATTGTGACCTTTCAAGGCAGACGCCAATGTAATTTCAGTATCCTCTTGTCCTATAATAATGCTGTACACATACTGTTAACAAACGAATGGTTAATAATTTTAAGTAGGTCATACCCAAGGAGTCCAACAGACAATTTCATAAAATTATCCAAACACTTTAAAAATAATTGAGTGAACATGGTTCTGTTACATAATCCAAATACATATGAATACTATAACAAAAATGGAGAAACAATCCATTGAAAACTGCAAAAGAAGCACTGGCATTATAAGCATAGTTTTCAATTTGTAGATTCTACAAAGATCTGAAGGTTATAAGAACAGATAAAACAATTAAGTTTTTGTTGTGATAAAAAGGCCTCAAAACTTAGAATCAAAACATTTTCTAGTGGCTGTGGTATTCTTTGTAAGATGTAATTTTACTGCTTGTTTCGAAACCATTAAACTCTTCATGTGACATGTGGGAGTTGATGTTTGGGCCATTGTATTCTAGCTACTGTGTGAGGTTTTATATAAAGTCTCCTACCTCATATTTGTAGGACTGAGGGCTGTACGCTGAAGTTAGGTTTCAAAATCACATACATATTCAGCTTATCCTGGGTCTGTGCAATTAAACTGTTTATCTTCAGTTCACACTGGAGTAATGTTAGGTCAGTCTTTTCTTCCAGAAGACAATTTAACAGTTGGCTATGTCTTAAGTGTTATTCAGTGTTAAATAAAACGTCAATTTCCATTAAACAAAGGACTTATTAGAGGCATGTTAAAACAATCCAACTCATTCTTATTTTATTAGAAAGCATTTATTTAAACCTAATTTTCTCTGTAAATCAAATTATTTTCACTGTAAATCAAATATCTGTTCAGAATTATTAGAATTCCTTAGAATCTTACAAAGATAGAACATCAGGTAAATAATACTTTTTCTCCCACTTATCTTTTAAGTGTATGGACTCTCTCTTTACCACCTTTGACTAGTAGAATACAACAAAGTGGTACATGGAAAATATTTACGAATTATTCCTTGACTGAATAAATGAATCCTAACAGAGAATATTTCTCTGCCCACAGCTTTTTCTTTTAAAGATGAAATGTAACGATATTTAAGTTGATAATTCGATGTCATTCTGTCCATTATTTTTGAGGGAGTTAATTCTGCCCTTTGCATAAGACTGGAACTACAATGAGGCTTTCCTAGGCTAATACAACCATTTCAATTAAATGTCCATATGCAAATTAGGTGGGATACTGGTCTTCATCCAGGTTCTGATGTAGTGCAGCAGAGCCTTACATGAGCTATGCTGTAATTGTTGGATCAAGGAATCCTGAAAGAGAATCAAAATCTTTAGGAAATTAGCTAGGCATAGTAGTGTATGCCAGGAACCATATACAAATGTATGCCAGGAACCATATACAAGTTCTAATTTCCCAGTATTTGTTTTCAGTGTCCCCCATGGTTACAAGGTAAATTGAGAAGCAAAATAATTACAAGACAGTATAATTTGTTAGTGAGCAGACCATTTACAAAAGTAAAAGTCTGAATTCAAATTTCCCTTCTCCCTAGTGTTCATATAGTTGGTGTTTGTGAAATGTTCAATGCTTGCAACACTATAACACAGTACAGAATAAATCAATGAAAAGTAAAATTGGCAATGTCAAGATTGCATGAAACCAATAATATGATGCTGGACAACTGCTAGAATCCAGTGCTAACCTAGTACCCTGTAAAGGTATAGTGGAGTTAGAATAGACACACATGCCAAAAAAAAAAAAAAAATCACTAATCCTTGAGTAAACAAAGAAAATAAATTGTAGTGTGTGTGCATACGATTGTGTGTGCATGTGTGTGTGTGTGTGTGTATGTGTGTGTGTGTGTTTACCAGGTGAATTTTTGGAAAAAGTTGTATGAGAGATCACTAGATGTTTCAAAAGAGAATATTTTGACCATTAAAGAATTAAAATATCTGATAAAAATGCTGATAAATTTTTATTATGCATGAAAATATGATTTTTGAGAGGTAATTTAGAATTGAAAGTCAAACGCAATATTCAGGCTCTTAATTTGTCAGAAAAATTATTCCTCAATAAAGACAAGTAAATATTTTATTTATTCATTATTCAAATATTAAGTTCATTTTTGTAATAACTCATTTTGCTAAATACAAAATACTTTGGAAGTTTTAGTTTTATTTTAAAACTAAAATCTAAATGAAACTATTTTAAAAATTGTTTACTTGAGTACTCAATTTAAATGTTAATTTTTTCAGTATTGTTTTCAAACAGCAAAACACCCTACATACCTAAGCATGATGCTGATGGTGTCCAAAGGTATGGGCAACTATTACATAACTTTTCTTTTTAAATTTTATTTTATTATTAATTTCAAATATACAGTACATTGGTTAGACATTTATATAGTTTATAAAACGATCCCCCTAATTGCTCTTTCTCTCCTCTGGCTCTCCACCTAGCCATTACATTACTGCTAACTGCATGAGGATGCTCTTCATCCTCATGACCATCTATCAACTACTCATTTGTACTTCTTTAACCCTTCACCCCATTCTGTTTTTAACTCTCACCCCCCAACCACTAGGGCTCCATTCTCAACTGAATACACACAGGTTTTGAGACTGGCACAACCATGAAGAGTGGGGATGTAAAACAGAAGACAGATATTAAAACTTAAAAAAAAACTCAAGAAATTTGTCCAGCATCATGATGTGAGAGCCACATTTATTTTAATTTATAGAAGTGCTTCTCAAAATGTTGTCCACCCACAGTCAGCACTAGAAATAATGAATCAGAAATCTCTGAGTGTGATACCATGAAATCTGCATTATTTTACAAAGTCTAAGAGATTCTTATGTGTATAAATTTTGAGAACTGGTTAATTATAAATATCACCCATATTCTTCTTACTATACTTTGTTTTACCTAAAATTCTTAGGAGATGAGCAAAATGTTCTAATTTTTTTCCCCCAAAGATCTTTGATCCTATTTTAAACATCTGAATTATGATCAGTCTCTTGGGACATGAAGTAAATTTTTATCCATCAAAACAAGAAACAGATTTCACCTTACCACATGTTTTCATTATATTCACTTCGAGGGTCATTGTTATCACATTATTTGATGTCATATGCCATTTGACACAAGATGAAAGTTACTATTTTCTTATTATCTAAGAAATACCAGTAGACTCTTTGATTGCTTGCCATCTGTTATTTTTGTTTTATTATAGGTATGAAAGCCACTTGTGGTTTTTTCCTCTCACTTTTTAAAAGATTAAGTTATTGGGTGACATTGGATAATAAAATTACATAGGTTTCAAATGTACAATTCAATAATACATCATCTGTATATCACATTGTGTGTTCACCACCCAAATTCAAATCTTCCATTACCATATATTTGACCCTTTTTATCCTTATCTACCTCCACTCCTCCCTCTTTCCATCTGGCAATCACTAAACTGTTGTCTGGGTCTATGAGTTTTTGTTTGTTTGTTTGTTGCTTTATATTCCACATAAAATGAAATCATATGGTTCTTAACTTTTTCCGTGTGACTTATTTCACTTGGTATGATTATCTCAAGATCCAGTTATGTTATCACAAATGGCAGTATTTCATCTTTTCTTATGGCTAATATTCCATTGTATATATGTACCCCATCTTCTTTATCCAATCATCCATCGAAGGACACTTCAGTTGTTTCCATGTCTTGGCTATTGTGAATAATGCTGCAATGAACATCAGTTTGCATATATCTTTACAGATAAATGTTTTCAAAATTTCGATGTAGATATCCAGAAGAGGGATTGCTGGGTCATATGGTAATTCTATTATTAATTCTTTAAGGAACCTCCACACTGTTTTTCATAGTGGCTGTACCAATTTACATTCCCACCTTTTTTTCCCACAACTTCTCCAACACTTGTTATTATTTGTATTGTTGATGATAGCCATTCTAACAGGTGTTAGGTAGTGTCTCATTGTGGCTTTGATTTGCATTTCCCTAATAACAAGTGAAGTTGAGCGTTTTCTCATATGACTGTTGGCCATTTTGTTGGGAGTAGTGTCTATTCAGGTCCTCTGCCCATTTTTTAATTGGATCGTTTTTTTTTTTTTTCGTTGTTGTCGTTGAGCTGTATGAGTTCTTTATAAACTTTGGAGATTAACCCCTTACTGGAGGCGTTGTTTGCAGATATGTTCTCCCATTCAGAAGGTGGCCTCTTTGTTTTGTTGTTGGTTTCTTTTGCTATAGAGGCTTTTTAGTTTGATATAGTCCCATGCATTTATTTTTGCTTTTACTTTCCTTGACTTTGAGGTTGAATTCATAAAATCCTCTCTAAAACCAAGGTTCATGAGTTTAGTACCTATGTTTTCTTCCATGCAATTTATTGTTTTAGAAAGCTTTTCCACTAAGATTAGGAACAAGAGAAGGATGCCTACTCTCACTGCTCTTATTCAATATAATATTAGAAGTCTTAACAGAGCAATCAGGAAAGAGATATAAAAGGCATCCAAATTTGGAATGAAGTCAAATCGTCAATTTTTGCTGATGACATGATTCTTTATAAAGAAACCCTAAAGACTCCACCAAAAAACTATGAGAAATAATAAACAAATACAGTAAAGTTACAGAATACAAAATCAATGTACAAAAATCTATTGTGTTTCTATAAACTAACAAGAAATTTCAGAAAAGGAAATGAAAAAAGCAATTTCTTTTGCAAATGAAACAAAAAGATAAAATACCCAGGAGTAAGCTTAACAAAGGATGTGAAAGATCTATACACTGAAAACTACAAGACATTATTAATAGAAATTGAAGAAACAAAAAAAATGGAAAGATATTTCACGTTCATGGCTTGGCAGAATCTACATAGTTAAAATGGCCATATTACCCAAAGCAATATACAGATTTAATGCAATCCCTATCAACATCCCAATGGCATTTTTAAAAAAAGAAATAGAACAAAAAAATCAGCAGATTTGTATAGAATTGCAAAAGATTGAATAGCCAAAGCAATTCTGAGAAAAAAGAACAAGGCCAGAAATATCATACCGTCTGACTTTAAATTTTACGACAAAGTGACGATAATCAAAACAGATGATGTCGGCAGAAAAACAGACACACAGACCAATGGAACAGAATTGAGAGCACAGAAATAAGCCCCTATATATATGGACAAATAATTTTTGACAAAAGAGCCAAAACGTATAGTGAAGAAAAGAATACCTCTTCAATAAATGATGCTGGAAAAATTGGAAAGCCACATGCAAAAAAATGAAACTAGACTGTTGTCTGTCACCATACACCAAAATGAACTCGAAACAGTTTGGAGATCTAAATATAAGCCATTTGTGTTTTTTGTTATGTCTTTATAATTTAAACTTCATGAAGCTCCCCAGTAAGGTGTACCCACTTGCCAGTCTACCACACATTAGTTACATTTAAAGTTATCTGTAGAATATTGTTCACTTTCCACCATTTTTAAAATTTTTCATCACTTTCTAATTATTTTCCTATGGTTTATAATCATTCTGTGTCTTTTCTACTTGAAAAATAAAAAACACATTCTTCCTCAATAAAATTGTCAACACAAATTGTCAGGTTCTTACTTGATATTTTTAAAAACTTTAGCATGTTGTCATACTGGTTTTGACAATTTAGATAAATGATCCAAGAACAATTTCTGTGTATGTATATATGTGCATATTTTATGTGTGTGTGTATACACACAAACCCACACATATGATCGGAATTTAAAAGTTACTTAATTGGTTGATTAAAATAAAAGTTTAAAATTAAAAATAAATTCAATGATTAATGTCGAACTTAAAATTAAATTTCAAACTCATAGAAATGTTGCAAAAATAAGAGTAGTACGAAGAATACCTACATACCCTTAACTCAGACTTATCTCCTTTTCTTCCTTAGACTTATCTCTTTTTAACATTTTGTCTCATCATCATCTCTCTCTCTCTCTCTCCACACACACACACACACACACACACACACACACACACACACACATACACACACGCATATATATATACCTCTGTGTGTATATGTGTGTATATGTATGTATATTCTATATCATTTGATAGTATACATGGTCCTTTAGCTTTAAATATTTCAGTGTGTATTTACTAAAAATATAGATATTCTCAACAGTTATCAATTTCAGTATATCTAATATGTTAGAATACTTTTATCTACCACAAGTATTCCAATTTTGTTAAAAAGCCCTAAGTGTTCATTACAAATTTGTGTTTTCTTCCTTATAAAATCCAGTCTAGCATCAGCTTTCGCATTTAGTTTCATGAATTAAACTTTTCATCTGAAACATTTTTACAGTCTTTCAATATCAGAATTTTTGAAGATTTTTTTTTTAGCACTGTTCTTCCTTTTGGATTTGTCTGATGTATCTCCTCCTGATTAGATTCAGATTGTGCATTCTTGACTAGAATGATACCTAACTGATGTATCTTGCTCAGGGAATCACCTGTGGAGCCACACAGGTGTATCTGTCCCTCATTAGTGATAACAGTTTTGATGATTGGATGGAGGAGTTGTCTGATTTCTCTACGCTATGGTTACTACACTTTCTTCAAAGTAGTAAGTACTCTGTAGGGAGCCACATTAAGATCATGTGAATATGCTACTTGTCATCAAAATTTCCCTCTGGATTTAGCATCCATTGATGCTTCTTACCTCTACCAATCTTTATTATGATGATTGGAAAATAACAGCTGAGCAGTTCCTACTCTATGCTATTTTCCTATAAATAAGAGGTCTTCCTCCTCACCTTCCCACTGATCTGTTTGCTTATTTATCCTTCTTTAAATTTATAATTTATTATTATCCTTAATTATTTTGATGCTCAATGTGACCCATATTTTGCCAGTGGGAGACCATTTAAACTGGTTCCTATATCCTTGTGACAGGCCTACAGAATTTTTTTGAAGATGTTCTTACTTTCTAGTATAACAAGATATTCCAGGCTCATCCTCTATCAATCTTGCTCCAGCCCTAGACTCCAAGAAACTCAGAATTATTTTATTGGGAAGTAATATTAAAGATGTAATTTCTGGTCACTGTATGCTTATTTTTATTGTGATGTCTTTACTTTTAGGCCCTTTCAGCAGCCAGAGCAAAAATGCACATGCATGCATGCACACACGCACACACACATAAACATTCTCATAGCTACATATACTGACATACACATGTATCATGTGCACATGCACATGCACATGCATCATACACACACACATATTTTAGAAAGCAGGAGCTTTCACAGGAACCTAAACTTCTAACCCATAGCCAGAGGTTTTTTTCTCACTTTCTCCATTTCATATCTGGTGTGTCTTTTCTTCCACAATGAAAACCCTGGCTCCCAACAATATTAACATATGTACTCAATCCTATAACACATCTAAAATAGTTTCAGAATTGCTTCATTCATAATTATTAATCAGATAATTCTGACATCAGATTAATTATTATTCAGGTATATCTAATAAACAGCTGATCTTAAAAATAAAGAGGTTGTAAAGTCTAAAAAAAGAAAGGCATTTGAAAGGTATAGGTTAAAGGAAGTCAGTCCATAAAATGCTGACCTTTCATCAAGTACTGATTTTTCTGCTTTCCTGTGGGACCATTGAAGAGTGAGTGATCTCATAGATTTCCACTAATGTAATGACCTATAGCTTCTGCCCAACATTTCTGCCAGTTATGGAGACTTCCCTATGGTATTAATAATG
This sequence comes from Pteropus medius, assembly GCF_902729225.1. Taxonomy (NCBI): domain Eukaryota; kingdom Metazoa; phylum Chordata; class Mammalia; order Chiroptera; family Pteropodidae; genus Pteropus; species Pteropus medius. The sequence continues at coordinate 1,760,289 of NW_024347731.1, read as the reverse complement.
CGCTTACCTGTTTTCTTATGCTAGGTTGACAGCTTGTTCATGTCCCTTGGCCTTGACCTTGGCTTTGACATCCACCGGAGGTAGGCAGGCTGTCAAAACTATATCAGAATAGTGCAAAGACCGTCTGGCAGCCAGCATCTGGGATAGCTATGGCAGCTCCTGCAGATTTGTATTTTCTGTGTGATTATTCAGCTGGCTCCCCCCATCCTCAAATATTAGAATACATCCTAATGATAGAAGGCTAATACATGTAATTAGAGAGGCGTGAATTTTTGCTTTTCCCATCCCATCTGCATCAGCTTGAGTACCACCACATTACTCATTGGGAGTCATAAACCCTGACCTACGGGATACCCAAAGGGCTCCAAGGGTAGGGGTGGACAGCTCGGAAGGGGGCCAACATTGCTTCTGACCTTGAGTAATCAAATCAGCCCAAGTGAGAGTTCTATTCTGACTCTAAAATAATAATAAAAAAAAGACTTTCAAAGGTTCTACTTTTATATGTTTCCATGAGATCCATTATTTTTAGCTATGTTTACTTTTTTTACATTTTTAAATTTAGGGAGCAGTATAAGTGTAGCAATGTAACAAAGCAAATTAACAGTTTCCAAAAAGGACTTAAAAAGTAAAAAAATATGAAAATGTATATTGGAAAAATATCCTTTAGCTATAATTTTCATACTGAAAATAGAATACATTAATGTTCATCGTTAATAATTAGGAGTAAGACAAGTAAAACAAATTCAGAACTGAATTTGCGTCCCATTGTTTCTTTCTGGAAATAGCTTCCACCTAATTAGCTTTATAATTTGGGCAACTTGGTATTCTAAACAAATGAGGTGGTATATATGAAAACAGGTGTAGAAAGATCTTTGTCTTTGAAATTCTTACTATCTATTTAACAAAAGCAAGAAAATTGACTGAATTTAAAAAGATAACAAATGATGAATGAAAGCTTCCGAAAATGTCTCTACTCATGTTCCTGATATTGAGGGGAGGTTCCCAGAATATATCCCCAATAGCGACATTATACCTGAAGGCTATCGTAACCCTCTGGCCTCCACAATCATGACCACGGTAATGTCTGAAAATGGAGAGACGTTGTATGGAGGAACAGAAGGAAAGAGGGAGGAAGACAGGAGGGAAAGAAAGGAGAGCAGAGAGAGGGAGAAATAGAAATAAATTCAATGATTAATGTCAGACTTAAAAGTAAATTTCAAACTTGGTTTAGTGTTTTAGAGAGAGAGAGAAAGAGAGAGAGAAAATAGATGGAAAGGACCAAATAAAGGCCTAAAAATGGAATAGGAAGAAAATACAGTGAAGTAGATTTACTTATTTATTTAGTATTCAGCGAGGGTTTTCTTTTCTCTCTAAAGAAATATAAAGCCATGTCACAAATAATTAGCAACAAAATTACCTGTCATTGGCCTCATATACCTCATTTCCCCTCCCATAATGTCTCTTCTTGTAATTTATTATCTTAGTAATCAACCACCTCATTCTTTCAGTTGTACGGTTGGGAAACCTTGAGATCAGCCTCCTCTCCTCTCTTTCTCTTACATCCCACATCTGCTAATTCTGTTTAATCCACACTCAGAGCAAGTATCTAGAATCCTGTCATTTCTACCAGTATCACTCTGGTAAAAACTACTATCATTATATACCTGGAGTTTTGCTTTTAGCTTCCTAACTGGTTTCGTGCTTCTGTCCCTGCCACCCATCAGTCAACGTCTCAGTGAAGCAGGAGGAGACAGTCTTTTAAAAACATCATGCCACTCTTTTGCTTTAAAAAAAATGTGGCTTTCCATCTCAGAGTGAAAAGTAAAGACTTTACTATGGCTCCTATCTCTTCGACTTTTCTACCTGCACCCTCTGCAGCCACATCACAGCTATCTTTCTGACCTCAATGGCTACCATTCTTCCCTTTTCTCTTGTTCACTCTGTTTAGCATTTCTCAATCATATCAAAAGTGTTCTGACTTCAGGAACTCTGCAGTTGCTGTAGTCTATACCTTCTCTCTGAAAATCTTCCTCAATTTTGCTCAGTTAACCTTATGTCAGTGAAGTCTACTCTGATCATCTATTCAGCAGCATCTAACATATATATTTTATTTGTTTACTTATTCATTATCTGCTTCCCTCCACTAGAAAATGTGAATTTAAGAGAGCAGAACTTTGCTAGTTTTATTCAGTTCTCAGTTCTTAGGACCTAGAAATGGTTGGATTCGAGATATAGGCAACATATAGCAGGTGCTCAGTAATTATTAATTGAATGAGATAATGAATGATTAGAACAGGCAAAGATAATTAGAACATAGGCAAATGGTTAGAACATAGGCAAAATTGCAAAGGAAGTTTAGTTCATTTTTGCTTTCCTTTAATCCCCTTTTCACTCTCTTATCTCTCTCCTTGAAGGCAGTGTGAGAAAAAGAACATGGAATTTAGGATCAAAGATTTGTGATTGATTCCTGATTGTATAAAATTGGACAACTTACTTATCTTTCTGAAATTTGGTTGTTTTCTCCTACAAAATAAGAATGATAATTTTACCGTTTAGAATTATTACAAATATTGAATAGTATTAAAGATATAAATTATCTAGGACAGTTTTGAGCACATTAAGACATTCGCTTAATTTCCTTTTCTTTTTTTTTCCTCTTTCAGAATCCCTTCTATTTTACTTAATGCTGTTTTAAGTAATGCTAGTCCATATTAAGTAATAAAGTTCATATTAGACTTTATTAGTAGGTTGAAATAAATAAATAAACCTGTTATCTAGTGTATAGACAAACATATTGGAATATAATTTTGGTACATCATGGGCTTAAAACAAAATTAGTCATAGCCTTAGTATTTTAGAGTTAACTATACAGCAGACTATACACTGAAGTATCCTTTCTAGCACTGTTTTTAAATAGTAAATATAATCATTTTTAGGCCTTAAAATTTTAGGTTTTTCCACTATAAAATCCATATCTTCTGCCAAGCCACATAATTCTTCCCCATCCCCTGAGTAAAATTTATTAAATGACAATTCTTATTAAGGTAACTGTAGTCTATCCTCAGAAAATCTATTTAGGGGCAAGAATGCTTTGCCAAGGTGTACAGTAAAAATTTGTTTCTGTAATTTTATGTGAGACAAGCATTTGTTGCCTAGGTCACATTAGGATTAATTTTAAAATCTCAGAACAACTGGGAGGGGATTTTGACATTTCAGTGTACACTTAGGTAAGATGAACATTACCAGGAAAAACTTTAACATTACTTTAATTTATGGATATACTATTTGGAAACTTCTTTAATGTAGCTTTAAAATAAATCCTGTCCTTATATTTGTCATTCTAAGTGAGTGAGTTGCCATACATTGTTTTAATTTCCATAAAACTGCCTATTTCAGTGTTTGGATTTGTGGCGCACATGCAAGAAAGAGAGAGCACGTTAGAGAATTATCAGAGAGAATTACTTCCTAGTTATGTTCAAAGAGTCATCTTATGAGATTCAGCTTTAGATAAAATATCTGAGTCATTTGTTTACAAGCTTTTCCTCCCATTGATCTGTTATCTATGATGGATAAACACAACACAATGGAAGGAAAAGAGAATTTGAGCCAAAGAGGTTATTTAACTTACTGCTTGACCAAAGTCTGTTAATGTGCATTACATGATTTATAAGGCAATGTCCCAAGTGTCACGCTGAGTTTTTTACAAGAGATTGAGAGTATTTTAGTTTACATTAAAAAGGCAATGGTAAGCTGTTTTTGTAGATAATAATGTGGCATAAATCCCGATTAATTATCATGAATTCAATGCTATCATCGTCTGGTTGATAAATGATTCCTTAATAGTGATGAAGTGTACAGCCTTAGCTCCTCTTTAAGACTGGGGCAATTTGACATTTTATGACTTGTATAGAAGCTGCAGAAGAGATATTGATGTGTTGTATAGTATTTATCTTTCTAATATTTCTTACATTTATTAATTGATTGTAGCATCTCAAAATCTTTAAAGTGAAGAAGTGTATGTGTATTTACTTCTAAGGTGGAGAAGATGCCTGTGAGATACATGGGTAAAGTGACCTAATACCTGAGCTAGCTATAAAAAAGGTCTAGGATAGAGCCCTAGATATCATGAATCCAGAGTTCTTTTACTCTAGAAAAAATTAAGCAAACTTATCGTAACCCATTCTCCTCCACAAAATAGAACAGTTGTCCCAGATCAATGATACTCAAGTCATGGCATCTGGAGCCCTAAATTTCACAGAGACACACCAGGGCTGCCTCGGGACACTGGGTCTTTGAGTTTCCTTCTATAATCAAAGCAATCTTAATTTTGTCTAGTTATAAATCAGGACTCCATATAAAATTTACTTTAAAAATAGATTCTACTTTTAAAAAGCAAAGTTATAAAACCACGTACAAGATTCTGGTTCCACCCTGCTCTGTGGTTATCTTATTTGTCAAAGATTGCAGAGGGAGCTAGTGGTAGGTCAAAAAATAAAATTCTTATATCAGAACAAAGAGTCAAGATTTTCTCTGGTACATTTAGAATTGTAAAACTAAGGTAAGTTTGTTTGTTTTTGGTAACAAAAAAAAGCTGTAATGGTTTATTTTAGCAATGAGCAGAATTAGGGCCAGACAATTTATATGCCTTTATCTTATTTTTATTTTTAGTCGAAGTTCCAGTATACATTAAAGTCCCATACAAGAGGCTACTTTCTCTTTAAGATAAGCTTTCATTAAAAAAAAAAATTTTTTTTTTTTTTTTTGGATTCAGGGTGTAAGAGGTATACAAGTTTAACCTGAAACATCCTGTCACAGGGTGTAAGAGGTATACAAGTTTAACCTGAAACATCCTGTCACACCAGAAAGTAAGCAAGCAAACTATCAAAGACTGTTGGAGGCATGACAAAAAGACTTTAGAGCCATTCTGAAAAAGCATTTACTGGCCTGTGGTGAAACAACTTGAACAACAAATAATAATACTATCTGCAATGGATTGAGATACATCAAATACTTTTAAATCTATGAACTCATAAGCCCCTCATTTTTCAGTTTTAGAGGATACTAGTGAACCAATTTATTACTTGATGTCAGTTAAATAAAGAGAAAATAACGACTTATTCTCCCCTTCCCTTAGGACTACCCTTAGGTATAATAATAGTTGTCGAGGAAAAGTTTATTACTTCTAAAATCCTTCAGCCTGTTAATAAAATAAGAAGTTATAAAATTAGAATATCATAATTTTCAGTGGATCAAGGCAGTGGTCATCAATGGTTGCTACAATCTCAAAAAAAAAAAAAAAGAAAAAAGAAAAGAAAAAGAAAAAAAGAAACAGCCAGATATTATGGACTCCTGATGGAAGCAAACAACAATCTATGAATTAGCCTTTCCAGAAAACTGAATATAAGTCAGTTTTCTGAACAAGCTCTCATATCTAGCTAAAAATTTACAGGAAACACAGGGGATAGAGAAACACAATAAATGACATATGGATATGTAATCAGCAAAATTCAGACTATAGGTAACTATATAATAACTCTCTATAAAGTATCATAAAGAGATAAATTGTGAGTGAGAGAAAGAAGGAGAGAGAGGAACTATATACATTAAGAGTCTCAAAACACATATCTGCTTAAAACATATCAACCTTATTTCAATCATGATTCAAATAGTATTAAGGGACAATTGAGGAAATTTGAATTCTGACTGAATATTTTGGGGTATTAAAAAGTCAGTGTTAAAAATTTTTGGTGAGAAAGAAGTATTGTAATTATGTTTAATAAAAAGAATCTTTTCAAGATATGTAATGAAACATTTATGAATGATAATATTTGATGTCTGGAATTTTATTCAAATAATCTTGGTTAGGGGAATGAATTAAAGTATGAATAAAATACAATTGCCCATAAATTAATAATTGTTGAAGCTGGGCGATACTGATTACATGGTGATATATTACACAATTTTTTATACCTTTGAATATGTTTGAAATTTACTATAATATAAATTTAAAAGGTAGTATTAAAAATCAAAGTAAGGCTTTATTCTTAACTAAAATTCTAATTCTGAGTTATTTTCACTTTTAGTGTCAGTACAAAGTCTCCACATGTGGGTAATTTTTAAGAAGGACCATCAAGCTATCCCCAAACTGAGAGCTAAGTTGCTAAGGCAACATATAAGAGCTACAGAGATATCCTCAGTCTGGTAGTGGACTTCACCTTTCAACGGTGCCTCTGATGTTATGAGTGTCAAAGACACTTACCTTCTATTTCCAAAAGGTGAGCTTGTGATTACCTCAGAACTGGGGGTGGTGAGATAAATTACAGTGGGATGAAGGTGGTCATGCAAGCCAAGTCTGTCACATGATCTCAAGAACAGGCAGTCATCCTATTTTTGGACCACACAAAGGCTGATGTACATGAAGTTGTCCATGGCCCACACAATGAGGAGCCAGCATGGCCTCTCAGCCTGGGTATGCTATGGCTTTCCATCACGGGCTAAGGTTAGTCTGTAGCACTGCTTTTTTGTCTCATATACTGACTTCTTAAACTGCTTGGCAGTCCCCAAAGGCTGGCCTTAATTCTTTTTACTGAATCCCCACCTATTAGAACCCTCTTCTCCAACTCTCATTCTTCCCTAAGATAGCCATCATCCGGAATCTCTGCCTACAACCTAGGCTGATATTCCTTTGGGTGGCAGGAGAAAGGGGAAGGAGATATTTGTCCTTAATTTGCTTTTATATTCTGTCAGTGTGGCCCCAAGTCTGTGCCTAACTTTTTTTGGATGTTTTGTTTGATTCTTCAATGCCCAGTTTGGAAGTTAAAAAACTGAACATGAGTCTTTTCTTGTTTTATTTATTTTTTCATTCATTTGTGATAATCCTACTCCTCTTTGGAGCAATGTAGATGGTACTGATGGACTACAGGAGAATTGGAGAAAATAAGATAATAAAGATTTATATTTTGAAATAATTCTCACCATATCACAGACCACCCAAAGAGACTGCATTCCAGGTCAGAAAACAGGATTTAGCAGGATTAGCAAACAGGAGTTTATTGTAGCTTATTGATTTTTATTTGTTTGTTTAAGTAGCAGATGCCTTGCTGTGCTCCAGGAGTGTTAGATAAATAATGCATGTTCCCTGTCCCTGTGGATCTAACAGTCCATGATACTTTAGATACCACATAAAAGATGTGCCCTGAGTAGAAATGGCAGCTCCGAGAAGCAGCGCTTTAACTCAGCTTCGTGAAAAGCTCGCTGGTGTGAGGAAACTGACTTTGTCTTAAAAGATGAGAAAGATTTAGTCAGGTTTAGAAAGGCGAAAGAGCATTTTTCTCATGGAGTGAGTGGCAAGAAAAGGCATGTTGGATTAAAGTAGAGTGCTCCAGGCCAGTAACTAAGATCAGCTTTGTTTATTTGAACATGAAATATGGACCAGGAATAAGTGGACAGGTTATGTGCTTGTGACTTTTGACCAATAATGGTTAGGAGCAGGAGAGTAACATGACCTGATGTGTTTTTTAGGTAATTTCCTCTCATCATGTGAAAAACAAACTCCAGGATGCAAGCCTAAGTCCTGGCACAGCTGTTATGGGTTTGAACCAGGACAGAACCAAGGAGAGATGGAGAGGAGGAGACAGTTTTGAGGAAGATGTTTTATTGATAGACGTCCAGAAAGGAGTTCCGCAGGCTCTCATTGACACCCTTCTCTTGCCTCCGTATCATACTGGCAAGAACGAGTTAGAGGCCTTAGACTTTCTCTTGCTCCTGGCAAGAAACTCTCCCTCCCCTTTCTGCTCCCCAGCACTCCCAGCCTTACCATCATTATTTGTGTTGACACCATCAGTTAAAATCTCATTATACCCTTTATCCCCATTTACATCAGTCACACAATAAGCCCAGGAACTCCCAGGTCATTCTTCATCTCCAGATTCTAATCCCCATATGGCTTTTTGAGCAATGAGACACTCCTTTTCCTTCTGGCATACCCTATACATTTCCCCCCAAATTAATTTTTTCTCATAGCATTCAGACATGCTATATATTTTACTTATTTATTTAATTGTCTTGCTCCCTGATGGTTCCCCTAACCCCTCTAGCAACACACACACACTAGAATACAAGCTCTGTGATGGTACCAGTTTTTATTTGTTTGCTCGTGGCAATATTTGGCACAATAAACATTTATTGAGTGAGTAAATTTAAAAGTAGAATTAATAATAGGGCTTGTCTATCAATTTTACTAAGAGAATAAGGGAAAGAGAGCAGTTGAGATTGATTTCACATTTTTGGCTTAGATGACCTGATACTATAATTATAAATATTTGCTAAAATCAGAGGTGGTTTCCTTCTATAGGCTGTACTAATTTTATTTTATTTTTTTAAAATTTGGTCAGAGAGCATTCTCATGGGATTTTGCAAACAGTGGAATTTATTTGTTGCCATCAGTGAAAATTGTTTTGGGGTAAAACTTCACAGAGAGCTAAGCATGACTATTTTCAGTACAATAGTCAACAGAAACAATTTTTAAATCTCATTTCCCAAGAAGGTGGAAAATCATTAATTATATGTTAAATATTGTGGGGCTTCAGGCTATTGATAAATTTGTCTGCATGCTGAACTGGAACATTGCATCAGGAAATGAGAAAGAAAATGAAGAAGGAAAAGAGTTTTGGGAAGAGAAAGGTAAGAGGTCATTTTTTTTTTTTGACATTTCTAAAGAAAGACAAACTCGACAAAGGACAGTAGACAGATATAGAAGCAAAAGAAAATGGGAGTAAGAAAACTGACAAGTGACATTAAGCCCTGCCTTAGTCAAACACAGAATATCCATATTATGAGGTATGCTTCAAGCTATTATCTTATTAGTCCATAAGAAATTACTTGATACCTGACTTTTCAATAAAAATATCCCTCTGACTCCATTCACCACCAAATATACAATGTATTTGCCAATACACATGCATAAAAACATATCCAAGATTTTCTATGAAAAATTTTATACCAGCATCTTATTTATTCTGGTTATTGAAGAATCATTATATATAATTATATGTAAATGTCTAGAAAAATAGGAAGGTTAAAAATATGTGTATCCAATTAGGAAGGAAAGGTAAGTGGAAAAGGAAAAATGAAGCTCTTATTTGTCAGCACATATAATATTTATATGCTTTAAATATATTCTCATTTAATCATTACCACCATTCTGGAAAATATCATTTTCCCAATTTTACAAATAAATAGAGTCACTGAGTTGTAAGCTGAGGGGAGGGAAATCTAATCCATGTTATCTGACTTCAAATGGACTGTCTTTACATATGTTTCCTACAGTATCTCAAAGAAAATAATTCATTTCTCTGTACTGTGTTCTGAAAGGCTCACTGTATGAAACAAAGAATGTGGTCATCATGTTTAGATTGCCAGCCCTCCCATGCTTGGTCGGCATTTACAAAATTCTACTAAATTTGGCTTAGAAGCAACACACATACTACAAGGAAGCAGTTGTTTGGTGAGTGTTTTGGGAAGGAGGAGAAAAAGCAAGAATGCACCGTGGGAGGGCAGACAAAGAGCAGAGTTCTTAATGTGTGGCGTGACTAAGAAGGATTCCAAGCTTCAGAAAATGAGTGGGAGAAATAAAGCAATACACAAGATTAACCTCCATTATAATAAAATGTAAAGACTAAGAGCTTCCACAACATTTATCATGTGCAAATATTTTAAAAATCACTTCATATTAGTATATATACCTCTTAGTCATTGGCATCAACATATTTATTCACAGCCTAAAATTAAGCAAGGAAAAAATTGTTTTTAATTCAAAAAGCACTTTTCCACAGAAGAAAAATAGTGGATAAATCATTTAGGAGAATGGAATGATGCCATTGCAGACACCATTCTTCCATTACATTGTAAGTTTAAAAGGCTGACCTACTTCGTATTTATTTTAGGCATAACATGCATAACCTTGTTTTATTTCCTAAGTTCTAAACTAATGGCTTGACTGATGAACTTTTGGAACGTTAGCATTCCTAAATATGAATTTGAGTACATTATGAGCTTGGGTTGAAGTCAGTAAACACCTATAGACACCTGTTCCAAACCAACTCTGTTCTTGGAGAAGTAGAAAGGTTTTAATCCTGTATCTGCTACTTTGTGGGGTTTGGGATAATTAGATACACTCTGAACTTTGTCTCTAACATCAGATGATTGAATAGTAAATAAGATAACATATACATGCTCAGTGGTTGGGATATGGTAGGCATTCCATGATGATAGTTGTTGTTTTTGCCTTTTATCTATTATTTGAGGATGAGTGTAGAGAAAAAAGGAGAATAGAAAGAGAAAGGAAAAGTAGAATGGAAGAACAAAAAATAAGAATATGTAGTGTTATGATAATACTTTGTGTGAAGAAATCATTTAATTTCATCAAAAACAACCTCAGAATTCAAACATTTGAATGATCTAATAGGTCATGGGATAAAAAAAAATGTACCTTACGAAATATGTCAATTAAGTGCCATTATCTTTCAGAGATGACTCAGTCTACAACATTTCAGTGTTGATCATCTCTCCATGGGGAAATGCTCCTGTATATTTCATTATTTTCTGGGGAAAATGCTTTATAATTAGTATTACTACGAATGAATCAATTACACTGCTGACATTTAAATGAAAATAGTCTTAAAAGTAAGAAACAGGGTAAAAGTTTGTTTTTAACTATATTTTGCTATCAGATTTTACATCAGTACCATCTTATATTCTTCACAATGGCTTATATCTGCAAAATTCCAAGTATTTGAATATCCATAATGAAATATATGCCATGACTTAGGGATCAAGTATTTCCAAAAATGTACAGATGAAGTTTATTTTTCTTTGTATTGATCATTTATTAAAATAATTAAATTACACACTGTGCAGTTGGCTTTCAGAATAAATTTGGTAGGTGATGTCAAGGTTTTTTTTTTTAATATAATAAAACCAAAAATAATTTCTAAAATTATAGATTTTTCTGTTATTCAAAAAAAATCTCAGAAATAATATAACTACTCTAAGGTCTTTGGGGTAAATGAGAGAAATGTGCCACAGAATATCAATTTGGATCAACAGATAATCCTACATTAGAAATATTGTAAATGTAAGAAATAATTAAATATCTGAATTTTGTTTCTTTGGGAAGTGGCTAAATGGCCTGAAGCAGTATCTTCTCGTGGCTTATAATTTATTAAACATGTTCCCTTGTCAACACACAATTAAAAAGATTAGCTACCTTTAATAAGTCAGTCAAGTTTGTATACATAATGTGCATAATGTGTTAAAATTAATTTTTACATTTTGCACGAGATTTCCATTTTCTAGACTGTACTTGCCAGGAATGAGAAAAATAGATTGTTGTTGTTTCTCATCTTTCCCCAGCATTTTCTTTCTTTGGAACCTCTAGTTATCCCAGGTTTGTAATTTATTAAATACAAAGGGAATGAATAGAATGCTTTGTAATTTTAGAGATATCAATTCAAGAAGTGCCAGAAACAGCAGATACCATGGCAAAGGCAGACTCCTGCAGTAGAAGGAAGCTCTGGAGAAAATTTCATAAATAAATGTAGAATTCTGATTTGAAATGACCTAATTCCGTTGCTATTGTTATAGGAAGCTCAAATCATCTAAAACATTATTTTTTTTTAATTAATAGGAGGTGAAAAATGGAAATGGTTAGTTTTCTATGATGTAGGAGTAGTGTCCTATAGTAAATCTATACCATATATACCATAAAGTAGCTTGATTTCTAAAGAACAGAAATGAACTCAATATTATGAGTGTTCAATGAGCTTTGTTAAAAATCTACTTTCCTTTTTATGTGTACCTCATTATTTCCTCTATGCATTCATAACAAACTTACTGAAGATGGTCAGAAGACAAGAGTGTAGGTAAAAAGAGATACTTTCATTCTGCATTCACTATTTCATGTGAAAAAATAAAGGACAAATAAGTATTATATTATTTGGTATCTATTACCAGGTGGTATCTTCTTAATGTGTTATTTAAAAAAATAAGCATTCAAAGTCTCATCTGAGTTCAGTGAAGCATAATGCCCGATCCATTAGTAATGTCCAAAGACATGGGTGAAAACAGTGTTTTTTTCTAAATATCTGCCACTGCTGACCTAGAACATTGCTAGTATTTAATGAATATTGAAAATCTCATGGGACAATCAGTATTTATTATTAATAGCTTTCTACTTCATACAAATACAGGGCTTGGAAAAATTCAATTTTTAGAATTTCTTGTTATATTGCTAACTACTAATTCTCATGCTGTCTAAAAACTATGTTTTGGTGATGCGGTAGAATGGTGAAATGAGAAAACCAAGAGTGTCTTGATAGAGGAAAAAAAATCATCTACCCTACTCATCCTCTGAAATTTCTCCCCTTTTACTCTATGTCCCCTACCCTCCTCATCTTTTTTGGTCCTTTTTACTTTCTGAACGCTATTATTTTAAAATGTTCTCATCTTTGAAGCAGCTAAATTTGAATTGATGCATGCAGTACATCAGTTCCAAGTTTATCGGCAAATACTCAGCAGGAAGCTATGCCTCAGAAGTGCACTTCGGGTTACTGGCAGCCACTATGCTTTGGAAGGCTGCCTTCCTTTTTCCTTGTAAATGATGCCACTTGAAAAGACAAATACCACTATCATTCCTGTTGAGTTAAGACACCCGTCTTCATCTAGCACACTATGATTTCATGAAAGCATAAATCAGTCTCACAAGATAAATCTCTAGATCAGCTATTCCTACTTTTGTGTCGAATCTAATTAAAAACATTAAGGAAATGCTTGTCACACATTGTTACATTGGAAAAAAAACAAGATGAAAACTTGGAAGATATGGCAATTGTAATGACGATAATTGTAATCAGAGGGTCTTCAGCCTGCTAACATCCAGAAAATCTATTTAGCTAAAAGTAGCATAAAACATGTTTTAAACATGTTAAATGTTGAAGGATTCAAATTAGTACTATGAGAAAATATTAGGATGGGTGCTGTCAAATAAATCATAAATGTATCTAATATTATAGGCATACTAAGATAATATCTCTAATGTTTTTCTTAGTTCATGATACAAGTGAGTGTTGAAAATGCTGTGTAACAAAGGTTATGTTAGAATACAAAGTCTAACAAATTACTTTGGAGGTATGATGACTTCTTTAAATTGGGCCTAATAAACAAAATATTCACTATGCTAACAGTAGTTTGCCATATGCTGAGAGTTGGGGGAGGTTGTGGGCATACGACAGGAGAGAGACCACGACTGGAACAGCAGCTGTGATTAGAAACACCACACCTGGTTCAATTTACAATAACTACCTGATGTTTTCCAAGAATTGTTCTTTTTCTGCACTGGACAAACTAGAGAAATAAATTGAGATATTCTAAGAATCAACAGCCCTGAATGTTTCAAGTCTTAATAGTGGCATTGATTCCTATGACTCAACAAAGAATATAGCACCTTTTGATTTAAATTTTTGATTAGGAGAGGGAATTCTAGGGCCTAGACTTGATACCTTCCTACCAGAATAGCTTATGCTTCTGTAGGTCAGGAGTCTGCTGAGGTGCTCTTGCTTCTTGCACAGGAAGTCTAGTTCTAGCCAACCATATGATCAAAATACAAACTGCATATTTTTGACAGAGAAAAAGGGCACCAAGAAATAAAAAAAAATTAAAATTACTTACTTTTTAAAGTATTCACTTATATTTCTGGACTTATGGCTCTTTTCAGAAAACTTTCTCAAAAATATAATTATTTGTAAAAGTGAAAAACAACATCTCTCTATATAGTACAACATTCTTATGTTAATTATATTAATCTAAAAATAAATTAAGTAGAATAATAATTATTTTGGAGGATTTTATCAATTTGATATGTAATTATTTCTGCCTAAATATTTTCAACCATACCAAGGTACCATTTTAAATTAATATTTTACAAGTTAAAACTCATCAGTGTTGTCCCTATTTATGACTAACACTTTATGATTTTTATGATTTTTTTATGTTCTTACTATTTTGCCAAATTTTAGGTGATACAGCATCATAGAACAACTCAGTTTAGTTTCATTTGTTTTCAACACCATATTCATAACAAAAATTTTGCATGTTACTACTCTGACTTCACCAAGTGCAGCTTGGTCGTTTTGTGCATCTTGCAGGTTCCAGTATGGGCCATGGTTCACTGACCAGATGGCTGTTAGTAGCAGCATCATTGCCTGTTTCTGAATGCCAGTGGCTGTTAGTAGCAGCATCATTGCCTGTTTCATCCACTCTCACTGGAGGCTTGAGGGCGTTTCGTGTTCCTAGCCTCTCATGGCTAGGCAAACATGTTTTATCAGCGAATGCCTTCATGCTCTTCTTGAAAAGGAGGTGTTAGATGCATCATCTCTGAAAACACGCTGGAGGAAAGGACGCACGTGTTTCTGGTCATCTGGCAGATTTAATCATGCATTAGAGTACAGACTCAATTTACTGCACAACATGTTTCACATACTGCTAGATGACGCAGATCTACTAAACACTTCCTGATTTATTCTACTGCAAATATTAATAATATGTTCCATACTTTATTAAAAATGAAAAGTTCAGGACAAATTCTGAATCTAAGAGCACACTGGGGCAATAAGTGTGAACCACTATCTTGGGTGAACAGGGATGTTTGGCAACAGCTAGGAACTAATCGTTAAATAATCATGTTCACGGTTTCATTGAGCCTACTGTTATTTGGGGTTATTTTAAACCTCCATTTTTCATCTTCATCTTTAGAGATAGATACATGTTTGATGGGGCCTGAAGCTTATTCAATCTGGAGAACGGCCTCTTTAAGAAAAATAAGATAAAAATACCTTATGTTTGCAAATTAAAAAAAAAAAATTAATAATAACATATAGCTGAGTTCCTCCCAGCCTGGACAAAGAGCCTGAAGTTTGTCAAGATCGTAGAAAATCTGCAATGTTGACCAGCTGACAATAAGAGTTGTCGGAATCCCCAAGAATTTGGTTTGTTTGGAAATGGCAGGCACAAGAGAAGGGGTCAGTAAAGGACAAAGTAGACAAATAAGAGAAGAACCATTTTGTGGGTGAACTAGCTGAAAAGCAAGCTAGTTGAAAAATCCAGGGGGATCAAACCTCAAACTATCTAATTAGTTCCATAATGTATTCCTTCCTAAAATGTATGCATTACCCCTTTTATTCGAGTTGCTCAGGGACTATGACTTGGCTCTGTCTGAGAATTGCACGAGAGGCCTAGACTCTATCGTGTTGGCTTAAGTCAGTTCTCTGTTTATCGTATCTATATTTGCTGTTTTAACTAAGATTCATGCCTCCTTTTTTTTTGTTGATGATTTCTTCTATGGGCAGAAGCTTTTGAGTTTGATATAGTCTCATTCATTTATTTTTGCGTTAACTTCCCTTGCTTTCGAGATCAAATTCATAAAATCCTCTCTAAAACCAAGGTGCATGAGTTTATTACCTTTGTTTTCTTCTATGCAACTTATTGTTTCATCTTATATGGAGGTCTTTGATACACTTTGAGTTAATTTTAGTGTAAGGTGACAAATAGCAATCTAGTTTCATTCTTTTACATATGGCTTTCCAATTTTCCTAGCACCATTTATTGGAGAGGCTTTCTTTACTCCATTATATGTTTTTGGCTATTTTGTCAAAAATTATCTGCCTATATATATGTAGATTTATTTCTGGGCTCTCAATTCTGTTCCATTGGTCTGTGTGCCTGTTTTTCTGCCAATACCATGCTGTTTTGATTATTGTCACTTTGTAGTATAATTTGAAGTCGAGCAATGTGATACCTCGGGACTTGTTCTTTTTCCTCAGGATTGCTTTGGCTAATTGGGATCTTTTGTGATTCCATAGAAACCTGCTGATTTTTTTTGTTCTAATTCTTTAAAAAATGCCATTGGGATGTTGATGAACATTGCATTAAATCTGTATATTGCTTTGGGTAATATGGCCATTTTAACCCTGATGTTTATTACATTATTGATGGTGTCCAAGACGTGGAAACAACTGAAATGGATAAAGAAGATGGATAAAGAATGGATAAAGATATGGTACATATACACAATGGAATATTACTGCCATTTGCAACAAATGGATGGATCTTGAGAATACCATTATAAGTGAAATAAGTCAGACAGAAAAAGTTAAGAACCATATGATTTCACTCATATATGGTATATAAAACTAAAAGCAACAAATGAACAAGACAAACAAACAAACAAAAACTCATAGACATAGACAACAGTTTAGTGGTTACCAGAGGGAAAGGGGAGAAGAGGGAAGTAAGTGTAAATGGGGTCAAATATAAGATTATAGAAGATTTGACTTTGGGTGGTGAACACACAACGCAATATAAATGTGATGTATTATTGAATTGTACACTTGAAACCTACATAATTTTATTAACCAATGCCACCCCAATAAATTTAATTTAAAATATTAAATCAAAAAATGATTCATGTATGTCAGAATTGTGCAAAGAAAGGGCTGAAGTTCCCTCCTGTGATGCTAGGACTTTGACCTCTGAGGAAGAGGCCCTCATCAACTGGTGCTGGTATCTCTGAGGGAAAATGCCGGGAGGTCATAAAGAATAGAAAATTGGCAAACTAGTACACACTGCTGTTACTAGAAGAACTGTCAGTGATATTGGTGTGCAATGCTGACAGAGACAGGAAAAAAAAATAAGAGAAACGTTTCTTTTCCTTCTTTCAGCTTTCCAGTCCCTTCTAGTTCTCCCTATCAGAAAAGCCTAACAAAAACTCAGCTGGCAAAAGAGAAACCTGGCTTGTGGAGTTCCAGATCCAAAAACAAGAGGCCAGTTTATAGCTGAGAAACAATGGCTTAATATTGAGCACACTGTTAATAGCATACATACTATTTCATTGTTCCAGAATTAATTTATTCCTATCACATATCTTATCATACCTACTATATACCAGGAGATCTAGAGATTGGTGAACAAAATGGACCAATTCTCTCCCTTCATGGAGTTTACATTCTAGTGGAGAAAAACCAAAAATAGCAATTTTAACAAGTAAAAAGAACATTTTAGATAATAAGTGCTGTGAAAACAATCACAGAGAGATTTCTTATGCTATTTATATTGTTTCATAGCAATCGTTACCTGGTTCTCCAGAGTTTTGTTCTCAGTGGGCATTTGGTTCTGAGTGGCCACAGGTAAGCACTTAATTAGCTGTTTTGCCACTTCACCTGGTACTGTGAGTTTCTAGATTTCATTACAAGGATATGAATGGGAGTTTTGCTGCTTTTAATTCTACCTCAGCAACTTAGTCATTTTCAAATACCCCATGTCTCCCTGATGGTCTATGTCTTTGTCTGTTTAGGCTGCTGTGACAAAATACCACAAACTTGGAGTTTATAAACAACAGATATTTCTTTCTCACAGATGGAAACTGGGAGTCCAAGACCGGTGGGTAACACAGTCAGGTTCTGGTAAAGGCTGTCTTCCAGGAGCAGACTGCTGCTGACTTCTCAGTATTTGGGAATAAATTCTTCACATGGTGGAAGGGCTAAGGAGTTCCATTGGGCCTCTCTTATAAGACATGAATCCCACTTACAAGGGCTTTACCCACATGAACTCGTCACCTCCCAAAGGCCATTTTCTAATTCCATTACCTTAGGGCTTAGGGTTTCAAAGTATAAAGTTGGGGGAATGCAAGCATATGAACTGCAACAGTGTATTTTTTCACACCATTTCTGGCACCAGTATCTGTATCAAGATATTTGGTTACAAGCCACTGAAACTAACTTTAGCAAAAAGAAAATCCACAAGATTGAACAGAGAGCTGAAGAAAGTAGCTTGGAGAGTGCAGAAACCAAGTATATCCAGGATATTTTGAGGCAGGAAGAGCTTAAAAGTCTCATTCATGTGCCGTTGATGGAATATATAAGCAAAATCATATTTATTTTTTTCTGTCCTTATGGCACTTTACTCAGGATTCAAAATCTGAGCAGAGAAAGAGCTCATGTGTTCCTCCCTTGGCACTCCTGGAATGGTGAGAAGAAAAATTTGTTTCTTAAAAGCTTTATTTCAGATTTCACAGGGGAGGACTGAGAAGCTTAATGCAGTGTGCCACCAAGACACCTCATCACCGGGGAGGTTACTTCTCAAAATGAAATTGGAAGGTTGTTAGGTGTGAGAAGTACATGCCAATAAAAAAAAAAAATCACTAAAGTCAACTCCACCACTTAACTGCAGTCTCCTATTAGTCCAAAAAGACTCAGGTTGACTTGATGTTAAATATTGGGTTTTAAACTTTTATGCACTATTGGGTTTTAAACTTTTTTGCACATACTTGAAAGAGTTATTACTATCTCCTTAATTAAAATAATTGAAGGGTAGAATTGCTATGCTGTTTTGTGGTCCCAGATTTGGCTTACACTCCTATACATATTCACATTTGATAGAAGATGCACATGTGTTCAAATGATGTTAACAATAATAAATTTTGCAGATCTTTACAAAGAGAAACATTTCTATGAAAGGCCCGAGTTTGAGAGGAGGGAAAGCCACTCTTTATCTAACCCAAATTTCCACATTATTTAGCAGCTGTAGAAATGACTCAGATTTTCTTTGTTCTTATCCACTTCCCTCCTGAGTTCATTTCTCTGGGAGTCCCCCAGGGCCCTTGCCTTTATGCTCACAAACAAGTCGACTCTTCATAGTGCTCCTGCCACACGTAGCATGGGAAACCTTGCAGTGAAGTGAGCTGCCTCTGTGTGGCACACAGGACACCCTCATTTGTACTCCATGCTCTCTACTTCTTAGAAAGCGCAGCCCTGATGCTTGGAGCCATTATGTTGTCAAATCTGCCTGGTACTGTGTGTGTGGCAAGTATATATATAAGTATATGTGAATCGGTGTAGACTACAAAGTGTTACACTTTGTTGTAAAGGTCCCAACAATCAATTTCCCTTATATTTCATACATGGTAGTTCTTTTTTTCCCTCTTCTGGGGTGGGCCGGGATGAGGCTGGGTGACAAGTACTAATGCTGTCTCAAAATCACCTCATCCTTCTTTATCTTATGGCTGTTTTAGTAGTTCAGGTTCATGGTACCTGACTTCTGCCCCTAGCATGAGTTTCCTAAGAAGCTTCTCAGTCTTTATACAAATGAGCTTCTGATGGCTTTTTCACCAATTTTCCAGTCACTGTTTGCTAACACTCCCAATCCATTAGCCCATCCAATGTCAACTCTCCCCTACATAAAGAACAAAGTGTTTTCCAGTAATTCACGACCGTAGTTCCAATTATTTCAACTGAACTCTAGGACCAGTACTCTACTTGCCTAAGACTACTTCTACATCTGGTAATTTGTGAATCGGTGAGTTTCTGGCTCTTTGGACTGCCCTTGAGAGAGCAAATTTGCCTAATTTACAAGCTTTGCTATTCCTGAACAATTTGTCAAGTAATGGGCCTGAATGAGTAACCTTTGTACCATTTAACTATCTCCAACGCTGCTGATAAATAAGGACCTTTCATTCATTTATTATTCACTTAAAGACCCAAATATAATCCACCATTAATCCCATCAACTTCATAAATCTATTAATTTCATTAATATAATCTGTTAATTTCATCAACATACATACCATAATAAATTGCCACTCTATTTCTACTGAAAAGTTATATTTTTTTAAGATACTGCTTGTAATTAGGACTTTCCTCATTCAAATTCTAGTTAGTGTTCATGTAATAACATACTAATATCTCTTATATTATCACCTAAATCATTTTCAATTTTAATATTAATTCAATAATTTCATTGCTATTACATAATTGGGCATGAAATGGCCATATTTCTATCTCATAATACTTCTATAGAAAATATAGATGAAGATAGAAGAGATGTGTTCTATGAATTTTTTCACCTGATAAGAAGATCTTCTTAAGCCTTTAGTTGGTTTCATTAAAAAATAAGAATTGAAATAATTATATAATTACTAATATATCATTATTTATCTTTTGTCATAAATTTCTTTATACAAGTAGAAATATGTCTTGAAGTAGAAAACATGTCTATTGTTTCATTTATTTCAAAACAATTTATTGAATAAGGCTAGGTGCCAGTCATTTTTCTAAGTGCTAGAGACACAGCAGTGAATAAAGCCTTATGGACTTATATTCTAGTGGAGGAGACAGATAATCAACAAATAAAGAAGTAAAATATTGAGCATGTCACTTGGTATCACAATAAAGCAGGGACAAGGGGTGGGGAGAAATAGGGGTTGCTTTTTATGTAAAATGATCAAGAAAGGCTTTTCTGAGAAGATCACCTGCTTAAAGTGTGAGTGAAACATTGCGGGTAGAAGGAGCGACATTTGCCAGTCCTGACGTAGAAGTGTGCCTGGTAAGTTTAAAAAGTGTAGGAAGGTCTGTGTGGCTGGACGAAGTTTGGGATGATGGAGAGGTAAGCAATGGGATCAGAAGGGTAATAGGGGTTTAGGAAGCCACAGTCTGGATCTTGGCTTTTACTGAGAAAGTTGTCCCCTGAGAGGACTGTAGTTAGAGGAATGTCCTGGCCTGGCTTCTGCTGTAAAAGACTCACTCTGGTTGTAGAGTTTGAGTTCAAATTATAAGGATGCAAAGTAGTGAGAAGAGGTCAAATTTAGAACGGAGAAAAAATAGGGATTGTTGACAGATTAGATGTAAGGTGGAAGTAAAACAAATGAAAGATAAAATCGTGTTTTTTTTTTTTATCTGAATAGGTAGAATGTATATTTGATTTACACTTGATGTTTCATAAAGATCATTAAAAAAAATGGGTTAAGAAACTTTTCTTAAACCAAATGTGCTGAATAATGTTCTTAGAGAATGCATATTAAAATACACATATATATTTGGTTAATATTTTCACATATACATATAATGAAAACTAAATCATTGTGATGACTACTGATAGAAATAAAGATAAATCAGTAGATCTGAGTCCTTTTGTGTGGGAAACAAATGTCAATTTTGATAAAGAAATTTATTAGGCATATATTAGGAAGTTTTACTAGTCAAGATCCTGGCAAGAAGAAGGTGGCACACTGAACAGATTTCATTGAAGACATTTTAATGAAAGAAGATAAGACATACAGAGGTATGGGCAGAGTTAACAAGACACACAAAAATGGTGAAACTCCCACATAGGAACTAGGCAAAGCAGGAAAAAGTGGCAAGAGGGAGAAAATTACCGAACAGGCCACGAGCTGTAGCCACTAAGAAGGCTATAGGAGATGAGGCCATAGCAGAAAGCGGCCTAAGAAAGAACCGTGGTGAGGAAGGGAGGGAATGAGACAAGGGCAATAAAAACCCTATATTTTAACTCCTGCCCTTCTACTGACCTTCAGAGGTCAGACTATATAGGATACCTATTGATGCAGTCCATGGATGTGTCAGCCCTGGGACACAGAGAGGGAAGGGAGAGGCTGTGATTGAATCTGGAGGGACAAATAAAGAAAATACAGCACAGAATTTAATGTAATTCAAGGGAGTTCTGAACACCAAGACACAAATGTGGGCAGCTCTCTGGAATTCCTGTAGGAGAAACTAGGGATTGCATCTCTGCATTGTTGTGGGAAACGGCTCCACTGCCTACTTTCTCAGTTTCTGGAGAATAATTTTTGTGACCAGGCTTGAGTTAAGCACCCACATTTGACATGGGAGGAAGGGATATCAGGGTCCTGTGATTGGAGCCCAGTCCCAACCATGTGGAGATAGGAAAGGAGTCTAACACAAGAAAAGGATTATAGACAAAGAAAATCACCATAAGGCTTCTGCCTGCAATCCAAAAATATTTATATACAATTTTTTTTTTAACAAAAAGGGAAAGTAAGTTTTTCTAAATGGACACCCAATATTTCAGAATACACAAATGACATTTAATTCATTTCTCAATTCAGTGAGGTCAAAGCTTTGTTTTTTTGTTTGTTTATTTTTGTGGACTTCTTTATTATATTTTTTCCAGCTATAATTTTATCTCAATTCTATGTCATTCATCTTAAAATTAAATTCTTTGTTTACAAAAACCTTAAGAAGAGGGGATGGATTAGTGTAAAGTAATTGCCATTGTTGAGGTGGGGTGGGGTAACAAAATAAATAAACAAAATCTTGAAATGTAGGGTTTTGTCTTTTGTTAGGGACAACAAGAATCACAAAAATTAACCTCCGTTAACCTAATTTGTGCATTCTAATTGATTTAGAGGCAAAAACAATAATGGTTTTATTTATAATAGTATGCAACTTCATTTACAGACTTTTCTCTGAAATTCTTGCTAAGAGGTGAATAAAGTCAGCTCTGAGACTCAAAGTTGATCAATGACCTTTTTGTCACTGACAGTACCCACCTCCTCTCTCTCAGACAATGAATCATGAGGTTTGGCCTTAGAAGTGAAAGGTCAAAGGGGAACACGGCTTTAAGAAGGAAACTAATAGTAACCAGTTTAGTATTAGCAAATAATTAACCCCATTTCATCTTATTCACACATTCATTCATTCATTCATTCATTCATTCATCTGGTGATGAATCATTTAATAATTTTCAATGCCAAGAAACATGAGTTTGAAAATAATATATATTCTTACTAAAATAAGAACATAATTTCAGTCTGGAACACAGGCAGCATTGGAATCAGACTATGGTCAAGAGGTAGCTCCACCACATCTGACGTGTCAAATTTTTATGTTAATAAACTCTTCTTCATCCTAGCGTGTAAAATGGAGATAATAGTTGCCTTACAAACTTAAAATGGCCCAGTTGGTATTATCACTAAAAGTTGTAGAATTAATATTGCTCATGTAAAAGAGTAAAATATGCAAATCAATAACTATAATACACTGCAGTCATCCATATAGTAGTGCAATGCATCATGATATACAAAGTGAATTAATCGACAAAATTTTATCCAGACAAAACAAAACTTCCAGTACTGTGTTGAATAAAGTAGTGAAAGTAAACATCCTTGTCTTATTCTTGGTCTTAGAAGAAAAGCTTTTAGTTTTTTTATAAATGGCTTTTATTATGTTGAGGTCATTTCTTCCTATCCTAGTTCAATGTTTTTAAGGTGTTAGATTCTGTCGAATGATTTTTTTCATCAATTGAAATGACCAAGTGGCTTTTTCCCTTCATTTTGTTACTGTGGTGTATTACATTAAGTGATTTTTGTGTGTTGAAACATCCTTGCATTCAAGAATAAATCCCACTGGCCATGATATATAATTCTTTTAAAATACCATTGAATTTGGTTTGCTATTACTTTGTTGAAGACTTCTGGATCAATTTTCATAAGAGATACTAGTCTGTAGTCTTATTTTCATGTGGTGTATTTTTTCGGCTTTGGTATCAGGATAATTACAGTCTCGTTGAAGAGTTGGGAAGTATTCCGTCTTTTTCAATTTTTTGGAAAAGTTGAAGAAAATAATGGTAATTGTTTTTCTTTAAATGTTTGGTAGAATTCACCAGTGAAGCCATCAGGTCCAAGGCTTTTCTTTCTTGGGAGATTTTTGGTTACTGATTCAATCTTCTCACTAGTAGCAGGTCTGCTCAGATTTTGTGTTTCTTCATGATTTAGTCTTGGTAGGTTTTGTGTTTCTAAGACTTCATCTATTTCATTTAGGTTATTTAATTTGTTGGCAGACAATTGTTCATTGTACTCTCTTACAAACCTTTTTATGTCTGTAGAATTAGTAGTAATGTCCTCATTTTAATTTCTGATTTTAGCAATTTAAATATTTTCTAATTTTTTTCTTAGTCCGTCTAGTTAAAGGTTTATCAATTTTGTTGATCTTTTTAAGAACTAACTTGACTTTATTAATTTTCTCTATTGTTTTTCCATTTCTTATTTCATTTATCTCCACTCTAATAATTATTTTCTTCTTTTTTATAAATTTGGATTTTGTTTGTTCTTCTTTTTTCTAGTTCCTTACCCTGTAAAGTTCATTGTTTTTAAGATCTTACTTTTTTTTTCATGTAAGCATTTATCACTAAAAATTTCTCCCTTAGCACTGTTTTCACTATGTCCCATAAGTTTTGGAATTTTGTGGTTTTGTTTTCATTTATCTTAAGTATTTTCTAATTTACTTTGTGATTTCTTCTTTGATCTATTGGTGGTTTAAGAGTGTGTTGCTGAATTTCCACAAATTTGTAAATTTTTCAGTTTTATTTCTGTTACTGATTTCTAACTTCTCACTGTGGTCAGAGAAGATACCTTGTATGATATCTATCTTTTAAAACCCATTGAGAATTAATTTGTGGCTTAACATACACTTTATATTAGAAAATGTCCCATTTGCACTTGAGAAGAATGCATATGCTATTGTTGTATAGAATTGTTCTGTTAGATCTAGTTGGTTAATTGTGTTGTTTAAGTCCTCTATTTCCTACTTATCTTCTGTCTGGTTGTTCCATCCATTATTGAGAGTAGGGTATTGAAGTCTTCAACTATTATTGTGAAACTTTCCATTTCTTCCTTCGGTTGTCAGTTTTTGCTTCATATATATTGATTGTCATTAAGGTGTAAATTCTATAATTGTTATATCTTCTTGCTGCATTGAAACTTTTATTAATATATAATATCGTTCTTTGTCTCATAGCTTTTTGATTTAAAGTCTATTTTTTTTCTGATATTAGTATAGCTACTCCTGCTCTTTTTTTGTTACTATTATACGAAATATCTTTTCCCATTCTTTCACTTTTAATATAATTTTTCCATGTTGACTTTGACTTTCTAAATCTGTTATTAATTATGATGGTTATACAGTTGACTCTTCTGCAGTTGATTCTTTTGAGTTTTAGGGCAGTGATATTATCAACTAAAAGTATTACATGTTGCAGACATGCTGGGTATGAGTGTCTTGTTCTGACTTTAAAAGCTCCAGTGTTTCACATTAAGCATGATATTGCTGGTTGCTTTCCAGGTAGATAATCGCGTTTGCCTGTGCATAAGACACAGCGAGGCTGTGAGGGTGCCTTCGGTGAACCATTCTTTTCACCGTTTCTTATCATTCCCTTCTTCAGCACTGACAGATTCGACTTTATTTTCTTACATGTGAAATACGTGTTAAACACATTTGTCTATCCTGGTAAGAGAACCGAAATGTTTTATTTCTTAAACCTTTAAGTTACACTGAGAATTTTCCAATAAGCTGTCAAACTTCAATTCGCCCATCTATCTTTTTTATCTCATTTCACATGTGCTTGCATCTGCTGCATGATTTTATTTTAGTTTCATTATTAATCTTCTGCTGTTGTCTGCAATTTGATTTTAAGCAGAGTACTAAAAGAAACAGGAAACTATTTAGAAGATGCATAGTCCTTGTATGCACTGAACAGCACCTATTACAACTTCTGTTGGGACAGTCTCATGAAATAAATTTATAATTGGTATTCTCTGATGAGTCCTCAGAAATCAGATTCCTCAGAAATATAAGGCATATTGTTTAATATCATGGATATCTAATGACAAAACGTCAAACATGGTGGTAGTCCTATTTCTAAGATGACTGAAAAAGCACTCTAATTTAACTCGGTGGATTTCGGTCTGAGATAGTTTATTAATGACAGACAGGGAAGCATGCTAAGAAGAGGATATCCTCGAAATTCAGGCCTGTCCTGGGACATAGTCCATGTGTGTCTAGAGTGGGTTAGGGAAGGAATAGGGTAATGGAGAGAAGGAAATGACAATAGGAAATCAAAATTTAGGTCTGGGACTTGAAAGCAGGAAGATAAAGATGAGGAGAGCCTAAATTGCTCTTATCTGTGATTTTTATCTCCCTAATACCACTGAGCAAGTAATCACTTCCTAACTTCTTAGGTGGTCAAAAAGCTTTTCTAATTTATGTAATGATCTCGGAAATAGAACAATTTAACAATGAAATAAATTTATCTCTTCTAGCCACAGAAGCCTAGTTACGTGATTAAGTCACATTTTAAAATATATTTGCTGATTCTCTCTCTCATTATTTTCATTCTTTTGTAGCTTTCACTCTGTCCTAATTTTCTTGCAAGTTCTCTTTTTTCTAAAGAAGTTATTCACTTAAGCTCACATTCTAAATAACTTTAAATCAATAATCTAAAAGTAAAATAAACTTCACTTTTTTTTGCTGACAACTTTAATAAATGAATATAGTATATACATTCTCAAAATAAATGAATATAGTATATACATTCTCAAAATTTTAAAAATAATATATTTTCTGAGAATTCGAATGAATCAAAATTGACCTGAAGCTGTACCGGAAGCAACCAATGACTCTGACTTTATTTAGGTATATCTTTGTTCTGTTTTGAAAACTTGTTTTTTAGTAGTTCTATCATATTCGTTTAGTACAGACATTAAACTGAGAAAAATTCTGACTAAAATAACTGCCTGGTCATGATTAAGTTGAAATAGAAAAAAAAAAAAAAGCAGGATTGGTTAGAAGAAAAAAGAAACTGACTTAAACTCAGCATAACATTTTAGATGATATATTTTTAAATTATTATAAAATTTAAAATTTATGTTAAAATATACATTTTCACACTCATAACTGAAAATAGAGGGATTGGAGAAGCATGCAGAATGGGAGAAAAGTAGGGAACATCCTTAGTCTGATAGAGAAATGCTGCCTGAGTAATTAGGCCTTTCTTAGGAGGAGCTGTGCTTTGGCCAATGTTTGTTTTACCCATCCCTTTGGCTTCTTCCTGCCCTTGGCACCTGGTATCCTTATCTGACCTCTTGATTTCCAAAGTCCCTACTTTGATACATCAGAGCACTATATTATTCATATTTTCTCTATTTCTTACTATTGAAATTTGGCCACCTATACAAATTTCTCAGGGTTCTGGTTCTTGATTAGTTGAAAACAGATGGTGTCTGAGTCAGGATGGGCCTCACTGAAAGAGATTTAGCATAGGCTATGGTAAGTGAAATGGTAAGGAAAATCTTACAGAATTAAAACATAGGCCTAATGGCTTCGTGTTTCTGCCTCTATTTTTTTTCTCTGTTCCCTGCTTCCTTTTGCAGCCTCTGCTAATCTCTCATGAGAGCATCCAGTTGTGTTTCTTTGTCTTTATCCTTGCCTCTCCCATTATCAATTGGCTTCATCACTGTTGAATTTATCAAGAAAGCACCTTGATTGGCCCCACTCATTTTTTTCATGGTGGGTAATTGGTTGCTAGCCGGTCATAGTTTCCCTCCCTGAGCTGCCCACTCTTCTTCCCTCCAAAGGCACCTGTGGCTGATAGGAACCCACGAGATCGGGGGCTCTTGGTGGGGCAGGATTTCCTTTGAAGAGTCTGTGGGCACGAAAGCAATGCTTGTATCGGAAACAGATGTTTTGGGACACTTGGGAGTCTTGAAGCTCTTCAGACTCCGGGGCTGCCCTGCTGATTGGTGAGTTTTGCAGCACATCTTGTTTCCTTTAGCTAATCCAGTGGGTTTGGGAGACACGCAGAGAATAAAAAGTCTCAGAATGCTTTCCTTAGCATTAGTAGCACGCTGTAAATTTGAAATTACGCCCCCCCCATCTGAAATGGTGATTATACTCTGCCTAGATACCAAGACATTTTCGCTTCTTGATAAGGTGTAGGTGAACACTGACCAAAACGCATGCCTCTTAGTGTGTTTTCTTGATTGCATAACTTATCTAAAAGATAGGTCAGGTCTGGCGAGGTCTCCCTAACACATTTTTCTCTCGGTATTGGCCGCTGGAAGTCCTGCTTGCATGTGTGTTGATGTGAGTGGCCTTGGGAAGAAAGAAATCCCATCCCCTGCTTAAGGAGCTCTGAGAGAATAAACAAGGATAAGCGTAAGGAGGTCAGTTGTCTCTGGGTGCAGAGCTTCATCTGAAAAGCCCCCAAGCAGCCGATTACTCCAGGTTACCTGGACCTAGTAGCTTTTGCTGTCGGCCTGCATCCCTCTAGCGCGCGCGCACCCCTCCTCCCACACACACTGCCTTTCTACTCATAAAATTTATTATCCATTGTCAAATTTTACTTTCTTGTGTACTACTAGCTGTACACGTGAATTTTTTGCATGTGGAACCGGCCATCGTCTCTCCTTTTCCCCATCTGTAACATCATTCAAACAGGCGTTCAGACAATGTGACAACGTCTGAATAAGTTTTAGGGTGTTTTGTTTCTTTTGGACAAACATACATTCACCAGCTCAGTCTGTCTCTCTCTATCTCGCTGTCTCTCTCCTCTTTCGTACAAATATACTCCGAGTCTCTCAAACGTAAATGTCCCAGGGCTCCCGAGTTCAATGTCACGCTGGGCAGAAGTGGAGCAAGAGTGGAGGGACAGTGTGCGGTGTGCCGGCGGGCGGAGATCTTTTCCGGCCAGCAGAGGGCAGCCGAGGGGAGGCGCTGGCGCGCGAGGGTTGAGCGGAGCCTCGCCTTGCTCGGCAGCTTCAGCCTCAGCACCAGCCGCGGCGGAGCCGAGAGCGCAGCCACTAAGGGCAGCGGCGGCGGCGGGAGCGAGGCGCGCAGCGAGCAGCGGCGCGGGCGGGAAGGAGCAGCCGCCGCCGCTGCCGCCGCCGCCGCGACGGGCAGCCGGGCTCGCGGGCAGCTGCATCGGGCCCCTGCCGGCTCAGCTTCGTGCCGCCGGCGCCGGGCGGCCGGCGAGTCTGGAGCCCGTGCCGTCGCCGGCCGCGTCCTCCGGGCATGGAAGGCGGCGGCAAGCCCAACTCCTCGTCCAACAGCCGGGACGATGGCAACAGCGTCTTCCCCGCCAAGGCGCCCGCGACGGGCGCGGGGTCGACCGCGGCCGAGAAGCGCCTGGGCACCCCGCCGGGGGGCGGCGGGGCGGGCGCCAAGGAGCACGGCAACTCCGTGTGCTTTAAAGTGGACGGCGGCAGCGGCGGCGGCGAGGAGCCTGCCGGGGGCTTCGAGGACGCCGAGGGGCCCCGGCGGCAGTACGGCTTCATGCAGAGGCAGTTCACCTCCATGCTGCAGCCCGGGGTCAACAAATTCTCCCTCCGCATGTTCGGGAGCCAGAAGGCGGTGGAGAAGGAGCAGGAAAGGGTTAAAACTGCAGGCTTCTGGATTATCCACCCTTACAGCGATTTCAGGTGAGGACTCCCTGTCGCCGCCCCACCTTTCCTTCCCGGCGCGCCCGCAAACTCGCTTCCCGGCTCTGGGAGGGGGCGCCCGGGGACTCGGAGGGAGGGGGTGCCGGGCGGGCGGGGGTGGCGCTGCCGGCTTCTCCTCCTGGGGCTGAGCAGGCTCGACTCTTCTTCAACTAGTTTCCACCCAAGAGGGGGTTGACTGATGAGTTCCTGTGGCCTGGGAGTCCCGGGGAGGCTCTCCTCCTTTGCTTCGTGAACTTTAGGGACAGATCGGGGAAGAAGGCCACCGTTACTCTCGGACAGGAGGATGCTAAGTTGGGCCAGGGAAACTTTTACTTCGGATATGAGCGTGTAAGGGAGCGGCCAGAAAATCGTCCTGGGAGTGCCACCCTTCCTGGTGTTGCTCTCTCAAGAAGTGGATCCTCCCAAAAGGGAAAAAGGCGCTCCTGGGGTCGAGAAGAGGTTGGGACAACCGGGGACGCACTCACGAGTCCTAGTGTTCCAGCCGCTCTCACCCCCGGGGAGCGTTAATCTGCTTTTCATCTGCTTATAGGCACCGGATATCCTCAATGCATGTCTTCAAAATAGTGGCTGGCAGGCTGAGGAAGGGTAATTTGCGCTTGGATAGTCCTTGACTTCAGATTTCAGTGGAGCCGGTGCTGCCAGGTTGGGCAAGAGCGTGACAGGAAGCCTCGAGTTCCTGAAACAGAGACAGGGGGCGTTTCCAGAGCCCCCTTCCTGAAACAGAGACACCCTTTCTTGACCTTGACTACAAGTCTATTTCAGAAATCTTTCCCCGTTTTCCAGCTCGGAAAAAAGGGCAGGAGAGCTGTCAGCTGTCAGGGAAATTGCTTCAGAGACTTAAAATTAAGACGTTTCCTGGTCTTCTTTGTCGCCCAAGTATTCGTTCGGTTATAAGCATGTTTAGAGATTATCAAATGAAGGTCGTGAAGTGGATCCTCTTATTAGCGTGCGCACACCCTGAAGCCACGTTATATTAGCTCCTGAAGAATGCTTGGCTTTCCATTAAAAAACTAGTAACTCAGAGTGGCATTATTAGTTTATTTATTTAACTGAACTCTTCGAAAAGGAATCAACGAAAGGCGTATGTGTGCAAACTAAGCAGTTTTAATAGGTGTCTATTAGACAGCAAATAAGTATAGCAATAAAAAGCAGATTACTTTGAGTTATGTTTAGAAACTAAGGGGAATTGCTATCAATTTCAGGCCTTAATGGGAGCTGTCCACAGTTCTGAAAGACATTTACTGTGGAAAACCCATACTCCTGCCACTTAAAGCCTTGGAGTGACTGTCTTCACCTTCTCTGAGATATATACAGTCTCGTAAATCAGTAGCCTCTATTATTTATGCATAAAGTGAATTAATTTTAGGAAGTGTATAATTTTAAGATTCTTATTTGCAAAAACACACAGCAAAGTTCAAAAGAGGAGTTATGAAACCTAATGACATTTATAGTCTACAGAAAATTAGGAGTTTGATTGAAAAAATGTTCATATTAAAAGGACCTACTTAATAATCTAACATATTTCTTCCACTAAGAAGATACTTATAGAAAAAAACTGATAAATGACCTTGGTCTAAAGTATATGATTGTCTTGTTCTTTAGAATTTTAAAGGTTGAAACTAAGTGTAGAATACTATCATTCTCTCAGTCCTCAATGGAAATATGTTGCAACACAGTATTATATATATTTTTTCCATGAAAAAAACTTTATATGGCAACAGCCTTCAGTCTTAATAACGAAAGTAAGCATGGTTTTTTCAGAAATATATTTGGTTTAGTATTCACATGCAAATAAAATGCTAAACTTTAACAATTAAAGGATTACATATGATACTTTTATTTTTTGAAGAATGGGAAAAGACTACACTTTTCAAAATGGTGTTATATATCAAATAATTAAACTTTTATTACTTACTGGATAAAAACATAAGGCCACATTTCAGGAATTGGAATAGTGTGCCAAAATCTTTGAATGAATGAAATTCATGAAATAAAAGATTCTCCACATTTTTCCAAGTAAGTTGAATGACACGAAATATCTCTTTAAAAACAAACAAACAAAAAGGTTACTAAATAAAGGAAGAAATTAAAATTAGGTGATGGTTCAGTTTTATCATATATCTCAAAGAAATTGGAGATGATTAAAAAGTGAGATAATACTCTAAACAAATCCCAGTGCAAAGTAGTTTGGAACATTTGAATATTTGCATAATTAGAAAAAGAAAATGACAGACATAAATTAAACAATTATTATGATTTAGATTTTGAACTGGAAGATATCTGAAAAAATAGATTCTAAAAATCATAATGACAATATTTTTAAAACAACAAGCTAAAGGAGTAATCATATAAATACTTATTTGCATATGGAAGACATGTACATCTTATTATTTATTCATGCTTTTATATGGTCTCAGATACCAATATAAGATTTCTAAAAACCTATAACATGTCAGAAAAATGTAATGAAAAAGAAGACGAAATTCGGACAGTATTTTTTTCTAAAGGAAAAGCAATATGTGAGTAATCTTCAACACATGATCTGTTCACCTCAAACCCCTTTTCTGAAGAAGACATTTTAAGGGAGGTACTTTGCTATGATTCCTGCAATGCCAAACTATGAGAAAGTGACATTTAAACAACTTCTGTGGAGAGGGACAAGGTTATGGAGATAAGGATTCCCAAAGGTTTTGTTTGCCCCTTGACTACTCCAGGGCACTCAGGATATTGACATTGTGGCTAATGGTCTAGATCCCCTCTTAGGAGGATTTCTAAGGCTGGTTCCTTTCTCTTTCCCTAAGGCGGCAGGGCTGTGCTTCCACTAAGACTTCCTGAGAGCTAGCTAGGTGCCTCTCATGGCAGCCAGTGGCCTGGGTGCTATTCTGTGTCTGGCAGTCAGTTTTCCACCTCTGGTGTAAGTAGGGCAGAGGCGCTGCGTTTCCCTTCTTTCCCAGGAGAGGATGATGTTAGAAACCTTGAAGGAGTCAAATATTATCAATACTGTTAGAAAAACTAGGTGGGAGCTAGAGAATTTAGTTAAATAATCATATGTTTTTGTTTATACCGTGGCCTCTAAGCACCCAAAGTAGGGAAAATATAGTTACTTGAAAAATAAAATTGCACTGATCTTTTCATAGTGAGGATTTGATCTCAATCTTATTGAGTTTCATGTGAACAACACACACACACACACACACACACACACACACAAACATTTAATTTGGAGGTTAAATATTTTTGTTGAGATTACTAACAGTGATTGTATATTTTTTTAGCTAAAATTTTATTTTTTTACTTATTTAATAAAAAAGTGACACTAGCCAAGTGTGTGTTTTCATAGCCAATCTATAGTTATGATATACATCATTCAAATGTATTAAAAGAATATTTAGAATACTTTTGTGGATGATTTTTATTATGTAAGTAATTTACCTTGGAAGAATTTATCACCAGACTATTTGCCATTTTGTGGATTCTGACATTATTTTGTTGGATTGCCCTTACGTGAGGATTTTTTTTTAAAAATAATGCTCCTATTCCATATATATTACATCTCGAGTCTGTTAAGGGAGGAATTTTATATCTTGACTTGTTATTTCTTCCACTGCTTTTCATCAATTAGTCTGAATAACTGTGAAAAGCTTATAGTGTCATAAAGTATACAGGGACTATAGAAACGTGGAGTCATTTCCTGAAAAAGTGACTTTCTGGGCTTCCATCTCTGCCTCCTTTTTCATCCACTACTGTACTGATGTTAGAGGTCACTGATGTGTTCATTAGTGAGGGGAGACTTCACCCATAGAACACAGTTAGTCAGAGGGAGACCTTTTGTTTCCAGGAGCTTCTCACAAGGAAACAATTCAACCCTCTGGGGTTTAAGGACTAATTAGCCACTGTTGTGTTATCTTTGTGCTGAATGCACTCTCTATTCTCCCAGCAATGCTCCTTTTATTTGCTTTCCATATCAACCTAGCCAAAATTAACCATACGAATTTATTTTTTTCTCTGTTAGGTGAAACAGAATACCTTGGAATGATATGTTGTTATCATAGACTAATATAACAAGACCTAATTAAACTATATCTGCTTGATCAAAATCCATAAACCAAAACAACACCAACACCAAAAAGTGATTTAAATAGAATTTGTAATTCAGCATTATCCCAAACAATGAACCTATGTCCCAAAGTGAGTATGAAGCAAGGAAATATGTATCTGATATGATTTTCATGTGAGCATTTTGCTATTCTGAGTGTAACTCCTATGTTTAGCAGATAATTCACTTATTTAGAGAAAGAATTGGGCTTAGAATGAGGACTTTCTTGTCAGTACAATACAAATTATGGCAGACCGTTAGCATTGTGTGAAAAGTACTGAACGTTTTCAGGGTCTGCGACAAATTTTCATTTTATCATCCTGTGTAAAGAAGTAGCAAACTATGAATTAGGCTGACACGATATATTTTAGGAGCAGAGGTAGTGGTAATGAAGAGAAAATCTGCATGCACTAGGAAAAAAGACTGTTTTCTCTTACACTAAGTACTTTTCTTCTAAAAATACTTTCTTTGTGAAGGCATTTTGATGTACAACTTAACATTATTTTTCCAGAAAAAAAGAAATTGGGAAAATGGTGATGTTCTTTAATAAATCCTGAAATTTTCTTTGGTTTTGCAAAATAAACTTTTGTGGCGCTCTCTCTCTCTCTCTCTCTCTGTTGTGCATGTGTGACCAACTATTCAAGGGATGTCTATGTATGATTATGTACACATAAGCATATACAGATGTTGATTATTTTTGAGTTGAGTATTTATCTGAAACATTTCACCAAAGTTTGAGTGACAAAAATTGATTTCATGTCTGTTTCACACATTTGTTAGTTCATTTCCTCATAATATTCTTCAACTATTTCGCCTAATAACTGACCACTAACTTACAGCAAAGTAGTAGAATAATGCATGCTCTGGATTTACAATTTGACAATCTTACTTATGTAGACCTGTTGTTATTTTTAAGACATTAGCTGTAACTCTAAATAAGTTAGTTTAATTAGACATACACAGAGTTAGCAGCTATTTACAAATTTTGTACATTCATGTTTGCTTTCAGTATTATAAATAGTGCTGTATCAGACATCTTCGTGCATTACTCTTCACTATATTCTGGGAAGAATTCAAGGAATGGAATTACTGACTGCAAACATTTTAGAGATTCTATACATATGGATTTTACCAGTTAATACTGCCACTGGTTGAGACACTTCTTAAAATTATGAGTGATGTAGGTTCACCAATGTTGATATTCCTGTTTAGATATGCATAGGCAGTTTTATGATAGAAAGTCAAAACTGTCCTCCATTCTGTTCATCATAGAGTGGCAAGAGTGATCTTAAAAAGCAAATAATGTTATCTAATGTCTAATAATTTCACTCTGCTTAAAACCCTTTAGAGGCTTAGAATACATTTGAGAGATCACCCATGAGCTACAGTACCTTGCATAATTTCAACTGTCTATGCAACTTCATCACATACTGCTCCCTCCCTCACTGTTTTCCAGCCACCTGGATAAATTTGCAGCTTCTAGAACAAGCTGAGGTCTCTCCTGCCACAGAGATTTTGTGACATACAACCCCACTGACTGAAGTTCCCTTTTCATGTTTCTTCATTCTACATCAGAGCTAGTTTCTCTTCATCATTTGGATTTCGGCTTAATCATTGTGATCACCCTCAACAGCTTCCTTCTCCATTTCGTTTTCCGTCTGGGCCTCTGGTTTCATCAGAATTTATAATTGTGTTTTATGTATGTCTCTCTACTAGAATTTAAGCTCCACAACCTCATCAATATTATTCAATTTTATATTCCTAATGCCATAAAAATGCACATAGACGTTTTTCCTGCTCAGCTTTCTCAAATGCTTTATTTTTAATAGCTTTTTTGTGATATAATTTACACACCATACAATTCACTCATTTAATGTGTATGACTGAATGCTTTTAGTATGTTCACAGAGTCGTGCAACCATTACCACAGTCAATTATAGGAGATTTTATTACACCACGAAGGATCCCTATACCCATTTGCACTCATTTCTAACTTTCCCCCTTCCCCTTAAAAGCTCTCTGAAACTATTAAACTACTTTATGCCTCTATAGATTTTTTTTTTTACTCTAGATATTTCATATCACTGGAATCATACACTATGTAGTATTTATTATTGGCTTCTTCTACTTAGCATAATGTTTTCAAGTTCCATCCATGTTGTAGCATGTTTCAGTATTTCCTTTTTTTTTTGACTGAATACTATTCCACTTTATGGTTATACCAACTTTCATTTGTCTATCAGTTCATGGAAATCTGGATTGTTTCTACCTTTTGGCCTTTATGAATACTGCTCATATGAACCTTCTTGTACATTCTTTTAATGCAGAGATATATTTTCATTTTTCTTAGACATGAAATTGCAGGGTCAGTATACCAGATTTTGACAAATATAAATGAATGGAAGGACAAAGAATTAGTCTCCAACCAAGGAGTGCATACCTTTAATCTTAGAATTAATAAATCCTGATAATGAAAAGTTTTTTTTCCCTGTAGTAATACCTAGTATGCCCTCCCCGCTGCCACCTGCAAGTATATGTCCCAACTATTACATTCCCTGCACAATATACAGATGACTAAATGAAACTGCAGGGAGGTTGAGTAGCATGAACACAGTGACATAGATAGAGCGTAAAAGTGGGCCAGGAATTCAGCCTCTCCGAATCTTAATTTTGATACTCCAACTCTTTTACCTAAAAAGAAACAAGGCTGCCAGTATAAATAATTCCCCAAACCTGAAAAAAAAAAGCATGATGGAATAAACCTAATTATTTATTCTTCCTCCCTCTTGAAATTATTCCAAAATAATATGAAAAACAAAATAAAACAAAACACTGATACATAGAGAAATAGAAGACAGAGAAGAAAGCAGAGAACAAGAGATCTCAGAAACATTTCAGAAAATAGAAAGCAAAACTATTATATTTCCATAGTTCTTCATCATTGGTCCCCAGAAGTGCTCAGGACATGCAGATACTAGTTAAGAAGCAGTTTGCAGGAAAGCGAGGCTGAAATTAGGAGGGTTAAATAAGGATCTCCTTAGTGAATATAGTACTCTGAGTTGTAACATTAGAATGCTTAGAGCCAGGTCATTTCTGCCCAGACAGTAAACTGGAGGAAATACCTCCAGTGGGAGACATTTCAAAATCTTCCAGTAAAAATTCTTATTTATTACCTAATGACCTTGCAAAAAGCCTCCCATATGTACATAGAGACTATAATTATATTTTAGTATTCTATCATCTAATATGATCTGAAAGGAAAAGATTATGAGACTTTTGAGAAAAGTCTCCATCATAAAAGAGAAAGCCTAATCAAACAACAAAAGAAAATCCAGAGAACAGACAGATACTCGGAATAAAGAGGAATTACATTATTAAAAAAAAATACTCCATAAGTGCTATCTCCAGGAAGATATTTTATCTATATAATAAGAATAATACACTATGAGAAGAGTACTCAGAATAAAAAAGAGCACTTGGATGTAATAAATTGTCACATAAAGTCTAGAAAACCTCTCAGAATTAGAGAAAAAAGAAAAAAGTATAGAAAATATATGCAAAATAAAAGATAATTCATAAAGTCACAGTCTATGAAAGGATTTCTAGAATGAGAAAAAGTTTAAAATGGACAAATGGAATTAACAGAGACTTTTTAAACAATATTTTTCACTGAGTGAATATCTTTTCTGAGAAAGTCAGAGTGTTCAGCACTGTGTAAGAAAAAGACCCCATGAAGGGTCATCACACAGAAGCTTAAGGGCTCCAGTAAAAAATACTAACGCTTTTCAAAGAGAAAGTTACATATTAAGAAGTAGGAAAAGTACTATACTGCTAAATGCAGTGTAAGAAAGTCTACAAAGTTCTGAGAGTGATTTCTAAAAGAATTAATACCCTGCCACTATATGAAATTAAATAAAGACGTTCAGAATTCAAGAATTCTAATCTTAACTACCCATGTATCATGTCTTAGAAAGTTACTGGATGATGTACTCCAGCAAAACAAAGAATTATAGCATATAACGTGAAACCAAGGAAGACAGGATGTGAGATTTAACGCAGAAAAACCTTGAAAGAAAATCCCAGGAGTACTCCTGAGTAGCTGGATTTGAAGGAAACCATTCTAGACAGGAGTAATAAAGCAGAGGGCTGGACAAAGGCCTTCAAGGGAAAAAATGGCTGAATATCAGCCTTTGAAAAGTGTATAACGAGATATCTTTGACTTTCATGTAAATATCTGTAGGGTACATTAAATACAGGCAAATAAACAAAAGACCTTTATCGAGTCCTGCATGATTTGAAGGTGAATAAAAAAGGAAAAAAAAAATTACAATGCATTGTTTTGCTTGGCTCAGCAGTGAATAACACTTACCTGGTCATAATATTGTAAATGAGGTTTACTGATTTAAGCTATAATTACGGTCCAGTTATTCTGGGAGGGCAAGAGAAAGGTAAATGAAAATGAGTGTTTTAAGAAAGCTAAATCCTCATCTGCCATTATTGGAAATTAATAGGATATATCAATTTCTTTTCGAAATATGAATTAAATGTCAAAAGAAACAATTAAGGTGTTTGAATTAGGAAAGTGGGTATGTAGAGTGAGAGGAATAAGGCAGGGTTTACATGTTCTTCTTATAATCCTTTGATACTATTTTACTTTTTAAAAAAAGACTACAGCTGTGTTTTGAGGTAGCAGAGAGTTTTCCTAGAACACAGACTCCAGAGCCAGGATATTTGAATTAGAATCTCTAGAGCTTTTATTACCTTAGTAGCTGGGCCTTAGTTTTCAAACTTTTAGAAAAAAGTTTCCTCATTTTCCTCCTTAAAATAATATATGTATCTTATCAGGTTTTTGTAAGAAGATATGTATTTTATATTTATATTGTATATATTTATATAACATCTAGATATGTGGTGCTTAGAAATTATTCTCTGCACTTAATGCTGTGTTGTAGCTATTATTATGAAAATAGTTTTGAAATAGAATTAAGGTGTGTGAACTATTTGAGAAAAGCAAATACTCTCCATGTATACAGTTAACAGTCTGCAGAACTCCTTAAGCAAATGTACTATGAAGGCATAACCATGTAAGTGATATGCTATTGTTTTTGTTTTTGTTTTTTCTCTTCATGGAAGTCTGGGCAGCAGACGACCTGATGTGCAATGGCAGTTTCTGTGTGTTCCATGTGAAATAGGTTCACTCATGAAGCAATTACGTTGGAAAATGTCTAATACATCCTCTATCTGAAAAATTTTCTAGATATAACAGTATTATCTTCTAAGTGCGTATAAAAATGCTACAGTATTGAATATTTAGAAATAACTTTTAGGGAAAATTCTAATGGCATTGAGTTGCATGTACTCCTTTCTCTTAATCTTTATGTTCATCAGAAAATGGCATAGTTGAACCATTTGGGATCTTATTTCAAATCAATTAAATGTTATATATGAGTCAAATAAGATGATTCATAACTTGCTAAATACTTTCATTTTCTTTTTTTACTATCCAATTTAATAGTCACAAGATGGTTATTTAGAAATATTTAAGAAAGATTGCGTATTTTAAACAATGAGTTAAAAATGTTTTTTACATCATTGAAGAGTAGATGTCACTTATTGCCCTTGCAGAATGTGTTAACCTTATCTTCTTTAAAAAAGAGAATATACCTTGTTTAAAATTATACAATTGTAGTTTTTTGAGAGACATGATCAGAGGCTGAGAAAATAAATATTGAAAATTATATGAGTACTATTTGTAGGTAGACTATTAATTATTTTTTCTGTAGCATTCATTCATTATTTAAATTATTTTTAAAAAGTCTTTGTTCTGAGCAGCAAATTTGGTATTTGCCTTGAATAATCATGTAAGTGAATTAGGATGAAGATTAGAGATAGGTATTATATCTGTGATTTAGATTTTTTAATCTATCTATCATAGCAGAAATATATGATAAAAACACCTAGTTATGGTTGTATACATTAAATATTATAAATAACCTCAGAATTTGATTATCTGCAACTATTGATTATATTAATCATTCATAACCATCCATTTATATTAGCTAAGGTTTCTAGGCTCATAGGCTACTTTAAGAATCAAATGAAGGCAGTGAACCCTCCACCCTGATAAAGTACATGTATTCACAGAATTTTGTAATTTCAGGAGTTTGTGGTTCCCTGCAAACACATTTATTTCTGGACCCCAAGTTAAGACTTCCTGAACTATCTAATATTTTTACATAGAAATGTGATACTTAAAACAACGTACAGAAGGTACAAGGAGAGAATTTTGCTTGGACAAACCATTTAAAAATTAGATCTGTAGCTAGAAAGACTCACCTTGATAGAATTTCACATCAATCAAGTAGTTTAGTTTTAAGGCTAGATGATATCTGGTTAACGGAGATTGACTGGAGATTTGTTCTGGATGGGTCAGTCAGTGCAACAAAGCACAAAATTATAGCTAGAAATATATTTAGAATGAGAGGAAGCTAATTTTTTTTTTGCAGATAATGTTTTCCTACCTTAAAATGCTAAATGAATCACCTGAGAAGTGATAAAATTAACTACAAAATTCAGTAAAATGGCTGATTATAAGATAAATAAGATGTATCAGTAACTTAACTACACTTTAACAACTATGAGGATATATAAAAGAAAAAAATTACTAAATATAAAACCAAAAATATAAATTATATACCCAAATTTGAAATCTGAAAATTTCAAATTAATATAAAAAAGATGTTATA
This sequence comes from Pteropus medius, assembly GCF_902729225.1. Taxonomy (NCBI): domain Eukaryota; kingdom Metazoa; phylum Chordata; class Mammalia; order Chiroptera; family Pteropodidae; genus Pteropus; species Pteropus medius. The sequence continues at coordinate 1,720,313 of NW_024347731.1, read as the reverse complement.
TAATTAATAGTATTATTTAACTAAAATAATTGAGTAAAATCTATTCTTATGGGTTTGTAAAAAATTAAATCCAATAGGTTTAATTTATAACAGGTAAAAATAACTGAGATCAGCATTCCTAGAAAAGTATTGGTGTATCACTCTGACTCCAAAGACAGGATTGCAACCTTTCTAAAGTTCAATTTGACCCAGTATAAAAAGTTCTTGAAAATATAGAGAATAATAAATTATCTTACAAAAAAATGACATTTTGCAAATACATGGATGCAAGGATGATTCTTTTAACATTTTTCATAATAGAAAATTATAAATAAACGTAACCTGAGTAAAATTTCAACCCTGTACTAAACCCTAGTTATCAGCTATTCCTCATATCTCTGCCCTGCCTTTTCTTCATAGAACTTATCACAGTGTATTATACTAATTTTTTTATCTAATTTTATTCTTATATCCCCTCATCTATAATTTAAACCTCACTTAAGGTGAGGTGGTATGTATTTATTTATTTATTTATTTATTTATTTATTTATTTATATTTTAACCACTGTAGTCCCAGGGCTAGAGGCATGCACAGATGAACAAATTTTGGCAACATTCTGCTTCAATGTTTTTATACACAATTTCCAACAGCCAGTTGGTCTTTTTCCCTATATTTCCTGCAAAACACTGAATATTTTAATTAAGTGTAGACAGCCTGACCCAATACATAGAAACAAGTATCTAGAAATAAGATTTGAAGACAATTAAAATAATATACATATATACTTATATTGATTTTATTTACTATAATGCTTGTTTTCAATGTAGTTTTAAAAATAATTTGGGTATATATATTATGGATATCTTGGATGGTTCTTGTTTCACAGTCCTATAAAAGATATTTAAATGCTGTTGTCTTTGAAATCAATACTGTCTTCATCAAAATAGAGTTGAAAATATATCTCTTTGGGTAGTGACATTTAAGAAAGAGTGACATTACTTTCTTGCAGGTATAGTCTTGTTTCTTTTTTTTTGCCAAATTGTGCTGCTTGGTATAGTAGTGCACATTTCATTGAGGTATAATTATTAAAATACTGAGTCAGTGTTTTGAAAGGGAATTAATTTTGAATTTTAACTCTGTGATGAGTAGGTTCTTTTATTGCGTTCACCAAACGTAAAGTTAGAAAAAAAGTTCCAACCAAAATTTTTCTGAGTAAGCACTATTAAACTGGTCCTTGTATTAAGTTAATGAAAAAGATATCCTAGATCTTGATATAAGAAAGTTGAGGTTGATATAAATTTCAAAAGGAAAAGGCCTGTGAATCTGAGAAGATAGTGGTAGCTTAGTTTTTGCACATGAAAAACAGAGCAAATGGATAGCAAAACCAAAAACACCATGGACAACCTTTACAGCAAAATTGTTCTCACGAACCTAAAAGATGAGTAGGGTGGGACAGACCTACAAAAACTGCAGGACCTTTGATTTTGAACCTTCCTGGAGGTTGGAGTGGGGCAGTAATAGGAAGCAAGCTCATCAGCTAGACCTGAGAACAGGTGAACCTCCCACATAACCAACAGATATTTCTGAAAGAGTGGCTGAAACTGGAATGAAATTCACACAATTGAATAGCAAGAGGTCTGTAGTAATTTGAAGAGAAATGGCTGATCCCAGGTCTAGGGCAAGAAATATATGTTAGGGGCCCAGAACAACTTGACATACCAGATAGTAAAGAAGTTATTAAAGACTTACTTCCACAGTAATGTAAAAAAGAATCGGGAACCAAATTGAAAAAGCCAAGATGAGCTTCAAAGTGGATAAGAATTTCAATGAATTTAAACTCATCAAATGCTTTAATTTGAAGTTATAATGATATAAAAAATGGTTACCTACTAAAACCCATAGGGACCCAATTCTTTACCTTGAAACCTTGGTTAAAAAAGGACAGAATCAAGCATTTACCCTTATGTGTAACCAAATAGTAGAGGAAGAAGAGAGTGTCCTTATAAAGTTATTAAAGTAAATACATGGAGGAAGAGAGTGTCCTTATTAAAGTTATTAAAGTAAATACATAAAGTTAATAAAGTAAATACATTTATTTACTTATTGAAGTAAATAAATTAGAAAATGATGATTTTACTACACCTATTCGATTAATGCATCTAGATGTTGAGCATCAGTGGTCACTAACAACAAAAAATAGCAAAACCAAATGTTGCATCTTCTTGATGAAAAATCACCAGTCACCTATAGTTTTGCCAAAGGATTGAAATCTGAGTCTAATCAGGCCTCTGGCTCCAAGTAACAAACTGCAGAGAATGCAAAGGGTGAAGGAACATGCTGAACTTGCCCCTGGAGCATATAATCAGCAAAATCCAGTCTTGGAGAACTGACAGGAGTGCTACACAGGCTCTTCAACAGATCAATAGTAAGGAAAAGAATGGGATGGAAGGAAATTTGTAGATTAAAAGACAATTTAAACTGAACGTGGAGATTTGGGGCAGATCAAACTATACAATATGGGATGCACAATTGTGACGAAACTGTAGAGAAATTCAAGAAAGTAACTACTATGAAATTCAGCAGAAATATTTTTTGGAGGGCGAGAGGGCATTGTGATTGGGACTGTGCATATGGACAGGCTTTTTGGGTAGATGCCACAGTTCTTTCTTGTCCTGGGTGATGCTTTCAAAGGTGTTCAACTTATAATAAACCACTGTTTTTGTGGACTTCTGTATCTGTATTATTTTACTATAAAAAGTAAAATAATACAGACCTCTTCCCTTTTTATCTGTATTATTTTACTATAAAAAGTAAAATAATTAAGACCTCTTCCCTTTTTACTATAAAAAGGGAAGAGGTCTTAATTTCCAAATTGAAAGTTCAGGCTATAATGAAAAAGAAGTACAGTATTACTGTGTATCTCTCTCTCTTACAAATTTGATTTGTATTTGCAACAAAACCCTAATAATGCTAAGGCAAAGCAATGCAGTGCAACTGTATGTCAGGAAAATCACCCAGATATTCTCTTAGAAAAGTCAGAACATTAACTGATTTGACTTGATTTGAAGAAATGTTCAAGCTCCTTGATGCTTCTGTGAAAACTGAGAAAATAATATCTGTCCCATTAAGAATATCTTGACAAGTCTATGGCCATGCTACCTTGAACAAGCCTGATCCCATCTGATCTCGGAAGCTAAGCAGAGTCAGGCCTAGTTAGTACTTGGATTGTAAGCTGACAAGGTCCTTGCAATCTGTGAGGTCAATCAAGGGTTGCCTTGCCTAAAAAAAAAAAAGAGAATATTGAGACAATAATTTAAGATATGAAAGATACCAGACTCATAGCCAATATTTAATAAATATTAAATTCCCTTTTCTTTTTGTTATTCTGTTAATGATTAATACATAAGTATAAAAAACAACAGTTCTCTAAAAGACTTGAGATCATACACATGAATTCACTCATTCAGTAAATATTTACTAAGTGCTGAGTATGTTTTCAGGGGCTGTTGGATGCTTTAGATATAAAAGAGAATGAAACCAAGTCGTAGCCTATCAGTGGCTTCTTGTCTAGTGCAGAAGACAGGTACATAGGAGGGAAAGAATGCCAGTAGGGAAATTGTACAAAACGATATACTGCTATAGAGAGTTAGGATGCATTAATTCGATAATATTTAATCATCAGCTAAAGTTTGATTTTTTTTTTTACTATTTATGTCTCAGACTTTTTAAAAATTACCATAAATAATCAAACTTTTACATATTTGTGTGTGTGTGTGTGTGTGTGTGTGTGTGTGTGTATGTGTGTTTTGTTCTTTGGGGTTATTTTTATTTTTTTTTGTAGAAAAAAGTTACTCCACTGGGGTAAAATTATCTCAAAATTTTAACATTTTAATCTTTACTAGTTTATTGTTACAGTGTTGGGATTCCAGAAAGCAAAAAGTATTTTCAGGCTTGTTTTAAAAGTTATTCAAGTTGCTAATTATTTCAGAACTGTGTACTTAAAAGAGAGACAACTCCATTGGAAAATAGCAAAGGAATTTACTTATTGACTGGAATATGGACTGTCTATCTCTCTTTCCTATGTAAAATGAAGCTAGTTTATATTCCTTCTGTATCAACAAATCATGTTGGAAAGAGAGAGAAAAGCTCTTAACCTACTTTTCTATCTTCAGTTTTTAACTTTATCATGCTTGTTAATTGCCTGGGTGTCCTTTAACCATCTATTTCCATGATTCTTTCCCAGAGGCTTGGTTTAATTTTAAAAGTGCTGTGTATTCAGCCCTAATTATGTGAGAGCTCACTTCAGGCAAACAGTAAGAGAAAGGAATGACCAAAATGTGTTCTTAAATCAGTGCCACAGATACCACAAGCACATTGTTGTAAACATTTAATAACTAGGAAACACACCCGTATAAGGTAACACTTGGAAGCTAGTGATGTTTGAAAATAGGATTTCTTCCTATTACTTTACTACTGTGATTTTTAAAATTTACACTTTTTGGAGTTTTCCATTTTTATTTCTCTTATCAAGTATTAAAACAAGCTGAAAACCCACATGGTCTCGAATTCTTTTCATAATCAATAACTAGACATGAGCTGGTTCTACTTTATCTAAGCTTGAATAAAGTTCACAAAATATGCAATCTGTATGCCTAGCTATATTGTTCATTGTTTTTTTGAAAAGCATGCTATTATGTTGACTTAAATGTCCACAATCAATCAAAATTTTATCTGTCACAGTTATTTTTACTTTCACGTAGTAGAAAAAAATTACTCTTGAAATGTTTTAAGTGGTTACCATGGGAAAAGCAACAGTCAGTGGTTTATTATACAAAAGACGGTTGGATGCAATATTACCTGATAAGTTCTAACTATATGCCGGGCACTATTCTGAGTGTCTTTATTTAATTGTCTCACTTTATTTATATTGTCCTTACAGCAACACTATAATGGGTACTATTTGTGTCATGCTATAGCTTAGAAAAACAGATTATGGAGAGCTTAAATTGTCAGACAGCTTCTAAGTGGAGAAGCTGGGATTTGAACCCAGGGATCTGGCTCAGAGCCCACGATTTTAACTGCTATATCCTTTGTCCAAAGGAGTTCAGTCATATACTGATCCAGCAACTCAGTCTTTTTCTCTTACTTAAAAAAAAATGTACCAATAGAATTTATATATTATTTTCCTGTCTATAAGAATCTTAGTTATTTAGCTCATAGTCTTGAGTGGACGGTGGTGCCCCATTAGCCAAATATTGAAAGCTAAATATTGGACAGTAAAGAGTTAGGAGTAAAAATTGAAATGTTTTTATCCAAGGAGGCAAATAAAATGGAAATAAAACTACAAAGATTTCTTTTAACTCTACTGATGTTTAATACTCTAGAAAATGTAAGAACCAGTGAAAACAATTCTATTTCCTAAAAACACTTTAAAATTTTTTCATTCTGTATTTTTTCTGTATTCTTTTAATTGATAGTGCTTACTTACCAAAATAAACAGACTATTAAGTGAAAATAGCAATGAAGAGATGTACTCATAATTAAAGTATTGGAAGGTGTGTGTAAATAAAAAAGCTATAAAACTTTAGCTGCAGATATTATTGAAGAGAGACATAGCTATTTTTCGAAATTGTCAATGTTTGTCATTAAGTTACGATCTACCACCATATAAATGTTACATATAAATGTTATAAATTGGTGTTTGTTAATATTAATGGATTACGGTTGCTTGGGAAAATTTAAGAGGGTTATATTAGATTTAGGCAGCTAAGTAAGAAAGGCATGAAACAACATATAAGGTGTTATGTGGCAGATGCCTGAGAAATTTCCCCCAAACTACAGTTCTGTTGTACCTCTGAGTTTGTTCTGTCTGGTTTCTTGAGATCTGATATGATATCACTGTATCACTGCATTTAGAAACAATTATTTCATAACTTATTATTGCTTATTGTGACTGTGTAGCTATAGAAATAGCTTGAGGAAACTAAATCCCAAATGAACTAGAAGGAAAAAAAGGAGATACTGGAGAATTACGGAAATTCATGTTGAAACTTAGAAGTTTAAAAATGGAGCTAATTTTAAATTCTTAGGAAAATAAGGTGATGATGTCATCACCAATCTTCAAGATCAGAAATTCCTGTAATAACAGATAATTCAAAAATGCATTTTATCATTTTTTTCTCTCTAGGTAAATCTAACTTCTGTCTCTGTAAGAAACATGCTCAAAATACTTTAAACAACATGAAATGAAACAAACCCTTGGCTCTCAGTTATTTTTGCTACTTCCGTAGTCTATATTTTACCTTTACAGACTTTTCAAAAGAGGAATTTATATTCACACTCTCCTTCTTGCTTATCATTACTCGTAAACCCTACATTACCTGGTTTTCCATTTGAGCAAGTATTGTGAAAAAACCAACCAACCAACCAACCTATCAACTAAAGAACTAACCAACCTACTAACCAAGAAATCTTGCAAATGTCTTTTAATGTCCTGTTTCTAAATCTAGTCAACACTTTCTAGACTTTATTTATCTTGAACACTAAGTGGCACTTGAATCTTCTTCACTTCTCTGACCCTTCTCACTTCTGATTATCTTCTTATATCTTCCCACTGCTTCTTTAAGTCCCTATCAAGCTCTCTTTCCCCCTTGGCTTAAATGTTGTTGGTCTTCAAGGTCTAGCTTCAAGGCCTCTTCTCTCCTCGCTGTATATATTCTCCTTGGGAAATGCTATTTATCACTGTGTCTTGAACTATCACTACCTACATGCTCATGATTCTCTGATCTGTTCCAGCTCAAGCCATACTCCTTTGCATCAGACTACATGTCCAACTACTCCTTTGATTTATTATGTCAATTTTGACCTCACCTGATGGCCAAATATATACTCCAGCTTATGTTTTTTTAAGGACTAAGTGATTAACAATGGTACTTAACCCTAAATTTCATTATTATCCTAGACTCCTACTTGTTCTTTTCTGGCACTGTCTGGTGCACGGGTATGTACATGAGCATGTACACACACACACAAGCACACACACCCAACTCATCATGGTTTACTTATTCTACTTCCTAAATATCTCCTGAATCAGTCTCCTTTTGTCCATCATACTTCCATTGATCAGCTCCTCTTCCTTTCTTATTTTTCTATTATGTCTTATTTGTTGACTTCTAAAATGACTCCACTTCTGTCTTCCAAACCAACACCATGTTCCTACTACATTTTGCTTGTCAACATACATACAGTGGTCTTTTGTGTATCTCTATTTTTTTTCACATTTTCCAACTATTAAATATGTGTTTAAGGAGAAAACCAAAATTAAAAGAGAAATAGCTTTATCTAGTTTTCTGTTCTTTGGGGTTAGGCAGAGAAAGAGGGCTAGGTTGCAGAATTAAACTAGAGATAATAATCCAGAGCCAGACCATTTGTAATGTAATTCAAAAGGAAGGGCTCTGAGAAATTCTCTGAAACTTCTCAGCTATGCAATGTAATTCAATACTGATTTATTAATCACTTAATATGTGCTAGCCACTAAACTAGACCCAGTACAGAGCATCGAAGAAGGCAGACATCACTCCTGATTTTTCTGAGCTTACAATCTTATATGAAAGCAATGAATTAAACCAGTAATGATCACTGTTAACAAAGGAAAACTACAGGGTAATATAGAGAAGGATAGAACTAGGGGTTTAATTCAGAGGATTAAGAAAACCCTCTGTAAAAATGTGACAATTGAATTTAGAATTCAAAGACAAATAATAATTAACTAAGTAAACCAGTAGTTTAAGGTATGGGTGAGGATAAACTAAAAACCTGACAAATGACACTTGCAAAGAAGCAATTGCTGGTAACATTTTGAGTTATTTCACTCAAGTATTAGTTGGATAGATAAGATAGATAGACTGATGATAGATGATAGACAGACAGGCAGACAGATAATAGTTAAGTACCTCTCAAGGATCATCCTGCATGCTTATTTCTCCTATAATATACCATCACAGCCTTTGCCTGTTTTTTCTCTGGCATGATTGTATTTGAATATATTCTCAGATTTCCCATAAATCTTTCAACACATAAATGGCCATTCCTTTACTTTGCATTCCCTTGGGATTTATTTATAATTCATAATCCATTATCTTGAGACAGAATACATTTTTTTTTTTTTGGTTATTTTAGCTATTCTGTCCTTTCCTCTATTTTTCTTCAAATTTCTTCCAGAGCATTTATGTCTGGAAGAAATTAAGTCATACCTCAAGAAACGAATCTGAGAATAAAGGTAATGTGTATAGAGTCTAACCATGTTAAAATATTCACACATGTACACACATACTTTATAAGCTATATGAACAGGGACACATACACACAACTGCAGAGAAGAGTGCCCAGGTCATGGCCAGCAGGGCTGAGTATAGGCACAGTCGTGAAGTCTGAATAATCTGGTCTGTTCACTAGCCTTTTTATAAAGTATTTTCTCTTTTCATTCATGAGCCTATTTCCCATTAAAACAGGAAAGCGTCTGACATCAACCATTATTGATAGTATTCAGACTTAAATATTTGTACACTGAAGTACAAATTTTTGTACTTATGTTTTCTATCTAATGATAGAAAAAAAAAATTGTTCACAATGGAGAGAAATGAGCAAATTACTTGGATGCGGGTAGGTGATGGGAGCTGTACAGAGATGGCCCTTAAATTATATGAGGCTTATGTGGATCTTCCTGAAGGGAAAGCTGATTTAATACTTTGGAATGATCTAGGGAAAGGTCAGAAGGTACAGTTGAATATAACAAATGAGGCCGAGGTTGAGGAACATAAATTTGTAGTGCCGTCCTTGGTGTGGTTGCATGATTTTTCTCTAACAGTTCAGCATCTCTGTGTATACAGAGAAAATTCAGTTTGTAGCCTAGATCCATATTTAGGCCTGCCTGGTAGCTGTGTTTGAATGAAAGATCACTAGTGACACAGTGGACTAAAGAGTGAGTGCTCTAGGTGATCCACCATGAGATTTAGTGTGCTTGGGAAAAGAATAGACAAAAAAGGTTTGAATGAATGGGTAATGGATATAATGTTTCTGAGCAAATAAAGTGAGAGAGAGGACCTGGCTGGACTAAGATATCTTGAGGCAAAAGTTGATTTAATGCCACATCTGAATCAGGAGCAAAGCTAGCATCAGACTCAATGTTATAGGGGTGCTGCAAATTATATGGAAGTATGTGGAAGTATGTCTCTCTGAAGATATATGTTATAAAATTTAGAGTAGTTGTGAGAATACTGGTTTCAGAAAGGTTATCTAATCATATTTTCCAGGAAATTATATTGCCACCTTTTTATATTTTCCAAGTAGTGATAATTGTTTGAGAATTTTGGAGTATGTGCCACCTACATGCTATATATAGTGCCTTTTATGTCTACACATCTCTTACTGAAAATGCATATGTTCCATAGTTTCTGATTTTCAATCCCTTAAATATTTTTAATCATACTTTAAAATATATTAAGAAAACATTCAGTTTTCATATTGAAAAATCTTGTCAATTTTTAACACCATTTTCTAATTTATGTGTAATGATTAAAATATACTTAATGTTAAATTAATTCTAAGAAGTGGAAGAGGACACAAAAATTAAATCATATCTAATAAAAATGCATTGCTATTAGTTCTGCTAGAAAGCACAAAATATTCTCTATTTCAGTTTTGCAAAACTTTGAGTTCATAAGGTAAGCCTAACATAAAATCATGACCATATATTATAAATAATGTAGTTGGAAGATACTTAGTGAAGAAGTGTATTCTTTGTAGAACGTATGTTTCTCTCTTTTTATCCATTATTCTTTTATTGAGCGGTTTTAATAATTTCCTACTCAGAGAATTCTATGGCACTTAAAAATTACAGATTTCTAAGTTCTCCTCATAAAATAGTTTTAAATGACTAAATTCTAACTGGAGATATTTTTAATTTTTTAGTACTTATCTTAAAAAGCTAATTTATGTAACTCATAACAAGCAGCTTGTGTATATGTATAAACTAAAAGTCAATGAAAATTAGCATTTTAATATTAAAATTTAAAGCATAACAATCTTATGGAGAGCTTAGTACTATACCTAAAGGTTTTTATTTATTATTTAAATATCTCAGTTTGTTGTTTCTTCAAAGAGAAAAAACATTATTCATTAAACACTAAAAGAAAAAATCACTCAAAATATGAAAGTAAATAATGGAAAATAATTTGAGGGACTAGCAATGTTAATATTTGAAGTTGTATGAAATAAAAGTTACTAAACTGATTCTGCTGTGTCTTTCTTTTGGTAGAGAGCGTAAGGTCAAGTTTGTGGCGGTTGCGTAGGGGTCTATTTTAGAATGTCTTATCGGTTGGTTGTAGCTATAGAAAACTTTATTTGAAGACAAACACATTTCTTTATCACCTCTAACCTTCCACTTGTGATGCTGATATAAGCAAAGAATTGTGCTACTTAAAAAAGCTACTAATGACTAGGGGATGCTTGGGTGGAATTTGCAAAGATAACCTAAAGAGCTCCAAGTGACCATGACAACAAATAGAGCAACTAAATAAATAAGGTAGTATTGAATTATAACCCAGAGTATAAAGTAAGTATCCATGAGTCTATGATGATGTAAATAAATAACTGAATCAATAAATAAATGGGAAAGAGACCAATCTCTCTGTCAAAGAATTCTAAAAAATTTAACTACTCAACCCTCAAGGAAGTACACTGTAAATCCCCATTCTTTAACTCTGGGGTGTCATTACTGGCGTATTTCAAGGAAGCAGTAAAAATAAGAATAACTTTAGGGTTGAGAAATCCGACCAATGCTACTCTATCCAGATGACCGAGATCAACTGTGATGTCATATTGCTTGCTATGAACTCTTGACATGATGTCATCTCTGTCTCTGTGATCTTCCTCCCCAAATGCATAACCCCAGTCTAATCAGAAGGAAAACATCAGACAAATCTAAATTTTGAAGGATATTTTATAAAATACCTGACCCATACTCTCCGTAAATGTCAAAGTTATTAAAATCAAGAATAGTGTGAAATACTATCACAACCAAGAGGAGCTGAGACATGACAACTACATGGTAATGTGGTATCCTGGAGAGGATCTTGGAACAGGAAAAGGACATTAGGTAAAAAGTAGGGACATCTGAATAAAGTATGGGCTTTAGATAATAATATGTCAATATTGGTTCATTATTTATGACTAATGTAAGGTATTAAAATAGGGGAAACTGGGTTTGGGGTAAAGAGAGCTCTGTACTACCTTTTTAATTTTCTGTAAACTTAAAATCAGAATCAAGATTTATCTAAAAAACAAGCTTTTATCAACTAGAGACTCAGAGACTACATAGCAAAAGCTATAAGCCTCTCCAATGAAATAATCTAGTGTTTTGTATATTTTTTTCTTTATTTTTTTGACAGTTTGTATTTCTGAATTGTTTAATATGTTTGGAACCTTCTGTTCCAAACAATTAGACCAAAACCAGATATTTTCAAGCAAAATAAATCTATTTACTCGAATCAGATATTTTGACTTAAGTCTTTAACCGTTTTTTAATTATTTTTAATTCAGTTCTTTTGTTCCAAATTGGGTTGATAATATATTTACTGTATTTGTGAATGTATGTCAGTGACACACCTGTAAATACCAGCAATACACTTCATGTAGAGCAGTGTCCTCTGAAAACACACTGACTAGTCAGGCTCACTGAGGCCTAAGGAAGATTTTACTATCATTTCTAGCTTTTGAAGTTCATGATCATGACGTTAATAATAACATTTAAAAAATCCAAATTCTGTTGATGAGTATAAAATAACTTACATCATTTTTGCACAAATATACAAATAATTAGGGTAGCCTTTGTGCACAGTAGATATGTGGCTTGATAGGATGCTCACATTTAATTTGAGGCACAAACCTAGTGATCCACATTTTTTTGGCATTTTATGACTGGTCAAGTGCATTCCAGTAGTCAAACCAATTTATACCTATAGAGGCAGTATTGAAAAACAGATATTCCACAACAATCTCTGTCTCTTTCTTTACCTCTTCCTATTTCCCTGTGACATTTTTGAAATTCAGGAGAGAAAGCACTTTAAAATGTAGGCTTTAACTGAAGTACTTTAATACTTAAGATGTCATAAACATCTTTCTTATATGGATTATAAATATTAAACCAGCTAGGAAAAAAAATGTGTTAACTCCTAAGTCATATTTAGTAACTTTGCAAAAAGAAAATCTTTGAATGTAACAATAGCAGGTTCTTGGCTATCACTGACTCATTTATATGAGTGGTAACAGAACAGAACCAATGCCAATCTCATAAAAATAGTCTTCATATTTAACTGTTGTATGTAGTAGAACATTTCATTCAAAGTTTTACTTTTGAAGGTGAATATGTATATTGACTTGACTAATTATATGACAACTGGAATTGATTCTGCCTTCATAAATGTTTTTCTGTGTGTCATTCATTGTAAAATATTACACTAATAAAAATTTACTCAACATATAAGTATTGAGTTGTAATTATATACAACCATGTACTAGGTGCTAAGATAGACTCAAAGGAAAGTCTTGAATCTTGGACTTGAATCTTACCTCAAAGATCTTATAGTTAGTGGAGGTAAGAGTGGAGGGATGAAGCATTTATATAAGGTACTTTATTAATAATAAATTATCATACATAATGTCTGATAGTCTAATGTATATTGAAAATGATTTTCTCATAACAAACATTAGGGTTAATGGAACAGAGTGAATACTTCAAGCTAGTAAGTTCCGAAGAGTTAGGGTAGGATGTGGCATTTAAGCTAGACTCTGATGAGAGGTGGGATTTGGGTGGTGGAGATGAAGAGGAAGGAACAGGAATTTCAAGCACAAGAGTACAATACAAGTTATAACAGTAGGAAATGATAGTAGGAGATGTTAAGGACAGTGTTTGGAAAATAAATTTGTTTTCTCAAAAATGACTGAGGAATGGGTTGAGTTTTCTGATTGAGAATGCATTTATTTGATGATTAAGCATATGTATTGCCACTTTCCAAGGAATTAAAGCACCTAGTATTATACTAAAAATAATTTGCTTGTATGACTTCAAATAGGGTCATTAAGTTCCTTGTATCATCCATATATATATCAGTTACTATTGTAAAGCAAGTGAGATTTGGGAATATTTGTTTGAATCTATTTAGTCATGTGCTGTTTACTTAGCATTTTTAATAAAAAATGACTTTGAAGATCTTATTATGGATAAATACATTGTAATTTGTTGCATTGTAGAATTGTCTGAGTATATGTGTTGCTTATATCCCTCAGAAAAGCATGCATTAAAAGGAGGATTTAATCATTTTCTGAAAAAAAAAAAATGAGACGGTTTCCCCAGTAGATAAATCCTGAGGTAATAGAGCTTATGTTTTATGTAGATCACACTTTAGAGAAGTTCATGCTCTCTAGTTACAGCATAGTAAATGGAGACTTCCTTGGATTTCAGTAGCGTAGGGGCCTGATGATTAAACAGACTTTTCCTACTAAAATACATGGTCCACAATTATATCGTAATCTAATGGAAAATGGTTTCCTGATAGCAGCCTCTGTCTCGAGAACTAATGCTTACGTTTCTTAAGGAAAATGTACTGCTGTGTTTATAAGCTTCTTTGGGAGTAACATCTAGAAGAAGCCCAGGACCTAACTTAGGAATTAAAATTCTCTCCTAGTTTCCATGATTTAACTAAAAAGTATATGGAAGGTGATGGATTTAGAATGTATCAATTAACTTTTTTTTGAGGAAAAAAAAAAAAAAAACAGTTCCAGTAAGCATAATTTGAAGATTAAGGCTGTTTTTCTTTTTTCTTCAAGTTTCTAAATTTGCCTTTCTTAATTTTTCTTCAGTTTGTGTGGACTGAATATATCACATTTATGATTCAAAGCAAATTTCTCTACTTTGGTCTCTACTTTGGAAATGTCCCATTTCTCCTCCCTCATCTACAATTATATTTCCCATGTTTTTATTCTTCATATTAACTTTTGATTAATAGTTTCCATATAATCAGCTTTAAAAATATGATCAGATTTCTCCTACTCTTGAAAATAGGAAACTAATATACACCTCTCCTCACCCTAATCACAGAGAGAGATGGGGAACACTACAAAGTTATCTAAATAAATAAAAGAATAAACAACTGGCAATTTTTTTTGTATGGCTATACTACCATTGTTTTTGTAATGGTAACCTATCTTTGCATGATCAATTAAAAATTTTATTTCCCACCATTATATTTCTCAAATCTTGAGCATCATTTCTTATACCTATTTCCTGCTTTTACCCATGCTTCTCTAACCTTGAACTTTCTGCTCTGTCATTAATCTTTATTCCTTTACTTCTTCTATACTCACTACTCGTCGTCTTTACTCACGATTCCTAAACTAACATCTGCACTCCTGACCCCCAGTCCTTTTACTCTTTAGATTAATTTTTTTTCCAATTGAAACAGAACATTTTCACCTGTGTGTTCTTCCAGCCTACTCAAAATGAACATGTCTGAAAGCGAATCAAATCTTACCATAAAATCAGATATTCCTAATTACTCATTTCTGTACCAGACATCACCCTTAACACCTTTAGTCTATATTTTTAGGTTGGAAATCATAGAATAATCATCTTCCCTTTTCACCCTTCCTCCTATTTCTGCATTAGATATTGTCACAAAGTAGAACTTTTCTCCTTTTTCTTTTTTATTCCCACTGTCTCCAAGTCAGACGTCTCCTCATCATCCACTTCATACTACCTTCTTTTAACTGTACTCACTCGCCATTTTAATTTACCATTTATATTGCTTTCAAAACAATTTTACAAAAGAAAAGAGTTGTATTTCATTTTGCTAGTCAGTTATTCAAGAATTTTCAAATCTTCCCATTGTATTCCATATTGACTCCAAAAATCTTTTGCCTACTTTTAAATTACTTTGTAATGGAACTCCATTGTACCTGTTCCTCTCCATTTCCGACTTCTTTTCAGAATTCACTCTTTGCTCTGCAAGAGTTGATTTCTGCTTGGCCTCTCAAATATTTCCATACTTCTTCACATATTGGCATATTTTATTCCTTTGCCCTTTTCATTTGCCTGTTCAAATTTCACCTGTAAGATCTAGCTTCATCAACCCTTTCTCTCTCCATTCCAGACAGTCATGCTTCTTTTTTTGACTTCAACTGAATATTCAGGAAATTATCACAAAACTTGGTAGCAATTATTGGCTGGTCTAGGAAAATTAACCAGCTGTGTATTATGGAAGAGAAACTAGAAACTGAAAATGTGAAATTTTTGGGAATAGATGTGGGGAAGATTAGTCATTCACATCACTTGTTTTACTTCTACGCATCTTATTCTTAAACTAGCATCACTGCTTATGATTTTGTTGGGTAAAGAACTATGCCATGCACATAAAAATGAATTTAGTTTTTCTATACATTTTATGTGAAAACAACATTAAAGCTTTCAGAAAATTTAGATAAACAATATGCACATTTTCAAGATTTGGCTGATACAGTAGCTATTGAAGTATCAATATCACATGTGAGAAAGTATACTTTCAGGCCAAATATTTTCATCCACAATTTTTAATAATTGAGTTACTTTTTTAAGTCAGGCTTCTGCAATTTGAGCTCAAGTTTTTCAGTGAATACATTGATTCTAGATAACTCTTGGAATGGGCAGAAAACAGTAGCATCATCAATAACCAAAACTCTCTATTCACCTTGATACATTCTACGTTCTAATTGAATCATGTGATTTTTCCAAGGCCTGCATGCTAATTAATTCATTTAATCATTCATCAATATAACAAATATATTTAGAGCACCTGTTATCTTCCGGGAATAAGTCAGATGCTGAAGATACAGTCTCTGTTTCTACTCCCTCTGAGCCTTTCCTAATCCATTTTTTTTTTTCATCTTAAATGTTCTCTTTAGCCCCTGCATCATCATCTATTAAAATCCATGGACCAGCTAAGTTTCACTGCTCTGAAGCTTCCTCCAGTCTCCCAAGCTAACTAATTTCCCTCTCCTGAATTTCTTTGTTTATGTTCTGTTAGTTATCATCCAAATCGATCATGTTGTACCTCGTATTTTCATCATTTTCATACATCTTACTTGCACTCGTCCTGATGTCTTGCAAAGTATAAAAGATAAAAAATGTTATTGAATGAAATATAGTTTCATTGGATTGAATTGAAAAATATGCCACACCAATACTATATTTAGGTACATTATTCAAACAGCATTTTGCACTGACCCATATAATTGTGTGATGACTTGTCCTTCTTTGGCTCAGGTTATTGAAATCAAGCCTAATGATAGACTTATGCAAATATATATTTCTTCCTAAAGGGAATCTTATGAAATATTCAATTTTCATATTAGAAAAACTAAACTATGACTGCCACACCACTATCTTTTCTCTGAGAAATTTCCATCTCAGCCACAGTTCCTGGTTCATATTCTTGCTGCCCAAGAGTGGACTTGGCCAATGACTTTCACTTTGGCTCTTTTCAACTTTCTATCTATAATTTCTCTCTTGGAGGACTCATGTTTCCCCACGATTTCAGTTTTTAAACCTGTACAAAGCCTCCTGTAGTAGTTTTCCTAAGCACTGGCATCACTTTTAAGTTCTAGACTCTTACAGTTCTAACTGCCTTCTGTCATGAATGTGAAACAAATAAAACTCATTATCTCCAAAATTAAATGTATAATCTCTACATTTACTCCCCAAACTTTCACATTTTCAGTTTCTAGTTTCTCTTCCATAAGACACAGGCGCTTCAGCCGACTCCTTCAACTTCCTTCTCCCATATCTTAACTAGTGTTCCCTCTCACAAAGTTCTTTACTCTGTCTCCTCTTCTCTGCCTTCCCCAAGTTAGTTTTCATATTAAATTTCATATTAGTTTTTTGCTCTGATACACAAATAGTTTCTACAAAGTAAAACTCTTAGATTTGAGAAGGTTGTTGGAGTCTTTCTAGGTTCACTTTCTGCACAGAAAGGATGGAGATCCAGAGCGAGGTGATTTTTCTCATGAGTGTAAGGTGTAGATAATACTAAATGTTAGAAGTTTAGCACTTCTGCATTCGATCTAGTCGTCTTTCTATTATGATATGCTGATTATTCTTAAGCTTTTTTTTTTTTTAATTAAGAAATTCGTTTTGGTCAGTGAGAAACACAAATATGTCTAAAAAAATAACAGCAGACCGCTGTTTTGGCTTAAATGCATAACTATTATTTTTCTCTAAAATTATTTTAAAAGGAAAAGCAATTAAGTTGGAAAATTAATTGAACAAAATGCCAGCATTATGCTTATTAAATAAGACCCCTGCTACTCAGTAGAATGCTTGTGTACCTGCTAATACCCTTAATGGTTAATAAAAAAAACAGTTAGGTTTTCATCTAAGTCCAAATTATAGATCTACCAGCTAAGATATTTATGCATTATGCAGTAGTAAATATTTAGAGTAGAGCCAGAGATAAATATGGAATTTTGCATTTGTGACTTTCTATTTTGACAATTAATACTAATTATTTTCCATCAATCACTCCTATGCACATAAGGAAAATTGTGCTTATGGCTATGGCATAAAAAAGTGTGTGTGTGTGTGTGTGTGTGTGTGTGTGTGTGTGTGTAAAAATACAAATAAATACAAATCAGAATAAATACAATGCATGACATTGGAATGGAAAGAACCTTGGGTTAGTTACTAGAGAATCTGGCTTCAAGTCTTAGATACCACTAACAAGGCAAGTAATCTTGGCTAAGTCACATGCCATTCTGTTTCAGGTTTCCCAGATATAAACATAGAACTAATAAAACATTTTTGTTGTATTAACACAGAACTGTTAAGAAAATACAATAAAAATGATTACTGTATGAATACTTTATGAATACTGTGTTGTTTTATAGAGATTGGGAAATAGCTATTGTCTGACCATCCCCTACAGCATTATAGTAGTTGGACAACTAAATTGAATGGTAACAAACCGGAGCTGTAAAGTCGATTCACCTTACTAGTATTAGTTGTATTTATTTCTAGAATTTAGTCAAGTTATACTTCAGAGTATCTTAGAATGTTTAGGTTGATAACTTACAGAACTTTTCATATTGATCCTAGGTACGATTTTTTTTTTCAGTGCATATTTTACAGTTTAATGCGATATAAATTTGTTAACAGCATCAGTCTCTGATAATATTTTTCCAGAACCCATAGTATGCTTGACACTGTACTAGTGTATAAAACATATCAACTCATTATTTTTCTTGCAATTTTTTGAAAACCCAATAGTTTTCAATGTGAGTTTGTTATTCTACAGTAACATCTATTTGTATCCGTTATATTTTATTATCTATTATCTATATTCTAATATCTATTTATATCTAATATCTATTATATTCTATAATTATTTCTTTTAAAGTCTGACATAAGTTTCACTCAAAGGAAGAGTAGTATAAGACAAACATGTATGAAACAAATAGTTTTCCCTTGGATGTCTGTTTTGTAGGAATATGAGAATGGCACTTTCTACTCAACCAGGACCAACTTGGGTCTCTGGGCAGGCTGTAGGCCAAACAATCCTTGGGCTCTGACATCAAGACAAACTACTAAGTAACATGAAGGACCATGACATTTGAAAAATATCCCTCTAAGTATTTCTACTGCCCTGTCTGAGACTTGATTCTTGAAAGCCATTGGGATTTGTAAGACCAGCCAGTATGGGTTCCATGGCTTTTCCTCTCCCTTCTTACTATGTTAGTTAAACTAAGTCCTTGTTTACTTTTAAGAATGTGTGGAATCTGCTTACATTTGTTCAGAGTTTTAATCTAGACAAGTTTTATGTATTCAGCTTTTTAAGTCTTTCCTCACAAGTTAAGCTTTCCATTTCTTTAATCTTCTCCCCACCACCCCTTTTCTTTTCTGGACATCTTCCAACTTGTCTACATTTTCATAAAATATTCAAGTGACAGACTGAGATTATAATATAGTACCTTTACTCTTCAAAGCCCTGAATATTCATACATTTATTTATTCAGCAGATATTTAGAGAGTTCACTCCAGTTGCAGGCACTGTAATTGACAATGAGGATATAATGGAAAGGAGAAGTAGATGTGGTTTCTGACTATAATACATCCACTGTAGTTGGAGACGTAGACTTTAAAAATTGTTAATATACATTTAAAATACAAAGCATTATTTTTGTGTATGAAGGAAAAGCCAAAGTACTTAACGGACTATATGGCTAGAAGTCATTTCTTCATTCAGTCTGTGAATACTTCCATGTGCACAGTGTTGTTGCAGGTCTTCTTGGAATACATGGTCATTGCCTTTCTAAAATACCAATGGATGGCTTGTGAGAGTTACGCATGCCCAAAAGTTTTTTGTAATCTCGTATGAAGTGTGAATAAGTATCTTTAGGATATGTAGACATTTTTTTTTTATTGACCAAAAATCAAAACTCTAAGTAAAAACAGTGTGCTGCAAAGGAAATAGCTTTATTTCAAATCTTCCTAAATCCCTTTCCCACTGCCAATTTGCCACCCCCTCAGTCCCACTCAAAAAGACATGTTGAAGATACCACTGCATGTACCTGGATTAGGCTTAATACATTCTAATTACACACTTGTTTTTCCTTAGAACCTATGTGGCACACAGACTTTGGAATGTATTAAGATAAGGATTAGAGACCTTGGGACTGTGCCAGACTTGCTTATCCACTTGAGGATGGAGAAGGTAAAGAAGAGAAGAAGGGGGTGAAATGTATTCCAAGCACTGTCAGGGAGCAGTTGTACAGAAGAAATTAAGAAAAGGATGTGCGCAGTGGACATAATTAGATTAGCCTGTCTACAGCTCCGTGATCAGGTTGAGGATTAGTGAGAGAAAAGGTCAGAGGGATTGGGTAAGAATGTAAATTAAGACATTTACATCAATTTTAAATTGCCAACAGTTTTGGCATGATTTAATTCTCATAAACATATTCTGTAGGTTGATATTATCTTTTAATCTTTTATATTATGTAACACCATATGGCTTTCAAAATAATGACGTTTGAGTTAGTAATCTCAAAACATAACAAAATAATTATTTCAAGAATTGCTGTCTTTTGAGACATATATAAGATCAAACCTTGAGTCTTTACATTTTTTTTTTTTTCAATTATCTCTCTGGTACCAAGAAAATTCTGAGATTTTATTTCTTTACAAGTATTGTTTTTTTTTTTTTAATTTGCTTTTTTAGCTGTTGAAATAACCAACCCCACGATGTGTCACTTACATGAAGATGGAAGCTATATCTCTTAAAAATGAACTGAAGTGTACAAATCACAAAATCCTCTTACAGAACTTAGTAAATTTATAATAGTTAGTTTAAAATTTTTCTGCAGGTCACTAGGCTACATAGAAAAGCACATGTAACTTCCACCTATTAATAGGATTCAGTTATCTTCTGAGCAGCATCCTATTGTGAATATATTTTCTCTTGAAGCAAAAAAAAAGTTTAATAAATGCCACTGAATAAAATAAGAAAGGATGAAAGAAGAGAAGCCAAACATATTTTTTATTACAGCTAAGCAGAAACATATATATACATATATATATATGTATATATATATATATATGTATATATATGTTTGAACTATATATTTGTGTGTGTGTGTGTGTGTGTGTGTAAAAGTTCTTGGGGACCGAAGTGAATTGGAATGTGTATTCATTTGATTCATTGTAGGTGACTGAAAAATTCTCATTGTACTGGCAGTTCTGCTTAAAATATACCCTAGTGTTTGTGTGAATTCCCAGACAATTAAAGAAACTTGATCCTCAATTCTTCAATATTCCACAGTAAATATAACTTTGCCCATACACCCTCAATACTTGTTACAGACCTGGGAACATTTGCTGGTGGTAGAAGCATTTTCTTTCTTGACACATCACCCATTCTGCTCCTCAGATAACCTGTAGCTGCTAGTGTGTGAAAACCTCAATGTAATTCAAGAATGAAATAACAGCTTTAAGTATTATTGTTTTAGGGGGAAAAAAAAAACATGAATTAAATGGAAATGGTATTCCTATTTATCAATGCATACCCTAAAATCTATGGAAATGAATAATCTTTAACTTCACCAGTCTACTGTTAAAAAAGTAGATATTGATTATTTTAAAAAGTATTGTAAAGAAAAACATGGTACTATAAACTTTATAACTATAAGCAGAACGTCGATGTCTGTGTCATGGGAATATCTATCAGTAAGATGACCTAATGTCAAGTATCTTTTAATCTGTTCTTGGAAACAGTTAAAAAAATGGAAATCAACTTACTGGATTTTACGCTAGAATGAATGGTGCTAGGACACACTTGGGTTGATGTGATCACTGATAATATTTTTGCTTTCCTTTAAGAGAATAAAATTTTTGACAATTACTCAGTGGTAACTCAAATAAAAATATAGGGAAGCTAAGAAGTAGTTTTAGACTGGACTTTTTTGAGTCCAATCTTTAAGTCTAAATTTAAACAGTAGGAGCTATTTTATATATTTTCTACTCACCTTCAATAAATTAAGGATTTTCGTTTTTATGAAAAATCTATATGTCATCATAAAGATTGAATACTATAGCATAGATTTACTTAATCATCGGAATTCTGCTTCATTCTGTATCTTTTGATTAAAACTGTAACTGTATAGAAATATATTTTATGCATGATAATTGGGGTAAACAGATGTTTTGATTCAGTGGAATGAAAGTTGTGGTAAATTTGAAGTAAATTTAAATGATAATAGCGAAAGTACTCTTGAATGACATCTTTCTTCTTTCCATCTAGAGAAAGAAAATTAGAATAGTTTAAAAGTTTGCCTCATAATACTACCATCAAGGAGAAATAAAAAAAGCTTGTACCTATTTAATTCTTAAACTATTCAAAAGATCAAATGATCATATATATTTTAATTAAAATTTTATAATACTGTAATACGCCTTCATTAACATAAATGTGACTGATTTGAAATTTGATCATTGGGAAATTGGCAGTATGTGTACTGTATTTGCTAAGCAATATAAGTGTAAAGAAAATTGGCATCTAGTTTGGCTAGGAATAAGCACAAAAGCAGTATTTATAGACATTGTTTATTAAACAGTCTTTATTTAACACATTATTATTGACACTAATATGGCAAAGTATTCGTTTTTTACTAGTGGGTGCCGGCAAATGCTAGAAATCACATAGAGAAACTGAGATAGGAGTTTAGGGCAGGGAGGAGATAAACTCCAACAGGGCTGGTGATGGGATAAAAGAGGGTACTGTGGAGGAACTGACGTTGTAGTTGACCATTGAAGTAATATTCGGAAATGTAGAGGCTGAGTTTGAGTTTTAAGAGAAGTAAATCTCAGACATTTGTTGGACAATAGCAAAGACAAGGAGTCTAACAAACAGAGCCTTTTTAAAATTTAGCTGAGGGCTATGTATGTGCAAAAAGATAAGCTTCAGGATAAGAACTGGGATACTGTAGAGGATTTTGAATGATTACATTTTCTTTTTCGAGCCATAGGAAAGAAGGGTGGATATAAATAGGAAATAATTTACTGAGGCAAGTAGAAACAGGAAAATTAATAAGAAAAATAATGATATAATAGGAACTTCATAGAAGATGATGGCAATGGAATACATATGAAAAGCCAAATATGGAAATTATTATATTAGAAGAAATGTAAAGCTGGGCAAATGATCGAATGAACACCAGAGTTGGGCCAGCAGAGGAGTAAGGGCTAATTTTAAAGTTTTATGCCTAGAAGCTGACCAAAAAGAAAAAAAAAAAAAGCTGCAACTATGCTATAATCAACAGAAATAAAAATATCAGGAGAAATATTTTGAGGTTGTAAGGTTATTTGGTTTGAATTTCTGCCTGTTGAGATAGCTGGTCCATTGGGGCATTCAGAGGCCACTAACTATGCAGCATATCATTAGAAATTCATAACTCCATCTCAGAGGTTAAGACCAGTGATAGATTTGAGAACCATTTACATTAACATGTTAGTTAAGCCTGGGGAGGTTGGTGAGACTGAAGGAGAGAGTTAATAGAGGGATGAAAAGTTGGTTGAAGTGGTCACATAGAATACCTACTTTAATGGTAAAAAAAGAGGAATCGGGTAAAAGTTGAAGAAGATAAATTTCCGCTAACATATAAATGTGAGTGAGGAACTACAAAAACACAGAATCATAGAAACCAAAGATTTGGGGTTTCAAGTAGGAGGAGTAGACAGTCAAAGTTATGAAATGCCACAAACAAGATTATATGGATCAATATAAGGCCATTGGTATTGGCAGTTGAAAAATTAATACATGATGAGAAATCCAATTACAGAGGATGGGGGAAGAGAAAAACATGTTTACTTTTGCCTGGATTGATGCAGATCTTAATACCTTCATATGGATTAAATTTCTATCCCATTAACTCATTTTAATAAATAAGATTAGCTATAACAGAATGTACCTCTTACCCATCTCATGTTCTCGTTGGGTAAATTGCTATATTTACAGGAAAGTATCTAAATGTCTTCAAATATGGTTTAACCTAGTTTTATTTATGTTAGGTTAAACTTTCCCACGATTGAAATCTTAACAAGATTATAAATTGCCTGTTTGCTAGTATCTTCACTCCCCACCCTCCATAAACAATGTCCTTGTGAGATATCAAGACATTAGACCAAGTAACATCTGACTGAGGAAACTTCCTTGTAATGCTTAGGAAAAAGGCATATGTCCTACAAAACTTCAATTCCAGTGTGAGTATTCTGTGTGTAAAGAGTGAAGTTTATAAGGTAATGAAGAATGTCTGAGAACCCATCAGATCAAAGTTCAGATATTAGTTACTGAGACCTGGGAAGGTGAATTGTCACTGGTGGTACTAAGATGAGGATATAGCATTTGAAAGAAGGGACTTCATGTTATTTTTTCAAGCCTAGTAACTGGACTCTTAATTGAACTTCCAAAAAATGAATTTGTTTTACATAATATTTAAAACATAATTGCGAGAACTATGTCTTTTATAAAAAGTAAACCTAGTTGGACATTTATTTATTTACTTTTACATCAATAAATAAGTTAGCTTATAAATCTATGCTCAATTTATGGTTAATATCTAAAAATATAATTTTTAGAAGTGAGTCCTAAGTGTCAGTAATGGGACAGGTTTGTCACATCCTTTGACTTTAGCCATAGTTGAAACAGTAGCCTCGTATAAATCTGGTACCATTTCAGGGGTTTAACCAGAAGTCCTTTCCTTCATTCTATTTAATGACAAATATTTATTTCATCAGAGAGAGGGAAAAATAGAACCTTTTAGTCAAGATTTAGAGAGAAAATTGAAGGGCAAGCACCTCCAGTAGAGAAATACGGCAATTATTTAAAGTTAGTTAGGGCTTTCCTTTAGAAATGTCAGACATGAGATTATTTCAAATAGAGTAGATGCCATAAGATGACAGGGAAACCTGGGAGACAGTGGGAATTCTTGTTAGGGAAGCAAGGATTGTCTTCATTTACCACAAGCTTTAGGAGGATGCAAGTGGGTAGAAAGAAAGAAGCATGACTAAATTTTGAATTATTCACAGTTTAATATCATGGACTACACTTTAAAATGCCACTTTTTCTGCTCTAAAGCTTATTGGGAGGAAATAGATTCTGATACAAAAAATAATTTGTGTATGAAAAGTATTTTATTAGTAATTAAAATGATTATAGTTATTAGCGATATATTAATCATAATTAAAATACTATTTTATTTTGTCTGTCTACTCAGTATAAGTTAAAAAATGATCGCCTAGTTATTACTCTACCATAACTGCCAAGACTACCCCTTTTTCAGTGAGTGATCTCTGCTTTGCTGGTTTTACAAAGAAAGACACTTTTTATATAACAGTTTCTATATGATACACTTTGCATACACCATTGTGTGCAGTCCTCCTGCAGAGAAAGTAATATAAGAAAAATGAAGTTCATGATAGTTAAATACCTTGCTCCAAACCATGCAGCTAGTAGAACTTGGAAGTGAACCCTAGTCTGCTTTCAAAATCCAACCAAGATCTTTTACAAATACTGTCTCTCTAGAGCAGGATGAAAAGGAGAGGGATTTTTGTAATATAACAAACCAGGTATCAAATCCAAAACTGTTTGTTTGCAGGTCATCTAAACTAAGAACATAGTCTTAATCTCTTCATTTCCTATTTAACTTATTTTAATGTATTCTATGTCATAAACATCTTCAATGAGTAAAAATTCAGTGTTATATAAAAGATAAGTGAAGTAAT
Source organism: Pteropus medius (assembly GCF_902729225.1). NCBI lineage: Eukaryota > Metazoa > Chordata > Mammalia > Chiroptera > Pteropodidae > Pteropus > Pteropus medius. The sequence goes on along the minus strand of NW_024347731.1, from coordinate 1,694,976 downwards.
TATTTACTACATTAATGACTTTTTGACTTATTAAAAATAATTCCTTTTAATATCCTCACTGAAGTATAAGTTTCCATTAAAAATCAATTAACTTATCTTTTTGGCATTAGCTATTTTAGATACTGTCTACAGAAGTTAAACAGAAGACAAGATATGGTTTTGAATTTCAATGAACTTAAATCCAGTAATGATAGAGGAAACAAAGACAAATAATTAGTAACAAAAGCAAAAATAAAATAAGAAGGATATTGAAAACATATATTGTTCTGGGGGTTGTAAAAAAAATTAAGAAACTCATTGCCAGAATGGGCTTTGAAGGATAGGTAGGATGCTAATAGGAAAAAGCATACATAGAATGGAAGTAACTGCAAATCCCGTACGTGTACCTAGGTGTGCAGGGCTAGGTAAGAGCGAGTATTCTCTTGCTTGCAGTATTAGGTGTTTGCCATAAAGTGTTAAAGAAGAGACCTGTTTTTAATTAATCGAGAGTTATCGATGGTTTTTGACTGGGCAGATTACATGTTAGATAGGTCGCCCTGGGACTGGGGGGTTGAATTGATCAGATGACCATAGACAGGGGCCTCTTGAGATACGCTAAGCAAGAGGTAACTCTGGGTGGACTAGAGAGATAGCAGTAGAATGGAAAGAAAGACTACGTAACAAAAACTATTCTGTAATAAAATGTACATGACATAGAAATTGAGAGTTAGGGAAGAGGGAGAGCCAGAGTGTCCCAAGAGAAGTTTTCAGAGCAAAGAGCCAAGAAGAAAAATTTGTGGGCAGGTAAGTGAGAAAATTTCATGAGGTCTGAGGTCTGTTTTCTGGAACACATGCATTGTTTAAAAAAGAGAAGTTATATCATATTTCTAGAGTTGGTGATAACTGTATTTTCCTTGGCTAGTCTAGAACAAGATCTGTGTTTATGTCTGTAGAGTCAACAATACTTAAAAAGAAAATTATAAGGTTTAATAGAGCTTCCTATTGATATTGACATATCTAATGGCTTCAGATCATATTAAATAACAGTAATAAAACGCTATGGTACGATAAACATTATAGCAAAAATAAGGAATGGATCGTATTTTATCCTTTTCATTACTTTTGACTAAGATGGATAGAATATGATTTTTTTTTTCCTTAAAAACTAGCTTCTATCTTAATGAAAGAAATACAAAGATGTTTGCAAAAGTGAATATTTTCCAATGGACTTTTGGGTGCTCCTCACAAAAGTGGATTTTTTTTTTTTCGTAAGGAAAGGCAAATGAATACCTAGTAGGCCACCAGCATTGTGTCCATAGTTTGTTACATGCTAGGATCTGTGATTTGCATGTATGATTTCATTTAATGTGTAAAACCCTATACATTTGTTTTTATTGTAATCTTCATTTTACAGATGAGAAAATTTAGTATTAGAGAATTTAAGTAACTGTCTCCAAATTAAACAGATGGTAAGAATTTTTGGTTGAAGAGAGCTGCAGTGAGAATCAGAAAGGGTAAATGGATGAATACAATTTATATTTAACAGCTTTGGTGATTGAATCGAGATCGAGTAGATTTAGAGCCAGGAGTTACCTAGGATGGCTTGAAGTTTTTTGTCTTGCAAATCAGGAAGAGTTCCATTTCCTGACTTAGGGAACATATTAGGAATATATGTGGGAGACGAGATGATGAGTTTGAGCCGAGGCATGCTATTTGACAAGAGTATGAGATATGCAAGGGGACAGGTTTAATAGTCTGCTGATTATGAGGATTAGAAGGCTTAAAGACAGGAATAGACTGGAGATAAAGCTTTCAGAGTCATCTGTTACGAATTAATCATTAAAGACATGGGTAAGTGTATAATATTGCCCAAAGAGCATGTGTAAAATAGAAAAGGCTATGTATGACACCCAGGGGAACAGCAGCCTGGAAGGGGAGGGCAGAGAGGGGTCCACAGAAAAGACTGATAAGAAGATCCAGAAAAGTGGAAATCTTTAGGGAACACACAATTTCATTTTAGAGTTCAATGATGTCACTTCCTTGTGAAATAGCTATTACAATATTGCATCTCCTCTACACCTCTCCTCTGTCCTTAGTGTATCAATTGGCACATTCTGCATATTTCCATCAAGAGAGAAGGAAAACAGGAACAATTTCATTGAAATTGCCAGTGCATGATGTCTGATTAATATGGCTGTTTTAATACTTCTCCATAAACGTATAGATAAGTTTAGATAGAGAGACTGGTGAAATCTGCAAAATTACAAACATTTGTCTTTTATGTAATCCTGGGGGTAGGTAGAGACAAGGGGAGAGAGTACCTTTTGTAGTTCTTTTTTATGCTACTACTTTTATCCCAGGAGTAATTCATAATCAGAGATGATAGTAACTTTGAAAGATTTATGCAAATATGTTTTACCAAAATGTAGCCCAAATAGTCTAAGTAGGAGAATTAATGTAAAATAAAAATATCTCAGTTAACAGAAATTTCTGTCATGAAGTTTATGTTATTTATGCAAAAGAACTGCCAAAAGAGGACACAGATGACCAGGATGAAGTAACTCGTGTTTCCAGACTATTTCATTATTATAGAGTTGTATTAGTTGATTTATTTCTTCATTTTATAAACATATATTTATATTTATACTTGTTACAAGTATAAATAGTCTGTTAGCTAGTCTGTTAACTACACATTGAATAAACTTTGAAAGAATCCAAATGAAAATAACATAATCATCTCTGATGAATTTAGTTACACTATATTAACCTGGAATAACCTAAAAGTTCCTGGTTTTCTCTCAATTTAATATAAGGTGAAATAAGAATGTTTCAAAGGGTAGTTAATAATCATAGATTCTTAATACTCTAAATTCAAATCTAAAGTAGAGTCTGTTCAATCATTTTTAGCCTCAGAATAAAATTAGTTTTCTTATTTCAAACTAAAGAAGAATAAAGCATAAATATTTGGAGTACTGTGAATCTAGAATCCATGATTTACTTAATCTCCCAGTGATAAATTTGTAGGGCCAGTATTTTTTGTGTACCTTAATTATTACTGTTTATTCTAATCTATGATTGGTAATTTGACATATAAAGTACTTCAAATCACCTCCAAAGAGTCTTCCCAAAAGCAGTTTTTTGAGGTAAATCGTCTGGTCTTACACTTCTCTCTTGTTTCCATGTAAGCTATGGGGGGGAGGGTGTTTTTGCTTCTTTACTGGATAAATGGGGTTATGGCTGTTGAATTTATTTCTATAATACCTCATATCGACTAATTTTTAGAATTCTGTAATCACAATACTTTGCTTAAGAATATATTAATTTTGCTAAGATATAAATTTATAGCCATTGAAAGAGTTACCTTATTTACAAAACCAACACTTTATTCTTTTACTCATTTATTTAACCATAAATCGGTAATAATTTTTTTATGGGTGAGGGGGCAAATGGTCTGGATATTGTCTATATCTTAAAATGTGATTTTTTTTTTTATTTGTTGTAGGTTTTATTGGGATTTAATAATGCTTATAATGATGGTTGGAAATCTGGTCATCATACCAGTTGGAATCACATTCTTTACAGAACAAACAACAACACCATGGATTATTTTCAACGTGGCTTCAGATACAGTTTTCCTTTTGGACTTGATCATGAATTTTAGGACTGGGACTGTCAATGAAGACAGTTCTGAAATCATCCTGGACCCTAAAGTGATCAAGATGAATTATTTAAAAAGCTGGTTTGTGGTTGACTTCATTTCATCGATCCCAGTGGATTATATCTTTCTCATTGTAGAAAAAGGAATGGATTCAGAAGTTTACAAGACAGCCAGGGCACTTCGAATTGTGAGGTTTACAAAAATTCTCAGTCTGTTGCGTTTATTACGACTTTCAAGGTTAATTAGATACATACATCAGTGGGAAGAGGTAAGACATATCTTTTTCTTTTTTAAAGCTACTATATATCATGATGTTGTTGACTATAACTGTTTTAAAATGAACAACTATGCTATATATAATGAGTTTTATAAAATTCTAGGAGAAATATTATATTCATTATTCTTTAGGGTACATAAGTCATACATTTGTATCTTCAAAAGGAGTGGTCAAATACTAGATTTGAATCAACTGAAAAAATTAGAAAACAATTGTTTTACACCATTTCGGTCTTCTTTTTTTTTTTTCCTAACAAATCCACTTTAATGAAAAGATGTTTACCCTAACCAATGCAACGTCTCTTTCACCATGGGAAGTTTTTTTTTTTTTTTTAAATTTAAAATACATACATTAGTACCATCTCTGACAAAGATGTGTAAGGTCTCTTTGCTAACCTAGTTTGTGTAATTAGCTCTGTGAGATAATCTGGTATATGGTTCCTCTAATATTGAAATTTTAGAGAACTTGCGTTTGAAGAAAAATAGGTTTTTTGAATATTTCCAAGTTGTATATGTCAAGACTGATTTTAGCATAATAATTTTGCTCCTTGTTATGCTTCACACATAATTATTTATGATAGTTTCTCCCTATGAATTCACTTCATAATACTGAAAAACAGCATGTCCAGGAGGGAAATTATTATATAGAAAACAAAATAATACAGTGAATAAATATAGTGAATCTGGCCAATGTTTTGCTGAATAGGGCATCTGCTGTTCTTAGGCAGTTGATGGGACCTTGAAAGGGCTCAGCCAGCTGGAGTTTCCAACAATCTGAGATAAATATATCATTACCAAGCAAAAGAGTTTATGTTCCTAATTCCAGAGTCTGAGTTTTAACCTTTTTGACTTTTTTTTTCCTTCTAAATCTACCTTTTCTTTTTAAATTAATTAGAACTTGAATTTTATTGACTGCATAAAAATGAGGATTGAAGAGTCTCTGAGAGTGCCTAAACCTGCACTAAAGAAAACAATATACTAGCTGTGGTTTAATTGTCACTTTACACATTGCAGAAATTATTTTTTAGCATTTTTAGGATGAATTATGATTTGAAATTTAGGTTTAAACAAGTAATAAAATGGATCTTCTGCAAACATTAGCTCTGCTTTCTTTAAGGCTGTTACAGTGTTTAGTGTATGCTTGTCAATGACATTTTGGTTCATAGGATTTCAGGAAATGACATACAATAATAAAACACTGCGTAAGACACTACTGAAAAAGCTTAAAAATGGATCATTCTTAAAATACGGATATAGAGTATACTTAAAATCAAATGCAGCACATTTAAGAAATTGGATTCATCTTGTAATGTGTTTCTATATGGCACATTCCATCTAAAATATAATAAATGTTTGGTTCTCAAACTTAATTATACCAATTTGAGATTAATGTTAAACCAAGATGATTATTGGTAATAATAGCTAATGTTTATAGAGGGTTTATTATCTGTCAAGTAATATATATTATTCTTTATTTGGATTAGTTCCTTAAATCTTCCTAATAACTGATAACTTGCCCCGATTTATAGTAATAGGTAGAGCTGGAATTCTAACCTTGGCAATTTGACTCCAGAGGCAATGCTCTTAACCACAAAATTATATAGCTTCTTACTATAACATATATTCTTTTAATGACAAATATCTTAATATTCAATTCTTCTATATATTTAATAAAATTATAGGAAACTCTTCTAAACTAAGATTATGGTCCATGCATCATAAGAATTGAATATTTACCTCTTAAAACAGTCATACAAAAAAATTTTAATTAATAGCCTGTGAAATGAAAAAGTCACTGTTATAAATTCCCAGTCAATTAGAAATACAGTGGGCAATGCGATTGTTTTCAGTGTCTTGTAGTTTTAACCCAATTACCCTAGAGAATGGCAGCAGGATGAACAGATGGCGTCCTATCAGATAAAATGACAGACCATGTGGACATAGAAGAGGGCAGGCACTCTTTAAAACTGATGTCCTCTGGTGCCTGGCAGCGGTCACAGGCACCTAGATCTTTGTAACATGATGGTGTTTTAAAGATGGCATGATATAACTCAGGAGATCAGCTCACTGCCACCATTACTATAAAATGCAATTTGATATGCACTTATGGACATTTGGTAACCAAGCACACTCAGACCAGAGTTGTGAGTTGGCAAGATCTTTCTTATAAATAAATGACCTTGATAATAAATGAACCATAAGCTCATTTAACTGAAGAATGTTTTCTTGATACGATACTCCCATATAATATCACATATATCATAGATATTTAATGTCTGTTAGTAATACTGTTAAACAGGGAAGAAGTAGTAATAATCCAGAACTTAATATTAATTCATTATTTCATCACCTACATGATTCACACCAAAATCACAAAGGAACTTGAATGGAACCTGATTTTTATAAATGCTGCAAGGACGTATTTACAAGTAGAAATACAACAAATGATTCAGAAGTTGCTCTATGAGCATTTAGAATAAGACTGCACAGGAAGATGTGAGTTCACCCACATGTCTCTGAGTTCTGAGTGTTTTAGTACCAAGCTGGCTAATGCTAAATTCAGCAAATTTGGGGAAGTAATGTGTGAAGTCTGGAAGCTGCTACTGTTCTAAAAGAATCATTTCCAAGGACAGCAGCTGCCTTCTATAGGAAACTGCTTTCATCTTCAGTGATACATTTTTTTTCCTCCGGTCTGAATTAGTTCAACTGAAAAACAACAAGAAGCGCCAAAGCCAGATAAATTAGAGAAATATTGTGAATGAAACACAGAAACTTTAAAATTTAGCCCTTTTGTTACTATCGTTACTAAAGTTGAATGTTGTGGCTAATATAGAAGGATAGAGCTAATTTGGCCAACTAATTTATGAAACACATGGTTTTAAGGAGTCAGGAAGGAAGTTGTTTTCACAAGGCAAGTATAAGATCAATGGCTTAAAGATGTAAAAATAGAGCTCTGTAATGCTATACTGAATATATATATATATATATATATATATATATATATATATATATATGAAAATCTGGGGCAATTATTTAGGTAAATCAGGCCAGAAAATTCCTTTTCCTGTAATCTCCAGAAAACTGAGGTGAATCTTTCTCACACTTGGACTTTGGTTTTTAAAAAATCGTTTTGTTAGTTCAGCACTGTTATTATTGTATTTCCTATAAAGTCAGTGACCCAAGCCAGTGCTGTTTTATAACCTTTCACAGGGGAACCAATTCTCTGTGATCCTCCTAAAATGCACATATGGTGAGGAAATCCTTGGAAATTAAATGGAATATTATTAACAATTTTTGACAATCACAAGCCACTGAAGAGATAAGGGGAAGATTAAGAGCTTAATAAATGAGAAATTCAGTTAGTAAAGGTGAAGAATCCTAGGAGCCTTGAATGCTGCCAGTCCTAGTCATTTCATCAAAGGGGGGATGAGCTTTGAAATTATTAGATATTTAGGAAATAATAATTGAAAAAAAATACGACCGTAATGGTTATCTATTTCTAGGACTCAATGTCATAGGCAATGTAAAAAAAGTATGGGAAATGGATGATACTTGTTTAATAACTATGGCTTTGGAATACATATCTATGATATTTTATTTTTTATTCCTCATTTACTATTTCCTCATCCTTCCTAATGTAGATTTTAGACCTATCATAATTAACTAAATTCATTTTGTGGCAAAAAAGAGGGCTTATGTATCTGATCTTCGTATATGTCTATAGTAATTTCAAATGAATAATGTGTCCTGGAACATTGCAATAGTCTTCTAGCAATCAATATTAGATTTTTATGTTGGCTTAGAGATGGATTTATGAACAAGTTATGTTTAACAACAGAGCATTAATAAGAAAATTTATTCTACAGGGAGCTAATCGAAATTACGGTTTCTGTCTTTGATTAATTTTAACATTATAATTGGTTTATATTAGAAACTAATTCTTGCTATAAATTGTCTGTCTATAATTATATAATACATATTGTGACTACTTTCATTTTTTAGAAAACACAGAATTCTAAGACTTGCCATAAGCAAACACCAGTGTTTTTCTAAACCCGCCTTCTGCTAGGACATAGAGAGGCTCCCTATTGCTTATCACATCAAATCTGTGTTTCTTCGCTGTGCCTTCAAGGCTCTCCAGCAAACCATTCCCCCGTCTCACCATTGTCACTTCATATTTTCACCCAACAACTCCTTTCTGTTTGTTTTCTAGGTTTACAGTGCATTTGCAGAGAATGATTCTTCTTTAATTTTGCATGTGCCACACCTCAAATTTAGAAAGCCTTTCTTTTTCTATTACTCCTTTAAAAATTAGGCTTAAACTCATTTCCAGAAAACATTCTACATTGGTTGTCTATGCTATAATGGTCAGTACCTTTACTTTGAACAATTCTATTGGCTCCTATTGGCTCCGTTTACATTTGTTCTCACTGGTAGCTTGGTTGCTAATGCTTGTTTATATTCATTTTCCTTTTCTTTTGATGGACATAAATGTCTATAGAGAAGAGTCTGTCACCTTTTGCCATTGAATTTTCTTGTACACTAGTACAGAGTTCTAAATACAATTGGTTATCAGAGCATACCTATCCACTAAATACATGGCAATCCTCCATGTTCATGTTCTAAATCTATTAAATAATTGCAAAGGAATATCCATTTTTCACTACTAAGCATTTACTGAGTAGCTTCTATTTGCAAATATTGCAAATGGGAATACAAAGCAGACCTTAGCTTTGTAGCAAAAACAGACATGCAAGCAAATAATCGCAGGTGGTGTGGTAAATGATGACATAAAGGAGGGAGTGAACAACAGGTTTTTTTTTTTTTTGCACAAGAAGAATGCTTCAAAGACACTTGAATGAGTTTTAAAGTTGGAATCTGGATTACCAAGATGAACAAAATGGGAGCAGAAGCGTGCATTCCAGTATGACATGAGGTACAAGCAGCCTAGCACAGTAGTTCTGTGTCTCCAGAACCTAGGTAGTAATGGAGTGAGTTTGGAGGTGTAGACAGGAATTTGTGCTAATGATGGACTTAATAAGGTGTGGTTGAGGCATTTTAGGCAGAGGATTTAGATTTTAGAATGTGGCAGAGTGAAGAAGATTGGAGACTACTGAGGATAGAGCTAATGATACTGGTCAGGAGAGAGACTTATCACTTATTTTTGTTTTTATATACAGCTAGTGTTAAACAGGATAAATTTTTAGATATCTAAAGGGAGGTTTATCTTTGCCAGGTACTCTTGCCCTTGAAATGTTTGTATCAAATAATAAAATATGAGTAGGCCTCATATGAAATCTATTTTGTAATACTTTATAATTTAAATATCAATTATATTTTACATAATTAATATTATATTACTATAATATTAATAATTATAGTATTATTGATATAATTATATTTGAGATTTGTATCCCATAATGAGAATTGGATCCTATACTAGAAATTTGTATTTATAGGTGCTTTTTAAAATTGTACCTTTTATTTTCTATTTAATCTAACGTGAAGCACTTAAAGTGACTTATTTATGCCTAAAACTTAATAGAACAGTTGTGAAGTTTAAATGAAATGAGATACATGGAAATTATTTGAAACATTTAAATTGATGTATGCTTATGTTTGTACATATAAGATTCGAGATGTCATCTTTTTCAGATTAGCACTCCTTCTGAAATTATTAGGAGTGTGTGTGTATTTGTTGTTTAATATTTTCGGCAGGCAAATATTGATTCTGTTAAAGACCACTAGGTGTCCTCTATTGTTTATGTTACTTTAGGATTCTAAAATACCAAAACTGTCTTCTTTGAAATTATTCATTTTTATTCTTATAATCACCCAATTGCTTAGCTAGCTATGTCTAGATAAAATAAATGATTAGAGATATTTATATATGTAAAAATTATTGCTCTTTACCTATACTTCTCAGGTTAAACAAAGAGTTTAAGTTTCTAAAGAATTATTTTTAGTCTGAATTATTTTCAATATTATACTATGTACTTTCTAATTTTTATTTATTTATTTTCCCCAGCTTTATTGAACTATAATAGACAATTAGTTGTTCATATTTACATTGTACAATTCAATGAGTTTTTAAAATTGTAGTTGGCATACAAGAATATATTAGTTTCAGTTGTACCGCATAGTGATTAGAGCTCGTGATCACCCCACAAAATCTAATACCCCTCTTTACCCTTACATATTTGTTACAACATTGTTGACTATTTTTCTTATGCTACACTTTACATCTCAATGACTGTTTTGTGTCTATCCATTTCCACTTCTTAATCCCTTTGCCTATTTTCACCATTTTCTCCAAACCCCCTCTCCCATCTGGTAGCCCTCAAAATATTCTCTGTATCTATGAATTTGTTTCTATTTTTGTTGTTATTGTTTATTTTGTTCTTTAGATTCCTCATGCACATGAAATCACATAGTATTTGTCTTTCTCTATCTGACTTACTTCATTTAGCACAATACCCTCTAGGTCCATCAAGGCAATATCTTTTTCTATCCTCTTCCTTTTAGTCTTTAATCTGAAGTGAGTCTCTTATAAGCAGCATATGTAGAGGTCTTATTTCCTTGTCCATTCAGCTACTCTATCCCTTGGTTGGAGCACTTAATTATTTTCCATTTAAAGCAGTCATTGATAGCTATGTAGTTACTACCATTTTTTATTCATGATTTTGATACATGGTTTTCTTCTTAAAGAAGTCTCTCCAGCGTTTTCTGTAATAGTGGTTTGGTGTTAATGAATTCCTTTAGCTTATTTTTGTCTGGGAAGCTCTTTAGAGCTTTTAACTGTCCTTCAACTCTAAATGATAGCTTCGCTGGATAAAGTATTTTTGGTTGTAGATTCTGGGTTTTCATCACTTTAAATGTTTTGTGCCAAGCCTTTTTGTCCTGCAAAGTTTCTTTTGAGAAATCAGCTTCCAGTCTTATCGATGCTCCCTTGTAGTAACTAACTGTTTTTCTCTTGCTGCTTTTAAGATTCTCTCTTTGTATTTAACCATTGGCATTTTAATTATGATGTGTCTTGGTATGGGCCTCTTTGGGTTCCTCTTTCTTGGGACTCTCTGAGCATCCTGGGGTTGTATGTTTATTTATTTCAACAGGTTAGAGAAGTTTCCCATCATTATTTCTTCAAATAGCTTTTCCACTTGTTCTCCCTCTCCTCCTTCTGGTACTCTATTACATGAATGTTTTTACACTTAAAATTTTCCCAAGGACTCCCTGAATTATTATTATATTCTTGACTTCTTTTTTCTTGCCATTCTGGTTGAGTGACCTTGGCTTCTCCATCCTCTATATTGGTGGTTCGATCCTTCTCTTCATCCACTCTGTTAATTCCCTCTAATACAGTCATCTCAGATCATGTATTCTTCATTTCCGACTGGTTCCCTTTTATAATTTCCACTTCCATTTTTGTGTTTTTTATCTCTTTGTTAAAGTTGTCACTGAGTTCATCTACTTTTCCCCTAAGTTCATTGAGCATCTTTATAACCAGTGTTTTGAACGCTGCATCTGTTAGATTGCTTGACTCCATTATTTCTGGATCTCTGTTCTCTTCTTTCATACTGTTTCTGCTTCTTTATCTTCCCATTTTGGCTGCCTTTCTGTGTCTGTTTCTATGTACTAAGCAAAGCTCCTAAGTCTCCCGGTCTTTGTGTAGTAGGTGTCCAGAGGCACAGTCCTGAGACGGATTCAGCAGCAGGCCAGTTTTAGCCCTAGCCTGTGTCCCTCCAGGGCCACCTGTTAAGATTCAGCAAGCAATCCACAGATGCTGTGCTTATAGTTGCCTCAAGAAACCATGCCAGAAACTGAGGTCAGCTGCCACCAGTGTGGGTCTTGGAGCTTGCTCAGAAAGTTGCAAGGTCTCGCCAAGGACACAACTGGAGATCAGTACTATGTATTTTTTAAGATGGTATTTTAACAGATACCCTGAAGTTATAAGGTACAATGTGATGAATTCTATTTGGATATGAAATGTTAAGACCATTAAGGAAAGATTATTAAAGTTTGTGTGGGGGTATGTATGTATGTGTTAGAGGTAAGGTATATAATTTTATGAATACTCTTTGGTCAGCACACTGCAGAACATCTGTATAATCCCAAAGCTTTCCACATAGAAATCTCAGTTTAATGCTAAAATAAAATCTAATTTTAAATTATCAGGCCCCCATTCTAAGATTAAAGTATTAGGTTTTCTTAATGCCCTGTCACTGGTCTAACCTGTGTTCTTGTTTTGTATGATTTTATACATTCCCGTAGCTGTGGAAAGTTGAAAACAACTAGACTCATATCCAAAGTTTCAAAATTAGGTCTTCCATTTCTCAAAATATGCATGATGATGTGATATCTCTATAAAGATATCTCTTGAACTCCTAAAGCTCAGTATGTCCATTTCCCCCTCAAATCTTCTTTCTTTCTTATATCTATTGCTAGAATCAGAAATTTAAGAGGTATCCTTGACTTCTCTTTCAATCTTTATAGCTGGCAGTAACCAAGTCCTACTGGCTCTACTTTGTCAATGTGGTTTAAATTCTAGTACTCCTTCACTCAAACCTCTCTGCCAGCATCCTAGTCCAAGGCAACATCAGTAATTTCTCATTTACATTATATAAGAAACTCATTACTAGACTTTGAAATTCACCCTCGGTTGTCTTCCTGGGGCCTCAAAAATGATATTTTTGAAGAACAAATATTACCATATCATTTACCTGCTGCAAATATTTTTGTGACTTTATCACCATTAGGACAAATTCCTTTGAAATTGAAGTCTTTCCTAATTCAGCCTGGGAAACTATTTGTTTGTTGTTGTTATTATTATTAATAATTTTTTAACTATGCCGAACCTCTTTGTTTGTCATATGTACTGGTTTAAGGTCTTTACATATGTTGTTCATTCTCCTAGAACTTTGTTCTTTCAGCCTACCCCAATTTGTCCATCACCTTTTGTCCCTTTGACTTTGACTTTAACTTCAGCTTCCTCAGGGTGGAATTAACTAATCTCTCAGGTAATCTTATTTCCATCTGTAATATGCTGGCATAGCCCCATGAGCTTTTGCTTTGTAACATTCATCGTTTCTGTAATGTATCTTTAAACTATGTCTTTCCAATTATATGTTAAACTCCAGAATAGCAGCGATCATAGAATGCTTGTATCTTCAGCTCCTATCATGATATCTGGAAAATAATGGGGCACAGGAATATTTGCTAAATGAGTTAAATTATGCCTTCAAGGGAATTTCAATTCGATAGGAAAGCAAACATGTAAACAAACAGATAAGCAAACAGTAGAGTGTCTTGAATTCAAGAATCTTAGAAGTATTTATGGTGTAGAAAACAAAGAGAGAAGATTATTATGAAAGTGTGGTAGAGGGTAGAAGAGACTTTCTAAAGAAGATGTAGTGAACATGGCCACTTTGAAAACTAAATTCGAAAGTATATGTCCTTGCAAGTGGATAAGCCTGGGAAATATTCCAAGGGAATTTAGAAATCATGGACAAAATCAATCTGGGTCCTCATTTATTGATGGGGATGATGATAATTTTCTGCTCAATGTCACAGAATTGTTTTGAGGCTTAATGAGATGTTATTGTTATATTTACTTTGAAACTATAAAGCTTATAGAAATGTAAATTATGTTATCATAAAAGTTTCTACTCATTTAAAATATGAAAAATCTCAACAGAGCTCAATTCTTCACCCTTTAGTGTCCTTACTACCTTTCCAAATATTGGAAGCGTTACGAATGCTGTTATGCATCATTTCCACCCAAAATATATCAATTCTGGAATTGAAGCAACAAATTAATCAGGCTAATTTAGCACAAAATGCATTTAGCCTTACATTTATCTGAAGTTTCTGGATAAATGCCTCATTTTTTTTCTTTTATTGTACACAGATACAACATATATTGTGGCTACTTCTATTTTAGACCCATCTAAGTGCTATTAGTGTGAAAATTGGGATTGCCATCAGTTTGTGAATATTGGACACAGAATTTTTGGTTCAACTGCCAGAATGTTTCATAATAAACATGTGTTACTTTAATTATCTGGATAATTATCTCAGTTAAATAGGTTGCTTTGGTTGGTCTTGTATACCTCGGGCAGCTGTCCACAAACAAAAGTGGTGTGATGAGACATGACATAAATTGGAAGTGGTATAGTGTCACCCAAGAATATTCTGTTGTTACAAACAGTGAGGTGAAGTTAATCTCTTCTCTTAAGGAAATTAGTTGACTATGTTTAACTAATCGTGGAGGGAAAATGAGCGCTTTATTAATTGTCAGTTTCTAAAAACATCAGCGTTTCACTTTAATTAGATACAATGTCAAAAGTATTTTTATTAATTTAAAATATTTTAAGAAACAAAATTATGCTTGCATTATGTCAAAAGTAGCAGTTGATTCATATGTCATTGGATAAAGCATACTCATTGAAATATAACAGAAGTTGTCACAGAAAGTGAGTTTTATAAGATATTATAACAGTTATGAAAGCTCAAGAATAAATAAAATTAGAACCCTTCAATTGCACTGGATAATGACTGAGAGAGACCTACTTTGACTTCTCTTTTTGTCTTGCTGATGTATGCACTTTATATTTTATATGTGAGGATTCTTGTCTTATTAGTGTGAAAAGGAAATATATTTGCTTGGTTACATAATTCTGGTGGCTATTTTGAGTTAAGTCTACCATTTAGGCCATTTTTTTTTTTTTTAAGAGAGTTAAATTTTTTTCTCATTAACATCTTAAAGTGAAAGTAAACAGTGAGAAAGATTCTGGAAACTAGTCCCAGTGTTCCATATGATTTAAAGCAGTCGTGAAGTAAGAGAACAGTAGCTATTTTGAGATACTCTTATTTGTCAGGAGTGGTGGAATCAAAAAGTGTTTCCCATTAAGATTGGTCATTCATTGGTGGGAATATTTGTAATAATGCTTATTATCTCAGTATTCTGCTTTCTTGTTGTTACTACTGCGGCGATGAGTTGGATGAACATATAAAATAAAGGAAATTTGGCTAAATTGAAATGAAAATTAGGAGTACTTTCTGTCAGTCATTTCCAGATACTTTTCTACTTTTCTCTCATTTAAAAAGTGAGGAAAATGGCTTCTACTTGGAATATATATATATATATACACACACATGCACATATATATACATATATATATATATACACACACACACACACACACTTTTTTTTTTTAATAATCAAAGAGAAAACTCAGTTAAGGTGCATTGTAAACACTAAAATTGAAAGTCTAGAGAACATATTAATGTAAAATATAATTAGCCAAATTATTTCACTGATTTTTTTTTTTCACTTATAGAATTCCTATATGATGAAATCTCCATCTTTCTCAATATTCTAAATCATACTAGAGAGTAAAAGTTAGAATTTGGACTGTGGTAATATGGACTTTGATATTAGACTCCAAGAGCTGTAACTACCTAACAGTATCTAGCAGTAATATTTGGGGCATCACCTAACTCTGTGGAGGTTACAGTGTTTTAGTATGGGAATCAGTTCTCCATTGTGTGAAAATATTCATCTCCATGATACTGAAGAGAAGGACGGGTGTCCAGAATAATTCCTTCCAGTTGACCAGCAATAGATTACCAGCATTCAAGTTCACAGATTTAAGTAATGTTTTACAATTAAGAATGCTTCCCCATCTTTATCTAATCTGAAATTCAGAGAAATGCATCCTTAGATAGTTTCTAAGCCGGTGGAGGATTACTTCTCTCTTCCTCCAGCATATGTATCTTGTAGAAGCAAAAATAATTTTATAATGATAAAAATTACCCCTAAATGCTAATAAATTTGTCAGGAAATAGTTACTGAAGAACTTTTAGATTTATGATATTTGAAGTTCACATAGATTATTGACTATAGAATAATATTAGAACATGTATGGATTCCAGAAGTAAATATATATATATATATTCATTGTCCTGACTTGTAAGGCCGAGTTATGAGTAATGGACTCTAAAAGTTCTAAGTGACTGACTAGTTTTCTGCTCTTAGACCCTTCTTGAGAATCGTGACATTAATGATTAAAGTTTCACCACTGGGGAATGATTCATTTGTGTTTTATGGCTTTTTCAGCTTCAAAAGTATCTTATAGAACTTCAAATATACTTTAAGCCATTACTAAATAACATCTTAGCAGGCTATTAGCTGACAGGTATTGAGAGTAATTCTCAAATAGTTGAAACTAATTCTCTATGGAAAAAAGATAGGTATATGATTATGGGTGTCCCAACTTGAGTGAGAGGTGCATTTTTTTGCTGGAGTGGTGGGCAGAGAGAGGTTCCATCAGGGTATGAGAAGTTTAATTGGTCTTCAGAGGAGACAGGAGGACACCAACAAGTGATAAAATTATATATATATATATATATATATATATATATATATATATATATTTCACAAATTTCCTGGAGTCCTTCCCTTTTCTGTTGCAAATTAGCAGTATTTGCCTAATGTCAGTGAATAATGTTTTAATGTTTTTAAGTGTTATTGATGGGAATTTTACCAACAGAGTCACCCCTCCCCCTTTCCATTTAGTTGAATTGTTATTTCAGCTGTTCCAAAAATCTCCAGTCTCTTGGAATTACAAGATTGCTCTATGGCTCTAAGTGAAAAAAATTTTCCAATTAGCATATCTTCAACAAAATGCTACTGTTTTTGAAATAATTCTGTTTAGTAGCACATTTTTAAATATATGATTCTGTATGCCCAGTTGAACATTGTATATATAATTATATACTAACTATTCTAAATAAAAATAAGAGACTAGGTAGTTAAATATTTTCCTGACTTCTTATTTGCAAACTTCATATCTTTATATATTATTATCTTCATATCTTTATATAATATATATTAACTACTATATATCAAATATAGTAGTTAATATATATTAATTGACTACCCACGACGAGCACTGTGCTACATATAGGAATACAAAGATGAATACAGTCACTGCAAAAAGAATTTGTAATATAGTGGAAGAATTAGAAAAGAAATCAACAATCATAACAGAATGTATAAGTTCTTTTCTTTTGGAAATCCTTGAATGGAAGATTTCAAGAGTGATTCTAAGACTACATCTCAGCTCAGTAGGAAAGAGCCCCACAATCAATTCCTAAAGTCTGCAGAAGGAGCAGGTGCAGGAGTAGTGGTGTCTGGGCCAGATGTTTACCATCCTTTGATTAGTCATTTGAAACAGAAAGGGCTATTAAATACCATGCTGTACTAAAATGTGAATTTTGCTGAGTTTTACAAACAGAAAAAATAATTGTATTTAAAATAATATTGATACTGTGTTCAGATTACAAAATGACTTCCTCATACTAGAATATGAAACATTTTCATTTCATTAACATCATACAAATGTATGAATGATTCTTAAATGTTGAAAATTATTTTAGGAAAAAGAAAGAACAGTAGATTTAAATTTTTTTAGAAAATATTACAAACTTCTATAATTAGTGAGAGAATTTAGCGAATAGGAACCTAGTTTATCTCACTTGTTCTCTTACTCTTCTATAGTATGGTACTCTTGCACAAGACTGAGACTCTTAACCAGAAAAGGTGTTGTCACAATTACTAATGAACAGTCCTTAACAGATATCAAGAAACTGAGTTGCATTTAGGGACATGAGTACCTAACAGCAAATTATTCTGTAGTTATGGAAACACCACTTCCATACAAAATGCTTGAATTTTCTCCACATTTCACACATATCACTCATTTTCCTGTGCCCCCGCTTCTCATCACTTTTAACATGGGTGGGTGTTGCAATATTGCTGCAGCTTTCCCTGAGGAATCCATGTGATGATAGATTCACTTTGCAAAGCAATGCACTTTCCACCAAAAACTGTTTTCAAATGTCCCTTTAGTGATAGGACTATTTATTAACGTTGTTTTTCTCATTTTTACTTTGTTTTTGAGAGAAGCAGCAGGCAGTAAAGTTATTGAGAATCTTGGGTTGGATAACAATATCTAGTCTTCAAAGAGGTGAGAGGTCAGATATCTCTAGCTTTAATCATAGCCTTCAGGAAATCAACTCCTTTCCCTGCTTCCTGAGAAAGCAAGGTCTTGCTATTACTATGAGTTTCTTGTATTACTTTTACCTTTATGCGAGTAGAAATTTGTTTCTGTCCTCCTTTTCTGTCCCATTTGCCAAGAGATTTGCTATAAAAGAGTGTAAGCAAAATATCTGTTAGTCACTTTTTATAACTGTGAAAAATGAAATATAATTTTCTTATCAGGAGATGCAAACAAACACATATACTATGGAGCCTTAAATTGGGACAACATGTCTGTACTGTATATTATTCTTTCCACTGACGGGTGGAGTCTTGAGGCTGAATAAGCTAGTGTAATCCATTCTTAGTTGAAGAACCATTGATCTTATTGATTCATTAATTGCAATATCATTTCATTTCTCCCTTCCAAAATAGAGGAAAAAATTTTATATGAAAAAATAAAACTGATTAATGAGATGACTAAATTCAAAGTAGAATGCTTCTAAATTGGCAAAATAACTTATTAGATTTGCAAAACCAAACATCATTATTTTCCTTTCTACCTAATATAAATATCCAGATGCTAGTTTATATTTTTAAATTATGTTGACATGGGCAGTAAATGCTTCAGGTTAAAAAA
Organism: Pteropus medius; assembly: GCF_902729225.1. Classification (NCBI taxonomy): domain Eukaryota; kingdom Metazoa; phylum Chordata; class Mammalia; order Chiroptera; family Pteropodidae; genus Pteropus; species Pteropus medius. The sequence goes on along the minus strand of NW_024347731.1, from coordinate 1,676,385 downwards.
TGCAATTTAAAGTAATAAAATTTTATACTTCTATAAACATTTTTCAAATTATGCTATTAAAATTTTCCTAAAGGAAAAAAATAATTCAAACACAAACATTTTTTTCCTAAAGAAAACAATCAAAATCATTTCCTCAAAGTTCAGTCATGAAAGCATGTTAAGTTACAGACTTGGGACTGCAAAACAAAACTAAAATTAAATTTGTGAGAAAGTTTTCTTAGAGTGTTTCCCTTGTGCTCTAAGAGATTTTAGAAATATTGTTTAGCATTCCTCAGTTTGTGATCTGTGAGTTGTTAATGGTTTCGTGGAGACAAAATTTTCGTTTTTGTTTTACAGTGTTGAAAGTGTTATCATGGGCCCCACATATCTTCGTAACTTTTTGTGAAGAAAGTCTATACATTGCTCCCACTACAGATCCATTATAGGTGGCCTGGTGGTCTTACTCCTGTTACCTGACACCTGGATGCAGACTGTCCAAGCAGCTTCCATTTTGACCAATATCAGTCATTTTCACAGGGAGATATAAAACTCTGTAGGGTTTCGATGGGCAATTAAATGATCTGACCCAACGTGATATATGTTACTTTTTATAGCTCTGTGACCAAAATTTGTCACGTGACTTCACTCAGCCACAAGAAAGTCAAGAAGAGTAATCCCACCTGGGAAGCAAGGAGATGGAACAATTTGCTTAATAACCCTACTCAGTAGTTAATATAGATGAGAGATGGAGACAGAGTGTATCTTGAATCAGTAAGTTGGCCTGTAGCTAACTTGCATTATACTTGGATCTATTCATAATAAAACTATGGACCTGCTTGATCATCCTTTTGTTTTTTTTGCTAATGGATAGTTTTGGTCTTTGACAAATAATAGAAGTGCTACCACATGACATGCCTCTAAGCTCACAAAGTGCTTAGAAAGCTGATGGATGTGCCTTTAGACAGCTGGCACTAATCCTGGATAACTACCTCAGAGATGCTTCTTGGGTGTGTCAGTTACAACACAATCTTTATTTCACTTAGTTTTTGTAAGTGAACTCAACCTTAATAGGAATTTAAATCATTCTATTAACGGAAGTACTGATCTAAGCTTAAAAATATTAAATTTTGTGTGAATTTAATAATTTCTTAAATGTGGGTAGATTTTTGCATAATTTAACTTCCTATCCTCCATACCAAAAAGAATTATAGTGCTTAATTTTTAGACCTTGGCCCAATCAAATAGAAAACAATAAGTGTTATGAATGTATGATATAATCAGAATAATTTTTATATAAGGAGAATTTATTGTACTTGAAATCTTGAGTACACTTGAAATGCAAGAATTAAACAACTGGATCTTAAGCATGACTCATAATATATCCATTTTCCTTAGAATGTATTGCTTTTGTTTGGATTTCGTTTTTCAAACAATTCAGACTTTAAAAGTACTTAAGAATCAAATACAATTCTTAGACTGTTGGTAAATATTATAACTACTGTCATATCTTTAATTATTTTTGATCTTATATTTTGTTCCAATTTATTGACATTTGTTTTATGACCCAGAGTAGGCCTGTCATAGTAAATGTTCTACATAAACACAAACAAATATGTTTTCTGCTGTTATTGGTTGGAGTGTTTTATAATTGTCAATTGGGTCAATTAATGGTTATTCAAATTGTCTGTCTCTACCCATATATAACTACTTGTTCTGGCAATTCTTGAGAAAGGAATATTAAAATATGCAATATAACTTTGGATTTGTCCATTCTTTCATTTTCATCAGTTTTTACTACGTGTTCTTTGAAGCTGTGCTGTTAATTTCATACAAAGTTAGGATTGTTATATCATCTTGATGAGTCTCTCTCTTTATCACCATAAGATGACCTTTTTTTTTTCTCGCTCTCTATATACTTTGATATTACTATAGCCACTCCATCTGTATTTAGTTAATATTTGTATGGCAAATCTTTTTCCATGTTTTATTTTCAACCTTTGTTTTTATTTTAAAGTTGGTACCTTGTAGACAGCATATAGTTGAACCTTGCTGTTATTTGTTTATCATATCTGACAATCTCTAGTTTAAAGCATTTATATTTAATGTTTTGATTACTATAGTTGGGTTGAAATCTACCATCTTGTTATTGTTTTCATTTCATGTGTACTTTGTTATTGCTTTCCTGTCTTCTTTTATATTAATATTTTTTATGATCTATTTTATCTTCACTATTGAATCAGTAACTATGTCTCAAGTATTTTCCAGTGCTTGTGCTGAGGTTTACAATGTGCTTCTTTAGCTTATCACAGTTTACTTCCAAATAATGTACCATTTCACATATAGTACAAGAAATTTAAAATATTATATTTCTATTGTCCCCTTGCTGGCCTTTGTGCTATTTTTATCATACAATTTATTATATTTGTTCTAAATGCCAAAATATAGTGTAATTATTTTTGCTTTAAACAGGTAATTGTTTTTTAAGTTTTTTTGAAAGTATTAAAAAAGGCTTTTTATATTTATTGGTGCCATTACTTTTTGTCCCCTTTGTATAGATCATAATTTCCATCTGGTATCATGTTCTTTCTATCTGAAAAACTTTCTTTAACATTTCTTGTAGTGCTTGTCTGCTGTTGATGACTACTTTCAGCTTTTCTATGCCTTACTGTCATTATTTTGTCTTGTTTTTTGAAAAGTATTTTTGCTGCATGTAAGATTCTAGGAAGAGATTTAACTTTGGGTGGGTGGTAAACAGGCAATGCAATATACAGATGATGTATTATAGAATTGTACAATTGAAACCTATATAATTTTATTAACCAATGTTACCCCAATAAATTTAATTTTAAAAAAATTATTAGAAAGGATTCTCGGAAGACTTCTTTCCTTTAGAACTAGAAAGATATCACTTGATTTTTTTCTGCTTGTGTTGTTTCTGATGAGAAGTCTGATGCTATTCTTTCCACTGTATATAATGACTTTTTTCTCTAGTTACCTTTAATATTTCCTTTTTAACATTGCTTTTCAATGATTTTTTATGTGCCTTAGTATGATTTCCTTCATGTTTCTTCTCTTGGAGTTTGTTGAGTGCCTTGGATCTGTGTTTACATTTTTCATAAGATTTGTAAAAACTCTGTCCATTATTCATTCATATATTTTCTTTTTTATCTACTTTTTTTGATGGTTCTTTTTGATGGCTAGGCTTGTGTAGTGACTTCACATGCATGTGATGATCACTACTCAGCCAAAGATTCAAAGAGATTCCTATGCTGATCTTTGAGCTTTCTCTCTCTGCAGCTCCCTCAGCTATGATAGTTTGCATTATAAATCCCTGCCAGCACAACCCTCTTTGTCTCTCAATGCTGCCAGATTGCTGAGCTCTGTATAATACAAGTAACCCCTGGATTCAATATGTCATCTTGGACATACTGGAAGAAGTACATGAAAGGTCAACCCTATTTTTCTCAAGAATATAAAACATATGCAAGTAGCCTAGGGATTCAAATATCTAACAGTTGTATTTATTTTATTAGTTCAACTACCTAACAATGCATTTTTGTTAGCACTCACTTAGATATCACTTTTAGAAGGAGGTAGTATGAGGTAGTGTGGCAGTCCAAGTTAAAATTTTTTTCATTCCATTTTTTTAACTGATACTTTTAAAGCGAAAAAATTTTTTACTGTGTTTTTATTTCTGCTACCACTAACCATTTTCAAAACAGTTAGAGTTCCAGCCAATTCTTAATCTCATTCCCCAGTACCAGGGAAAGTTGATCTAGTCTCAATAAAATAGACCTGCCAATTTGAGAATACTTTAGGATAAAATGTTTTTCAGTGAAAATAGTGAGTATGTTTTAAAGTTGTATAGTAAAATAAAAAAATAGAATAATCAGGAAAATGTTTTAATGAATCAACATTGAAATGTACCTACACTTTTTTATGCCCCTTTGTAGAAAAACAAATGACGAACCCCTCTGAAGAGTTAAAATGTATGAGATTTCACCTCTGCAGTTACAGTGGATTTATTCATTAACCATAGCTTGGTTACGTTCTTTTAGAATAGCAGCTCTTTTTTAACATTGATCTTTTCCCAGAAAAGTATTGTGAAAATTTTCAAACATACAGAAATGTTGAAACTGAAGTGCCCTACAATAGATGATTGGCTAAAGAAGCTGTGATACAGATATACAATGGAATATTACTCAGCCATAAGAAGAAATGAAATACTGCCATTTGCGGTAACATGGATGGACCTCGAGATAATTATGCTAAGCAAAATAAGCCAGACAGAAAAAGTTAAAAATCACATGATATCACTTATATGTGGGATATAAACCTAAAAGCAACAAATGAGCAGGACAAACAAACAGAGACTCATGGACATGGACTATATAGGCTAGTGGTTACCAGAGGACTATAGACTAGTGGATTTACTAGTGGGAGATGGGAGAGGGGGAAGTGGAGTGGGTAAGGGGTCAGAGAAATATAGGGTTTAGGGGGAAGGTGAAGTGGGTAAAGGGGATCAAAATTATGATAGCTGAAGGAAACTGGACTTTGGGTGGTGAACACACAATCGAATATACAGATGTCAAATGATAATGTACACCTGAAAATTATATAATTTTATTAACCAATGTTACCCCAATAAACTTAAAAATTAAAAAAAGAGGAAAAAGAAATGTTGAAACATATATATATTCACTCGCTAGATTAACTTTTTACTCAATTTGCTGTCTTTCCAGTCACCTATCAAATTTTTTCTTCTATGCATTTCCAAGGAAGCTGCTGACCAGTCTTCCTTCAAATATTTTACCATGCATCAAATGCTTAATTTTTAAGCTTCTGTATTATACATATACCACGACATGCAAAGCTTTTCTTTGCTATAATATAGTTTTACAGCATAACAAGAATAAAAGGTATTAGATAATATAAAAATTATGAGCATTAAGTAGCCTTGAGAAATTGTAAAACACATTCTAGTGACAATGGTTCCATCATGATTATGTTTATTCGGTGACTGTATTTTCCTTCTAATAACTCTAACTTTTAATCTTTATTCATTTTTATGATCAAATAAGTAAAACTATCTTTAGATTTTAAAATAGTGTTAGCCTCCTTCCTCTGGTCTTGGTTCCTTCACCTCTGTAAAGAAGGGTTTGAATTGGGTGAACTCAAATAGGTTTTCCAGGCTTGCCCTGATACTCATTCTTCCCTTCCCAATGCATCAGGCTTGTAATGGTCTATGAGGACATATGTGCCATGGAAAATACTCAATGCCATTAGGGAGACACTAATTTTGGGGTATTTTTTTGCATCATAGGACCAACATTTATTTCATCAAGACGAGTAAAGAACCAAGTTTGAAAACAAGTTGACTGACATTTTATTGCATATTCATGCCAACAGTGTTCTAGTGCTTCTTATAGATTGAAGTGTCCAAGAAGCTGCTAGTTTGCCAGTTCTCTATACTGGTGTGGCAGTCCATATATTCTTCAATTTGCCTCTATACTTGTATAAGCTCCATAAATAAAATGTGATATATTTAAATAATGGTATCTAAAATTTCACAAATAAGATGAGAATATTGCTAATACTTGCTTAATAGTTTATGAAACCATGGAGAGATAATTATTTCTTAAAATACCATATTTGGGATTATTTCATGACATTACTCTAGTACACAAATTTATGGATAATAGTAATCAGTAAACTCTAATACTTTCCTTGCCACTCAATGTATGTTTATTCCCCATTATGCCCATTTTACCTGAAGTTAAACCTTATATTAGTAGTTAAAAATACACATGAAAGGCAGTATCAACCTTAACCATGTGCCCTAATTCAGTGGTTCTTAGATTTTATTTCATAGACAAGGAATTAATTTTCTTCTTAAAACATTTGTGTGGCACAAAGTAGTCATGTTAGCTCTTTATTTATTAAGTGACTTAAAAATATCTACCATCTATTATTACTACAATTTCTTGTGCCACTAGAAAGATAAGAGGCCACAAGGAACAGTCAATGAAAAACTCTCAGATCAGTGAAAAAACCCATCATGGCTGTGCTAATCCACAGAGAAGCATTTGCACTGATGGCTCATTCTAAAGAAAATCGTCAAGATGATGAAAGAGAACATTATACATCCGTTTTTTGTGATGCAAACGTATCACATGCATTCATATCCCGATTATTCTGGGAAATGACACATGTGTAACTTAGTAAGAGAAGACATTCCTGTTATTCAGATATGGAGCTTTCTAGTAATGTGGAATGATAGACAGCTGATTTTGCAGGTTTTACATTTCAATGTCAGTTACCAAAAAGAAACCTGTCATCTAGAGAGGAAGAACAAGTTGAAATCAGAATTACCAGAATTACAGAATTGTGTTCCTTCCTGCCTAAAGGCATAGTCATCTTATTCAGCATCAGCTCTTAAGTGTTTGATTTTGAGAAATATATTTGGAGTAGAAGTGTAGGCAAATGAATGGACCAGTTTGCCAAAAACAGATGGAGATATATAATCTTTCCTGTGATATTCTTTTGTCTTTCTTTTCCAAATTGGATCTAGAAACTCCTCAGAATCCTCTGATTAAAACCTTCCAATGACTTACAATAAAATCTAAATGCCTTAGTGTGACCACCAGACTCTGCATGATCTGGCCCCTGCTTATCCCTCCAAAATCAGCTTGTATCACTCTCCCCTTCTGCAGACCATTCATTAGCTTCATCGGATTTATTTCTGTTCCTTGAAGCTCGGTCCTTTGTTAGGAATTTTTGCATGGTTGTATTCTTTGCCTCCCCGATCTTAGCTCAGATTTTACCTTCTCAGAGAGATATTTCCTGAACACCTTTAGCGAAAGTTCTACTCCTCTATATTTACCTTCGCATTATGATGGGTCTTTCTTCTTGGCATTTAGGATGGTTTTGCTTATGAGTTTTCTGGTTCATTTTTCTCTGTGTTTCCACTCGGATGTTAGCTGGTTCATAGTAAAAAACAAAACAAAACAGAAAAACCTCACCTTTCTATATTAGTATCAAATACCCAATATTTAAATAGTACCTGGCACATGGTAAACACTCAGTAGTGATTGCTGAAGAATGTTTCCTGGGAGACACTGCTGATTGTGGTATTTCAGAGATTTCCATGTCAATATTCAGAACTGTTGGTCTACATAGTCAAGTAATTATTTTTAACAAAGAAGCATTGTTGGATGTTTATGTGCCATTGACATGGATAGTCTTTCACAATTATAAAATTGATAAGTGACAGGATGTGATGTGGTCAATGTACACATGATTGGGTTAAAATTTTGTTTCTACTTTCTTTGAGCTCTGTAACCTTGCTAAGCCTCCATTTCCTGAGCTATCTATATAATATGGGTTATAGATAACTCATGGGAATATTGAATGAATTAGTGTATTTATAAAGAGCTCAGGACAGGGCCTGAATACAGTGTGTGGCACATAGAAGGAATTTTATGAATCATAAATGCAAATTTTTTGCCTATATCATCCCCAATTTTTTCTTTTTGCTATAAATATACCTTGTATATTTACAAAGCCAGAAAGATAATTATACAGATGAATCAAAATAGTGACCTAATACTGTATGAAAATATTTATTTACCATGTTTAGGTGTTTTTAACAAAGTAACACATTTTACAAAGTACCCTGAAGTCAGGCTTAGTTCAATGTAATTTCTCAATTTTCATTTGCATTGTATTGATATATTTTATGAACATATTATTATATATGTTTTTCCATACTCTTTTAGGCTTCCAAAAATCCGTTGTTATGGATTTTTTTTTTAATTTCTCCTTCATAGCCAAACTATGTTAGAGGTAAATTTTTTAATTATAGCTTCGTATATTTCCCCATCTTATCTCTAATTAAGAACAGAAGCATCATGAATTAAATATGTACTGCCCTATAATATACGTTGAATAAGTTCATAGAGGGTAGTGGTGTAAGGTGTTAGGAAAATATAGGCTTAGGGCAAACTTGCAGGAACTGGAATGTTATTTTTATACTTGCTGTGGGAGAAAGTAAATCCTCTAATTGTACAGGCAGGCAGATTCTCTTCTAATACTAACATATAACCCAGTACCTCACATTGCTCCATGCTATTCAGTCAAGCATTTCCATGAGGAAAACTAAAGATAGTATTTTGACTGGGAACTCAAGGGCAGAGGAGAGAGTGTGTGCATCTTCATCATTTCATAATCCCACAGGTTCCTGGCAAGAGGTGGTCTACTTCCTCTAGAGCTGACTCACACACAGCCTTATGACCACAATCTGCCTGAAATGTCATCCAGACTAATGCCAGTACATCCTACATCCCAGTTTGCCTTTGTAAATGCAGGAAGCCTCGGACTACCACGTGTTTCCTATCCCTCTTTATTTCCATACATCCACTATTCTCACTTCTTCTCACGCCCCTCACCGACCCTATCCCTGATGCTTTCCACTAGGCCCTGTGGAGCTAGAGTTTGTATAGCAACAAAATGTGTCTGTCTCCAATTCTTCTTTAAACATTCAATTCGCTTTTCTTTTCTTTCTCTCTCTTTTTTTTTTCCTCTCAGACTGAAACCTAGTTATTCCTTCAGGACACTACTTCTCCTGCAGCCATGCAAGTGTGACTTTCTTTCTTCCTCTGCTTGCCGCAGGAACCTGCAAGCAAGATTGGTGTATTGATCCTCACTGGCAGTTAATTTTCCTTCCTCTAGCATATTGCTTACTTGACTCCTCTTTCCCACCATCTCCATATCCAATTCATTGGCCGTATTTCAAAATAGATCTGGAATTTGACCATTTCTAACCCGTTCCACCTTTACCATTCTGTTTTAAGCTATCATCATCTCCAGCCTGGGTTATTGTAACACCTCTTAAGTGATTACTTCTACTCTGCCCTTTGGGCTTATATTTTATGTAGCTGTCGGGGCATTTGAAAATCTAACTTAAATCATGAACCTCATGACTCCAGACCATCCAGTGGCTTCCAACTCCATGAACAGTCTTCTCAGGTCCTACATTATCTGACTCCTTAACTAGCTCTGTACGTTCGTCTTCTATGCAGCCGTCCTCAACCATTTTAGCACCAGGGACCAGTGCTCCTATGAGAATCAAATGCCCGATGATCTGAGGTGGAGCTGAGGCAGTGATGCTAGTGCTGGGGAGCGTCTGCAAATACAGATGAAGCTTCACTCGCTCATTCGCTGCTCACCTCCTACTGTGCGGCCTGGTTCCTAACAGGCCACAGACTGGTACCGATCCACAATCCACGTCCGGGGAGCTGATGACCCCTATTCTACTACACAATCCTTACTTACTTCCTTCTAGCCACACTGTCTCCCTGCTGTACCTAGAACTTTGCCATGAATGCCCTGTCTCGTGGGTTTTTTTAGCAGTTCTTTTCTCTATCTGGAATGTTCTTTCACTAGATATTCTCTCATCTTTCACTTCTTTCAGATCTTCTACTCAAAGATCAGGTTATAAGTGAGATCTTCTTTGACGACCCTGTATAAAATAGCGATCTTCTCCCCTCTTGTTCTCCATCCATCCTGCTCTGTTTTAGTTTTTCCTCGTAACACTTATCACAATTTCGTATATTATATATTTATTTTCTCCACTTTCTCAGAATGAAAGCTCTATGAGAAATGCCCTCTTCACCTGAAATATTTTCTAGAATTCGTTAGATTTATATTTGTTTAAATTGTCTCATCACTCTTTAAAGTTAGAATAGAATGGATTCTTTACTTTAATCACAAGATGTTTCTCCTACCTACAAAGAATTACCTTTACCCAGCTTCAGAGGGTGGGGAGGAAGTGAATGCAGGTTAATAATATCAGTAGTTAAGATTAAAGTTTCTTGGGGATTTCATGTTTATGTCAATAAAAGGGCATTATATAATCTATTTATGAAAGCTTAGAATTTTAGAGATAGAGATGATCTTAGGGGAAACTGACATACAAAGAGGCAAAGTGAATTCGTTTAAATTAATGGAACTATTCTGTGGCAGGCAAGGTTGTATCTCAGCTATTCTTCATTCAGGATTTATTCATTTAACAATGAATATTTACTGAGTATCTACTAAGGGTTTGCTGTGGTCAAGGAGAGAGAGACACAAGATCTTCTCTGATGGGTCTTACAGTAATAGCATAGGAGATACAGGTTAAAAACATTTAAATACATACCTTCTTGGGCTACGTGCTCTGAAGGAAGAAACATCTTTTAAAAAGTGTATGAAAGGAAACTGACCCAGTCTGAAGGGTAATGTAAGTCTTTTCTGGATAAGTGTAATCATGAAGTTAGTAGAATATTGAATGATAAGTAGGAATTAGCATGAAGAAGAGGAAGGGAATATATGCCTGGCAAAAAGACTAGTCATTTACACCTGGGAGGAGCAGGAAGGAGCACTGCTATCATCTGACTGAAGAAAGGCTCAGGTGACCTTTGATAATGCTAGACTCCTGCTTTGGTATTATAATTATTGCTATATTGATTACTTATTAAAGCATAATAGACTTTGAGAGCTGTATAAACTCAAATGCAATTTAACTGTGAATAAAATGTTCTTTTGCCCACTCTTTCAATTTCAGGAATGTATCTGCCATTAGCTGAAAAGTTCAATCTCTTGTTTGTGTTAATGGACTTACTTTCACTTTATTATTCTTTCTTTCAAAAAGCCCTCTCCTGACAATCTAGTTCTTTGTAGCTCATCTTTTCTCATCCAGCTAACTTCCTATTTTTATTGCTGAATCATCCAATCAGGCTTAATTGTCTCTCTCTCCAGCTGGCTCTGTCTTTTTTGGAGAAAAAATTCTGCTACAGGTGCATTTTTTAAAATTAGGAAAATATGGGTGCCTAAATATGGACACAGTTAGATTTTAGTGGTGAATTCTGAAGATAAAAAAGATGATTAACATCTTTCACCTTTAATCATAGTGAGTAATATATTTCGAATCATCCTATCACAGGCTGACCCGTAGCAGTTACTGAAAAATACTTTAAAAAAAATTCCTTTCACATGATTTTTATTTGTTGCTTATTTCCTTTTTTCTTTTAGAAATATTAGATCATTTCAAAATTGAATCACAATGTTTTTCAAAGGAAGTGTGGTTTAAAATAAAAATATGACTAAAAAATTGGAAGTTTTGAAATTAATAATCCATGAAAAACTAGATTTCCAAATAAATTTATTGTTTAAAAGTAGAAAGGATGATGATTAACCTAATTTAAAAAACAAGTTCTAAGTCCTACCATATAGAAGTCTTTAGATGAATGTTGAGAAAAAATATGAAATTAACACATGTAAAGTTTCTGAGATACTTTATTCCATGTACTTTAAAGTGAGAAACAGAATTGATTTTAATATACTCTATTGGTGTTCTACGATTAGTTCTAATTAGTGAGTTATCCATTAAATATATTTTCTGCTCAGTTTATTCAACTATTAATGTTCAAATATTTATATTAGCTTAACCTGTTCAGAAAAATTCCACTTGTATTATCCCAGATTATATATTTTGACTTGTGTAAATCAAATCAAAGATTCAGATTGTTTGATACATTATGTTTTATGGGTCCAACATCTGCACTTATGTGATATTCAGAATGTTTCCAGAAAACTTCATTTATCAAATATTTAATTTCTCTCTTTATTGTATTCATATTGACCTAGGTTTACAAGTAATTCTGCTCAATTATCTTATATTTTAAATTTTACTTTTGAAGCTAAAATTGATGGGGAAATCGAAGGAAAACTTAATTTAGCATATACAGATATTGTGGTATCAGGTCACATACATTATATTAGATAACCCACACAATAACTATGAAGGTAGGTATTATTTATTTATTTTACAGATGAGGAAACACACATTCGAAGAAACTAAGAAACCTGATCATCGTAGGAAAAAGGAAAAATGTTCGATGATGTATATATGTTGTGAGTTTCATGAGTATATAATAATGCTCCACTGGTATCTTCATCTCCAAGCTTCAGTGATTCAGAACACCTTTTTTGTAGTGAGAGTACTACAGAAAAATAGAATTTAATTCAGTATGATAACATGAGGTGAAATAAGGCAAACATGAGGAATTGGGGACTTCTATTTTCAGCTTTGTCACTATCATTAAATGAGCTCAGAAAAACATTTAGCCTTTTGAAGCCTGAGTTTCTACTTCTGGAGGGAAAAAAAAGTAGAACAATTATGAGATTTATCTAACAAGGGTTTTCTGATGATTAAACAGTGTGCGTTTCAAGTTCCTAGAAGTAAGAGCTCTTTAAATAAATATGATGATCTCAAAGCACCCTTAAAGTCTGGAGAAGTTTTTCCTAGTTAAAAAGGAAGCGAACACATTTTATACCTCTCCCAGTTTCTCTCCTCAACCCAGGATCACTGTTTGGGTTGAGAAGAAAGTTGCTGAAAAGGAGACTAATTTGTAGTCTACTTTTGTCATTAACTTACTATGTGACCTTGGTTAAGTTATTTAAACTCTTTGAGACCTCTGTTTCTTCATGTGAATAATCAGGGATTGGATTAGGTGGTCTCTGTTGTCTTTTCAACTTTAAATAACATCAGTATGTTCAAATCTCCTAGAATAATGCTTGACACATAACATATATGTTCAATAAATAATAAGTGGAATGAATGAAAGAATGGATTTTTATTGCACTACCTTCATTTGCTTCATTTCATAAGTGCTGTAGATGTGTCAGGTAGAGAAACTACAGGGATCCCTGTGAGAGAACAGTACTATGGAAGGAATGTTTGAGTGAAATTAATGGGCTTCTGGAGAAATTTGCTAAAATTTGCTTGGTCATCTGTTGTGTGGATTTGATTTTCTGATCATCACCTCTTTTAACTGCAAAATTGTGATTTTACATAGCACAGAACTGGCCTTGGTTTAACAATCATGCAGGCAAATTTGGTTTGATCTTACATAATTTAGTCCCTGGATGCTCTTTATATAGTTGTCTTCTGATACCAGTGTGGTATTTTTTTTAACTTTTTATTTTGAAACAATTTTTGATTTATATAACTTTTCTATATACCTTTCACCCAGATTCCCCTGTTAACATTTTACATAACTATGATACACTTTTCAAAAGTAAGAAATTAGTTTTAGTATATTGTACATTGATATGATACTATAAACTACAGACTTTGTTTAGATTTCACCATTTTTCCACTTATGTTTTTTTCATATTCTAGCATTCCAGGGAACCACCTCACATTTCGTCATCATGTCTTCTTAGAGATATGTGACGTTCTGTAGTCTTTTCCTGTTTTTTGACCATGTTTATGACCACGTTTATGACCATGACTGTTTGACAAGTACTGGTCAGGTATTTTGTAGAATTTTTTTTCTGAAGTTTTTCTCCTGATTAGGCTAGAATTATGGCTTTTTTTTTTTTTTAAAGGAAGGCTATTACCAAAGTGATGTGTTCTTTTCACCACATCTTAATGGATTCATGACATCAACATGACTTGTCATTGGTGACATTTACCTTGATCAGTTGATTAAGGTGGTGTTTGCCAGATTTCTCCACTGTAAAATTAGTGTTTTTCCCTTTGCCTATTCTAATCATTAGAAGCAAATCACTAAGTACAGCCCACATTCAAGAGCAGCAAAATTAATCTTTACCACCTCGAGGGAGGTGTATCAAAAAATCTGTGAACGTGAGTTAAAGTCACCACATTAATCAATAAGTATTTTCGAGGAGATGTTTTTAGGCTCTGTGACTATTCTGTTTACCCTTTGAGTCTGGTTCACTCCTTTTAGTCTTCAGCAGTGCTTGGTGGTAGTGAGTATTCCTGTGATATTCTAATGGTGATTTTTTATTGCTCTCATATTCTTCTACATTTATTATTTGAAATTCTTCTGTAAGGAAAAATATCCCCTTCTCCTCTATTTATTTATTTAACCATTTGTTTACATCATGAATATTTTTTTAATCTTTGGGTTTTAATCCAATACTACTGTTTTTTTTGTTTGTTTGTTTGTTTGTTTTTTTGTTGCTCTTATTGTTCCAGCTATAGTCAACTCTTTTGGGTTGACTCCTGTGTCCTTTTTGACATGTACCTAACTTTATTTTTTCTGGCATTATTTTCTGGCACTTCATGATGCTCCAGATTCATCTTGTATTTTCCTTTCTGTAGCCCTTGAATTTGCAATTTCTCCAGGGAGCCCTAGCTGTTCTTATTGTAATGGTGTTTAGAAATTAAGATTTGAGCACCAGGTGTACTCATTGTTACCAAAGTGTCACTGCTTTAGGCCCTCTTTGCAGACAGAAAATGGGGCAGGTAATGTATGAAAACACTTCTCAAGATGCTCAATTGCCACTTTTTCTCATTACTTTTGTCACTTAAAGACTTTTATTGATTATACATTCCCCACTTTTTCTACCAATGAAATGTTAAAATAATTTTTAAAGGAAATATCAGCAAGGAATAAGATTTCACAGCTACCTAAATTATGACTCCCAAAATGACACTCTAAATCACTTTTCAGAGTTTCAGACTTATATGTCCAACTCTTTGATGAATCTTTCTACTTGAAAATCTGAGTGGTACTTCAAGTTCAATATGTTAAATGTGCAGTCTCTGCATGCCCTATAAATGGATCCTCTAACCCCTCCCTTTGGGGTGTAGTATCTTATCTCTTCATCTCCTAAATTCCAAGGCTGCAGCCTTCCTTAGAGCGGCCCGTCTCCTAAAATATATTTTCAATAAATCTTACTTTTTCTATAGATAAATAAATAAATAAATAAATAAATAAATAAATAAATCCTTCTGCTTTTATATATCTTAACAGCAACAACACCTACCCAGCCATTTAAGTTAGAGTCTTCATCAGCTCACCCATCCAATCAACGACTAAGTCCTATTGATTTTATTTTCTAAATATAATGAATGTTCTTTCTTTTCTTTTTCTTCTAGACTTTTTCTAGCTCAGAAATTTATTGCCTTTCAGTGGGTGAATTGCATCTGTTTTCTAACTGGTCTTGTTTTCATGGCCTCCAACCGCCCCCCACCCCACGCCCCGAAATCCATTCTTCTCACTGCTCAAGTAAAAATCTTGCCATGTTACTTCTCTACTTAAATCCTCTCATGAGTCCCATTATTTACTGATATACAGTTCCTTAAAATATAATACAAAGTGTTCTAAATCTCCATGTTTTCACAATGACTGAATGCTTATGGTTCAGCTATATGCTTTCTGTTTCTTAGTGCCTTTATGCTTCTGCTCATTCCATGCTTTTAGCAGGAAGAATGCCTCCCTGTCTCTTCCTTCAGCACATATCCCTATCCTTCACCACAACACACACACACACACACACACACACACACACACACCTCTTTCTTTTCCCTAGACTTCATCTTATAGATTGGTTTAATAGACTTTTGGTGCAACCATGGCTATCTGCACTTATGTCACTATTGTTATAATTATTGACTGCTTATAACATGCTAAGAAATCTGCTGTTTGTTACCTGCTTTCTTTTTCATCTTTCTTAAGTTATTTTATCATTATCTCTGTGTTTCTGTCTTCTCTAGTAGAGTGAGCTCCTGGAGAATGCACCTTCTCTTTGTTGTATCGCCTGTGACAAACAGTTTCTGGTGGATAGTAGGTCCGTAATATATTTTGTAGTGAATAGATTAGCAGACTCGGAGCAGGCTGGTGTGAGGGAAGGACAATTATAGTCTCAGATAGTCCTTTTTTGAATTCAGTTTCTCTTCCTAGAAATTTACCATGTTTGCTTCTAAGATGGTATGGATGAGAACTAATACAACAACTAACACCATTTATTCCTTAGTGAATATTTAAAATGCAGAAACAATTCCAAATTTGTTCTATGCATTTTCTCAACCTTCACGAAATCACTACGAAGTAGATTTTCTTTCCAATTTTACAAATGAAGAAATTAAAGCTACGGCAGAGTTTATTCAAGCTTCTTCCAGGGCTCACAATACCGTTTAGTCCATTCTGCCTTAAGATTGGGAAATGAAGTGTAAGGACTGAGTTCTAACCAGTGGAATGTAAATAAAAATAATATGCTTCATTTTTATGCCTGGCCCATACAACCTTCCCACACTTTCTCCTCCATTCTTCTTCCTTTTCTCTGGCGTGAGCCATGGTCAATGTTTGTTGAAGACCGTGGAACCCTAAGATGGAAAGAGCCTGAGTCATGGGATTTCTAACTTGGAGCAGAGACGCTTGTTCCCAAGGAACAACACCCTTTGGACTTGAAATGAGCATGATTACTTTTGTATTGTTAAAAACCTGGAATTTTTAATTTAGTGGTTAAAACCGTTAGCATCACCCTAACTAATGTAGACGTAAACACTGGTTATTTAACTTGTAAGTCACACATTTTTATAAAATACGTACAAGCAATTAGAAGCTGGTTTGATCTGACTTCATAGTTTATGTTCTTTTACCTAATATGACACCCCTTACTAAGTGTGAAGATACATTTTTCTGTTTTCCAAAATTTTCTTTAGAGTTTGACAAGTATTTTTTTTTATCACTGCTTCCACATTTAGCTCCTATTAAAAGTCTTGCCATTATATATAATACCAGCTTTTCACAGTGGTGTCTTCATCATAGGCATCTTCAAGATTAGAGTAATCGTTGTGGTATGTAGGGCATGGTTGATGACTGATTAGAGTCAGTGACATTCTAGATTTTTGATTATATATTTGAAATACAGTTTATGATGATACAGTTACTCTATTTTGGTTAAAAGCTGAAGGAAAAATGGAACTAGCTGATATATTTGAAGCAAACAAGTTTCTTTTTAACTTACTGAGGGAGCCAAAGAATGTCTTTTCATTAACTTCTCTCTCTTCATTTTATGGATTTTTAGTGTAATGTACAGTAAAGATTATTTTATTAATGTAAAAGACTTGAATTTTGTGGCATAGTTCCAACATTATTGAATATACGACTTTTAAAGTGTTCTTTAAACATCTGAGAAGAGTCTCATCTGCAAAATGAAAATAATAAAATTTTACTCATAGGATTAACTCATAAGATTAATGTGAGGAATAAACTAGGTAAACTATTCAGGCATAGAACCTAGCACATGGGAGCCAAATTAATTAGCGGTATCAGTGTTTATTATCATTATTACTCTTGTTTTAATTTTTTACTCACTTGAGTATAGTCTAAACATTTAGAATAACCCAAACTGCTCTCTAACTTTGTATCGGTTATCTAACATGGTTTCCTGTTTTTTTCATTCAATATAATAATATACTAAACATTTCTGTATACAAATAAACACAATTTTATAGTTATGAATGTTCCACATACTATATCACATTTTGTACTCTATAGCTCTGGTCATTGCTTTGTAAGGAATTATCTGAAAAGACTTATTCTTACAGGTTATTCTTTCCTGTTTAATCGTATTATTTATATATAAAACATCAGTCTTCCATGTTAGCTATGTAAGTCTTTGGAAAGAAAGTCTCATCTTTTAAAAAAATATATCATTATATCAAATATATTTTTTAGGCATTATCATTTGTATACTTCATAGATATGTACAGTTATTTGGAATAATATTTTACAAGTGTTTTTATAATCTTTTAGTTTGTCTGTTTTCCCAAATCATTTTTTTGAAAAATAATCTCAGTGTTTTGAATAGAATAGCTATTGTATTTCAATCAATTTTACAAGTCATCACCACAAGAGGATCATTTGCAGTCAGAATTTTTTGAGGAGAGGAATGAGACCAGTGCATCATATTCATCCTCAGTCATTCACGTGATCAGAGGAGAACCAGGACATAGACGATAAGAAATAACAGACAGCCCCAAGCCACTTATATTTGGCTTTAAAATGAGTTTGATGGTTTTGAGGAAAAAAAATACTTTTTAATTAGATTATACTTAGACAAATATTAATACAGTTTCTTTCCTTAAGTACATTAGAACTTATATCAAGGGGCTTTGGCTGAGAATTGTGAGAAGAGGCTAGAATGCTTTCAAATGACTTCTCTATTCTGGAGTCTTGCAATTAAATGCTGCATTTTCTACAAGCGTTAGCATGTCTATGAACTTACACTGTGTCTGCAATCAGACTTTCTTTACAAAATGATCACCAGCTAAATTTAGTTAACCTTGATCTCCTATAATTACAAAAAAAAAAAACAAGTTTATTTCCTTGTGATGAGATCTTTTAGGATTTACTCTCTTAACAGCTTTCCAGTATACCATACAGCAGTGTTAACTATAGTCACCATGCTATACATCACATCCCCAGTACTTATGTATCTGATAACTGAAATTTGTACCTTCTGTGGTACAAATTTATCTAATTCTCCCACCCCATAACCCCCACCACTGATCTGATCTCTTTTTTCTATGAGTTTTTTAAATTTCACATTTAAATGAGATTATACAGTATTTGTTTTTCTCGGTCGACTTATTTTACTTAGCATAATGCCCTCAAAATTCATCCACATTGTCGAAAATGGCAGGATTTCCTTCTTTTTTTGAAAGCTGAATATATTTTCCCCATAATAGACAATTAGTTGTTTGTATTTACATTGTATAATTCAATGAGTTTTTTTCAATTATAGTCGGCATACAATAATATACCAGTTTCAGTTGTACAACCTAGTAATCAGAGATCCACATAATTCGCAGAGTGATCACCCCACTAAATCTAGTCCTCCTCTTCCCCTTGCATATTTATTACAACATTATTAAGCATTTTCCCTATGCTACACTCTACATATTCGTGTCTATTCTGCGGCTATCCATTTGTACCTCTTAATCCCTTTGCTTTTTTTTTCCCGTACCCCCATCCACCCTCCCATCTAGTAGCCCACTAAATATTCTCTGTATCTGAGTTTATTACCACTTTTGTTATTGTTATTTTGTTCTTTAGATTTAATGCTATTTATATATTTAATTTTGCGTGTACGTGTATGTGTATATATTTTAGGTCTTGACTATTGTAAGTAATACTGTAATGAACATAGGGGTGCATATATCTCTTCAACAAAGTAATTTTGTTTCCTTTGGATATACACCCAGAAGTGGAATTGCTGGATTGTATTGATAGTTCTATTTTTAAGTTTTCGAGTAATCTCCATACTGTTTTCCAAATTAGATATACCAATTTACTTTCAGTACAGAAATCCCACATGGTGTAACTTATTCTAGCTTAAAGCTTGTTTTGCATATGAAGGGTTAACTTATAGTTTAAAAGATAATTTTGATTCTATTTTAGAATATGGATAAGAACCGCTTCCAACAAAGGTCATGAATATTTTCTGTGTTAATTATTATGAATAAAAAGACCAAAAGAGACATGAAAATACCTTAATATTAATGAAGTTTTACACATTCTATGTGAAGATAATTATTGGGGGTGGAGTGTGAGGTGAGATTATTTGGAGTGTCATGTGGAAATGGAATAATGGCCACAACTGAAATTACTGCACAGTACTGCTTATTTGAACCAAGTTTTACTAATTTGGTTTTTTGTCTATTTTCGTGTAGCTAATTTAGTATTAAAATGGCCATTGTTTAAGGAGAGATAGCCAAAGTGGAAAAATCAGGAGAGAAAAAGAGGCCCAAGGGATGATTCACAGATTGGGTAATCAGTTCCTAAATAATTGAGAGATGATTAGATTTGAAAAGCTTATCAATAACAGGAAACGCTTAGGTAACCTTAAACCTCTGACCATTGTCTGCAGGCAAAAGTGATCTAGTATTTTAGGTTTCCTTTTACTCTTCTTTATCCCATTTGGCAGCTCTTGTGAATGAATATTATGGTGTGCTCTCAGCATAAAAAATGCAAGAGAACCATAGTTTGTTTTAAAACATGTATGTTACAAATATATCTCTATTTTTCAGGAACATTTATCATTGATTTTACTAAAATGATAGATTTATATCTTCATAGCAAACTAGGATATAGGTAGATGGATGGATATTTATATATAACATGAATAAATAAGTGAAGGAAATACATCATCTTCTAGGATAGAAAGGAGAATATAGAGTTTCTTTTGATCTGCAAAGTAAAATACTGAGAGAGAGACACTTAGAAACTGCAGTTTGGGTTAATAGAGGATTCCCTGTTATCAGAGATGAGTCAGTATCACATGAATGACAAAGGCCAATTGCTACTGACTTAGCCATAAGAGGAAAAAGTATGTGAGGTGCCATTACTAAATTATGTTTCCCTACCTGCTGTACTTGACAAGATTAAACCTTATTCCAAACAGCTAAATTTAAAAATGTATTACCGAACTTTTTATCACAGTAACCGTTTTTTTTGTTTTTCTGCACTTGAATTTGGAGGGCCCATAACATTGTAGATTATCAGCAATGTCCTGGATTATACTTGAGAACAAACATTTCTACCACAGGGTAAAAACATACTGATTGAGTGGTGACTATTGATATAACAAAAGTTTTTCTCTTTTATTTTCCTAAGGAATTTTAAATTGAAATTAAATTACATCAAATAATGGATTTTTTTTCATTGAACATTATTTGTCTTTCTAAATAATTAACTATTTGAAAATAATCATTAGGGATAGCTGCCAATTGAAGGTAACCTAAAATAAAAATGTGCATCTCTGAATATTTATTTCTCTTTGTTTTTCTGGAACATGCTCAGTGCATATAGTTAACTACCCCTTTTGTCTTCATTTAGCTTTTGGAAACAGAATAAGATGAAGGTGATATAATCAAGAGAAATGGCTTTTAACTGGTACACACTGGGTTTGAAACATGCACTGTCTGCTTTCAGGATTTATCAATGTGGTTAGATTGAGTAAATATACACAAACCAAAAGAAGTATAAGAACACACAAAATAACATGATCTGATACAGATCAATAGAGTGTTATACGCACTTAACTTAAGTGTGTTATACACACTTAACTTAAGTGTGTTATACACACTTAACTTAAGTGTGTTATACACACTTAACTTAAGTGTGTTATACACACTTAACTTAAGTGTGTTATACACACTTAACTTAAGTGTGTTATACACACTTAAATCTCCAGAAACCGATATTTATTTTGGATTACATCAATAGTTGGGATTAAATTAAAAATGCAATTATTTTTCAAAATTAGATAATTAAATGATTTAAATATGTATTGACTCCAGTTATGACTGTGCTATCTTTTTCTCTGTGCACTGGAAATGGACACAACCTACCTGCAAGAGGCTTACAACCCATTGAGGCAGAAAAATTAGAATCTTTTATAGACTCAAAGTATATGAATGGTACAGATAACAATTGCCATAAAAGATTGGATCAATCAAAGATGATTGATTTCCTGGAGGAGTTAGGGTTTGATCTCGTACTTCAAAATAGGAACACTATTTAGGGAAGAAGCAGGAGACCTAGAAAAATAAATTAAGACACCAGAAGTAATATAGTGTTATCTAACTATCAGAAGAGTTATCACTACTCTTGTGACTGTGACAAGAGTTTGTTACTTGTATGTCAAAGATTTTAAATCTGGAAATAGGTTTCAAGTATAAACTCTGGAAGATTTGTTTGTAAACATTTATGTTTATGGGCAACATAAATATTTATAGGAATTACTTCAAGTCCATAATTTTTACCAGCTTTATAAAGGGACCTAACTTTCCTTAAAGGTCGAAAACTTCTACTCTATGTCCAGAACTTTCTCCCACAGATACTTACTTTTTCATAATTGTTAATTTGTTTAAACTTGACAAAATTGGTCTTCCTAGTCTACCAGTTAACTGAGTTTTTAAAAGAAAGAACCATATTTGAATATCTTCTCCATGACATCATACTGGAAGAGTGTAATTTATAAATCTAGGTTTATTTATAGTTGCTATTTTTAAAAATAAGAAAGGTTGAAATGAATGAAATTTGTCAACATTTATTATATTATTGGGAATTTAATGGGTAAGACTTAAATTTTAGTGATAAAATGAAGATAAAATAGTTTAAAATGGTTATTTTTTTGTAATTTTAATCTTTTACAAGTTATATTTTATCATTAAACAAATCCAAAATAAAGCCAGTTTTTTGGAAAGCAGTTCTTCTCATTTAGATTGTTCTAGATAACAATAGTCTTAAAGAATATTTCATTTATTCTTAATTTTATAGAAACTGTATTATGAACACATACCTTTTATCCATGCAGAAGTAATTTATTATCAGACAAAGTGTGCAATTTAAAGAATATTTTCAGTTGTTCCCTATTTAATTTAGTATTCTCTTCATTCTCTGTTATTAAACTAATTATGATATATAAAAGTACAAATTAATATCTTAATGAATGAAAATTATATCATTAAATGTAATAATGTGAAAACCTTAAGAAACTATTTTAATTTTAAGAAGTTTAGAGTCAGAATACACATATGTTCTGTGTGTATTATATGTTTATAATATTATATATTATACATAATATACAAGCAGATTAATGATTATGAGTAGATGTATAATATGTTATATATAGTATATATTACATAGTATCTATATCTTGAAATAGAGTTAGACAATTTTAAAATGGACTATTATTCTTCATTTTAGAATAAAAACTGAACATATTTCAATACCAAGTTTTATTTTTAATTTGGAAATTCTTTGCCATACAAGAAAGCAGCTCAGCATAAATTTACACACACACACACACACACACACACACACACACCCTTCTTGGATGTTGATTAAAACTGTAATGAATCTACAGGTGTATTAGGAGGAAATTGATGTCCTTACAATATTGTCTTAGTCATGAACATGGTATGTTTTCTATTAATTTAGATCTTGCACATGTTTTGTTAGATATATCCCTAAACATTTAATACTTTAGTTGTTATTTTAAGTAGTACTTTAACTTTTATTTCTTAAAGTTTGTTGCTATTATGTAGAAAGGCAATGACTTTTGTAAACCAGCTTTAAATGCTGCAACATTCCTAAACTCCTTTATTAATTCTAGAAATGTGTTTCTATATTCTTTCAGGGTTCCAATATAGACAGTCAGATTCATGGCTAATAAGAATTTTTGTTTCTTCCTGAACAGCAATAGCTTTTAATGGCCATTGCATGGACTAGGACCTAACATGCAATATTGAGTAGGAAAGGTGATAGCAGGTATTCTTCATTGTTTTAAAGAGAATGCTTTTAAATTTTCACTAAAAAAACAAGACAAAACAAAAAAACTCTACTGCTTTTGTCAATATTCTTTATTAAAGTTAAAGTATTCTTTCATTATTAGTTTGCTGAGTTTTCACTATGTATCAGTTGTTGGGTTTCATTGAATGCCCTTTCTTCTGCATCTTTTGGGATGTCATGGCTGTTTAAATAGTGGAAGAGTCATGGTGTATTTGATTGTAATCCTGTAACTGGGAGGATTGGTGGGCTTAGCATTTCCAACCCTGCCTAGATAAGTATATGAGATAAAGCTTGAGGTAAAATTTTTAAGTTAAAAAAATTACAGGACATGAAGCTAATATTTTCCATAAGTGAATTTTTCTGTGAAATTTGACTTTGCTTTTTATAATTTTCATTGTTTTCACTTAAATCATATTGTGAACTATGTGATTTCCATAGTTTTATTGATCTTTTTAAAAATTATTTTTAAAACTCATCCTGTAATCTTCACAGGGACTTAATTTTGTTATATTTGTTTTTTAAATAATATTACAAGAAACATGCAGCTATCTTATTTTTAAAAACTCTATAAACAAATGTTCTAATAAGCAAAAAATCAGTCTTCATATATCATTTCTTCAGTATTAATCACTAGATAACGACTGTTAATTGTTTAAGGCATATAATTCCAGATTCTTGTTTATGCAGTCATTTGCAATATATAAAAACTTTATAAAAAGTGTACATTTTTAAAATTTTGATTATGCTGCCTGTATTATTCTGAAACTAGTTTTCTTCAAAAATATATTACAAGTATCTTTTCATATTAGTTCTAGAGCTACCTTAATATTTTAAATAATGACACAGAATTTTATTCTGTTTTTCTACACAATATAATTATTCCTCAACTAATGGGCATGTGGATTGATTCCAGTTCAATGATATTAGAAACCATGCTACAAAAGGTAATCTCAAATATAGCTCATTGATCATTTTTACGATTATTTTTGTAGAATAAGTTATAGGAAAATAATTACTGAGTTTAAGACATGAATGTTTTTATTTTGTAGAGACATCATTAAAATGAAATATTGTAATCATTAAATGTTTTGTGGTAGTCACAAATAAATAGAAGTACCCAATTACTTTTGAGCATCTACACATTTCAAACACCTGCCTCAAATATATTCCACTAATAGGCAAATATTTGCCTTTTTCTATGTCCTGTTTGATCTAGATTATTTGCTTACACAATAAGATAGCATGTTCATTTCATTTTCTTGATAAGCCATGAATATAAAAAGTTGCAATGTTAATGTTCACATTTTATTTCCGTGAAAATATAGCAGAAAATATATCAGAAAATATTGTAAAGCAAAATCAAGATTTGTAAATTTGCTGATGTATGGCTAACTCCCCAATTCAAACAGCAAAATAATATTGTTTGAGAAACTATAATTAAAGTTAATTACTGTTTAGTGCAGACATTGGGTAATTTGCCAATTATAAAGCTACAACTTCCTTTGTCCATATTTGTGAATTAGGTATGAAAATCATTGTCCGGTATATTGCAGTTGTGTCTTTAGTTTTGTTGTTATTGTTCTTTCAGTTATTCTGTAAATGTCTTATCTGAAAAGGTTGTCCAGTTCTTAACATTAAAACATTCATTAGCTCAATTGTATCATTTTTTAAAAGTATGATATATTTAGCTCTGTGACCATATGACATGTAATTTCTTTCCCTTTATTATTAATACATGTTGAAAGATCATTTATCAGCAGACACAGAACAGTAGTTAATAGATATTTTGTCACCTATGTAACTGGCTCCCTAATTTCTTACAGTACCACTATTTATTGATAGGACCTTTTTAGCATGTCAAAAACACAGACTTTTTCTAATGTTCCTACCACAAAAATTGAATAATGTCATTATGAGCAGCGTCGTTAAGGGTGTGTAATTGCCAACCAGACTGCCTGTCTTAGAGGCTACCATTCACCAACTATACCACTTCATACAAGGGCAACTTGCTTATCTTCTTTGAGTAACCACAGCTATAAAAAGAGAGCAAAATCTTATCTTCCTCATTCTGTTATGAAGATTAAGGAAGGAGGGAAGAAAGTTTAGTTAAACCAGTTAGAAATGTACTGGCGGTTGAGTTGCTTGTATAATTCTACTTATCATTCCTTTGATTCTGTATATAAATTATATACCAAAAATCACTCCATTTTATTTTTTAATTCATTTAAATAACACTGTGAACAATTATTTTAGGCTTCATTGCTTATAAAGTTTTAAGTGGCTAAGTGGTTCCCATTCAAAATTAAATTTTTGTCATGCATTATCTGCTATAAGGACTTGATAACTGTTAATAAGTTAAATCAATTTGAAAAAAAGCAAAAATGCCTTAATTGTTGTATATCTTTACTTTGCTTTTTTCCTTATTATATTGACTATGTATATATATTCAGAAACATAAAAATGAAGTGAATGTTTAGTTAACGATAATCTAAATTATTTGAGATGCCAAAAAACAAACAAATCTAATATAATTGTGATTAAAATATCATATTTATGTCATGAAAGAAATTGGAATGCATTTTAGAAAAAGCCTGTCATTCAGTTACCCCCTCTTTAATAATGGTTAAGCTTTATCCCTATGCATCTGGAATTAAAAGTTGCCTCTGACACATATATTTTTTAGACTGTTAAAGCTGGTATTGGTTGGTTTTCAAGTTTGCAGTAGTTTTAAAACTTGTTGTAATAGAAAAATTACTATAAGGGAAGTAGCAAAGAGGAAGGGAAATCGCTAAAATATTCGACTTAAAATATTGGACTTTAAGAGTCCAAGAAATAAATCTTTCATAAAAATTGAAGAATAAAAGAACACACTGTACTTAATACTCTGAGTGATCGGGGGCCTATTTTATATCAGCAATGGATAGCATTGACAAGTACCTGGAATGTAATAGCCTTTTAATAAAGGGGAAGTATGTAATAATCACTGACTGTGTACTATCAGGGTGGAGGAGCACAAAATTGGTCATCATCATCATATTGCAATTGACTTTGAATACATACTATTGATACAAGATATGAACACAAAAATAACCGACATCAAAGAAACACGCATTATAGTACTTAAACTTAAGTCAAAGTAGGATTATTATATATAAAATAATCCCAACTTGTGTTAAAATACAGCCTCCTTCTTTCAAAAAATTCATTATGTAAGATTTTCTTCTTTACTTATCTTTTAAAACCGTGTATAGATGGGATCCTTCTGTTTCCCCACAGTCATTGCTGCCCACAGACTAAATAAAGCTCTGTGTGATAGACGTTAGTCACTATGACAGTGCTGTCTCTGAAAGCTTTTATCAGGAATTATCCGGAAATGATGACATTAAATGTCTGATTTTTATTATCATATTAGCAATCTTAAAGATTCACTTTCCTTCGAATGTATAGAAACAGTCCAAAAGTGATTTTAAAAAATGAAGAAAAATCTATTAAATAGCAAACATAATATTTTATTGCAGTGATCAAAGAGAAAGCCAATAACCATTTCTTTTCTTTAAAAATACTTGGCATTACAGCTTTAAGTGGTAACTAATATGGAAAGTTTGTCATACCACTAGTCATATTTTAAATTCCATATTGGCAGTGTTTTCAGTAATTGGCAAGGTTTCATTTTGCTTTTTGTTATTCCTTTGGGCATGGCCCTCCACAATTGATTACCACTTTAATGGTTTTCCTAGCAGTACAGATTTTGTGGGCAGGGCTTTCAGCTACAAATTGCATACAGGAAGCCACATATCTGTTTTTCTCTTATAACAAATCCAGTCATTTAATGCTATACTTAGAGTCCATTTTAAACATAGAGAGAGCATGAAATAATTATTAAATTTAAAAAGCTACTGAGAAGATGTGCTGTCACCTATTTTCATCCAATATTCATCTGTAAGAATTCATCTGTAAGAAGCAAGATGGCATCATGTTTTAACAGCTTTTCTAGGCCTAATTGTCTCATTCATATTTATGACAGCATAGCATTTTATGATTTTTTAAGAAAAGTGCTGGAAACAAATTGGCAGTCTCGCTATTAGTATATCTGTGATCCATATAAATCTTTTTGTTTGTTTTTTCTTTTTTT
Organism: Pteropus medius; assembly: GCF_902729225.1. Classification (NCBI taxonomy): domain Eukaryota; kingdom Metazoa; phylum Chordata; class Mammalia; order Chiroptera; family Pteropodidae; genus Pteropus; species Pteropus medius. Next base: position 1,649,118 of record NW_024347731.1, on the reverse strand, counting down.
TTTTCATATAAATCTTAAAGTATGCTTGAAGGGATGTTTGAAAACAAAAGAGAATTGGTTGGGAAATTTCTTTGGCAATACTAAACTAGGAATTGGATTCATTACATCAGATACTATGATAATATACTTTTGAGTTATCGCCTATATTATAGGTCATGTACATGCCTTCTTAAAATTTAAACAGATTAGAAGTAGAGAACATTATGGCACTCATATTGACCTATGAAAAATAGTTAGTTGAGATACACTCAACCATGTTTTCTGTGTATCACACTTTTCTGTATATCCACATTGACTATTTCCTTCATTGACTTGGACAGATGTTTTACTATTGATATTATGTGAGCACAGATTTTCTTTAAACAATAGAAAAAACATCTTTAATACACATCTACTTTCACTAATTGTTAATAAGAATAGAAGTGACATCTGAACACAAAAATCCAGGCTTTTCGTACCACCGTTCCAAAGCTGCACGCATATGTATTTACTCGTAATTTAATGGGCACTTAGAGAGGGTGCTTCTCAGATAATTGAATCTGAAGAAAGGATTGAAAAACTATAAATACATGTTCTATCTTAATCACAGAGAAATAAAGAGAAACTCTGGCACTGCTTTCCCAGTCAGCAATCACAAAAGTATTCTATAAATAGCAGCCAAATCTTAACTATTTTAAGTAAATGGAAAGTGAGGGAAGCGCGTGTGCTAGTTTACCAGAGCTGCTGTAACGAAAGACCATAGACTGGGTGGCTTAAATCACAGAAATTTATTTTCTCACAGTTCTGGAGGCTGGAAGTCCAAGATCAAGGGATGGTAGGTTTGGTTTCTTCTGAGGCGTCTCTCCTTGGCTTGTAGATGACCACCTTCTTGCTGTTTCCGCACATGGTCCCTCATCTCTGTGTGTGCATGCCTGGTGTCTCTTTGTGTCCAAATTTCCTCCTCTTGTAAGGATACCAGTCATATTGGATCAAGGCCCATGTTAATGGCCTCATTTTAACTTAATTACCTTTGAAAAGACCTTATTTCCCAATATAGTTATATTCTGAGATGCTTGAGGTTAGGACTTCAACATATAAATTTTGGGTGGACACAATTCAGCCCATAATGGCACACATCCCATTCTTTCTCTTTTTATTTGGAAAATATAGATACATTATCAGGACATGTAAAAAAATTATTTTTGAACATTTTAAACCAAAATATTATGCAATAGTTAGAATCCCTAGATATTATAGCTAATTAAATAACTGGACCTCTACCACTATTTTTTTTAAAGGATTCTGAGCTCCAAAATAGATATCATGAAGTCTTGTGCAAAAAATTACATGCTTTATTTACAGGAACACATTTTAGGCCTTCACTCAGATCTTATTTATTTTTGATTTATACATATTTGTAACAAGATAATCCGATTGTAGCATTAGAAAGGGAATAGGGTTAGAAGGAAGTTGATTTTAGCTGTCATCTCTCAGTTCTTGATTTTATAGGTGAGAAACACAGACTTTGAAGGTCAATGGCAGAATTTATACTAAAAGCTGCCTTGCTGGCCAGATATCCAGAGCTCTCAGATGAGCTGCTTGCTGATTTGTCATTGGATTCCAGCGGTTTAGGTTCCATGGAAGTTATTCCTTATTGGAAAAGGCTGCTGAGATTACCTTCCCACAGTGGAGCAAAAAAATCATTAGTTTTGTTGTTGTTGTTGTTGTTTCAAACCATAGAAGAAAAATCTACTTGATAAAATAAGTCAAATGGCCTAAAGATATATGACACAGGCCAGATATGCCCACTCACCACCCAAAATGGGCATCAGTGTGACTCCTCCTCCTCTACTCTCTAACTTGCAGAAGCATTATCTATTTTTACCTTTTCTAATAGTTGGCTAGAGTAGAAAAACAAAAATAGAAAAAATTTTCTTCTATTTAACCCTTTACCCATCTCCCATAAGCTATATTGTTTCAGTCTTATTTACCTAACAATAGAGAGAAGTACCTCAGCTTCACTTTTTTAGATTCTTCCCATTCTGCTTCCCAGTTTTTTTTTTTGACAGACAAATTTTTGGCTAAAGTACATTTAAATACCTTTTTTTTTTTTTCCCCAGGAAGTGTTTCCTAACTTCTCTAATCCACAGAGCTCCCTTTTCTGGAGTCCCCAATAATATCCACTAGCTGGAATGCTCACTTGGCATTCATCTTGGGTGGTGTGCGCCCTTTTCCTTAAATGAATTGCAGACCTCTTGGCAGCAGGAGGTTTGTTCAATATCTCTATGAATTCACTGATTCTCAGGTCAGGGATTGCCAAGAAAGTACATTTCTGTCTCCTCCAACTGTTTCTGGTCTGATAGTTTCAAAGAAAAATGCTGCTGTGTGTGACCTCTCCTTCCAGGTGAACTGGCCTGTAAATTCCTGGCGAGATCTCGTAATGGGTGATATCATTCTTAGTATAATTTTACATGGAAAAGAACTTTTTCATAGGCTCTGAAATTCTTATAGCTACTAAAATATTTTATCACAAATGAGAATTCCAATGATGCTACATTCATTGTTAAATACTGGAAATATAATAGAATTTTCAGAATGTGAGTAATTTAACTTATTTTTATCTGAGGGGTATAGGATTTCTGGGAAAAGTGAGGGAGGAGATAGTAGGAAAAACATTTTGATTCAATTAATCAAAAAATTTTACTCAGAGCTCACCTTCTTGTTGCTGTTCAAATATCATTTTTGAGAGAGAGAGAGAAAGAGAGAGAGAGAGAAAGAGAGAGAGAGAGAGAGAGAGAGAGAGAGAGAGAGAGAGAGAGAGAGAGAGAGAAGCATGAGGCAGGGTGGGAATGGGGGTAGAGAGAGAGAGAGAAATAGAAATTTCACAGTGGGAAATTTTGCTTAAAACTGTAACCATTTTTATATAGCAAATTAAGGTATTTAATCTACCCTCATAAAATGACATTGCCACATATTTAGACAAATTATGGTAATTACTCTTGTTAGCTTGATGATGCTTTTTGTCTTTATCTTCTAGAAGCCAGTAGGTGATGAGTTGTGAGCGCACTTGGACAAATAGTAAAGATAAAATTATCTTTTTTTATAAATTTGTGTCTCGGTATGCCCTTGATGATAATGAAAAGAGTTTCATGTTAAGATCTGCAGTGAATTTAGTCTCACATTTGTTTCAGTGAAATAGCATAGAAACAAAAAGGTTTAAAAAAATAGAAAATAATACTATGTAACCTGCCTACAGAGACTGCTTAACCTGTAACAGCCAGTTACCCATAGCAACCATCACCAGAGTCTAAAACATCACAAAACTTTTTTTCCTAACAGATAAAAAGCAAATCACTGACTGATTTTCTAAGAACTGTTAGATACTGGAGGAAATTCAAACTCTTCTAAACTCCTAAATATAGTGCTTGTCTTTTTTTTTTTTTTTTTCTTTTTAAATGGAATATCAACAGTTGTTATCTGAACTCTTTAAGGAGTAACTTTCTCTTTTAAGGTAAACAAATAGATGAACAGCCAAGAAGATAAAAGTATTGTTTGCTGTGAAGGAAATATTAACACCTATTTTTTTCTAGCTTTTTCTCGTCGTGCTTCAGATATTTTTCTAATTTTATTTTGTAAGATGGAAAAGTTCTGGAGCTATTCTAATTGTTTATCCAGACTACACTTCTCTTCAGTACGTAATGCTAAAGAGTCCCATGAAGAAAATGTGCATAGAGCTATACACATTATTTCATGAGACTTATGGGCAACCTCAACCCCACCTAGGAGTCCTTGTCTAAAAACTGTCATTAAATGGCTCTTTAATAGGGAGAACTCACACCTTTGCCCAGCTGACTTATGTCCTAATTCTCTGTTCTGAAAAGGCAGCAGCTGGAGTTTTGCTCTTTGCCACTTTTGTGTTTCATGCCTGTCTCCATGTGTACTGTTAACCTACACATAATTGTGTACATAAACTATTTTCTCCTATTTGTTCAGCTGAATTTCTCTTGAATGGGGAGTCAGATTAAGTGAGTTGTTATTGATTACAGCCTTTGTGCAAGGCATTGCCATTATATGTAGTTACTGTGATATGGCAATTTAGAATACCTAATATTTTTGATCACCTACTGTGGGGAAGGCCCTGTTCATGCACTGCTTTATTTAATTCTCGGTAACCTCCGTTAGACAAATGCCATTATTATCCACAAGACGTTGAGACACAGAATGCCTTTTGGTTGTTTGGTTATTATTTCTTTCATAATAGAGTAAAATAAAAACTGTTAAGTTATGTATCTTTTTAAGTGGCAGAACCAAAATAAGATGTTGGACTAAAAGATTTCAAAGTCTATGCTCATTTCACTAAGTTGTACTTTAAATATATCTCTAGAATTATACAATGATTTGTTGGTGTTTAATTATGAAATAATCAAGAGGTAAACATATTTTATTTAACAAAATTATAGGGTGTTTGAGCATCTATTTCTTAACTTTGATTATATATCATTTTGGTTATTCTTGGACTACCCAACTTAGTTTGAAAAAGAGAAGTAACCAGGTTTGGTAATGCACACCCAAGAGGTGAATTTCTCTTTGTGATGACTGGTCTTAGCAGCTTGACTGTTAGAAGGCTTCTGACTTTTAGCTCTTAAAAGTTTGGATATATCTGCATTTTAATGCCTATTGACTGGTCTCAATTCATTAGAGATGCCTATTGATTGGTCTCTATTGATTGGTCTCTATTACCTGTTTTATCATTTGAATTTCTCTCCTTGGGTAAATTCATTCCATATCTATAACTTCCCATAATAAAGACATCCATATACATAATTCACCCCCAGTTCTGCCTTGAGCTCAGGTTCCTGATTACTCTTGGATGTTCTAACTCAGACATTCTAGAATTTTCCTTGTGACTAGTTAATTCTCTATACTCACACTTATGTGGCTTCTGCTCTTTCATCATGATTCAAATAAGAGAAAGTGGCAAGGGGAGGTCATTGGGAGTAGGGAGATGATAAATTTGGTTAGCGTAAGGAGACATTTCTAATGTGCCCTTGGGGTGAAGAGCTGGATGTACTCGAATTGTAGTTTAGAGAAATGCAGAATCTGTGTGTGGAACATGCGTCTATTTATATTTTATCTATACCTTCCTTTGACTTCCTCCTCTTCCTTCCTCTCTTCCCCTGCCTTCTCCTCCTTTCTCTCTCTTTTGCAGTCTCCCTCCCCCTCTCCCTCTCCCTCTGCAATTGCTAAGAATGAGGTGTAATCACCAAAAAGTCTGCTATAGCTAGAATTTTGCTTAACAATCATTCAGTCTAATGTTTTTACTTTTCTGTCGAGAAAACTAGAATCCAGAAAAGTTAGGCAACATGGCCGATATTTTGAGTTAGGACTACATTTGAGGGCTCTTTGTGTTCAATAGACAAGTCAGGGACACCTCCGTGGGCTAGTTTCACTAAAATTTCGTTTTCTATTGACTGATTCAGCAAAACTGATGCCTCATCTTTCATCTCAAAGAGAGGATGCCAGGAGCAGGAATTTATCAGAATTCAAAATAGCAGATCATTATATCATCATACCTTGTTACAATATTGGTCACCTTAAAGAAAAGAAGATGCATTAAAGAAGAGAACACCTTTTTCCTCTGAGTCCTAAGACTGAAAAACTTAGGGAGAAAGGCATAATAGCACTTTCATTTCACTAAGGGAAACCATTTAGTAAATTGACACTGAATGCTTTTAGAAACCCGTAAGAAGTCTGTAAGTGCTAATATTCCTCCCAAAGTGTCTGTCCCAGACCCAAGGAAGAGCAGTAATATTCTAAATTTAGGGAAAATTAGTGAATAATAATAATAATAATTAATAATAATAATAAAAAATTGCTATCCTCTTGTAGCCATTTAGAAAGCCCAGAACATATTTCCTTTGCTCCTTTGCATCTTTGTGTTGGCAGTAGCAAGGTTAAATGAGGTTCCTTGCCTGTCTTTTAAATATCTGGGTATTCCCATTGGAACTCTGCCCAGGTGTTACAGAGATTTACTAGCCTTGCTGTCTTGCTAAATATGGCTCACTGTCAGGGATAAGTGAGTTTGCCATGAGAAAACTGAACTTGTAGTTTGCTAATATGAACACAGCACACCAGGTCCTATATCATATGCGTGTGTACTGTGTGTGTCTTTGTCTTTTTTCATCTAGCTGTCTCTGCGTGTATGTGTGTGTGTGTGTGTGTGTGTGTGTAGGGACTAATAAAGTCATTGTTCTGAAAATAAGTAAAAGTATGTATAGAATATATATATATATAAAAATTTCTGTGTGGTGATCCAAAAATTTGAGAGAAAAATGTATTATTTCCAAATTAATTTTCTTTTCTGAAAATAAGTAGTGATTTTATTAAACAAAATTTTAAAATAAAAGCATTAGGGTATATAAAGGCATATTTTATTTTATTAAAATTTTCAAAATGGAAATAGTCTGATCCATGATATTATTAAAAAAGAAGTAACTAGAATTTTCTGGCAATGCCTTAGGGAAGGTATCTAGAGAATCTAAATTTTCAATAGTTTTTCTCTTGAACCTACATTGAATTAAACACTACTTAAGATGGTTTATAAGGTCTTATTGTATGACTGTGTTTATATAAATATAGATTCCTCAAAAACATTAAAATAATTTATTGCTTGAATTTATAGTTACATTAAAATTATTTAACTATATTTCTTTAAACACATTCATATCTCAGTGTTATATCAAAGTATTTTTATTAGATATGAGATAAATGAGATAATTCATGAGATAACTCAGCAAGCCTATCAGATAGTAAACATTTGGAGTGACGTTAGCAATTGTTTCCATTGTCTTCGTATATGTTACAGTTAGCAGTAATAGAGAAAACTCTGGTTTTTAGATGCAGAGAGGTATAAGGGCCTAATCTAGCCATTTGGGCAGTCAATGAGGTCTTCCTGGAGGGAGTGACACTTGCCTTGAATCTGTAAGGATGAGTAAGAAGTAGTCAAAAGATAAAGTGTTTGGAAGGAGAATTCCGGGCCTTTTCTTATGATTGCAATGGCAAATGGAGACTGGGAAGGGGTACTGATATTTAGAGGATAGGCTCAAGTTTCTAACCATCCTTCAATTTATTAGGCAATGTTGTATGGCTAAGGATTATCCTGGAGTTAACATGCACTGTGTTTTCCAGTAAAGGACTTGCTGTGCAAATCAAGAAACAATTACATAACATTTTGTTTGGAACTTAAGTAAGGATTGTTCAGTATCACACAAAATCACTCCACTCTTAGTATTTGAGTGGCCAGTCCAACATACCTGTCTCACTCTGTTTGCAGTTGCATTTTTGGTGATTCTATCTGTAGAGCAAGCATGTAACTACTTCATCATGTCTTATAGTATAGCCTTGCCTGAGCATAAATGCACATTGTTTTATTATTCTTATTTTCCTATTACTCGTTCTATATATTACCTATAGAGGATTATATATTTTTTGAATTTATAAGTATAGATAGGTTATTCTATGTAGATAGATATTCTATTCTTTTCAGTTTTAATTAATAAACAGTGCTAATTGTCTTACAAATAGAAGCATTGATTTCATAGGTTTGAAAACCACTGAGCTGTGTGGTCTTGAAGATATAACAGAATGACTATAGGTAACTCGACTATAGTTGGCCAGTTGAACTGAGATGCTTTTTGATTCTAGAATTGATTTTAAAACATAGTATTTCAAAAAGTTTACTAAAATATTCTTTTACAAATAGCAAAACAATATAAGCTTGGGAGATCAGAAACATTTATTAATTTATTTTCTGGTTACTCTGCTTGGCTTGTGTATAAGTTTTTTTTGTTGCTATAACAGATTACCACAAATTTAGGGCTTACAGAATCAACAACTATTTCAGTTCTGTAGTTTAGAAGTCTGACATGGACTCACTAGGCTAACATCAAAGTTTTGACAGACTGTATTTCTTTCTGGAAGCTCTAGGGGAGAATTATGTTTTCGTTTTGTTTTGTTTTGTTTTGTTTTGTTTTGCCTTTTCCAGTTTCTAGAAGCTGCTGCGTTCCTTGGTTTATGGCTCCCTTGCATCTGCCAAGCCAGCAACGGAGTGTTGTGTCCTTCTCATTTTGAATCACTCCACCTTAACTCTGTAGTCATGTCTCTTTCTCTGTCTTCTTCATCCTCCCTCTTCCACTTTTAAGGACCCTTTAATTATATCCACCCGAGTAGTCTAGGATAGCCTCTCTATTTTAAGGTCTGTTGATTGATTAACAACCATAAGTCCATCTACAACCTTCATTCCCCTTTAACACCATTGATTAAGTTACTGATATATTCACAGGTCAGTGATTTGAATGTAGAAATCTTTGCACAGATGCTATTTGGCTTCACATAACTTCTTCATTGTTGTATGTATTGCATTCTCGAAACTGTCAGCAGAATTGTGGCTCTGAGTAGAATGCCCCAGTCTGTATGTTTCAAATAATATTCCAGAGGAACATGGTCAAAGGGGTATTTATATCTTCTAAACTGCTAGCTTATTTAAATTTAACTATACAAAGGAGTTAAACTATTAACCTATAGAGGTACATTATCTCATATAAATTTATCTTTTACCAACATGAAAAATTATCTCACTCATTCTACTTCATGGCTGTACTGTTTAAAAACAAAAACAAAAAGCAAACAACATGTTTTCTTTCCCCCAACTTTTTCTATAGATATGCAACTCAAAGATTACTTTTAATTTATCATTCAGGTTGATATGATATACCTTCTTTTGCTCCAAAATATGAAAATATTTTGTTTTCCTTTCTGTACCTAGTATCTAAGCATTGGATTGCAATGTTAACATCACAGTCAAAAACTCAGCTGTAAATTGAGCACTCATTTAACTTCCTTTTTTTGTGTGTTCTCTTTTTTGTTTTTATTGAGTTGTATCTACTGCTAAATTCTCCCCTTGATGATTTCACTCTGTTATTTCTGTTGCAGGACCTTTGCGAGGCCATGGTAGACATTCATAGCAGATAGAAACATGACCAAAAGGAGAAAGGCTCACTTCCTGTGTATCCCTTGAGATAGGACATGGGAGACTGACTGAGTTGTTCTTAGTGAGCCCGTACTTATGAGGTAGTTTACAACTTATAACTTGATGATGACTGTAGAAATAAAATGGCTTTGTACCCCACAACTTGGTGTAAAGGAGAAAGTACTGACCCAGATCAGCTGTTAGGAGTTTATTTAACCATTAATAACATTGCATGTCAGTTTTTCATTTGTCAATTTTGAAGATTGGACTAAGTTTTTAGGATATCTACAATTGTAAACACAAATAATAAAGTTTGCTTTAAAAACATCCCTTTTGATATGATAGGCTACCTTAGGAAGTTTGCAATCATGAAATAAGTGTGATGAAATCTGCAAAAAATTAGTTGCACGTACTGATTAGTCTCACCCTGGTGAGTGTACGCCAGTAGAGTATAATGGACAAGTATCAGATGTCACTTTTAACTTACCATATTATTTTTGCTTTGTGTGTCTTTCTCTCATTTCAGAATAACAAAAATATTCTACTTTTTTTTTTTTTGGCTTTTTTTCTAGAGCCAAATCCTGTTAGCTGTATAGCTTTGGCCAAGTTAACTAGGTCCTTTGTTTCTCCGTATTCTCAGCTAGAGAATGGGGATATTAATAGCACCTATCTTATAGAACGTTGGGAGAGTTAAGGAGTTAGTGCATGTAAAGCATTTAGAACAGTTCCTGGGAAAAGTAAATACTCAGTACTGATCAGCCATTATGTTTCCGGACTCCTGCAGTCTCCAAAATTGGCTTAGAGACAGTGTGACACTATAGAGACAGAGTGACACTGAAGATGTTTGCCTCACTACCTCCCACTCTTATCTAATGCTTCTTAGAAACACTGGAATAAAGTTGCGAACACACTGAAGAGGGGTTGACTAGGTGCATTTTCTTCTTTTTTTCCCCCCTTCTCTATGGCAACAAGGAAGGAACAGTATGTGCTGCATGTTTGGTCAAAAGGCTTCAGATATTTTACTGTCAAGCTTGAATCTAAAGTCAATTTATATTCATTGCCAGGAAGAGAACACCTAATCACTGCCCGGAATGTGCTCCAAGCCTGGTGATGACATCCGTGACATACTCATGTGAAACCTGTAGGACATGCCTTTTATCTTACTAATTTGGGCTTCCATTAGTGCCTGTTTATGCCATTTGACTTCTCAGGACCCAAAGGTGGGTCATCCAAAAAGGGAAAACAGTAGTAATGAATACAACCAAATCTTTTCTTACCATACTTGTGAGAGAAGAGTCTTTCCTTCTAGAGGTTTAAATCTGCTTAACTTTACTGTGATCAATCATGGTAAACAATGTTTGTGAGTCTTCTCACTTCAGTGAGTTATAAACATATGTCCAAATACCATGAGTATAGAAATGGGATACAAAAGAGCAGTTAAACTACTTCCAATCACCCTGATCCTTGAATGATGTGACTGAGAATTTCTGATATTTAATATCAGTCTAGATAACAATATTGTTTTCTTAAATTTTAGTTTTTTTTTTCAAATTCAGTTCAAAGGACAAATAGATTGGTTTATATTTTTAAGGACATTTAAGGACGCTAGATCTCAGACATAAGAAAAACACTTCATGAGATAAGGTTTGTAATGTCAGAAAATTTTGTGTGAAATTCATTTTAAATTTGCATATTAGTTTTTAATATGCGTTAATATAACTAGAAAGTTGTGTTAATTACATATTCAATGATCTTTTTCTTCATGTGAAAATTTGTTACTTAAGAGACTGGAAAGCAAATCTTTTTTTTAATTATAAATCATTATATAAATAATCATTGCAGTATATCTGCTAAGCCTATAATTTTATATTTTCTACATTCTGATGTGAATACACTTAAGTCATAAGATGCTTTGCAAATTGAATATATAATAATTTGTGAAACTTGTTTCATGTACATTTAACCAAATTCAATATGACATAGCACAACTAATTCCCCATCTTGACATTTTAAAATTATACATAATCACCAAGGACCAGCTCAGATGTCACCTCCTGCATTAAACTTCTGGATCATCTTTTCCAGAAGAATTTTATCTTCCTCTGACCTCTGGCAATTTTTGCATATACCATTCATGTTACTATAATTTCCATGTGTATTTTTCCATATATTAGAGTGTAATAACAATGATAGGAAGAATAATTTTATTATTTTTTCTTCCAAAACACTCTGATTGTACTAGGATATTAATAATATTTGTCAGCTAAGTATCTGTAGTGAGAAAAACTGCCAGTAAACAGTGTGTTGATAGTCTAGTCTGGCCAAATAATGGTATAGATTCAGGGAGAGAATATTGTAGATATGGGTAATGTCAGACATTCATCTGGTAGAAAAACATGTAAAAACATGACTTGTAACATTAAGAATACTTTAATCAGAAAAATAAAAGCCTTAGACTATTTCCTTGGGGGATGGGAGAGGTGAAGGATTGGATTTAGGATGATTCAAGAATCTGGAAGATGGACTAATTGGGGAGTTGGGGAGAATTTATATAAATTATCCAAATGTAATAGCTATGTATCCTCATGGATCATAAATAGCAAAACTTAATTTTTATTGTTTAATGGCATTGTCAAGTGGAGTATTACATTTAATGATCAGTTATAAACTGTTTGATTGTGTATGTACTATTGAGCATCTACTTATCTTAAATTTATGTAATATAAATTTAATATTATAAGAATATTTAAAAATTATTAAATTATTAAAAATATTATAAGAATATTATAAAAATATTTCCTATAAATACTTATTTTTTATTCAGAAACCTTGTTTAATGAGTTTTAAAAATGCAAATCCTAAATCATTTCTTATAATGTAAATACTTCTTTCCCCAGAAACCTCACTTAATAAGTTTTTAAAACATGACTTAGAACGTAATTTCCCAAGGCCAAATGTCAGCAGTCAGCAATAATATATATCTTAAATCAATTATTTTAACATTTTTAATCCACATAGTTCCCCCCATCCCCACACCCCACCGCCACCCCGCCTGAAAGAGAATATAGTGAATGGAATGGCACTAAGGGAGAGATTTGAAAGTCTATTTCTGGAAAGCACTATTTCTGATAGTGACACACAAAACTATTTTTTCCCTCTTCTATTGGTTTTAATTCTCAGACAAAATGACCAAACTTATAAAGACAAAAATAAAGAGAATTCACAGGTAGCTACATTTGCACTAGGACAATATTAGCAATGGGATTTTGGGAGTAGAAAATGCACCTTTCCTGATGACATAATACCTTAGTTAGCTTGGGAGTTGAGTTAGAGGAAGGCTTTCTTAATGATGTTCAGATTTTTGAACTGCAGTGCACGGGTGGTTGTGCTCCTTACTCAGCTATAAGAGGAAGGGAAGAAGAAATAGAGTTGACTTTAATTTTAAATGTTTTGAAGCTGAAGTTCTTTGGGGAAATTTGAATAGAGACCTTTATGTACATAGAGACTATTATGTACATGGAAATTTCTTAAAGCTAATAAGCTTCTTTCTTCAGTCCTCCAGGCATGAATTTCTGTGCATCAAAAATATTTTGCACAATATGCCATAGCAATTGCTAGTGCAGGTGGATACTCAAGTGTTATTTTTTCAATAAGGACTTTCATGACTACCTTTTATTTAAAAAAAAAAAAATAGGTAGCTCTCGCACTGACCTCCACTCTCCCTATTGTACTTTGTCTTCATTTTTTCTCCATATCACCACTTGACATTTTACATATTGAACTTAATTTTTATGTCTTACTCTCACCTACCTCACTCAAAGTCACTCCATCAAGGCAAGGACTTGAATTCAATGCTATATTCCCAATAGCTAAATTTGTGCCAGACACATATCAGGTACTCATAATTTTGTTGAATGAATCAATGAATACAGAATCAATTGTTAGTCCTTGAAATTATTTATCAACAATCTTTTACAATGTTGAGACTATTTTGCCATCAAAAGAGAACAAATGTTTTACTTTAATTAAAAAAATTAATATGATTATATCATACTCAATCTTGGCTATATATAAGCTGAAACATCCACACATACAAACTGTTTTCTTGTGAGAAATATTTGTAGATATTTAATATTTAATTTGTAGATATGTAATACTAATGAATGAATCTTTAGTATATTAGCCCTGAGTAGACCGCAAGATATCCAAGTTCATTATCTTTAATATATTTTGAACACTCCTGACAGAAGTTTTAAGGCCAAGGAATGGACTAAATATGTAAGTACCATAGGAAGAATATTAAAGGACATTGAGAAATCCTCCCATGTCTTTCACAATCCCTATAATTCTTTGATTTCATTCTTTTGGGTTAAGATCTGATTTAAAATATCCTATTAGAATGGAAGTGCCTCTTGAAGGGTATGTATTTATTACTTATCCTTCAACATTAATTAGTTATTAAAGCAATTTTTACAGTGAGGAATGTCCATGTGAAAGATAATATTAGATATCATTCTTACAAGGGAATAGAGGGGAAAGTGGAAGATAAGTCACTTCTTAGGAATCAAAAGGCTTCTCTGTTCTGATTGGACAACGCCTAATGAGAAAAGACATGCGTGCTTTCAAATGCATTTAGAAATAATATGCAAATGGCCATAACTATTACTAACTTTAAAATTAGGATTTTTATTATAATTGACAATAGATATCCTGAGGTAAGGCAGGTATAGAGTTGATTAATTAGACAACTCAAAATTCCTATCAGACATCCAGGTTCTTTTATGTCCTCTTTGACCCTAACGTTCTTAGTGTGTCTGCTTTGGTCTCAAATCCATCTTGCCTTAGGTCACAATATGGTGCAGAAATTCCAGGTAATATAATGTCTGGTAGAAGACAGAAAAATAGCTTCTCTGGTTTCCCTTTTAGGAGTCAGGAGATGGTAGAAATATTTTCAAGAAGCACCCAAGAAACCTTCGCCATATGCCCAATTTTAAACCAATTATTGCCAGGGAAAATGGGATTAGCAGGTTTTTTTACTAATCTGGATTTATATGAATTATATGAGGACTAGTGGACATATTAACAACATCAGCTTCTCTGTGCCATTAAGAAAGACTGAGGAAGTAACCATAATTGGACAACCAATTATGCCTCCTTAGGGAGTAAAAAGATTAGAAATCAGGACTGCTTAATTAAATCAATGACAATATGGAAGAAGTCATAGATGTGAAATATACAAATCACTCTCTACACTATTTTTTTCAACAATACAAATATATCAAATATTTTGATTACCAAGTGAGCCAGATTGCCCATAATTCCCACCAGTGCTAATACCAAGAGTATGTGAGCATGATAGAAAAAAAGATACTTGCCACAAGGACGAATTGTCACATGAGAATTTAAAACCCCCTAGTGGTTTTTTATACATTAAATTGCTTCATATATTGTGCTTAAAAACGTTAAATAAGTCTAGGATAACGGTAATAAAAAACTCAAAGAATTAGTCTCCAATTTGTTTTTTGATCTCTGAAAATTTATTACTCAAAGTTTTAATCTTTTAAAAATTAAAATAATAACAATGTCAAGTTTTTTTTGTTTTGTTTATAGCTAGGCCAGTCCAGCTGTTTACAGTTTGGGGTACAGAGGCTATAGGGATAATGTTAGTTAAATGATCTAAATAATGCTTAGGCATTTAGTATGGAAGATATTTGGCCTGCTGGTTACCATATATCCTGTGTAAACCATGATAAAAAATAAATTGCCTTATCTCTATTTTAACTATTGCTTCACTAAAGTTTCTTTCCCAACTGCTAAGCTAGTGTGCTGGTGAAAAGACTGTTGCCGAAAGTCTATTAATAATAGATTAGCTTTCCTGCTAAACATGGAGACATTAGATGAAAAATGAATGTGTCAATGGACTCCATGCTCCAGAGGACAGGGAACCTAGGAAAATGTAAAATGAAAGAAAAACAAGCAGACACAACAGAAGAATCTAAGTCAGCTTTTAAAGATGCAATAAAAATATTTTTGGGGTGGGGAAAATAGACAAAGAAAGAGGAGAGGGAGAGGAGAAATATTAGATTGAATTAAATACGGATGAAATATGTTTACAGCCACATAATTAAAAATAAAGTATAATTTTAGTAATTAAAAACAGTGATAGAACTTCTTCAATTTGCACTAATATTACATAGCACAATTTTAGATAATTTATTTGACAAGTACCTGCAAATTTCTTACTTCATTCAGTGATTTGCCACTAGTCAGATGTCTCTGGAAGATTTGTTAGTTAAGTCTGGTTTTCTCATCAAATTACATAAAATTAGTCATTCTCTGTATGTTAAAATATGCTAACATAAAATGTGTTATAATCTTGGCCCATAACAAGTAATAATAATAATAATAGGACCACATCATCTACTTGCAAAAATATAGATTAATTAAAATTGTACTTGGTATTAAGCTTCTACTAACAATATTAAGACATTAGATATAGAGTTATATCAGTTCAAAAACTGAATTTTATGGTAATAGGCAGACACTGAAAATTAGATAAATCTCCTATTACTAAAGAACTTTATAATAAGGAATTTTTATTTCTGTTGTAAAATATTAACAACCAGAACAAAATATGAGATTTAATCAAATAAACATATTAAATATAATGCTAAATATAGTTAAATGTTATGCATTAAAGTTTCAAAGAGTGAACTCACAGAAGTCTTGACGTTTCACACATCAAACAGACTTTCGGCCATATGTAACAGTCTTAGCAACATCTCTGAATTTCCAAAATGGATTTCCAAAACATAAATCTATCTTTCCACATGGGCAAAAGCTTCAGAATTACATAATTTAAAAATAAAGCTACTTAAAAAAAATGAACAATGTTTTGAAAAAAAAATTCTTTGGTTGTCATGAGGCATCTAAGATTTTAAAGCATACTTTAAAATTCAATGGCATTTTTAAAAGGTTTTTTTTTGTCTACCAATTTACTCGATGGTGGAATACAATTAGTTTTAAAAACTAATAATAATAAAACAATTACTAATATTTAATAAGGGCTTACTCTGTGCCAGAAAATCTAGACCACACATATTAAATAATCTTTATAATCACTGAGTTAGACACTATTGGTGTGCCTATTAAATGATGAAGGAACTGAGGCATGAAGGGTCATTTTGGGATCAGTACTATTTCAGTCCAATTTACCATGCTTTTTACAATGTTTGCTCTTTATAATTCTAAAAATTAATGTGATACCAAGGCCTTGTACCTTTAATAAACCATGCAGTGAAGACTAGGTTGTGTTCATGAAACAATCCTGTTTATTGAGGTTAAGAGCAATTTTTAAAGTCTGTTACAAATAACTCAAGAAGGAGAAGAGGCTCTATGATTTTCTCAATGTGCAATTACAGCTAACAATGATAAGTAAAATAGTAGAGATAGCAAAAGCAAAAACAAAAACTCTGGCTACACATGAGTAATGGAATGAAAGATCTATTATATATGAGGTTAATACTGGTTTTAAGTTTTACAAAAATTGACAATACGATTTTGGGCATGTAACTTAGTGAACATTTTAAGTACTATAATCATTTTTTTTGGTTACTTTACATATGAAAGTAAGGTAGAGATGGTGTCGATTTAAACACATAGTTAGGTTGAAATGCAAGCAAGTGGAACAGACTTTTAAAAATTATGCCAGGAAGACTGAATCCAGTGTCCAGGTTTGTTTTTAAAACATGCAAGGTCAATAAAAATGACTGTTTCAATGGAGTTCAGAGTTAGAACTCAGTTTTGCCCTTGTTTGGTTGACAGGCACTGTGCAAGGTGAGGACTCTTGTTCAATCAATATTTGCCACAAAACATTTTTTATCAATTCAATCTTCTGATAAACTGTATTCTTTTGTGTCTATCATGCTTTTTACGATTTTTTTTTTTTTTTTTGCCTAAATAAATGCCCTCTTCTGCCTCCACCCTCTGTGTTTAGTCTGTTAATCTTTGAGATTCAGTTCTGTATGTCAACACTTAGTTCTGAAGAGAGCTCAGAGCTATCCTGCTGTCTACTCACTCACCTTCTTCCTTTCTATGGATATCCATCACAGCACTTCACCCAGCAGGACATTGTTTTATTACCAATCTTCTCCACTCTTTTATTTGAGAAAAGAGAGTTCTTTATTTGACTTTGTATTCACAGAACCAAGAATAGTTCCTGGCACATATTAGGTGTTGAATAATTTTTGAAGAAAGAAGGGAAAGAGAGGTACTGGGAGAAGAAGACCAAAGGAGAGGAAGAACATCATGTAAGGCAGGCAGATGAGTACATTGCAATGCAATATGACTTAATTCCTTTTTAATGCAATTAGCTTATCTCAATTGCCGTAATTCTATTGTGCACTACACATAGCTTTAAAAGCAATTGAGTGAAATACCTCTATGAATTAGGGACAATATTATTAAATACTGAAACAACTCATGAGCTAAAGTGGTCAGATATTCAGCAACTCAGTTCCTAGGGAAGACAGGCCTGAGTTCTTTGTTGTTCTCAACCTGTATCAGAGAGAAAACAACAATGACGGGGATACATGGACACGTTTACTACGTGTGCATAGCTCACCCAGTGTTGATTTTTTTTCTTATTTAAAGACTTTCTGTTTTTGTAAAGCTCCTATTGATCGAACAAAAAACAACCTGAGAATTTTTGCTCATGCATTTTTCCCTCATTTGGAGAAAATCATTCCAGAGTACAGAGTACAGAGGCCTGATCTTAGAGAAAGCGTAATGGTGGCCTAACACACAGGCATGGGATTAGTAGTCAAGAGAGTCTTTTATTTTAGTCTATTTCAGTATTCTCCTCCTTTTAGTCTTATTTTTCTTTTCTTTTCCTTTTTCTCTTTGGGAAAAATTACTATCAATTTCTACTTTGTGATTATTGGTTTGTATCATGCCAGTATATCTTTTCGGTATTTTGGATTTTAGTTTATAAATCTTTAGTTGTCCTTTGACATGAGGCTATTAGTCTTATTGTAAAATTTAACATCCTAATTTAAGATATATGGTAATATACTTGTGACTTTATTGTATAATTTAAGTAGAAAATTCAGCTTAATGATGACACTTCCATTCATTGCTCCCATGGTTTCCACAGATAAAAAATTCTATAATGAATTTGATATCATTCCCTGGATAATATATTAGGGACTATAGCAGAGGATTCAAGGGATAAGAGAAAATACTTACTCTGTGTATCATAACTCATGAATTTATTGGTCACTTTCATTGGGTGAATCTTTAAATTTGACAGTTTATTTTTAATTTACCTTTTCATTGCCTTTTCTCTGATACTGTCTTCCTATGATGAATTTCTGTTCAATTCAATTTGACTACAATACACAGAAGATTCTTCTGACAAGATAATTACTCTGGGCTATTTTGTAAGGTATTTTTAGTTCACAGGGCAGAGAAAGAAAGGAAGCTTTTAACAAATACAAATGTGTAGCTCCAGTGTACTTTACAAATTCCTTTGTTTTTCTTCTGCTATCTTTTCTTTCTTTTCCTTCTGATACAGATTAATAACAGATGTAACTCAGGCCACCACCTGTCCCTTGTTTATTTGCGATTATTCCTTTTTTTTTTATCATCTCATGTACTTTACTACTGATAATTATGCAAAGCTTATTTTAAAATCAGGCTGTCTGTGGAATATGATCTTTTATAAAGACTGAAGATAATGCTTGCCATATTTACTCTTATAAAATGGGATTTGCTTAAAGAAATATAGTCACAACATAATTAGTTGCTATTTCAAGAGTCCACTTTTAAAACAGCTAAGAAAACATATGGGCTTTTTTTTTTGTGGACATGATAGGCATTGGATAGGCATTTGAACTTGGAGGTACAAGTTTCCTGAGAGTTCATCCGCACTTAACTTCCATGTTCAAATTACTTACGCTAAGTGGGAGATGCATTTCTGAGGTATCAGAATAAGATTAGGTATTTAAAATATCTTTGTGGATCAAAATGAAGTTAAATTAACTGAGTATTTATGTTTCGATTAATCAATAAATGACTTTTTGTCAGATAAGAATTTTGCTATGTATATGATTGGGTCTGTAGATACAGATGGTCAAATACACAATAGTGAGGCCAATACATATGAAGCCAGGTGTCATATGTTTTCGTACAGTCACAACTCATAAGTTATCCTAACCCATGGACATAGTTGGAAGAACACCTAGTACCAAATAAAAATTAAACTAACTTGAATAGAAAGTGGAACAAAACTCATAGGAAATAGGAAGAGCATCTATATAATTAAGTTAAAGGACTTAGGTTTTGAAGGTACTGGACCTGGGTTAAAGTCCCTTCCCAGCCCCTTTGGAGCTATATGTTCTTTGTTATGTCACTCAGTTTTTTTCACCTATAAAATAGAGTTTAAAATGCTTACCTGGCAAGATTATTGGTAGGATTAAAATTTTTTTAAGACATCTTATAAAAAGTATCTGGTGTAGGATGAGTGTTAATAAACAGTACTTATAAGTGAACTAAAATGTGCTTATTAACATTTCAAAATTTTGTTTAGGAATTGATATAAAACGTTATTGGAGTTTTTGCAGAAATAATTTATATTCTCTTAATTTTCTGATTTGAGACTGCTTAAGATTTGCTCCTCTAAATGTAGGAATTCCAATGTGAATCTTTTATTACTTTCAACATATGTTCAACTGATAAGTGATATAGGGATTTCATGATATATCATAAATTCACTATATAAATTCACCATATAAAAAGAAAAATAAAACTCGGTATATCAAATACTAAATTATTTATGCTAGATTGATTAAGAGATTGTTTAAAGAAAAGCCATCAAAATGCTTAAAATTTATTTTATTAATTTGTCTCTGTGAGTAAAACTATGTTATAGTACAGTATTTTTCTATGCAATATTATGCTATTATGCAATATATTCTTCCTTCAAGTTCTAGTTTTACATGGTCCATCACATACCTCATATAATTTGTTTAATCAAATTAATGTTGCCATTTATTATCCATTCAGAAAACAAAATGGTCAGCTTTGGTTTTAGGAAATTATTAATTTGTATGAAGTATGATCTATACAAGAGGATTTTTCATTTATTAAGCTATTTTTATTCAGAGGTGATCTGTAGAAAGGAAATGTGGTACTTCTCCTTTGGTCTTTTTATCAGTTTCATTTTGACAAGTCTCACTTTCTTCATTTTCTAAATCACAAGATTTATTTCAAGGAATTACCTTTGTGGCTATTATTTTTAACCCAGATGTTCATTCATAGCTTCTATTGCAGTGTGTGTGTGTGTGTGTGTGTGTGTGTATAAAATTCACCTAAATTTTAAGTCAACATGCTTTCCTGGGACCTTTTTCCTGATATCATTCTGTTATGGATATCCAGAGAAAGAGAAAGAGGCTTGGGAAACACACTCTGGTAGATTAGGAGACTATGACATGTATATAAACACAGACAATAATAGAACAAGGAAATCACAAAATGTGTGTGATCGGGTATGCTGCAGTATGATTGTGATGCTAACCACCTGGAGTGGTATTAGATGTCATAGGTTTAAGGACATGAAGCCCAACAAGACTGCTGCCACTCCATATGCCAGCCACAATTTTGGGGGTCCCCAGACCACCTGTGATTCTCACCAACTGGACACAAATACTGGGGTTCTCATGACCACATCAGGTTTGATAATTCATTAGAATGACTCAGAGAACTCAAGAAAGCATGATTACAGTTTTATTACAAAGGATGCAAATCAAGATCAGCTAAATGAAGAAACCCATAGGAGAAGGTATGGTGAGTCTCAAACGCAGAGCTTCCTTGCCCTTTTCCCATGAAATCAGGGAGCAACATCCTCCACGTACACTGATGTGCTCACCAAACAGGAAGTTTTAGTGTCCAGAATTTTTATTGAGGTTTCATTATGTAGGCATGAAAGATTGAAGCGCTGAATCACTGGCCGCATGAACTCAGTTTTCAGCCTCCTGACCCTCCCTGGAGGTCAGGCTGGCTAATCTGGTTGCTCTTTCTGGTGACCAGCCCCCATCCTAAGTAATCTCTTTAGTGTGAATTCAGGTGTGATGCAAGGGGCTCATAAATAACAAAGACACTCCTATTGCTCAGGTTCCCTCTCAGGAACCTGGGACAAAGGCCAGTCAAATTATTTATAATACAATAGTGATGAATCCAAAATTAAATATAAAAGTATATATTTCATCTTGGTAATACACATTTTCTCTTTTTGCCTCCCACTAGAAGTATGGTTTACAAAATATGTTAGGCTTTGAAGAATGACTTTAGAAATCAACCTAAGTGTTTTATAATGATATTTAACGTTTTGTTAATGTAAGTCCTCTAAATTTATTCACATTTTATTTAAAATTGGAAATTTTAATTAAATTATTCAACAAATAATATGTCAGAAATAACTTTGAGAAGCTTTTTAGTTAATAAAATATCAAAAATAAAGCTCGTGAACAGGAACACATTAAGATTTCCTATAAAATCAAGGATAACTAAACAAATTAATGGTAATAATTCAAAAGCTTTGGAGTATCTTGCCTTGTATGAATAACTGGATGGATTCTCTGTTTACTTAAAGTTGTTTTCTTTTTTTTATGTACCAGAGGGAGTACACATGAGGTCTAAAATTTTATATAATTTGGTGAAACACTCAAAAAGGTCATTAGTAGACAACTAGCTTGACATGTTTTCTCTTTTAAAAATATTTGTTGAGGAAAAGCACTCTGAGTAGTGGCAGAAAGACAGGACTTGCAAAAATATGTGAGCTGAAAGAGTTACACATTTTGATATGAAAAATTCAGAATTTTTTGAAGTTATCAGAATGCGATATAAACTTAGCAGATACCTTAGCATCTATAAAGAGATTTTTTCTTAATTAAAAAACTTGTAATCTATTGAGAAAAATTAATAAAAATTGCAAGGAGTGTCATATCGACTAACCATAAAATGAACCATTGAAGAAAATATTTATAAAAACAATATGACTGTATTAAAAAAGTCTTCAGATTAATACTAGATATATAATATTAGATTCAGATATAGAAATTGATTAAAGTATACAGATATGTACTAAGAATTCTTCTTCTTAGTGTTTTAATATTAGACTTACTTTAATTTTTTTATTAATATAAACACATTTTTTGTTTTTATTTGTGATAATTTTATTTTCGAAAATAATTTAGTAGCTATTTTAGTTCTGTCAATGAAATAAAACCATTTTATTTCATTGTCAGTATATAAATATTTTTAAAATCAATAATTTTTTTTTATTTTGGGGGCTCGCTTTCACTTTTCAAAATTGTCTTAGTTTGGACAAAAGATGTAATGCCCCCCACCCACTTATAAAGACATATTTGCAATTACCTGCATAATGGTTAGCTATGAAATATGACCGTTTAGAAATTATAAGCAGTCATACCTCAACAAATTACCCAATAAAATTTAATATCTCAGTGTTTCTTGTGGTATGGTTATTAAGGTTATAAACTTTTCATTGAAATGATTTAGCCCTATCCCTCAAACAGAATAAGTAGTTTTAACAGCTATTTATCTGTCTTATTATAGACCACCTGGAAGAAGAGTGCATTCTGAAAGAAAATGCCTTTTATCTATATGGTTATATCACATTTGATCTTCCTGATACTTTATTTATCTTTCATTTGAATGATCACTGAAATAGCATACTTTGAGAATGGTCTCCCGGTAGATATTTGATACTTCATTTCTGAAAAAGGCTTTCCTACATGTGTCAGATTATCACTGCTACTGTGATGGCATTGTGTCCTGCTTGATTTTTCCAGTCAGAAAGGCAAGAATAAAGATTATTTTGTTGTGCTTAGTTTAAAGGTAGATACTTAATTGCCTTCCTTAGAAAGAAATAGAGGCCACTGGAAAGAGAGCCCACTCATTTTTTTGTAATTACGTCAGCCTCTCAGCAGGCTTAGACTGACTAAACTGTGCCACGAACACTTTTGAAAGGGTCTATAATGATTGCACTGAGCCTACTTTCAAATTCAGGGCCAATATTCTGAAGACTTGCCACATTGGGGTGTGTCCCAAACAACTCCAGATAGTCTTTTCCAAGTCAGAATTTTCCAGGTGCACCATTTTCTAAATTTGAATAGAAGAAGTGCAATGAACATTCCTATGTCCATGGTAGTTTTAGTTGAGAGCATTCATTAAGTGGATATTAAACACTGAACACGTGGAAATATAAATTCTGGAATAAGAGCATGAGTTATATAGCAATTACTAGGAGTTTCATGTATATTTTATTAGTCTGCTAGGGCTGCTATAACAAATACCATAGGCAGGATGACTTAAACAATATAAATTAATTTTCTCACATTTTTGGAGACTAGAATTGGTTTCTTGAGGCTTGAGACTCTTCTTGGCTTAAAGATGACCATCTTTTCCCTTTGTCTTTGCATAGTCATCCCTCTGTGTTCTCATCTCCTGTTCCTATAAGGATACCAATGATTTTGGATTAGGGCCCACTCTAATGACCTCATTTTAACTTAATTACTTCTTTAAAGACCCTATCTCCAAATCTCTAAATACTGTCACTTTTCTGAGGTACTGGGGTAAGAATTTCATCATAGGAATTTTGAGATGCATAGTTCAACACATAATATGTGTCATCAAAACCAGCCTTATAATAACCATATAAGACAGGCACAATTATTATCCCTATTTTACTGAGGCAGAACCCAAGGCACAGGAAGGTTAAGGTTAAGGTCACATAGCTAGTAACTGAAGGAGCTGGGATTTGAATTCTAGGCAGTCAGTCTCCAGAGATTGTGGTCTTAATGTCTACATATACTGCAAAGAATCAATTCTTATAAGTTCAGGTTCAATACTTAAATAAAAATTATAACCAGTGTTATTTATATTATCAATAATATTTCATTCATGTGGTAATTTTTATAAATTATATTAAAATGGAAGATTTTTCTGTCATCACTTCTAACACTATGTATATATACACATAAAATCATAGATGTAAAATATTGATATATTGCTAAGGAATTAACTTATTAACAAATAACAATATATGGAAATCCCTATATTTCTGACTTGGTAGTAATAATAAAGCATTTCAAGCAATTTGGAAGAAGTATGGGATAGACTAAAATCTGTTTTTTTGAGATTTGTCTGCTTAATAATGATAAAATAAGAGAAAGTCCACAGCACTAAAAAAGCAGTTGACAGTAAAAAAAATGTAGAAGTTATAATTCTTTCCTAGTAAACCTTTAAGTGGTTTAATGATGAGGACCTTGGAGAATTTGGGGTTTTCAGATCAATGTGTATTGTATTGAAGAAGACAGATTAAGAAGGAAAAAGCAAAATAAGAACAGAACCATAAAATGTTTCCAAATCCTGGGCATGAATGTCAGAGTACATTGGGAGGCATTGAGAAAACTTGATATGTCTTACCTTACTGGTGGTTAAAATATAGCTCTTAACTTTCAGTGATATTGGAGGTTGAGTAAGTCTATGGAAAGAGGAATGATAGACCAGTGGAAGAGCAGATTGAACTGACAGGGTTGGGAAGAGATTGGAAAATGATATTTTCAGGAAGATATAAGTCAGGAGTGGTTAGAAAAAGCACTTACGGGATCAGTTCAGCTTTAGACATGTGATTTTTTGAGGTATAGATGAGACCTCCAAAGATAAACTTTATCTGCTAGTTTGCAATCAGGAGAAGAGATTGGGGTGGGAAACTAGGAGAGTAAAGAATGAAAACAGTGTTACTTAAGGGATTTTGGACTAGAAAAACTAAAGCTTCTGTAGAAATTTACATATAGTCATGGTGAGATATGACTAATACAATGAAGGAATTAGAAAAGGTTATTGAGCTATAGACGGAGAACAATGGCCTTGTTGAGCTCATTTCAGTATGAGAAAAGAAGAGACATTATCAAAGGTTCTTACTTCCTATGCTGACAGCCAGGCTTTCTTGGAAGTAATGTTAATAAAGAAGTGCATTCAAATAAAGATTTGAGTTAGGGTTTTAGAGACACAGGAGATTGACTTTTTGGATTTTTATAGCAGTCAGTCTATTTATTAGCACAGTTGACCCTTGAACAACACAGGTTTGGACTACACGAGATCCCCTTAAATGTAGATTTTTTTCAATAACTACTGGAAGTGTATTTTCTCTTCCTTATGATTTTCTTAATAACTTTCCATTTTCTCTAGCATACTCTATTGCAAAAATATAGTACACAATTATATAACATAAAAAATGTGTTAATCGGTTGTTATCGATAAGGCTTCCTTCCAGTTAACAGTAGCCTATTAATAGTTAAGTTTTTGAGAGTCAAAAGTTATTTGTAGATTTTCGATTGTAATTAAAGAAAGATAATATTGCTTACTATATTGAATTGCTGGATGTAGGAAAAAAGAAAAATTCAAACGTCTGAGTCAAATAAGTAAAATATTACTTACATGGTTACAGAAATGTTTCTGAAATTTTCTATTGTGTCTTTAAGAAAAAATGAGAATTTCAAAATTTCTTAAATGACATAGGTGAACATTTTACAAGATTTTAAAGGAAAGTGATTGTGAATATGTTTATTTCACACCAGAGCTTTTCAATGTGGGTGTTTTGTTTTAGGAACATTTGAAAGTAGTCTCATCAAAATAGCTATAAAATTGTAAAAAAAAAAAAATTTAAAAAAATTGGCTTTTTTAATTTAAAAAAATCTCTTCTTTGCATTTTATGCCTGTGCTCTATCCTCATCCCTGAGTCTCCATTAGACTCAGAGAAAGGCGAAGTGTTATGGATAGGATGATATGCTCATGCACATATTATTAAGAAATAAAACAGAAAAAGGTTAAACAGTTTGTAAAACCAGAGGGACCACATTTTAAGGTCAAACTGGCCTTAGCGAATTGTGCACTGATTATTAATGGGTAATTTAACAGCTCCTTGCCCAATATTACTGGTCTTTTGATTTCCTGCTGGTTGCCTAAGGATTATTCTGAATCCCCACAGGATGGATTAGATTATAGGGTGTCCAGCTAAATAGTGCCCAGCTAAGTAGCTTTTCTTTATTGTTTTAGCCAGGCTTTGAGATCTGCTAGATTCTGTCTCTACAAGAAAAAGCAATTTGGTAACCCTGGGCTGAGACTCTTCCTCTCAGATAGAGCTTGAATTTCATTAAGTTCAAGGAGTGTAAACAAGACAGTATTGTATTAGATTAATAAGAGCCTTATATATTATATTTTATCAGATTCATGAAAAACAGAATATTAGAATTGGAAGGAAACTTAGGGGTCTTCCAGTTCAACTTTCTTCTTAACTTGAGAACCTCCTTTATAACATCTCTGACCCTAATTACTCATTTTGTACATTTACTGCCTGAGAGTCACAATTTCATGAGGATGCCAATTCCATATTTCAATGGACCTTTCTGTTGCTGATAATAACTACTTATTTAGTCCTTCAAACTTGCAAACTTATTTTTGCCCTCTCTGGGCTCTACTGAGTACGGTTGCTATGAGCTATGAGTCAGATACAGTAGGAAAAGTTAAAATCAGGGGTAGGCCAGGGATCTAGGGCTGAGGCCGAAGCAAGGCCAGGCATTGTAACTTGGATGTTGGGGTCCAGTAAGAATTTGAGGTACATAAGAAAACAGAGATGTCAAATACAGTGGGTGAATATGAATGATAGTATATTTTACTCTTGCCATTCTTAAAATTAGGGTAGTTGTGGTGTACTTCCAGGTATATCATTGATTGTGATTAATTTTGTCATTCTCATCTGATCTTTTAAAATCATATTTCAATATAAGTTTCTCCATCTACATTAAGAGGATCTGTCATTGTTCATATGTATTACATCACACAGAATATATTTATCCTTGTTTTGTACCCAAACCACCTCACTTTAACATCTATTCATAAGAACTAATTTTGAGGATAGACATAAAAAGTTTCAGTTAGTATTAAAGAAAAAATATTTATGACACTTATTAAAGTATTAAGGTAGACTTTATTCAGGAGGACTATCGCCATAGGTACAAGGACTGCCAAAATGAAGTTGTGCTGTAGGAGAGAGAGATGGGGCTCAACAACTAATACAACAAAGAAAAGTGGGGATATATAGCCAAAGAATAGGATGATGGTCAGTTGATGGAAAATTACCAAGAGGAAACATCAGGCCTGGGGGCGATTCTGGCTAAACCAACCTAACAGAATTCTTGCTGAAGCAGGCCGGAGTGACCAGACATTACCCAGGAGATGATGGAAGATGAGGACTTTGGTCAGCTACTGAGGTGATCAGATATTGAGGGTGGGGAATTTTGGCAAAACTGTTTAGCAGGATTTTTGCTAAAATTGGACAATGAAAAGATGAATATGGGTGCCTAAAAGTCAGGGCCTACTTAAGACTTATCAGATCCGGCTTAGTTTCTTACCATCAATTCCCCCTTTAAAGTGAAGAGCTGATAAATAAAAATTGTTTCAGACATGACATTTCCAATACAAAATTAAATGCAATGATTATATCTTTGGCACAGAAATCTGCTCTGTTTATTTAAAGAGTATATTTCAAAGCTTTTACTTGATTATGCTTATGGATAGAAGTACTTAAGTAATATGAAATAATATTATGAACATAACAGCTTTTTGGTTGTATCGTTGCAAGATATTGCTACATTGCAAAGGAACACGTCAATAGCCAGTTATAATAAAATGCTGTTAAATTTGTTGACTACTGTATTATTTGAGTTCATTGCCGCTTTTTTTTTTTTTTAAAGTTAAACTGTACCAACAAAAACAGCATTATAAATTCACAGTTTGAGAGATGGGAATACTGCTCAAACATTAAAGAGGGAATGTACTGCTGCTGAAGTTAATGGAGAAGTCAGATTTAATGAAGCCTTTGCGGTTCTTTGGAGAAATGTGATAGATTTCACTAAAGAAGTTATTTATAGACCTGCCTTTCCCTTAGCTGAAGCTCAGATGCAAAGTTTAAGGATAAATCTGTTTCTGTTAACCACTATTTTGTTCATGAATTTCTCTTGAAGATTATAGGGTAATCTTGAGGTGTAATTAATATTTTGACGAAATGTCCAACAGAGAGAAAATCAGCGGTCACTGTGTGTGTATTTTAAACTTATTTTGGGATGTGCATGTATGCTAATATAAAATGATGACTTTATGCTCATTAATCTGTTACCTTTTTGGCTACTTAGGAATAATAAGTGAAGGTACTTTTTAAGAATAGCCAGACACTTACTTTTGTACTTTATACATAATCGAGAAAGTCATTTGTTGAAAGTTTTTCTCCAAATTATTATTATAAATTCTTTTTTCCCCTAATCATTATTTGGTTATTAAAATGGAGATGTATTATTATAAATTTTTAAGAGAGTTGCTCAGAGTCATCCTCCACAGTTACTAAATTATATAGGAAAAAGGCAAATAGGTAATTACCAGAAATAGGTATCACTGCTGAGAAGAACATATATGAAAATGATTGTCCTTAAGCAATGAAATTTCATATCATGATGCTAACTGTAAATCAAGTGGTTTTTTTTGAAGCAGTATTTTACCTTCTTCTTGAAAAGGAAGGTAACTTTTACCCATCTTCAACTTTCTACCACTTTCTAATTCTCTTTGCTTGTTCAAAGATGTCATTTTCATAGTGACATCTGTGAGTTCTATTAGTATGCTGGGACATCATCCATTTTTATCTTACTTATGGGTAAATTCCTTTATGGAAACAAAAAAAGGCAGATTTTACTAAAATCCTTATGTGGTTTAATTTGTCATTTTGTGTTTGATATGAAATTCGAGGTTTAATTAATAAGAGCATAATATATTTTTCACCTTTGGTTATGGATTAGTTTTTCATTCTTCTTCCCTGACCAGTTCTCCACTGCAATACCCAACCAAGAAATTGGGCAGAAAATCCTGTCAGATATGCATATCTCAGAATATGAAATGACTCCAAAATTTAGGCCAGTGAAGTAGATATATATGTAATGAACCATTATCGAATGCTAGTATGTATCAGAATTTTACTTAAGAATAGGGATAATGAGTTGCTATTCGGTGAATTATTAAGATCCATATGCTTGAGATGATGCAATTTAGTTTCTGTGCATGGCTTTCAAAAATAGTATGATCCCTCTTCTCTTTTTCTAACAAATGCAAAATCCATACAAATGAAAATTAGCTGCAGCTGTGATTTTATGAATGGTTTCCTAGAAACTACATTGAAGGAAACTTCAATCCACAAATGAGTTTTATACTGCTCTTCTAAGGATGTGCAGATGGGAGGTTTGTGAATTTTCATTGCTGCTACCAAAATACATTAAATATATATTTTGAAGATGATGGTCACATTTTTTTCAAGTGTAAGGTCACATTTAAATAAATACCATCTTTATGGAATGGAGAAATATACATATTTTAACAATGGAAGCATTAGTGTTCCATTAAAATGAATATTTACTTATTTTTTTAAAAACAAGAGGTCTTTGAATTTTTTATTTATTTACACAAATAAAGAACTCCCATATCATCACGTGATGCAGGGTGATTATTATCATTTTTCTTTTGTTGAATCTAGGCTTATTTAATTCATTTATATAAAGTGTATTCTTTGAATTCTTACTATATGCAGGGCATTGGTACTTAGTAGTCTTGGTGAAAAAAAGAATAAACATTCAGAAACATGTCTTTTTAAGTTTATAAACTCATTGGGGGGATAAATGTTTATCAATAGATTGATGTTAGACCCTAGGCAGTTATTATATTCATGATTTTTGAATGATAGAAGAACAAAAGATGATAGTAGATGCTTATGTTATTATACTACTTGAACATGTCACATTCAAATAACCAGAGGTTTTTTTTTTTTTTTGACACAATTTTTATTCTGACTGAACAAAAAAATACAGAAGATGTATTAAATCTGGAATACATTTAGGTATTTGATAAACTTCTTATAGCAAGGTAGACATGGGTAGATGATTGGTAATATATTCACTAGTAAATATGGATTGACATAGCCAAGTCCCTAATTAAAAGGATTATCTTCTTGAAAGGCAGTTTCTAATGGTGGAAATCTTTTCTCTGACCTAGCCATCACAGCATTTTATATATTTTATATATTTCTTAGATGAAGACATTGAATATTCATTTATAAAATTTATAGATGAAAGAGATTCTTGACATAGTAAAAAATGTCTTGACACATAGAATTAGGACATAAACTATACGGCAACCGAAAATATGCATCATTCAAAGCTAGTAGATTTTAAAAAACATTGATATATATTTTGCACTTGGTTTCAAAATATACTCAACATACTAAAATATAAATAAACAATATTCATATATTCGCATATATGAATATGAGTATGAGGGAATATGAAGAAGATCAAGTAGGCAATAAATTCTGCATGAATGTCCCATCTGATAGGAGTAGAGAAACTGCTAATTTGACCTCACAAAGCTGCTTTATTTTAGAATAAATACTATCTCTGCTAGTAAATTATCTATTCAATTCCTTATATTTCTCTGAATATCAATAGCTCACTTATACACGGCATAGTAGGAAACAGAAATTCACCATCCCAAATTATTTATTCTTCTATTTTTACTGTTCTCACAGCTCCTTTTTCCTCCATTGTTCAATGAAGAAACATGAACTTCAGCCTCAACATCTTCACTCTTTTCACATAATTAGTCAATGTGTCATGTTTATTCTGTCAATATAGTTGGAGTGATTTAGAGATGGATTGTAAGCAAAAATAGCAATGTTCATTCATTCATTTACTCATTTATTCTTTCATCTAATAATTTAAAAAATGTATTTAATACAAAATACAAGATTGTATTTTCAAAGGTATATATCCCAGTAAGGAGATAAAAATTTGTGACAGAATTGGAATATAAAATAGAAATTTTAATTCCTAAAATAGATATATAAGTCTAATGTTAATAACAGTTGAAAAGAAATTATTTCTAAAGCAAATGATTAGGGTATCAATAGTTAGAAAGATAACACAATTCCATTGGCTTTTCTACTAAGATTACCTTTTTTAAATTGTATTATAGAGTCATAATAACTTTTAAAGTAAACTTTTGGCTTTAAGATTTATTGGTTTTGATTGCCATTTTGATTTTGAAATGGCTCCTTATTAATTTACCCTATTTAATGGAAACCATAACACCTAAACTCAAAGTGTTCTACCTTATAGCAATAAGAAAAATCTAAATTAGAAGAATGATATTATTCTTCAGAGAGAGAGAGAAAGATGTCAGGTAGCAACTTTGGGGACCATCTTCTATTAAAAATGTAATAATATTTTGTTTTGGTAAAAACTCCATGATGTTTTAGAATTAAGTTAATTTGTGCCACACTCACACACACACACAAAACAGTTTGACAGGAGTTATTTTACTTTCATGCAGGTTGAGGTCAAAATAATAATTATAATGTAAAGACATAAGTACCTTTGTACTTTTGATTGTACTATTAATATTCAAATATGCCCTAAAAACAGCTCAACTCTTCTGTATGGAACCAGTTTCCAGTTGCCTGAACATCCACTCTACTTTAAAATGTCTAGAACATTTTCTTTTAAGTGATACTGTTCAATATCTCAGTGTAATAGCTTCCAGTTTCATCAAGAGCTGATTTCAGCTAAGCTCTATTGGAAACACAAACCTAACAAAAACAGTAGAAATCCTGTCACTGGAAAATACATAGGACAACTCAGACCTTTCAGGTGACTTCCACTTGCCTATTACTTGTCACATTTCTTAACTAAGTTTATTAGAGAGCATTTAGTCCTTTAACAGAATTGTTGCTAACAGAACTGTTGTCACCACTGTAGTATTCATCAAAATAACACCTCAGAAAGAAAGCACTTCGATTTCCCAAATAACTTTTTGTTTTAAACTTCTTTTTTTCTTGGCTAAAAAAAGTATGTTACAGTATGTTAACAGATACTGTAAGAAGAAAAGATATGCACTAAGAAAAAATTCTGACACACAGAAGAGTCAGATACCAGGATGTGATATGATATCAGTCCAAAATACAAACAAAAAGCATTAATTAACTTACTGGGAAATTAATTAGCAAAATGAGTTTAGAGCATTATGAACGCTATAAACAAAACTGTCTATATTTTATTGCATAGTAACTGGTTATTTTTACATTGCTTGTGTGTAATTCCAATCTTCATGTGAATAGATAGGAAGAAAAAAGAAAAAAGAAAGTTTTAGTCTTCATGTGAATGGTTAGGGAGGAAAAGACAAAGCTGTATCCTATAATCAAAACATTATATATATATATATATATATATATATATATATATATATATATATATATATATATATATTTACCAATTAAGACTATGTATGTCCTAAAGTAAGAAAAAAAATAACTGTATATCAAACAATAAAACTTTGATTAACGTTTTCTCATGCTTCTGGATATTTGTGTCTAAGATAACGAAGCTGTAATACTCAGGAAAATAATTTTGTTTTTCTGACTTATCTGGGTCTTTACCAGAAAATCTTTATTTTAAACCTCTTTAAATCCGTTTAAATGTATTATTATTTTTGTAATGTAATTTTTAAATTATATGTAGTTTTTACATTATGTACCATGTATGTACTCTTTAAGAATGCTGATAAACAGCTTTCTGTGCACCACTGAGCTTAAGAAATAGAATGTCATTGCCTTTGAAGACTTGCTGCAGATGTAACCCTCTCCATTCTTCCAGAGGTTGCCTCTATGTTAGGTGTTACTTATGCTCTTGCTTTGCTCTCGATAGTTTTCTCTCTCTCTCTCTCTCTCTCTCTCTCTCTCACACACACACACACACACACAAAACAGAAACACCCTATGTACCTAGTGGCACTCGCAGTAATTTTACACACCTCTCTGGCAACCATTAAATTAACTGTGTAGATTTGTTTTTACTAATATTGCTTAGAAGAAGAGAAATATAGCTTATAGTTAGACCACTGATTGTTCAATGGTAGTAATTCTCTCATATCACAGCAAGGGAAGATGCCTTGACTATTTCTCCTTTCAAAGATCTATTAACCTAGAGTCTAATGCAAAGCAAGTGCTGTGCTTTAGAGTTGACATTTTCAATTTCCTAGGTGATTCTAAGTACATTCTTTACATTCTTCAAATGACCAATAGCACAAAGAGCAAGTGAGGAAAAGTTAAGAACCGGAAAGACCAAACCAAACATTCAAGTAGCAGGGGAAGAACTAAAGTACAGAGAGACTACTAAAAGATCTAATGGTTCTTTAATTCGATAGACTCACAGCAATGAAATGCCAATGTTTTACAAGAGAATCAAGATCTAACATATTTAGCAAATATATTCAGACAGGGGTACTGTTCATGTAACTCACAGATAATATAGTTAAGTTAGGATTTTCCACATAGTGACTTAATAACAATCTAAAAAACTCAGTAGTGAATCTTTTATCATTTGGTAAAACGTCAGTAGATAACAAGTATAAAATCTGGACAATATATTTTTTAAAGATTATTTGAGAGCACTAGAGATTAGTAAGAGATTAGACTTACCCTAAAAAGACAGGAATTGCACATCATGAGATTTTTTTATTGTGGTTTTTATGTCCCAGGGCACTCTCCAACCCTTCCATAGCTTTGAAACAGGAAGATATAACTTTGCTACCCTGGACTGTCAGAGGATGGAATTTGGGACAAAAAGAGAAGCTACAGGGAAATCTTGAATGAGAAGGATTTTCCAAAGAGATGAAATACCCAATCTTAGTGTAAAATCTGCTTACAACTTGGTCTGACCTATAAATTGTGCATGTTGGTTGAGAAATTGTGTGTAAGATTGCAGGGGACCAGTGAAACAGCAGCATTTAGTAGCTAAAATAATTGACTAGAGATTTTAGCCGATGCCAACCTCAGGGAAAGCTGAGTTTGGAGTTTAAGTTCACATAAGTTAACTGCCTCTTAGAAAAAAATGGATTTTCAGAGAAATATAACAAAATCCAGATTCTCTTCATTTTATCCTTCCTAACATTACTGTATGGGGCAATCTGAACTCCGACGCTGCCCCAGTAACACTGGAGATTCTCAGTTATTTTCACTGACAAAGAAATGAATTCCAACTCAGCAACAGTTATGAGAGGTAAGATTTATTAACAGTATATTTTAGAAGGAGATGAACCTTGCTAAGGAAAGCTGTAGCCCTGTGGAATTTGGGAGGGAAAAAGATAAAAGATAGAGTAGTATGCTCCAAGGGAGCAGTTTCTCAGCAAAAAGTGCTCTAACAATGCAGAAGTAGAAAGGTCTGTTTATATTTGGGTCATGATGGTATGTCCTAGATGATCCGTAAGTGAGGTTACTTTCACTGATAGCTGGCTGCTATATAACACATTGCCTAGTACACATGTGCTTACCCAGAATTCAGTCTGTTATAATTAGATTCATGAACTTCTGGGCATAAGCATGATATTATAATGATGGTATATGAGGCTGAGGTTGTGGGCAGTTTAAGGTAGCATTTTTCATGCAAAGGTCTGTGGCCAGACTAAACTAGCTATAGGTTTATGGCAGTCCAGTCCTTTGTCTCTCAGGATGCAGGAGTGATTCTTTAACTACAAATGGGGTGTACTTTGGGTGGCCTCTGGGCTGTCTCTGGGATGGGCCTTTGTTCTTTTGTTCCCCCATTGTTCATGTCTGAATACCTAACACTAACATTCAGTATCTAATAAAAAATCAGTAAGCATGTGAAGAAACAGGAAAATGTGACCTATACTTAAGAAAACAGGTAGTAATAGAATATAACAATAGCATAATTAAATCATTTCAATTAACAATTAGGAATTTTAGACAAGCTCATATGTGTTTAAGAACTTAAAGAAAAATAAGCATACGATGAATGGACACAGGGTGGGATTTCAACAGATAAACAGAAACTATAAAAAAAATGAAATGGAAATTCTAAAGCTGAAAATACAGTTACTGAAATTAAAAAAAAAAATTACAGAGTAGGTTTAACAGAAGATTGGAGGTGGCAGAAAACAAAGTTAACTTGAAGGTGGAATTTATCCAATCTGAAAACAGAGGAAAAAAAATATTAAGGGAAAACTAACTAAGCCTCATAGACAATTCAAGTAGTCTAAAATAATGTAATTGGAATTCCTGAATAAAATGAGAGAAGAATTGAGGCAGAAATTTAAAGAAATAACTGGCTGAAGACTTTCCAAAAGACATTGATTTATAGATCTAAGAAGTTTAATGAACCCCAGGAATGATAAATACAAAGAAAGAAAACCACATCTAGCCATGTCACAGTAAAACAACTGAATTGAAAATTAAGAAGAAAATCTTGAAATTGCATAGAGAGTAGGGGAAGAACTAAAAATTAGAAATAACTGTCAACCAGAATCCTTTATACAGAGACCTGTTCTTCGAAAATGAATATGAAATAAAAATTTTTGATAAACAACTGAGAAATATCATTATGAGACCTGTACTACAAGATATCGAAAAGGAAGTTCTTAAGTCTGAAGGGAAATAGCACCAGATGGAAACTCAGATCTGCAAGAATGAATGAGATTACTAGAACAATTTTTAAAAATTTATGTTTATAATGTGTGAAATCAATATGTATATATGTAGATATTGTAAACTGTATTTTTTCAACTTTAACACCAAGAAGACAATGATGGAAAATGCACTAATAGTAAAATTAATTATTTAATGCAAAACAATGAGATTTATTGAATTATAACAGTTTTGAATGATGAGTTCAGTTTCTCTTTTTTTTCATATGGGAGGATATCATTAAGGAATATATTAAGACATTTTCATTCATTGTATAGACCAGAGCCAAACACGTTTCTTATGTTTGTGCTCTAAGCTAGTCTGCAGTGTATATTTCAATATATGAGTCTAAATGTCATTCATCTTGTTTTATGTAAAGATCATTTCCCTTATTCACATTGTTGTATGATTTGTGTTCTTTTACAATAAGACATAATGCTGTCGTTTTCAGTTTTGTAGTGCCTTGCTGTAGCCTGTAAATTTTGAGACTGAGCGGAATGCCGATATTTTATTTTGAAAAGATATATTGTTTCAACAGCTTTCAGGTCAAGCATATAATTAATATATGTGTATGTCACTATGCTTAAAATGGTTTTTCACATTTTGAATTTTGCACTTTGTAAGAATGTTTCATTTGGACCAATACTTTTCCCCACTCTGCTCTGAAAATAAACCATATGCTTTTAACCAATTAGAATGGGCTATTTAGTAAATGGAGTTTAGCATTAAGTTAGCTCTTTTATTTCCAAAGTCATTCCTCCCTACTAATTTTGTTGAACCAACTGATGCATATTGAGCCTGATTCTTACTTTTTCGTCTTAGAATCACCCTAAAGGTTATGGTAAGCTAGACCCATATGCCCCTCTTTCCCCATAAACTTTTATCAGTTTCATATTGCAGAAATTAGTTATGACTTTCTCATTTTCTGGAGAGTTTTGGGATCACTTTAAAATTTCAGGCAGACATGGTCTTAAACCAAACCCCTTGAAAGCACACAATTCCCCATCCACAGCCATTGATTTATTATTTTCCTTATTTAAATGTACATTTTGATACATATGATGTGGACATAGCGTAGTAATCTGTAGGTAGGAGAGCAGAAATTTGTGCCGAGTAGAACTGGATTTTCTTATAAATCTCTAACACTTTTAGCTACTGCATCTTAAAATAATGCCAGCACTATGTCATTTTTTGTTCTCTCTTCGCCCCTCCACTAGCCACTTAGTAGATGGCTTCAAGCCC
The DNA here is from genome assembly GCF_902729225.1 of Pteropus medius. Lineage (NCBI taxonomy): Eukaryota > Metazoa > Chordata > Mammalia > Chiroptera > Pteropodidae > Pteropus > Pteropus medius. Next base: position 1,612,219 of record NW_024347731.1, on the reverse strand, counting down.
ACAGAACTGTGCCCTGACATACTCCACTAATGACCCTATTGTAAGCACTCTTTATCTTCTGAGGGATGGTGTCGTTTGCACAACACACAAAGGCCCTTCTCTGATTGGTGAGTAGGGCTGAATTCCAGCTCAGGCTCTGCTCCTCAAGTTTTATTCTCTTAGCAAGCTACCCAAAGTGAATGCTTTTTTCCCCCTATATTTTATTGAGCCAGAGAAGGAGCCTTTCTCTACTTCTTGTCATACCCTTGTATAGTTTAGCTGTGTGCCTATCATGTTTTGGTATAATGAAAATACTTCCTATTCCTTACAATATTGGGATACATTAGTGAGGATATGAACCAACGGGTCATCTCCTATCTTGGAAAGTACATGTGAGGTTGTCTCTCCAGAATCCTTGACAAAGAAAGGAAGAACCGGGCTTTATCATATCACTCAACTTAGGGAAACTCGAAATGACATTTTAATAAGGCAGTTACCTGAAATAAGCCTAAATTTGGGGGCTGTATCAAATAACTGACTTGGAGGACTAGACTTTAGTGAGGTGATTTTGCTTTTATTTATTTGTGGATTTATTGATTATGTTTCGAGTTACACCGAACAAGTAAAGATTTTTATTTTTTTAATCATTTCTCATTTAATAAATGGGCAATGTTTATGGAAAAGAAAGACTTTATGTAAAAAATATACATGACAAACACCAATAGCACTGATTATCCAAAGCTTAAGCTGAACCTGACACAATTTAGAATCATGTCCTCAGTGCAGTATGCTCTTCCCTTAGAGCTCAAAATATTAGTGTCAAACTTCCCCTAAACTCATTAGGACTCATTTGTCTCTGTCAGTGACGTGTTCCCAAGAGCCAGTTCATGCCAGGCAGCTTTGTCTCACAGCTAATTTGAATAAGGCCAGTTTTCAAGAAAAGAAGAGAGCCTATCCTTTGAAATGCATTATATCTCAGGGAATTATGTATTTTTTTCCTTATGAAGTTCCATTTGCAAGGAAAAGTGCAGGTTAAGCACTATCTAAATAAAGTAATTGGCACATAATAAAAATATCCTTTCTACATAAAACTCGAATATTATATAGTAGTCCAAACGAACATAGTAGAGAGATTCTGACCACCTTGGCCAAAGGACAACAAAGAATGTAGGATAATCTCTTAATACCCAGTTTAGAAGTGCCTTAGTACCATATGTTATGATAAAAATAAAACATATATAACACTCTGATTATTTGTTTTAATTCAAAGGTAGATTTTCTCTCATACCAAGAATAGATGATGGATGGAATGATATACCTAAAGCCATGATTTGTAAATATAATTTATCTCAACCTAGTTTTATTTTAAACAAAATTCAGTGTAAATGATTCATAGATTATACTCAAGTGGATATACTTTGTAGTACCAACTTTTAATAGCTGAGTATTAAAAATTGGAAATAATATTCTCATAAAAATGGAATAATTAATAAAGAAAAATACCCAAACAGAAGGCTGCCAGAATGATCAATATATTCTTCAAACATTTCTGTCTGTGCTAACATAAAAGCAAATAAAATATTGAAGCTACAAATTTCTTTTACTATTAAGCATGACCACAAATGTTTTAGCCTCTGATGTTGTGTTAAGATCTGTGGTCTCTGCTTTGGAGGTCCTCAGCCTAGTGAAAAAAATGATATTTAACAAATAAAGTGAGGTGAGTGCTAAAAATCATATGAACAATGTGTTACATAGAGGAAGATCGACTGTGACCTAAAAGAGCATCTCAGAGATGTCATATGTAATCAAATTTGAAAAAAATTCTTCCTCACTTCAAACTCCTTCGTCACCGTTGATCAGTCTCCAAACCGCCTCCTCCATGATTATCTTTGTAAGAAGTGGAACCAGCAGAGTACCAGGATCAGATTTGTGGCTTACAGGAAGACCATTTCAGTGGAGAAGCTATTTTAAAGCCCAGAACAAGATCGATTAGAGTAGAAGTGGTAGAATGAGGAGATATGAAGAGAGAACAGAACAAATTAGAGAAACATTTAAGAAGTAGAATTAATAGTCCCAATTTGAAGGGAAGAGTCTATAAGAACAATTTATTAAGGATTATCACTTTTACTGTTCCCATAGATTATTTATATGAAACAACTGAATTTGGGGCAGAAGTGATAAGGTTTTAAGCACAATGATTATTGCTGTTTTTTCATGTGATGTTTTTGTGTGTTTGTGAACATTCTTTAATTTTAGATCTGTGGACTACACCCAATATATTTGGCATTCAAATTCAAAATGCATTTTTAAAAATGTTATTAAATTTATTGGGGTGACATTGGTTAATAAAATTATGTAGGTGTCAAATGTATAGTCTTATAATACATCTGAATATGGCATTGTGTATTCACCACCCAAAGTCAAACCTCCTTCCATCACCATATATTTCACCCCCTTTACCCTTGTCTACCCCTCCCCACCCCCCTTTCCCTCTGGTAACCACTATACTGTTGTCTGTGTCTATGAGGTTTTGTTCATTTGTCTGTGTTACTTTAAGTTTTATATCCCACATATGAGTGAAACCATATTTTTCTTTACTTTTTCCATCTGATTTATTTCGCTTAGCATGACATTCTCATGCTTAGTATTTCATCTTGTGACTAAGTAGTATTCCATTGTATATATGCACCAGTTCTTTATTCTGTCATCTATTGAAGGTCACTTTGGTTGTTTTCATGTCTTGGCCACTGTGAATAATGCTGCAATGAAAATAGGGGTACATATATCTTTACAAATAAATTTTTCAAAATTTTTGAGTCGATCCCCAGAAGATGGATTGCTGCATCATATGGTAACTCTATTCCTAATTTTTGAGGAACCTCCGTACTGGTTTCCATGGTAGCTTCACTGATTTACATTCCTACCAGTGTATGAGGGTTTCTTTTTCTCCACAACCTCTCCAATACTTATTACTTGTCTTTTTGATAATAGCCATTCTGACAGATGTTAGTATCTCGTTGTGGTTTTGATTTGCATTTTTCTAATAGCTAGGGAAGTTGAGCACCTTTTCATGTACCTGTTGGTCATTTGTTTGTCTTCTTGGGAGAAGTGTCTATTCAGGTCCTCTGCCCATATTTTAATTGAATTGTTTGTCTTTTTTTGTTGTTGAGTTGTATGACTTCTTCATATATTTTGGATATTAACCCCTTACCAGAGATATTGTTTGCGAATATCTTTTATTCCATTGGCTGCCTTTTTGTTTTATTAACAATATCTTGTGCTTCGCAGAAGTTTTTTAGTTTGATATAGTCCCATTCATTTATTTTTGCTTTTATTTCCCTTGCCTTTGAGATCAAATTTATAAAACCCCCTCTAAGACCAAGGTCCATAAGTTTAGTACCTATGTTTTCTTCTATGTATTTTATTGTTTCAGATCTTATATTTAGGTCTTTGATCCATTTTGATTTAATTTTTATGTATGGTGACAAATAACAGTCTAGTTTCATCCTTTCGCATGTGGCTTTCCAATTTTCTAGAACTATTTACTGAAAAGGCTCTCTGCATTTAAAAAATATTGGAACAAAAAATCATCAGGTTTGAATGGAACCACAAAAGACTCTGAATAGCCAAAGTATTTTTGAGAAAAAAGAATAAAGTCAGAAGTATCATACTCCATGACTTCAAATTATACTATAGAGTGACAGTAATCAAAACAGCATTATATTACAGAAAAACAGACACACAGACTGATGGCACAGAATCAAGAGCCCAGAAATAAACCTACATATATATGTGCAAATAATTTTCAACAAAGGAGCTAGAAACATACAATGGAGAAAAGAAAGCATTATTTTAAGGACCTGTCCACCACCACTACCACCACTAGTTCCTATGTCCTCCCTTGTTCCTCCCTATGGATACAGGCTGTCTGAATAACTCTTCTTTCCACCTGTTATTAGATGTGTGACCTTGAAAGAGATGTGGAATCCTCCCTGTATTGTCAGTTACCTGTTACTTGTTAAATGGAGATGATAGTAATAGAACCTTTCTCACAGAGTCAATGCAAAGTTTAAATTAGCTAATACATATTAATTTCTTAGTTTATTTTTTTGGAAAACAGAATTTAATTAAAGTTAACTTTATTATTTTGACACATCCTTTGGGAGAGAGAGGACTACTCTTTAGATCACAGTTATCTAGAAAGCCAAGAGCCTAAGATGTTCTTTGGCTATATATATCTATATATATCTATATCGTTATCGATATCGATATAGATATTTACCCCAAATATATTTATTCATAGGATCCACAACAGGAGTCCATAATTATGAAATATTACAAAGTGCACATAGTCCTTATTAATTACATGCCAATAGTTTTTGTCACTCTAGAAAGTACAATTTACTTTTTTAATTAAGTTAATATTGTCACTAATTGAAGGACAGTTGGTTAAAATTACAGATACTACTCCCTTTAGCTAAAGACCACCTCTTTTCTACTCAGAAATATTTACTTGTTCTTTCAAATAAATATGACATTATTTTTTTTCCATTTAAGTCATCTAAAAATGCTCCAAAGCATTTAGAATGTTAAATATAGAACACCATCATTGCCCCAAAGCCACAAAATGGCATATTTAAAAATGTATCTGTACATTGTAAGCTTACTGTGAAAGTGAATATGGTTTTGTTTGTTTGTTTTTAAGAAATACAATGATTTGAGGCAGACTTCTGTTGATTTTCTTAGTGCATTTAGTACTGTGTTTTATGAAGTATTTTCTATCATGAGTTAAGCCAGCGATTTAGGAGTGGGACCTGATTTTTCTTGACATTCATAATAGCGAGCTGAGAGGCAATACCTTACCAGAGTTTACATATTCAAGAAATACTGGGATCAAAACTCAATCCATATACTCTTTCTGACTTCTAGGTCAATGTTGCTTTGTCTGTAGTATCCTTTTCTCAATTCATCACTATTATAATGTCTGCTTGCATAATGGGCATAGCAATACAGATAATAAAAATGTAAGTATGTGAAGAGACAAGAAAGTCAAGAAATTTGCCTTATCACATTCTACATGTCTTTTTTTAAAGAAATCTATAAAAATAGTCACATCTATAATTTGTCACCTTGATTTGGGAAGATTTAGCAAATTTGTAGAGAACGTTAAAGATTATCCCAATTTTAAAAATGGAAATATTTAAAAATTGGTTCATTGCAATTAATAGAGCTGTAAAATTGCAAACTAAATCTTTATGATAAAACAAAAGGTGATTTGACAACTGTGGAGAATATTAGATTTCTTTAAGAGCTTACCTTATGAGAAAATGTTTATCTTCAGCTGTTTTTAAATTCAAATGAGTACTTTTGATTTTGTCTATTTAATTTGGTGTTCTGCCCAAAACAACATTTGGATCTGATCAAAATGACTTGATTTTGATACACTCCTCATTTCTGGATTTTTCCACAGTCATCATTAATTACTTGCTTCCTCCCAGCAAGCTACATAGTAATTCCTTTATTACTTTGACACTTTTTAAGTTAACAGGAGCCTATGTCTAAAATAAAATACATGGGACAACCTCACCATTAGAATAAACCTCCACAGAGACCTCTGTACTTATCTCCACCTCTCAATGGTCTAATGAAACTATGAAAATTGGCTTTATCTGGGCTCTGGCTTGCCCTTATTATTTATCATCTACCTAATTAGTGACTAATTAGTTCATACATATTGAGTAGAGTAAAAAATAATGTTTGTATTTTAAGTTGGTTGATAGAGTGTGTTCTGCTTTCTTTAGAATTAGTGCATAGTAAAAGATAATCTTTGGGAAAAGGGTTCTAGAATTCATTCAACTAGAAAAAAGTGGTATATTAATGCATCGTAATGAACTTATTATTATTTTTTCTTTATGCTGAGTGAAGAAAAGACCTCGGGAACTTTAAGAAGCATTAGTTCAATTGGAATAAAGGAGAGAATAGATGACCTATAAATGATATCTTTTTAAATTTAAAAACTTAAAGGTATATGTCAGTCTTTACTGTGCTTGAATTTATTTAAGAATTAGATATTTCTTGCCCCATTTGTCTCAATTAAACTTTTAGATTCCATAAAGCTAATGGCATCTTTACTAAATTTTTACCTCTCTTTACTTTTATAATCATATTTGTGATCTTTAGTCACAACAATTAGATTTGCCTTCAGAACCTGTGTTTTTAATTTTAATGACATGGTCTATACTTTTCTTATCTTGAGCCTCAAAATCACAAGCAGAGACATTTTGGAAGAATTATCTTGTCATAGTTCACACATCTTGAAGATAGTGTAGCCCCTAAGGCAAAATTTTAAGAGACAACATTTTCTTTGGTGTCTTTCCATTTTCTCCTTCTAGAGACTTTTGCTCATTTTTAGCATTTATTAAGCCGTATAAATTTTTGGAAGGTTACTTAACACCCCTGATTTGGATTCCACTGTGATAAAACTGAAATAATGACACCTGCTTTCTTCTCCTCTTAAACTTGTTCAAAGAACCAAAAATCAAAATTAAAAATTCTATATTAGGAGTGTTAATAAAAATATTTATTAATCCATAAAACACAGTAATGAAAGCCAGCTGATCTACAGTACTGGTGCATATAGGCTAAAAGTCGGAACTGATCTAAAACACTTGCTATAACCTTAATTCTATATGTTTGAAATATAAGCTATTAGTAATATTGTTCACAGAAATATTAATAGATGACTCTCAGAACAGAAAACCTTTATTTATAAGTACAAATCAATAACAGTGGGATTAGGAAAGGTAGTCAGATATTTGAAGGAAAAGTGTTGTTTCAGAATGTATTACATCAGATTGCTTAAGTAGTTAATCATCCTGTTTACTATGTTTGAGAACCCACTGGCATATAGGTGATGATGTTCACTGTGTAATCTAAATTTATTTATAAGATTAAAACACCAGAATAATCCACTTACATGTTGGTAAAGAAACAAATGAAACAAAAGCAAACTTATTGATTTTACTTTTAATTTAAAATTTATTATTTTTCTAGAATTATAGTGCATTCTTGGGTTAAAAAAAATGTAATCAGCCCTGACTTTGAAATCAAATGTAGTTTGGTTTAGATCCCATGTACACCATTACGGGCCAGGTTGCTTTCAGCAATTTAAGCTACTCAATATTTATTTAATGTGTACTCTATGTTATGCAATGGAAATATAAAAAAATAATATGACACAGTCTCTGTCCTCAGTCTTTGCACACTCTATTCAGGGAGATAAATACAAAAAGAAATGATGATGATGTGAAGGGATTTTCTCGTATCTCTCTCTATAAAAGGATGTAAATGTTTGTGTCTATGTGTGTGTGTCTGTGTCCTTGTGTGTCTGTGTGTGTGTGTTGGTGTGTGTCGGGCAGAGAAGGAACACTTTTTGGTAGAGAGCTGAAACTCAGTTGAGCCTCAGTCATCTTACTTAGCTTTCCTCCCATGCTCCACGGTTTGGAGGAAAAAGCACTGAGGGAACTTCTGGAACGCAGGAGGGTTACATATGATAATACACTGAGGGCCTTTGTGCCTGAGCATGACAGGTTGGCTTGGAACAGGCTAGGACCCTAAACAAGGCCAACGACAAGAGGGTAAGGAACTAGGAAGGAAGGCTTGTATGAAATGGCAGTTCAGGAAATGCTGACACAAAAATCCCCAGCTCTAGGTCCCAGGAAAGAAGATATCTAGGCCATCAGATGAATGATATCTGAAAGAGGGGCAATGAAAAAACCCCTAGAGAAGGGATATCTCTACAAGGCAGAATTTTGCTAAGACCAAGAGATCCAAATAAATGGTTATCCATAGAAGAGCTGGTTGGCAAAGCCAGAGTCACTAACTAGCCTGCATAAAGACAGTAGTCTAGCCTTTGAGCAGAAGGAATGGTGGAATTGGAATAGGCAAGAGAATGGTGGAGTCAAGTACCTAGAAGACAGGAGAGAGATTATCAGGATGAAAAGTCTGACATAGTACATGAAGCCTGAAGGCCAGTTCAAGACACTGGGATTCATGGTTGATGTCAGATAGTGTCTACCTGTTGCTATATCTTTGAGAATTTAGCCAAAGCTCCTTTATCCTTCCTGTTTAAGGTAAGCATTAATCTAGAAATCGAGGTCAGGCTTAAGTGACTACAACAGTGGGAGAACTAGTTGACAAAAACTGGGAATTAGAATCTGTTGTTTTATTGCAAATTCCTTCAGTCACTGAAAGTTAGCCAACAAGAAGACCAAGACTAAATACTGTAGAGCATCTAGGGGCAGAGCACAGCAGCAGTGGATTCTAAATCCTGGCTTGTGCAGGTGACCAGTTCTGTGGCCTTGGGTAAATCAGTTACCCTTTCTTGTTTTCGTATTCCTCATTTGCATTTTAATTTGGTATACGAGCCTTAATAATGATTTTTTAAAACATACTTAATTTGCTTTTTTATTTATTTGTTAATATTTATCCTAACCATATTTAATATAGGATTTAAAGAAGGAAATGAGTTTGTACAAGACTTATATTGACTACTATGTAAAATAATACTTTATCTTCATCATCATCATTATAGTTACTTGAGGCAGATTTTGAAATATCTCTAATTTAGAAACAAAATAAAATGTTGCCCAGTTTTTTTGTATATTCATTGCAAACAAGTCCAATTTTTTTACAAATTTAATTTACTTTGAAAAAATGTGATATGTTATATGTTTTCTTTTTAAGTTAGGAAAAAGAGAACTTTAATTAAGGTTAGGATAGTAAGTGCTTATCTTTTAAAATTTTATTTTCAGTTTGCTAATGAAAAGAGGCTCACATTTTAAGAATTTCTCCTAAATCAAAGAATCTTCTGTTGTCAGTGTAAGCAAAATTAATTGTCCTTTCAAATTACATTTCTTTCTAAATCAGGATGGTAGGAGTATAGTACAATTAATACTTGCATTTTAAAATCACCGCTGGTTTATGGTTCATCGTGCACAGGTTTGAAAATCAGTGCATGATTTAATTCAAGTTAGTAAATCTAACATTAATTTTTAAGAAAGTAGAGATTTTACCCAAAGATTTTAAAGATAACTTCTGTAATTTGTTAAAATTGTCACACATATTTAATTATTTATACATTAAGGTGAAATATGTGTTCTAAAATGAAGCTGAAGTTACTAAAAGCAAAACTAATTCTGGATAGATGACCTTTGTAATAATTTAAGAGAATCAAATTAGAAAGACTGTTAAGAAAGTAAATTTCTATATTTTAAAATAATGAAACAAATTAAGGCTTTTAGCTGTATGACTATTGAGTAAAATTGGAAAATACAGTTGAATGAAATTTCAGTCATTTAATTTATAGTCTCTTAAAATTTAGGAATAATTTAAATTGAGTATATAAATCTCATTTATTAACAGTTAACCTCTAGAATATTCTTAAAATCATCTGAGTTTTAGTTATATGGAAAATTCTCTAATACTCTGTAAAATTTAAAAAAAAATTAAAAGTCTGATACTCTTCCAAAGGTAATAATTCCCTTCATTAATAATATAATTGATTCAAGTTATTTAAAACTGCTGGGCTGTATCTTTGCTGACAAGAGTAAGTAAAATTATGAAAAATCCAAAATATATAAGGAACTAATACAGCTTATACCACTGTCCCCCCAAAAACACAATCTGCTTTAAAATGGGCAGAAGATCTGAACAGACCTTTCTTTAAAGAGGACATATAGGTGGTTAACAGACATGAAAAGATGTTCAATTTCACTAATTCTCAGAGAAATGAAAATTCAAACCACAATGAGATAGCGCTTTACATCTGTCAGAATGGCTATCATAAATAAATCAACAAACAAGAAATTTTAATGAGGTTGTGGAGAAAAGGGAATCCTTGTACACTATTGGTGGGATTACAAAGTGATGCATCCATTATGGGAAACAGTATGGAGGTTTCTCAAAAATTAAAAATAGAACTACCATATCACCCAGCAATTTCACTTATAGATATTTATTCAAAGAAATCCAAAACACAAATTCGGAAATATAATATGTACCCCAATGCTCATTGCAACAAGATATGGAAGCAACCAAATTGCCCATCGATTGACAATTAGAAAAGAAGAGGTGGCACATATATACAATAGAATATTACTTGACCATAAAAAAATGAAATCTTACCATTTGCGACAACATCTATGGACGTAGGGGTATTTTGCTAAGCAAAATAAGTGAGACAGAGAAAGACAAATACCATATGATTTCACTTATATGTGGAATCTAAAAAACAAAATAAAAGAACAAAACAGAAACAAACTCATAGATATGGAGAGCAAACTGATGTTCACCAGGTGGGAAGGGGGGTAGGGGAATGGGTAAAAAGGGTAAAAAGGATTAAGAAATACAAATTGCAAGTTATAAAAATAGTCATAGGAATGTAAAGTACAGCATAAGGAATGTAGTCAATAATATTATAATAAGTATGTATGGTGTCAGATGGATACTAGACTTACTGGAGTCATTACTTCATAAGTCATATAAATGTCTAATCACTATGTTATAGACCCGAAACTAATATAATATTGTATGTCAACTGTAAATGAAAAAAATTATTTAATATCTAGACCATATTAATGACATTCCTTGCCATTATGGATTGAACGGTGTCTCCTCGAAAAATATTGAAGTCCTTACCCCTAGCAACTTAAGATGTGACCCTTTTTGGAAATTAGGTCATTACATATGTAATCAAGTTAAAGTGAAGTCATTAAAGTGAGCCCTAATCCTATATGACTGATGTTCTTATAAAAAGGGGTAATTTGAACACAGAGAAAGACATGCACGGCAAGAAGACAAGGTGAAGAAATAGTATTATCTATAAGCTAAAGCCTGCCTGAGGCTAACAGAACCTAGGAGAGGGGCCTGGAACAGACTCTCCCTCACAGTCCTCAGAAGGAACCAGCCCTGCTAAGACCTCTATTTTGGACTTTTAGCTTTTAGAACTACTGTGAGAAAATAAATTTCAGTTGTTTTAAGTCACCTAGTTTGTGGTACTTTATTACTACAGCTACTGGAACCTAATAAACTTACCCTCTGGCTTTCTGTTAAGTTTGGCCAATGGGAGGCACCAGAAGATGAGAGGAGACAATGAAGCAAGCAATGTCGGAGCATTTGCTCTGGCTTTACTCTCCTTTAGGGTGCCCTCTGCATACAATACCTCAGGGTTTCTAAAGCCACTCTCTCTCCTTGTTTCTTCAGGTCCAGATGTTCAAAGGGCTGTCTGCTGCTGTAAGGCTCAGGCACATGCATCATCTCTTACATTTCATCTAAATCTTGTCCATACTTTTTAAAATAACTCCTTTATTAAACCCCTTTTATGAAAGTATCTGCTTTGTGTGTGCGATCTTTTTTCTTGATAGGACCCTGACTGATACAGCATCACTCTACCTAAAGAGAATTCATTATCCTCTACTCTATACTGCTGCCGAACAGTGTACATATCATAGCACTTATCACTGTATTCTAATGATTTGCTTGAGTGAGTCTTTCCATCTATAAGAGAAATTCCTTAAACCTACTTATTCTCTATTGTAAAGCCAGCACCTTACACAGGTTCTGGCATAATGAAAGTCCTCAAAATATACTTATTGAATGGGCGCATAGATAAATACTTATTTTTAAAATATTTGCATATCCTATCTTTTCCACACAACAAAAGAGCCTTCAGGTAGCTAACAAAAATAAGCATCATATTATATTAAAAATAATAGGTAGGTAAAGAAATTAAAACCAAAGAATAATAAGGTCAGAGAAAGAAACATGAATATAGGAATAAGAACAGTACATGAAAGGTCATAACATTCTATGTACTTGCAAGGGATGGATAACAAATATGTTCCTGTACTTTTTAACAGATAATATGAAGGCAAAGGAAGCTCAGTTACATGAATCATGGTGTCTATAAGTTAATTACAAACTAATTACTTAGATGATACATACATATTTCAAAAACTGAGACCAGATGCAAATATTAGTCTCTAGTGAATCCTTATGAACAGGCGAGCATGTCATGTAGTGAACAATGTCTTCAATATGCTCTTACAGATAATTAAAAAGTGATTTTCATAAGGATGTTTTTGCCTCATACTCTCTTGTGGCCAATGGTATAATTCCCAAATAATGTTCACTAAAAACTATTACAATGAAGCAGGCTAAGCAAAGCAATGTTGATCAGGTGCTCTGCTGGAATGGGTTAATCTAAGCATATGTTCACAGGACCCAGACTATATGAACTACCCATAGCTTTGATAAGGTTATGAATCATGCCCATAATATCTGTATTATAAATATTATGTGAAGTGACTTATTTGGATATGAGCTTGAAAAGAAGGCTATTCAGTTGCTCTATAGATGTGGGTAAACATGATGCCTACAAATTGAGTTGAGATTTTGCCCACAACAATTTAGGGTCTGCTTTAATGCAACAAATAAATGATTGAAGTGCCAAATTTTTATATTATAGATTACATTGTCAATAATATTAGCCTGAAAAAAATTAAAGAGTTATTCCCAAATGTACTAGTAATCCAAAGGAACTGTTCACAAATTACCCAGGAAGTCTCTAATTTAAAGAGATATACTTTCTTGGTAAATCCTTTAAGATACACTTGTCTTAAACCATCACTCTAGACAAGTGAATAACTTAATTTGAGGTATGAGCCTTTTAGCTATGAGCCAATAAAATGTCAAGTGTCACCAACCCAAACTGCTTTCCTCTATTTAAGATGAATTTATCTGAAGTTCTTATTACTGGCAGTATTTAAGAGGGTGTATCAGTAGGGATTACATTAGACTACATATAGCAAATACTCCAGATCAGCGGTCCCCAACCTTTTTGGCACCAGGGACAGGTTCTCCTATCTAATGCCTTATGATCTGAGGTGGAGCTGAGGCGGTGATGCTAGAGCTGAGGAGTGGCAGCAAATACAAATGAAGCTTCACTCCTTCACCTCCTGCTGTGTGGCCTGGGGTTGGGGAACCCCTGCTTTAGATGATAATAGCTAAAGATTACTTTGTTTGTTTGTTCACATTGAGAGAAGTCCAAAGATAGTCACCGAAAAGCTGATATGGTAAAAACACAATTTCATCAGGGATGCAATAATTTTCTTTTAGCTTTCTGAGCCAATTTCTCCAGGGTGTGGTTCTTATTCTCATGCTTATAAGATGGTTTCTGCAACTCAAGCCATTGTGCACCCCCTTTTCTTTTTTAAAAATAAGGAACTATAAAGAGCCAGGGGTAATGGGGTACAAACCATGTGAGTCAGTCCCTTTGGAACCTCAATGCTAATGCTTTGACTTTCATCACATAAACACTTCTATTTATAACAATTAGTGGGAAATATAGTTTTTTACCTGAGCAACGTGCTGACCCCAACAAAAATCACGGTTCTATTTTTAAAGAAGGGAACACTTGATAATACAATCTCTGCCATAGAAAATTAACTCCTGAGATTATGTAATAATCTACATGTAGGAAAAAATCTTTTTGTTTTCCACAATACAAATATATGTGAATATACATACAAGTATGTTTATCTGTGAGTGATGAGTGGAGGTAGGATAATGATTAGGAGAAATGAATGCAACCACCTCATCCAGCAGTGATATCCACTTATCAATATAGAAAGAAAAAGAAAGGAGTAATCAGAATACATCATCATTTTTACCCCAGTAGAAATTACTTCTGATTAGAAGCTATTTCTGTTGATTCTGATTATCATAGTTGACTTACAGTACAGGTTCTTATTAACCATTAATATACAAGAGTCTATGTTGAGGTCACTCAAATTAGGCCCATGGTTTATTCTTTTTCCTGAAATCAAAGGCCTCAGAATATGTCAATAAAAACTTCAAGAAGTCTTAATTTTTTTTCTAACAGTTTTCCACAAGGATCTAATGTTCTCTTTAGAATTAGTCAAATATGCAAGTACTATGTCTAAAGACTGCACTTCTAATCTTGAATGTTGTACTGACAAACTTTACAAGAGGAAATTTGTCTATGTCTTAGACATAGTTCTAAGTTAATGAATCTATAACATAGGACCAATTACAAAAAAAAAAACCCTACTCTCACACACTAACTTAAAATTATGACTTACTCCAGTTGGAACAGATTTTATTTATGAATTCCGTCCATCTTATTTTTGCATCTCAAGAAATGTTGAAAGGACTAGAAGAGAAAGAAACAAAAGAAGACAATATCGCTTTTCACATTTTTGTTTAAAAAATGAGTTTTATAATATGTATGTTACTTTTCATGAGCCATTCTTCTGCAGATATGGATGGTATACTATGTTTCATCAAATGCCAACTGTTTTTTTCCAAACTACAAGTAGTCTTCTAGTTTAAGGAGAGAAAAATTGCTCAGTGTTGAAATGGCCAGGAAGGGCTGGATTCAGGAAAGAAGACATGAACTATGCCTACAATAATGGGTCAGATTTATAGAAGTCAACCTTAATGAGGGGACATCTTACAGAGGGACAGAAATGGGATTGATATGTGAGTTTGTGTAATGGTAAAGTAAACACTCTCATTGGATGAAGTGTTTGTGATGGATAGTAATATAAAATAAGAAAAGGACTGGGATATTAAAAAAATAACTGGAGTTTCCCAACATAGATTCATGAATTAAAAACTGATTCGCATTTACATATCATAGAGAGTCATTTTCTGTGTTAATAGATAATGTTTTGTATTTTCTTAAAAGAATAAAGAGCAGTGTTTGGTGGCAAATTTAATAAAGTATTTTGTTGTGTTTATATTTTGTTTTCTCCTGTGGTATACATTTCAATATTACTTTTTAAAGTTACATGCCAAAGTTTGTGTGTTTACTATTTGAAACCAGTAGCATGTATTCTTAGAATCTGAAAGTATAGGATCTTTCATAATGTGGTCATGGGTTGACTGTGGAACAGCTGGCAGGACAGGTGAGCTCTTTCTCTGTATCAACTTTATATGGGACTTTAGTAGAATTGTGTTCTGACTATGGTATCATTGAACAAATACTATATCTATTTATATGTTATGCAATCCTAATTGTTATAATAGCTTAAATACTTGGCATTCCTAGTATATGATAATGCCTATGGAGACAAGAGTGGTGTCTTTTTAATAAAGTCAGTGGTTTGTATAGAGTACAAGTTTAATACATTTTTCTCAAATCAAATTGAATGGTTCTTATTGCTATATGATTTTGTTCATGTTTCTCTAAGATATCAATGGATATTCAGTGAGTATTGTTAAATGCATATATGACTGACTATAGCAGTTTCAACAGTGACTCTACCGGTGGTTTTGGGCAAATATGAGAGGTTCTTGAAGTTCCTTAGTTTGATACCGTACAACTAATTAGCTCCCATTATTGATAATTAGAATGTCTTCGGTCAAGTGACTAGGTTCTCTATAAGATAAAAAGCTAATACAGCATTGATGGGCTTCACAGAATGTAGAGTAGTGGCAGTTGTGTGTTTTGACATCAGCTGTGATTTTACTTCTGTCCTCCATATGTTAAAATGAAAGCTTTGCACATATGGTCTCTATACCATAATGAGGTTTTGTGGGCACACGTCTAGTTGTCTAGTTCTTTAAACTATCATTGGATAAACAGAAAATAAATAAGGAACCTTATTACCAGAGAAATTTAACACAGAACATTTAAAAACACTCCGATTTAAGCAGAATTTTTAGGATAACTGAATGAAAGTTTCAAGAAGACAAATTTAAATTAAATTTAAAAAATGTTTATAATGAATTGCCTCATGAAGCAATGCATTATTTTCAAATATGCAAATAGAGACTGATGTTTTTGCCAGGAGTTTCTTACCTGAATATGGAAAGTAGATTTCAAATCAATTCTGTAAACATTCATCAAATGTGCATACTATTCCAGTGCTTATTAAAAACATTTTCTCTCTCATTGGAAAGATGGGTAGAAACTCAGCAGCTGATATGAAATGAAGCAAAGGGTATTTCAAGTACTCAGATTAACAAGAAGGAAAGAATTTGAAGAAGGGTAGTATCCTGATAAAAAATATGATTAAATGTTAAGGGAGGATAATTTTTGAAAAATAGATTTGAATCAACTTATACCTGGTCTTGAAGTCAGCGATAAATTTGGTCTTAATTGTTATTTGAAGAATAGTCCTTGAAAGTTTTGAATTATGTGATAAAGTTAGTGTTTATTAAGATCATAACTATAGCAAGTGATTTTGATTGAAGCATAAATACTGGAGGTGAAGAGAATGGTTAGGAGGCTATTTTTGTGATTGAAATAGGAATGATAAAGAGGTAGTAAGGAAATAAAATGAAAGATAGCACAAGATATTTGAGTTAGACTTTTAAAACACAGATTACTATGTGGTGACAGAAAGAAATCTAACTAGGGGAGATGAACACAGTGTAAACATATATATGCCTTACTGTTAAAGTATACAGCTGAAACTTATTGGATTTTGTTAACCAATGTCACCATAAAAATAAATAAATAAAAAAGAAACATGGATAAAAAATAATTAATTAAAAAAATAAAACACAGATTACTGATTCCTAAGGATATTAAATAATAACATAAGATTTTTAAGCAGCAGTCACCAGATATATGAATATATAAGTAATTATGTTTTATTTTAACTAAGAAGTTTAGGAGGAGAAATATTAAGAAGTTTAATTTAGCCTGTTGTGCTTAATATATTCTCCCTTTCAGGGAATAAGTAGTAGGTGATAGCTTATTAGCCAAACAAATGAATAAACAAACAAATAAGGCAGTTGATCAATATGTTAGATGTTTTATCTTTTAGACTTATTTAATTTGTATCTTTTAAAAAATATTTACATTATGGAGAAACTTGCAAGTTTTTAATTTTAAATTATCTACCTTAATATGGGTGCTAATTCTATGGAGGTCTATAGATAATGAGTTTATATAACTGCTATTCTAACCTGAATGGTTTTAGACATTTAAAGATATATCCTCAATACAATAGGTATTATTTTGATTTTGCAATTTCATCATGTAGGAAATGTAGTTTTTGCATATTTTTTTCTTACTTTCTCTCACCCCTCCTTCTTTATTAAAATCTGATATACTTCCTCATGTGCTCTCATTCCAAGGCTTCTTCTGAATTGTTTATGCTGTAATTTTACTTGTTGTTTTATCATAAAGAGCACCCATTTTGAAAGAATAAATAAGCGATGTATTTGAGTCTCTATTTCTTTTCAAAATTTAATCTCCTGTTACTTTCTGGATGTGTTCATGTTCACCGGTAGTACCAAAATATAAGGTAAATACTTTATAATTTAAGGTTTTTAAGAAGCAGTCACAAGATATATGAATATATAATTAATTGAGTCTTAAATAAATTTTAAATAGTGTTACTTTGCGATGTTTTCTTAATGCTCTGTGGACAGTTCTAAAAAGTAATCCACATTATAGTACATTGTAATGGTGTGTTTTTATATTTCATCAAAACAGTAAAGTTTTTGACAGGGCTCTACGTTATTCATCTCTTAAGTCACTCTGTGGCATGAGTAGGAACTAAGTAAACTGAGTCTTAAGAAATGAGGACCTCTGCACAGGACCTGAACAGACACTTATCCCAAAAAGACATAGAAATGACCAACAAAAAAATGAAAAGATGCTCAACATCGCTAGCTATTAGAGAAATGCAAATCAAAACCACAATGAGATACCATCTCACATCTGTTAGAATAGCTATAATCATCAGGAAAGTAATAAAAGATGTTGGAAAGGATACGAAGGAAAAGGAACTCTCATACACTGTTGGCGGGACTGCAAGTTGGTACAGCCATTATGGAAAACAATATGGAGGTTCCTCAAAAAACTGAGGATTGATATACCACATCATCCAGCAATCCCTCTACTGGGTATTTACCCCAAAGACTTGAAAACCCATATCTGAAAAGATATTTGCACACCAATATTCATAGCAGCATTATTCACAGTGGCCAAGACATGGAAGCAACTGAAATGTCCTACAATAGATGATTGGCTAAAGCTGTGGCACATATATACAATGGAATATTACTCACCCATACGAAGAGAAGAAATACTTCCATTTGTGACAACATGGATGGACCTCGAGATAATCATGCTAAGCAAAATAAGCCAAACAGAAAAAGTTGAAAATCACATGAGATCACTTATATGTGGGATATAAACCTAAAAGCAACAAATGATCAGGACAAACAGAGACCTATAGACATGGACTATAGACTAGTGGTTACCAGAGTGTGGGGGGATAGTTTCTATATATTCAACACCCAGTCTTACTATTTTTAATGTCTTACATGGTATGGTATATTTGTCAAATTAATGAACCAGTGCTGATATATTATTATTAACTGGTATCCATACCTTTATTCAGATTTGCTTCATTTCTTTTTTATTTAATATTCTTTTCTGTTCCATGATCCTATCCAAAATCTATATTACTTAATTCTTAATGTCCTCTTAAGCTCCTTAGGACTGTGATGCTTTCTTAGACTTTTTTTGTTTTTCATAAGAGTTTTGACAGTTTTGAGGACAATATTGCATAAAATGTCTTTCAATTAGGGTTTGTCTGATATTTTTCTCATGGTTAGATTAGAGTTATGGGTTTTGTGGAAGAAGACCTCAGAAGTAAGGTACCATTCTCTGATGGTACATTTATATCAAGGGTACATGCTGTGAATATGACTTATCACCGATGATGTTGATCTTTTTATGATTAAATTTATTGAGGTAACACTGGTTAACAAAATCATATAGGCGTCAAGTGTACAATTTAACACTTCATATGTATATTGCACTGTGTGTTCACCATCCCCCTAGGTACTAAACTCATAGACCTTGGTTTTAGAGAGGATTTGTGAATTTGACCTCAAAAGCAAGGCAAATAAAAGCAAAAATAAATGAATGTGACTTTATCAAACTAAAAACCTTCTGCACAGCAAAAGAAACCATCAACAAAACAGAGAAGCAACCAATTGAATGGGAGAAGATTATTTGCAAACAACGCCTCTTTATATTTATTGGATATTAGCCCCTTGAATTTACTTAACTTTTGTAAAGTAAATTCAAGGGGCTAATATCCAATAAATATAAAGAACTCATACTGCTCAACAACAACAAAAATAAACAATCCAATTAAAAAATAGTCAGAAGCCAGACACTTCTCCCAATAAGACATACAAATGACTAACAGACATATGAGAAGATACTCAACTTCACTAGCTGTTAGAGAAATGCAAATCAAAACCACAATGAGATACCACCTCACACTTGACAGAATGACTGTTATCAACAAGACAAGTAATAAGTGTTGGACAGGTTGTGAGGAGAAACAAACCCTCATAACACTGCTGGTGAGAATGTATATTGGTACAGCCACTATGGAAAACTGTATGATGATGTTAATGTTGATCACCTGATTGAGGTAGTGTTTTTCAGTTGTCTCCACTATAAAATTCCTTTATTTGTCTCTTACCGTACTGTACTCTTTGAAAGGAAGTCACTATGTGCAGCCTACACTTAAGGAGTGGAAAGTTATGTTCCATCTTCTTTAGGGAAGTATATCTACATAAGTTATTTGGAATTCTTTTGCATAGGAGATTTTTCTCTTCTCCAGCATTTATTTATTGATCAAATCATTCATTTACATTATCAAGGACCCAAACATTTGGATTATAATCCAATGCTATATTATTTATTTTATTGCTTAAATTCTTCCAGTTTTGGCCATTGGGAGCTTATGGAAAATGGCCTTAGAAATGAATACCTAGGCACCAGGTGTGCTCATTACTACTGGGACTGTTATTAACTTTTGTAAAGTAAATTCAAAAAAATTTTCATTAAGCTATGTAACTGCTTCAACCATACTACCCATATGATCAGATCCAAACTTTATTAAACTGGGTTTGCAAGATTGTTAATTATTCCCCAGTATTTATTTTCTATTTTGTTCCCTTTAATAGGAACCCTAAATATTAACTGGATCTGGACATCATCAATAAGTCCTACATTGCTAAGTCTCCTGCCATTAGATGCGACCATGTGACAGTATTGAGGGTGGGATGAAGCCAATACTTTTAGATATCTTTCTGGTTCTTAGATGGAGGAGGCTTACCCTTCTTCTGCCCCTTATTCTTGTTGCCTGGATAGACTGTGAATATGATGGTGAGAGATAGAGTAGCCATGTTAAGTATGACAACATGATAGAATCGAGTTCCTGTTCTTTGTGTAGTCATTATACAAGGCCTAGGATGCCAACACTTAACAGAGAGAGACATAAAATTTTCTCTTGTAATATTTTGTTGCTTGGGTTTTCCTGCCATTTATACTGAAACCTAGCCCTAATTATATTTGGCATACCAGATTTTTTATGATATGAATCTTTAATACATCTTGACCTATTGTCCACAGCTTCCCACTTCAAATGATTATGTGTTCCAACCACTTATATCTGGTTAAATGAAGGTTTATTAAATGTTTCCTGAGGGCCAAGTTCTATAGTAGGAGCTAGAAAGAAATTTAAAAATGAACAAGTTAAAAAGAATCCCTGCCCTACAGAGACTATATTCTAGTCATGGAATAGGATGTTTCTTGAACACACAATTCAATTCTTATGTCACTTTTGTATACATGCTTCTATTTGAGATGCCCTTCACTTTCTATTGTCTTCACAGAAATCTCCTGATTGTTAAGACTCAGCTGAAGCATTACCTTCAGGGAAATCTTCCCTAGTTTCTCCAGGAACTCTTAGTCACTTCTTCATCTGTGCCCCTGAAGTACCTACAGTAAAACTTCATCTCAATGTCAAGTTATATTATTTATCTGGTAGACTACAAGCTTGCTCCTGCAAGCAGTTGTATAATGTCATTCAAGCATTATTATCATTTGCCAAAATTTTGGCAGATGCAAGATCTTGGTATAATTCAACTTTATTAATTTACAGTGGGTGATAAACCATTTGAAAGAAGTTAATATTAGTATTTACTAGACTATCTAGGGAACTCCCTTTCCTTATCAAGGTGTCAGAGAAGCTCAGTTAAAGATCAGAAGTTGACATCATGATTCTAGGATCAAAATACAATTTTCCTGTGTGGCCTGAAGGGTCTTTTAACCAGGGCATGTTGAGGTCAGAAGAACAATTACTGTCCACAACAGGATGCATTGCAAAGATCTTCTTTTTTTAGATTACAAATGTATCTCATAGTGAAAAATAAACTTGAAAATCCCTCATAACAGCAGCATAGATAATATCTGTCAATAGCTTTAACGTAGCCAGTTTTCACACTCAAAATAGAATATATCACTGTATTTTAGTTGAACATAAGTTAAAATAATTTGCTTGCATATTAGAGGAATAAGATTCATCTTTAAACACTAGAATCACACTTGACCCACTGGGATGCTCCCACCATGAGAGGCACATGCAAACTGAGAGGGAACCTGAGCATTTCTGAGTGCAGTTCATGCTCACACTGCAACATAGAAGCCTGGAGTGTGGCAAAGAGTGGGATCTTCTAAACTGTTCAAATGCTTGCTTGCTGGCTGGCTGGCTGGCTGGCTTGCTTTCTCTCTCTCTCCCTTTCCTCCTCCCCCATACTTCCCTTCCCAATTCTTTTTCCCTCCCTCTCTCTCTTCCTTCCTTCCTTCTTCTCAGCCTGTGAAGAAGTATAGTTGAATTTGTAAGTTTAATATACATGTGATATACACTATCATACAGCTAGCTCTGTGTAACCCAAATAGCCTAAATATGTCTAACTCCCCTGAGCAACCAAAGCTCTTGGGTTACTTTCATCTCTGGAATGTTAGATTTATTGTGTGGTAATCTCACTATTCTTGTTTGGGTAGAGGCACCCTCATAGTCAGAAATATAAAAGATCAATTTAGCAGACAATGATACAATGCTGAGTACATATTAAATACTAGTATTAATAGTAATATTTTGTAAGACTAGAAGAAACATGTGGGTTTTGATCATGTTGATCATGTTTAAAGACCTTGAAAGTAAGGAAAATATGCCTTGGGTAGGGTGGGCACTTAGTAAATACTTGTAAGATTGACAAAATATAACAGTGGTATTTTCGAAAGGAGGCTGAACACTCAGATAAAATTATAGCAAATGAGATAATGATAAAAACCATTTGTTCACCAGCCAAAGATGTTTCGACTTTTGAAAGGCTTCAATCTGGAAGCAAAACCTTTGGCCTTGTGGACAGGCTTTGTGGTTTTATCTATTAGTTTCTCAAACTATTACTGCAAAACAGCCCACTGGTATTCTCTGAATGTCAAATTTACCCATTGTCCACTATAACTACCTTTTCTTTAATTAGTAAAGTTATGTTATTGGTTAATAGTAAATCACAGGTATTCGATATAAAGTCTGACCTTTAATGAGAATGCTTGAAAATACCAGTCTTTTCGTTGAGACTGTCCTTTGTTTTGAAGCTTTTCAGTGTTATGATTATTAGTACAAGCCCCTTTTTCTTTTTTCCTTTTTTTTGTTATTTTTCCAGAAAAGACAATATAGAACATTTGGTTATAGAAACAGGGGTCATGCTGAAATTCGAAGAAAAGTTGTTCATCTATCTTCTGTTATTTAAATTTAAAAAGGTGAAACTTATGAACACAGAGAATAATTAGGATTTTAAAACAGGTGGCATAATCTGATTCCCTGTGGCTTTCCAAGGTAGGACACGACAGCCCTTGTCTGGGTTTGTTTATGTAGTCCCACTTGGAGGTAGGAGAAAGACAAGATGACCTTTTAAGACATATTTCCAACTCAGCGATTATAACATGAACCTTAAGAGTAATATTCCTACTTGCCAAAAGCTTTTACAGTAGGCTTTTTTAAAGCTAATATTAGAATTCATTGATTTCTAGCATCTGTGATTTTCAGTGCTTTTGCTTATATTATTTTGCCTTTCTGCACACGATGTTTGTATATACTCCTGATTACCCTCAGAACCTATAAAATTTAAGTTTTTTGGTGAAATTCTGATAGGATTTTTTTTCTGGAAACATTAATGTGTACTGTATTTTTTAAATCAGAAATTAAATATTGCTAATGATTTTTAACATGGAATTATAGTAGCTAGAAAATGCTCACTTTATATTTATTCAGATATTGATATGGCAATGTGAGGACTCAGTACATGATTTTCAGTTAAAAAGAATTTCCAAACATTGATCTAACAGTTTTGGTTATAACTTGTCTTTCTACTCTCCTATCAATAAAGGCCTAAAAACCATCCTTCTTTACTTTTACTTCATCATATAACCAGTGTGTCTCCTTCTGACCATGGGAGAGTGCTCCTTTACTCTCAGTTTGTAGGGTTGAAATGTTTCTTACTAATACACATTTATTTCCCTTTGGAAAAGGTGTTTCTCTATCATAGATATCTTTGGTTGAATTGTTTTTTTCCATCACATTTCAGTGGGACCTTGGAACCACTTCAAAATCTCAATAAGAAGCATGGAAATGGAATGTGCTTTCCCTTCTTTCCAGTCTTGTCGTAGCTCTCTTAGCTGCTGCTATGGCAACAGACTGGCAACAGTTGTAGAGGAAACCATGCTCAGACTAAGGCCAGATGGAGGGAGTGGGTGACAGTGGCAGCATCTCGGGGAAGCTGTGTGTAGCAGTGATGAATTGAACTTGGCTGTGTTCCTCTCCAATAAATAGGCAAGATGGAGAAAGAAGGAAAAGGGTAGAAATCATGGAGCATCACATAAGCTGAGCAATTGTTCACTTGAGTGTGGTCCATGTTAATGTGAAATTTAGATTCCCTGCTTAGTTTTTTTTTAGTGGTGTAAACATGCTAATGCTTGTGCTCTATTAAAGAAAAAACAATGTTTCATGTATAACTTCTGTTCTAACAAACTCTGTTAGATCTGACTAAGAAAAATTTCCTCTACAAATTAATTTTTGTCCTATCTCCTTAGCCTCGCAACTAATGGTCTCCTGAATTCTTATTAGCAGTATATTCTTTATTATTGATAGAGTCAGTTGGAATTTTTTTATTATGAAATGTTACCATTAGATCACATTCAAAGATACATAAATTTAAAATCACTATGTTGTACATCTAAAACTAATATAATATTGTATGTCAACTATAATAAAAAATAAAGAAATATCACCATTAGTTTGCAGTTTGTAGCTGCTAAATATATAAGATTTTTTGTTATAAACACTTTTAATGGTATTTCTTTAGAGTAAATAAGGATTTTTCTATTCTCGATGAGCTTTTATGGTATAATAATCAAGATTTATATTAAATAAATGGAAAAGAAGAGTAACAATTGATTTAGTAATAAAACACAGATATCTATAAAGAGCTGACTCTTGAGCAATTTGTTCTCGATGAGAGGTTTTAATGTCTTTCCAACCCATAAAGATGGAAACAAAACAAAAATAAAACAAACACTTTTTTAAGTTGTATTTGAGTTACAATTTCCTCTTTTAGTGATAAAACAACTTACATTTGTGCTCTTTGATTTTTGTCTTTATTTTATTAAAAAAAAAAGAAACAGAAAGAGGTACAAACACATGTGGTTAATTATTATTTAATATTTCAGTGATATATAATGATTTTTCTAACAAGTTTTAAATTGAAGATCAAACTTGAGATGGATTTTGTTTCTCAAGTGGCTGCTGTCCATCATTTGGTACCTGGTATCTCTGATTTAGTTGACATACGAAAATGAGATGGTTTACATATTGATTCCTTGAAGTAAAATATGTGAGTTCTTTCAAAATAATTTTTTTGATTTTCACTTGGAAAATGCAGGCTTACTAAGTTTGAACTATATTTTAGCAGGTAAATAAGTGTAATCTACAAAAAAAATTTATTATGTAGACTGTGAATTACAATTATTTCACACAATTAAAAAATGTCAGTTTTATTTCATTCTAGTGCATATAACTATACTCCTATTTCAGCAAAGAGAGGACAAATAGGTTTGCACTTTGAGTAAGTTAGATTTAAAGACATCTTTATTAGTTAGGATAATGACATGATGATTAATGCAAGCTCAATTAGCCAGCATTCCTTATATCTAATAGGTGCTCAGTAATAGTCTTATACTGATGAAAAATCAAAGTAGCATTTGAAAGTGGTAAATTATAATTATGAATTGCCTTCGATATATATAAAATTAATGTTATATATAGATACACATTTTTATGAAAAAAATGCAGAGAATAATATACTTTTGTATATTATTTTTCTAGTTGGCATTTTAATATTTTTCCTGTGTGTACTTTTCTAGTTGGTGTTTTAATATTTTTTTACTATGTAAATGTATATCAATTTTTAAAAATTTTTTATTATGGAAATTTAAAATATGTTCAAAATAGAGACAATGGTATAATTAAATTTAATTTACCTACCCTCCAGTTCCAACAATTTTCACCATTTGGACAGTTTTCTTTAATTTATATGCAAACTCTCCTCCCCATATGATTATGAAGAAAATGCCAAATAGAATACTATTTGGTTTATAAACATTTGAATATAAAACTATTAAAAATTAAGATTTTTAAAATATAAAATATTACCATGCCTAAAATAAACAATATTTCTTAATTTTCATCAAATGCTTAGTGCTCGCATTTTCCACATTATCTTCCCTTTTTTTATTTAAAACTTTTTTTTAATCAGAATCCAAATAAAGATGTCTCCTAAATATTTTTATTCTAAATCTAGTTCTAAAATCTATCTCTTTCTCTGTCTCTCTCTTTTCCTGTTGTTTATTGGAGAAAACTACTCATTTGCCTTTAGAGTTTCCCAAGGTCTGGAGTTTGCGAATTTTAAAATGTTCTTTTCCTTTATTTCCTTTAAATTCATAATGAGATTCAGGTTTGATTTTTTTTCCCCCCAACACTATCACAGGTGGTAGTATGTACTTAAATCAGCAGGAACATAATGTCTCTCTCTTTGTGATTTTTAGAAGCCACTGCCTAAATCCATTATTTCATTAAAGGCTGCAAAACTGTAATTCTAATTCATGTACTCCATTTATTTGCTGAATATCTAACATTTCATTAAATATTTTCTTAATCCATGATAAGGCTTATTTTAGAAAGGAGAGATAAATGCTTGATTCCTTCCATTAATTTACTTGTTTGTTCATTTTAACTATTGTGTTGTATTCTAGCACATATATATGTATATAATCAACATTTGCATTGTTTCCATTTTTATAGATATAAATAATACTGCAATATAAATGTTTGTACATGTTTTGACAATTTCTACTTCAGTATTGCCAAACTTTTCTCACATTCTGGAATTAAAAATTCCAAATGGCCCAACATTCTCTTGTCTTTATTTTTTATTAGAAATTCATTATTATTATTCTTGTTGATCCCATGGATATGGAATGATTTATCATTATTATTAGCTAACATTTGTTGAGTGATTATTAAATTCAGGCCTTCTCTTACATATTTTGCTAGCATAATTTTACTTAATTAATATAGCAATTTTATTAGGTAGATACTATTATCATTGTGAGAATACCAGTGGGCAAATGAAGATACAGAAACATTAAATTGTACATAACTAGTAAGGTGTAGAGTCATAATTATTTGACTCGAGATGGTCTCAATCATTAAATAGTGGTGGATCCCATTATTGTTTGAATTTGCATTCTTTAATTATTAGTCATAGTGAACCTTGTTTCATATATTTATGGGCCATTCTGATTTCTTCTTTAGTACTTTTCCTGTTTATATCCTTTACCTTTTTTTCCCTTTCCTAGATTATCTTCTTTATTTATGCATTAATGTTAGTCCAGTATCAACCTCAGTCTGTTTACTAGAAGTCCTAATTTTGTCATTTTTAAGGATAATTATTGAATAAAAATGTAGTAAAATCTTTTTTGTACATCTGGATTTTAATTTGTGTGGCCATATTTTGAATTATGAAGAGGGTATTCAAATAGGCCTTGACTGTGACTGGTAGACACTAAATGATATTGTAGCTTTTGTTTAGTAGTCCTGAAACTGACATTATCTTTGTTATAATGCAAGAAATATATTGTAATTGCTAAGCTTCTAATAAGTCTAAACTAACTACCTGTTCACCACTTTGTCAAACAATGTTGGAAGGAGAATAGGCTAATAAAACATTATTTTCATCCTGAAATTCACAATCTGGGTGAAGAGGTAATTCCAACACAAGTGAAATTAAAGCGTGACTTAAAGGAGCATATAATCTCAGTCTAGGTAATGTTGGGCATACTATAATTCTATGCTAAAAATTTTGCGTTTCAAAATTTTAAGATATTTTAACATCTTCTTAGGAAAATAAACATGATAGAAATTTAGAAACAAATTAGCTCTTATCTATTTAAAGTAAAGCTATTGCAAAATTATTTTATGAATATTACTTCTATCCTAAACTCTAGAGAGATAGTGATAAATAGGATATGATCTCTCAAGTAGTTTACTATCTAATAAAACAAAGAAAATGAAAAAGAACTGATTTTAATAAGGCACTTATAATCTCAGTTCATGCTAATTACCCTTTTACTATAAAAATATTGTAAGGTTATATAGTAACAGTGAGTAGATTTTTGAAGATGGAAATGTGTGGTTTGGATTTTTACTTTCTCCTTTGATTATATTTCTATTTTCGAAATGCCATTTATGCTCCTGCATTATTTTAAACTAAAAGAAAAAGTATTCATTTGCAGTGTATTTGTGAAATCGATATTATTAGTTCATCTACATATTAAAATAGTATTTAAAAAAACTCGATTGAAGGAATTTTCTGTGTCAATAAAGAAAACTTCTCAAGATACAGTAATAGAGAAAAGGATGGTAAATAACAGCATGTATAAGAATTCTTGTTTGTATTTATTTAGAAAGGATGTGTATGTGCCAAAATATGTGTGTGTGTGTGTGTGTAAGTTTGTATAAAAACAATTCAAGAAACTATTGACAGTGGTTGCCTCTAGGAAGTAGCTTTGGCGTAATCATTTAAAATATATAAACTTTTGAACTGCTCATATGTTTTGAACCAAGTACTATCAGCTGTATGCATCATAAAAATATAATATTAATCAGCAAGAATTCAAGATACTTAAAACATTTGCTTCATAGAAACCATGCTATTGACAGAGATAAAGATAATCTTGGAGCTAATATAAAGTATTAGCTTTATGGGAATATACACAGATCTCTTTATGAACCTTG
This sequence comes from Pteropus medius, assembly GCF_902729225.1. NCBI lineage: Eukaryota > Metazoa > Chordata > Mammalia > Chiroptera > Pteropodidae > Pteropus > Pteropus medius. The sequence goes on along the minus strand of NW_024347731.1, from coordinate 1,583,972 downwards.
AAAAATAAAATACCAAAGTTCTACACTAAGCATCCTTGTGAAAGATAAGATGATCAAGATGTCCTTTCAGTTTTCCACCTTCTCGGGTATTTCATTGACACTCATAATTATTAAAAATCTCAGAGCATTATGTATAAGCTTTGTTTGCTGGTTAGTAATATTTTTGAAAATAAATTTATAATTATTTTTCTTTTAGAATAATAATCAGCTTGATATTCAGTGTATTTAACCAAGCATAACGAGTTGAGTTACTGAAAAGATAAAGCATACCGTTAGATTATTTTGTAATAAAATAAATTCCAAAAGGTATCCAAAAATCCCTAGATGACACTAGATGTTTCAATGTTTAGGGGAAAAAAATCTAAATTTTTAATAAAATTAACATATAACATTTTTTCTTATTTCAAATATAGTGAAAGTATTCTTTCATATGTCTATTTTCCTCAAAAATGTTCCAAGACATTTTTGGAATTGTTTTTATTGATGCTATTGTTAGCATAATTTGAGAAGATATGAATGATAAAAATAATAAGGTGTCATTGGAAATAATTGTAAGGAACTTAATAAATATTTTTTTTCTAATTTTTTAATTATACATCTCTATTTTATTATTTGGTTCCCAAAAAGAGATTATTTTAAATGAAGTTATTTTTTTAAGTGCTGTTCATTTCAAATAAAAGATTATAGGATATTGGTAAATGATAAAATTAGTGTCAAAATACTATTATCAATGCATTGTTTTTATTAATTCTATGTAATAAAAACTGATTACCGGTAAAACTTAATCATTTGGTGTCTATGTAACAAAAATAAAGCTTTGCCTTACATAAAACTTCACCAAAATTATCCCTTTATACAGTGAGCTTTATTGTGTTTAGATTATAATCTATTCATATAGTAATTCCATTTGATTTAAAAATATTTTTAGGTCTATATTCTGCAAAATATTTATAGATATATTACAGTGCATTAGATTTATCTGTCCTTTAAATATCATTTTTCTTCTTTATTGTCAAGTATTTTCTGTAACAGATGAGGAATTCTTTTATATTCACTGGTTCAAAGTTCAGAATAATTAAAAAATTAATTAGGCAAAGAAATAGTTTTTGAATTCACAATATTCATTTATTCTTTCAAAATGTCAAATTTTACTTTCAGTTAGTTTAATTACTAATTCTATTTCAAAATTACAACTGTTAGCAATATGTTTTATATTTAGCTAATATGTTCATTTATTAAATATATAATGAGTGCTTACCATGTGCCGTGATGAACTAGAAGAAACCCTACATTTAGTTGCCGGAGAATGGAATATGCAATTAATATCAAAGAATAATCTTAAGTAGAGAAAACTGCTATGGAGAAAATAAAACTTGGGTAATATTTTTGTATAGTTGAGAGAGAGATTTCATATATACATTAGTGTGTGTGTGTGTGTGTGTGTGTGTGTGTGTGTGTATACATACACATAGAGAGAGAGAGAGAAAGAGAGAAGAGAGAGAAAGACTGATTTTTGCTGTCTCTCTGAATTGTTCATCATCACTTCTATGGCAATGATATTTTTATGAGCAAAATTCTCTATATTTTTTTCTCAATAGATTAGACTTCAGTTTGCAAAGTTTCAGATATTTAATCAATCGTTCTGTTGAATCTATGGAGATTTTTAAAATTTGCATTTTATAGACATTATAATGGATCCCTAATAGAATGCAGACTCTTTGGGTACAAAGCATTTTTTTATTGTGTTAACCATAAAAGTTCCAGGGCTAGGAGAATGTCTAACATTATTGATGCTTAATAGAAATTTATTAGCTGATTGACCCACAGTTCACCAACTTTAAGGTTTTAAATTTTGATATTATTCTTGGATTGACAGAAGCCCTAAGGCAGGTGAGACCCTGCCATATTGAATGAAAGAAAAACAAGTAAGCCAGTGTGGCCACTGTTCAGATGGGATGGGAATTAGGTCAGGGAAGTAACTGGCAAGCCCCTCTCATACTGTGCTTCCCAAGAGAAAAATAATGCAAGCCACAAATGTAAGTTTTAATTTTTTTAGTAGCCATAATAAAAACAAATAGACAAAATTAAAATTAATTTTTGTATTTTATTTACTCCCAAATATACAAAATGTTATTTTCAGTTGTAATCAACAAAATTACAAACAGAGTATCTTACATTCTGTTTTCATCCTAAGTGTTTGAAGTTCAGTGTGTATTTCACATTTACAGAATATATCAGTTCTGCCTAGCCACGTTTCAAGTGCTCAGTAACCAACCACATGAGGACAGCGTAGCTTTAGTACCTTGGAAACCATTGTGAAGACTGGCTTCTAATTTGAGTTGGTAAACCAGTTGAAGATTTTGAGCAGAGGAATAGTGTGAAATGACTTAGGATTTAAGAGTCTGATTTGGCTGTTGTCTTGATAATGGCATAAAGTAGGGCAGATACCTGTCTTGTCGTAGTGGTACAGGTGAGAGGTGAGGATGATTGGGGCCAGGGTGTTAGTAGACGTGGTGAAAGAGGCTGGACTCTGGACATAACTTAAAGTCAGAGCCTTCATCTGACTTAGATATGGAGTGAGAGAGAAAAGAGTGGAATAAAATTGGACTCCAAGATTTTTGTTCATATGAATTTAAATCTAAACAAGGAATTAGTTCTTGTTTCTAGATTTGTGATTTCCATTTGGAAATTCGTGCATTCCAAGGCATATGCTAGACAATGCAGTAGATACATAAGAAAATAGGAGCATTTAAAATATTAGTAAATGTGAGAACTACTATTTGGGAGATGCTGGCTTGCCTTCTCAATTATAGAGTTCAGAGGCCACAGCTCAAATTCACTCAATAGAGAACATCTCACCAAAAAGGCAAGTCACCATTCCTTCTATGGAGAGGATCCAATGAGAGAAGGCAATGATTTTTATGAAAATAAAAATCTGGTATAGATTCATATTTTAGGAAATTATGACAGAAAAAGAGGGTGGGGAGCAATTAAATTGCTATCCCTTCACACCCATGCAACACGCACACACACACACCCTAGACAACCAATGTGACTTGACTCCAGCTGGCTTCATACTGCTAAAGAAAATTAGTTATAATATGGTGGAATAAGGATTCTTTAGCTTCTTTCTCTCTAAAAGTAGATATTGCCCCTGGGAAGACAAAATCAACCATCATTTGTTTCTGCTCTCCACTCAGCCAGTTTTGAACTATGACTTAAAGTTTGAGCCTGCGTATGAAGCCTTGTATAATGTCATCAATCTGTGATATTTTACTCTCTCTGGTAGCACTTTATTTTATTTTAAAATAATTATTAGGATAGAAAGTGAAGTAGGAAAAAAATCATCAAAAGAGGAGGAGTGGCACATATAGTGATATGAATATTTTAGATCCTAGAAAAAATGTCATTCGGAATTTTAATAAATTGGGGATAAAATTATGCTATCCCTTGCTGAAAATTACTAAGCAAAAATGTGAGTTAGTACATAGGACAGATATTATTTTTTCTCAAGTAAAGTGATTTAAATCTACTAACAGATTGGTTAAAAGGTAATATGTCCAAGCAACTCATTTTTAGATTTATTTATGAGTATATTTACCTTGTAACCTGTATCACCATGGTGACTGATAATGGTTAAGGTATGTGCTAAGATCAGATAAATTATTACACAAATGCAATTTTAAACAATAATTATAGGTTATTGAAACTACATTGTGAAACAAATTGATAATTTACCAGTTAGTTCTACCAGATCCAATATTCATACACCTAATCCAAAAGTCTTTCACTTGAATGTCTACATACTACATATTACACATGATTTTAGGCACTTTCGACACTCATTTGTGTCTATGACAAGTAACTAAGTGTTGTTTATAAACATATTATCTTTACATTTTTTAAATTTTAACTTGATATACAAAATGTTGGAAAGTCATTCAAAGTGAATTAATTGTTAAGTTTTGACTTGGTCAAAATCCACCAGAAAAATGGCATAATCTGCTTATCTTAAACTCTAATCTGGCTAAGGCTGGATTTAGACTGTCTTTGCTAGAACAAGTTAATTTTAAAATAACAAAATCTGCATCCTTTGAAATTGCCCCAATTCTTTATATTTCACCAGATGAAGATGTCATCTGTATCTTTGTTTGTATAAACATCCATAGTCTATTCTCCCAATAGGGATAGGATTGTTTCAAAAGAAGGTGTTTATTAACATAATATTCTACATAATGTGTGTATTGAAATTATAATAATATAATTGCCAAATCTTTAATAGGTTTCAAAATTATAAATGACCAGTGCAGTGTACATTTGTGTTTTTATGTGTATGTCTGGACATATGCTAACACTTGTGTGTATAGAGCTGAATAAAAATTAACAAAGTAGATTATAAAGAGAAATGTTAAAGGTAAACAATATTGGAACTTATAAAATTTTATAAATTTTAGCTATATGAAAGGAATATATAAAACTACTTTATTAACAGGGAAAAATCATGACTGTGGATACATTAGAATATAAATTTTAGGAACAAAATAGATTTGTCTTTGTTAGAGTAAAAAAAATTCTAGATTGTAATATTTTACCATTTTTTTAAAATAACTTTTTAAAAAGTCTGGGTGATCATGAAGCTTTATTGTTACTTCTTGATTACTGAAATTAATATATATGACAATCTGTCATTGCAGATTTGTTTAATTACAAAAGAAAAATTTTATATTATAAAAAAAGTCAGCTGAACTATACAACCTCAGTAGCCCATATTAAGCCTCAGTATATTTACAGAGTGTGGCTAGCAAAATTTTTACAAAAACCTTTATGAAAAGTAGCCTATAATTATTTTGTTCTACAACATAAAGTAGAACATTTAGGAGTTATCCAAGATTAAAAATTACATTAAATCATATGAAAGTCCCAGCTTGGCCAGTCCATCGACTTTTGGAAACTGTCCATCTTCTAGTTCCTTCTAATATCTCAAAGAGTTGTTTTGAGAATAAAAACCAAAATAAGAGGATTATGGTAAGTACTTATAACCTAGAGGGAAATATATTAAAAAATAATGTAATATTATTATTTTAAAAATAGAGAAAGATTACTGGCAACTCCAGAGTCTCACACAGTTTTAGCAAAGAATTTGGCATGCACATATCAAGAAGGTTTTACTTAAAAATACATATTCTTTTATTTAAAGAAGTTTAAAAATCTCTCAAACCTTGGCTGAGCTTATTGTAAAATTCCGTAAAGACAGAGTTCTTTGTTTATTTTAGTTTACTTACTTATTTGTTTATTTTAATTTGAAAGGTAAAACTGTCTGCCTATCCCCAGGGTTTATACTACCTATTTTTAAGGGATTCTTCTAAGAAATACTTTGTGGTTCACTATGGGTTAAATGCTATACATAGTGGCTAAGTATGCACTGTGGGAGTAGTTGGTCTGACAATCATTATGACACAATGATAGATGTTAATGTAATCTGTTGCTTGTGTATCATAATACCAGTGCCCAGAAATTAAATGATTATCTAAAATTTTCAAGTGAAGTGAAACATTTTTCTTGGTTTGTTATATTTGGTTACATATTTCCATGTTCTGACAAATTTCCTTAGTGTCAACATGGCAAAATATTATATTTACATGTAGATAGTAATTATTAGTCCTATAGTACTTAATAGGCCTATGTCAGATATTGAATTCATGAAAAATTAAAAATCTGAACCTAGTTTTTACATTTTCTTAACTTCTTATAGAGGCTCTATATCATTTCTTGTAAGAAATACAGTTTTATTTCATAAAGCATTTACATATATTATTTTCCTCGTTTGGTCCTCACAATACTCCTTTGACTTTTTCCAGCTAAAATGAGAGATCCAGGGAGCCAGGGCTATTTTATTTAACTTAAAATAATCCACAGCATAGCACATATCTTGTTACACAGGGCATCCATTAAATATTGGCAGAATAAATGAATGGATGAATAAATGATTGAACATACAGGAAGCCAAAAATTTCAGGTTAAGAAACTTACCAGGTGACTTACTGAGTGACTGGAGAAAAGGTGAACAAATGGCCGAAGTTTGGATGTTGTGAAAACCCAGGCACAAGAGAGAGTAGGTTAAAGGACCCTGAAGAAAATACCAAATTTGGTTTGATGTTTCAAAGGATTGAATAAAATCAGAATCTGCTCCCAGAAACATTACATATTCTTTGGAACAGGGATACCAATTTGTGCAAACATTGTGTGAGATTAAGGGGTAAATTGGATGATGATTTTGGATAAGGTTTAACATGACAAGGCTTACCAAATATGAGTTAGCTTGTGTATAACTTTCTAGGGAAAAAAAGTTATTTCCAAAATATGTATATCAAATAATGTTTTAGAGCTCTGGGGCAATGCATGCTAATTTTTAATTTTTATATGCAGACTCTGAGTGTTGTTCACTGTTACCTTGCTGAAAGATGGCTTAGTGAAAAAGAAGTGGAAAAAGCCAATTCTCAGTGAGTTCAGATAAGAATGAGTTTTTACAGAAAAGGTAGATTTGTAAAGGCAAGGAAACCAGTGGGTAGATAGAATGGACAAGCTGAGAGAGAGTCTTCTGTTTAAGATGGAAGAGCTTTGAACAAGCTCATATGTGGAATAGAGAGCCACCTGAGTGGTTGGTATTATAGGCTGGGCAAAGGCTGACTGATGGAGAGAGTCAGGTGTACTTAGGAAAAGATGGATCTGTTTTAGAGGAAAGGTAGAGGTATATAACATAGCAAACAACAATATATAAGTTGGAGATGTGTGTGTGTGTGTGTGTGTGTGTGTGTGTATAGATTGGATGAAAAAAGAGATTATTTTTCCACTGAGAGAAGAGTAAGAATAATAAGAAAAGTTAGTCAAAGAATTTAATAATGAGGGTTATGTCAGCGGCAGCAGTGGCCACTTCAGCAGAGGTGAATTTGGCAAGAAGGATAGTTGGTAGAGTCAGACTGGGGTTGTAACATTACAGTTTATTTCTGGGAAGAAGAAAGCAAAGTCCTTTGGTTAGAATGTTGAGGAGGAGGAAGGCACAAGGAGGCTGGAAGAGAATGGAAAATTTTGAAATAATTCTTTAGAAAGAATAAGTAATATTTTTGGATATATTAAGTGAAGTAGCTGTGACTGATAAATTTGTCAGGCATTACCAAGGGACCAATTAATTCTGGAAAGCATGAATTCATACTTAATCTATCAGCAAGGCCAATCCCAACATGATCTGACTCTTTGTTGCCCTTATAAATTTATCTCCTTGGCACTGCACTGTTGGAATTCTGTGACCTAGTCATATTGGATTTCCTTGCAGTTTTCCAAATGAGTGATTCTCACTCATGCTTCCATACGTTAACGTGTTGCTCCCTGTTTCAAATTTTCTTTTAACCATGTTTCGTCTGGTTGCCCCTATACATCAAGATACTGCTCCAGTAACATCCTCTTCAAGGGGTGTTATCAGTAGGTTGCCATGTACAATAGAGGATCCCCAGTTAAATATTAATGTATTTATACTTATACTAAAAAAAAAATATTCTTAATCTGAAACTGAAATTTAATTGGATAGTCTGTATGTGTACATGCTAAACTTGACAACCTTAGTCGTTAGCCCCAGATAGACTAGGTTAGTTGTTTTCTATGTTACATCTTAGCACCCACTACTGTAGACCATATTATACCACCTACTACTCTGTATCTTGACTAATTGTCTCTCTTATTAGATCGTGAAATTTCTTGAGACTTGGGACCACATCTCGGTGTACTCATCACATAAGCGATAGCTGACATATCATAGGTTGATTCATGGCAGGCTTATGGTAAATTGTTTTGCGTCTTCATTGGAGAAATCTAAGCTGGTTGCCTTAGGGCTGTGGACCTGTCTAAAAAGCAGCAAGAGTCCAGTTTATAACCACATCTTTAATCACTGATTGTTGGAAAAGAAAAAAAAAATCCTTTTTTTCCCTATAATTGATGAAAATGTGCTTTTATTTTCTTGTTAATTCCTTTAGGAATTTCTCACTGTTGCTTGGAATAACTAAATGTTATTCCATGAGTTTTGTGGCTCTTTACCTCAACATCTCTTTTCACCCATAATGATGATATTTTTCCTACCTGCCCTCACTTCCCATCACATGAAACTGTTATTTATTCTCCCTCAAAATTCAATGAAACTTCATATCTCATGACTTTCTGCTGTACCTCTCCTTTCTTCTCTGTCTCGAAAATCCTATTGCAAAGTGCAACTCAAATCATATATCTTGTCTCCTGTGAAGCATGTTCCCAGCGTTGCTCACTCTTCTGAACTCAGGATTAACTACTCCCTATTCAGGAATTTCTTGAGGCCTTAATTGTGTCAGATTCAATTAGGTACATGTCCAGCTTTTCCAATACATCATGAAATATTTGGGGGGCAAAGATGTGGTATGATTTGGTTTTGTGGAAAGCATTCAGTAACATTTTTGCCCAATGAATTGTACAATCAAGGCTTTAGGGCTATAACTTCTCATAGCATGAAACTTGAGGCCTTTGAGGTGAGATTTGAAGGTTTACAGTTCCTTAATTTCTTGACAGAATTGTGGTCACAACACCGAATATCAAATCATAGAATAAATAAAAATAAACATCAAGCACAGGAATGGATGGAGGAATAGTAGTAGCTGTGATATTATTTATATAGTTATATGGTTTTGGGTACGTTCCCCAATATTCTCTGACTTAGCATATCCTTTTCAAGTGCAATAGGACTGCGACTTTTGGAATTTTAGAATTGTTACCATCTTCCCCAGTATGATGGTTATTACGTTTCAAAGACTGGTTTTATGAACTGTGGTAACCATTGAGAGCATTTTATTTTTTTATATTTATATTTTATGATAATATGGAAATGCCATATATATTTTAAAGCAATATCATTCAGAATCCAATGAAAGAACAACTGACTTGTGGTATTATATTTGTATTACAACAGAATATAATCAGTCCCACCCCTTTGATTGTTATGAATTGCCATAGCATGGAAAAACTAAATATTTCGTCCAATGTAAAGTGGTATTAGTCTTTTAACAAATATTTATTGAGCTTTGATTAAGTGCCTTTTAGTGTTTAAGTGCTTGGGATCTGTCTGTGAAAAAAATGGAAAAAAATTTCCCATTCTTATGAAGTTTCTATGTTAACAGAAAGGCATATAGAAATTAACATAATAAAAATATAAATGACGATATTATGAAACCAAGTTTTGTGTAAAAAAAAATTGAAAGCAGGATAAGAGGATCAGAAGTGTAGGAGCAGTGGTTTTGGGAATTGCTGAGGGAAGACAATGTTTAGTAATAAACCAGGTGGTCATGAAGGCCGGAGTGAAGTGTAAAATTTGAGCCAACAGTTGAACAGGGAATAATGGGAGATTTTGATGATAAGTCCTGTACACATTCATCCAAATTTAGACAATTCTTATTTAACACATGTCTCATACTCTCTAGTTAAGATGACTGTATTAACAATGTAGTCAAACTTCTCATAAGTATTAAAATTAGTTGTATCATTTAAAAATATATTTCCAGTTCAAGACCTGTGTTTCTTCTCTGTCACCCAGCCATATGGGATCAGGCTGTGACTTTATTTAATCCAGGTTTTCAAGTTTAATTTACCCACACAGTACACATGTCAATCTTGCATTTTCTAAGAACTTGGCCCGAATATATTAATTTAGTTTTATTTACCTATCTAGACATATTCATCTGAAAGAAGTAATTCTACTAAGTTTTTTCTGCATTTTTCTTCAAATCTTGATGTAACACACTACTTCATACTAATAATATTCTTGGATTATTTGAAAATTTAAAACAAGTTTAAGTCACAGAAATAGGAACAAAAACACATTATTTTGCCTATTTTCTCAGGAGTAATAAAAAATCAGAAAATGCCCTTGTATATGCACACATCCTTGAAAAGTCACTTATGACAATGGATTTTCAATGTTTGTGATGCTCGCATTAAGGCAAAGCTCTGATAGAATATGTGTTTTAATTTTGAAATGGCCTAGCTATATCAAAAACAATGATTGGGCCACAGCACATTGCTCTAACCAAAATAATATAAAGAGCTGATTCTGCATAATTTCCATCATCTTGCTAACCTTTTAAATGTACAATGCTGTTCTCAAAAATGTATTTGATATCGAACAAGAAATATTTTTAAGAAAGCCTGAGCATGAGTCACCACATAAGACTTTTTTTCCTATATAAACTCATCAAGTGCAGAATACGACAAAAAATAAGTGCTCGCCATTTTCAAATTCTTAAATACCTATTGATTTTATGTATTTGATTTTCAGTTTAAGTGTATTAATCAGAAACATTTTTCAGTACCCAAAATTATTGTTGAATATGTTGTGGACAAGCATCTAAAGTTGTTAATGTAGTGACATTATTATTTCAACTCGTTTTGGCATTAGGAATGTTCAGTTTTAATATATCTTTTACAGTTGTACAGCCTAAGAGAGCAAAAAATAATTATTTGTAAAGAGATACAAAACTCTTGATGAATTATAGACCACTATGGAAACATAGAGAAATACTTATTAAAATTAGGCAGTAGAGACCAATTTTTGGACAACTAAGATATTGTGAATATCTGCTTTACCAACTAAAATAGATGGTTTGGTTACTAATATCTACTTTATCAACTAAAATAGATGGTTTGGTTACTATTTGATTACTATTATAGATGGTTTGGCTTTATATTAGAAGATTTATATGAATTATCTCAATATTAAAACCTCATGAAGATTTTAAAATACATATATATTCCTTTATCATTTCTTCTAATACCATACCTCACAATATTCTTAAAATATTTCACGTAAATTACAGATCAAAGATTTTGATAAGAAATTAAGATAATTAATTCTTCATCGTTTACTTGTTAGTGCTTCATTTTATTTTTAAACAAATTTGTTATTCATTCTATTATATAGCTTAAAAATTAACCTCGAAATTTCTTTATGTGTCATATAATTGATAGAGAATGAATGACTTCTATGTAAAGAGTAGAGCTAAAACTAGTGCAACAAGAATTAATGGTGGATAATTCTGGTACATTCCTGAGGGTTATATCTTTTATTTAACATCGCATGTAATATTTAGTTTTTATAAGATTCTTAGCCGAAGTATAGTCTTTTATCCCTGGTGCGTTGCATAAAAATTAAGGTTTTAGCAACATCTGAATGTATTTAAAATATGACTTTACTTCATCTAGCTTAGTAAAATTTTTATGACCCACTGCTTGCTTACCTGTAAAATGGAGATAATTGGGTAATACCAATCTTGAGGCTTTTTTGAGGGTTAAAAGTATAAGCACTTATCAATTGATTAATATATAATAGCAGTGATTCCTCCTTTTACAAAATCCAGGTAAGAAGATAATTTCCAAACCTATTTCTGAACATATAAGTACTTACTTATTACATAAACTGTTGGGAATTTAAAAAACAAATTATTTGTAATGAATCAAAAAAAGATGAAAATAGTTTTATTGCTTAGTCATAATTTTTAAGACAAAAAGTTCACTTTGTTATTTTTTTATACTTTCACTATTTTTTGTTAAATTTATCGGGGTGACATTGGCTAATAAAATTATATAGGTTTTAAGTGTACAATTCAATGATATATCATCAATATATTGCATTGTGTGTTCAACACCCAAAATGAAATCTCCTCTTTCACCCTATATTTGACCCCTTTCCATTATCTACCTCTTTTTAAACTCCTTTCCCTGTGGTAACCACTAAACTGATGTCTGTGTCTGAGCTTTTGTTAATACACTCTCACTATTTTTCTTAGTAATCTCTCAAGCTTTTTAACTGTGTGTCCAAAAAGAGAAGGCAAATCGGAAAACTGAGGAAGAGAGAATGTAGAGGAGAGGAACATGATTTTCATTCAGTGTTTAACAGTTTTGATAATCATCTGCCTAAGTAAAAAGAACTGAAATAACGTGTTCATGGAGATATTCACATGGCATCAAGTCATCACTTATTTGAAATAAACTAATTCTTTTGCAGCCTGCACTGAAAAATTGCTTTTGGATATTTTCCTAGAACAGTTCTTTTTTTTTTTTCCCATTAGCAAATGTAATAAGTGATAACATAAGGAAGCTAAGTAGAAAACGCTTTATCTGAGTGAAATCAATCAGGAAATTAGGGCATATGTATGGATAATGAGTCTACCCCGATTGAGTTTTGGCTATGACTCAAAAGTCCAGGCTTATAGTTGCCAAATTGCCACCTGTGCCCTATATACCAAAAGTATTCAGACCTTCAGAGCAGCTTTTCTTCCTAATAATTTCTGGGTCGGCAGCACTTCCACACATCAAGTGTGAGCTTATACACTGACTTGATACTCACTTCTGGACCAAACATAGACTTTCACTTTGTGAACAAATTCTAATTTTTTTTGATAGAAATATCACTATAAAAGTGTAGCTCTCTGTATCAGTTAGGCTAGGTTCAGCTGTTAGTATTAGAGACCTAAAATAAGTAGAGTCCAGAGGCTACATGGCAGCTCCATTGTCATCAGGGACCCAGGCCCGTTCTTTCTGTCTGCTCCACCAGCCTTAGCCCTTAGCTTCCATTATTAAGGTAACTTTATAGTCACAACATAACTTCTAGAGCCCTCATCTTCATGTTCTCATTTCAAAAGGAAGAAGGGGAAGGTCAGAAGGTGATCCCAACTTTGAGTCACTCCCCTTCCCTTCAAGAGCTTTCCTGGAAACCTGAAATAAGTACTGCTGCTTATATTTTATTGCCTACTCCTATCTATGAGTAAAAGTGGACTTATAGCTATGAACATTTTTGATATCACCAAAATAATGTTTCTTTAAGAATATTGGATAGGCAATACCCCCATGTGAATTTCTATCATGCACTTTTATGTTTAAACTGGGTCAATTATTTATAAAATGTTTCAACAAACAAGTAGAGCTAGTAGCTTCTATATAACTGTGGCTTTGCTTAGGGACAAACACCAATAATGTTCAAAGTTTAGTTTTATAAGAGCGTAGTGTAGGGGATTGTATAAAATACAGCTTTTAAAGATTCTGGTCCACAGGGCTGATGAGGCTCAGAAATCCCTTTGGAGGTCCCTGAACCATCTTAGAGTTATTGATTCCCACCCTCTGTACCGCCCACACTTCTGTTGCTATGGAAAGTCTTCTTTTTGATATTTCTTCTTTTGATGTTTTTTAGCAGTGCCACATCCAGAATTTCTAGTGGAATGTAAGGGTGGAAATCTCTTGAAGTGGGAGGGAGGCACATGGAGTATGGACAGCATAACACTTTTACATAACACTAAGGGCATGCCTCTAGTCCACATAAAAGAACTGGGCAGACAGATTGTGGGTGAGGAGCCTGAAGCCTCTTTCCCTGACACTTGTTCCTACTGCTCTCTGAGAAACCGCCAAACTACTAATTCCTGACACTGCAGCAAACTGAAGATCGGCAAGTCTCTGAAATGCTTCAAACTCAGCCTTTGTCTTCTTTTTCCATTTTTCCTAGGTTCTTGATACTAGTGAATAAAGAGTTTAATTTATTGGATGAATGATAGTAAGACAAGCAAGGGGACAATTGAAAGGAAAATGGAAACAATAACAAACCTAGCCAAGATCATTTTCTATCCACTGTTCATCTTCATTTTTTGAGGATCGCAATCCTCTGTGTAACACTTCAAAATAGATATTTTATTATCTCCATTTTATAAATGAGGACACAGAGACTATGAGAGTAAATTAACTACTTGAAATTACAGGTAGTAATAGACAAAGGTATATTCATACCTGGATCTGACTTCAAAGCTGTGTTCCTGTGACTGCTGTGATGATTCTTCTATGGGAAATGGAGGGAGACAGAATTAGAAACTTAATAATCCTCTTCTCCCTACCTCAATCATAATATGTCCACTTCTCAATTAATTGGCATGATGGAAAGAAGAAGCTTGCAAAAGGCCAATGGAATAGGTGCATATGGCAGGGAGCAAGATAAGAAAGACAAACTGTCACAGGTATGCCTCCTCAAGAGAGTTCTCATCTCCCACTTCACTCCAGATTTTCCTTTCATATCTCAGATCACTTCTTCATAACTTCAGCTGCTACATCAGACATTACATTTTTTCCCATTCCTCAGTCCTCCAGGCACCAGCCCCAACCACAATTTTCAGTCACTGCAGAAATTAGTCATTTCTCTCCAAACTCTTCTCCTTCTCACTAACCCCTTCCAGGTTTGATCTTACTTTATTCCATCACTGTGTATCCAGTGCTTTCCTACTTTTTTTTCTGACTGAAAAATAAAAAAATACAAATAAGCAACATGTAACTAGGTTTAAAATCTAGCTTTATACCTGTATTAGACGAATCATTGAAATCCAGATTGTTCAAATCCTTCATTTTGCAGAGGAGAAAAAGGTGGTGTGTATATCCTTGTTGGTGTTCATGGTAGATGTCAGCAGACAGATGCTAATTTCTCTTCTGACACTAAATTGTTCTCCTGTTGACCTCCTAATGGGATGGATCAACACCATGCTCTGTTTTGCTACTCTATTGACATAATTTCTCTCATCTTTATTCTTTGTTTACCTAGGCTTTCATATAGCTTTTACTAAATCATTAGACCTTAGTCCTAGTAAGGCAGTGTATCATCGTTATTCAACATGGTTATTCCTTTTTTTGTTAACCAGCTGCATAAATTCATGGATATTATTTAAACTCTAAGCCTTATCTTTAAACATTAGAATATTAAAACTACCAGATTGATTGGAGTTTTCTAAATATGTAGAAAGATAATTTTCAAAACCCATCTGTCAGTGTTCAAAAGATGCTAGCTATATTTTAAGAACTATCCCCATGCCAACTTTGTAATTGTATTAAGATCTTTCCAAAGGTGGCATTTAATCCAGCGTTCCTAATATTGCAGATCTCTTTTAATTGCCTTCCTTTCTAAGTTTCTTACAGTCCACCAACTATGGGGAAAAAAAAAAAAAACTGGGCAATACTAAGTTAGGAAACATGATGTTAATGATACTGAATAGAATCACAGTCAAGCTTAAAAACATACTATCCTTTGTCCCTGAACCTTTATTCTTGACTTTCCCAGAGAATTAAGACATGATCTCTGTCCCTCCTTCTCATTTGAAAGTTTCAGTCCCAGAACAGCCCACCAGTTCTAACATGTTCATCCTTTCTCTTTCTGAAGGTTGACAGAGCTTCACGAAAATTCTCTCTCTCCCATCTGGCTCTTGCATGCTTGAACTTGTCAGAATTTTCAGTGAATATTAGACTTTACTCATTTTTGTAATTCATTGTTTAACAAATATGTATTAAGAACTAGAGATATGCCAAGTGATTAAAATTTAGGGAAATTAATGCTTATTTAAAAAATTAGAATACAATCCAGCATATGAAAACTGCAGAATGAAAGTTTAAGGGGCCATCAGAGAAAGCACTGATGACTTTTTGTATTATAATTGGCTGTATGGAAGAGGTGCTAGACCTAGAAAAATGAGCAGATTTTTGATAAGTAAGGTTCAATGGTGTGGATTTTCACTTAAGAACCACATGTACAAAGGTATAAACTGTGGGAAGGCATAAACATGTGGGAAGGTGTAAATAGTTTTGTGAAAATAAAAATAACTCAATTAATAAGCAAAGAGTACATGTAAGACTTTATTTTGACACTTTGATATTGGAGACACAAGCCCCTTAAATGATAGGCTAGAATGATTTACTTGACCCAGAAGAAAATGCTCAGTCATAGAATCCAGGGGATCTTGACCAGAGATGTGTTTTCAGAAGTTTAATCTGTCATTGATTCTGTCATTGATTTCTAGAATATATTGAGACCAAAGAATGGGAATGTGAACTAATTAAAAATATCAGATAAACACAAAGGAAGAAGAGGACTTTTGCTTTTTATTCTACATGTCTCTGTATTGTTTGAACATTTATAAAGAGAATGTGGTTTGTGTATTATATATAAACATTTCCAAAGTTTAGCAGATACTATTAACAAAATAAACAAAAACAACACAAAACAAACAAAAAAGAAATATTGCACAATGATCTCAATGATTTTTAACCCAACACTGGCTTTAGAGGTGCCACAAAATTATTATAAATATGAGTGAGATGTCGATGTCTTTAAACATCATGCATGGATATTTGAAGGGGTGGGTTATGAGACTGGCTTAGCAGATCATAGGTAGCCATGAAAATTTCATTTATTACATAGCTAACTTTTAAAATTACTTTGAAAGATATTACATTATACTTACTCATTTCCTCTTGAGTCTGGTGATTAAAAATGTGTAGCCATATATGTGATTCATCTTCTAGCAAAGTGCTCCCCTCATGGAATGTGATATTTTACATACTGCCTTCATCACTTTTCTTATTTTTCTTACTCTTCTTTCTCCTTCCCCTGAGCTCTTAAACTTAACACTTTCATTGTTAAGTTTACCTTGTGCTATAAACTACTTTAATTTTTTTAGAATGAAAGTAGTCATAAATTAATAAATAAACATATATGGAGATTTTCAAACTTTAATATGCAAGAGGGAAGCTTTTTGAACTGCAAATGCCCAGGATAGATTCCCAGAGATTTTGATAAAGTGTTGCTATATGAATCACATCAGTGTCCACTTTAACCAGAACATTTGATGATCCTCATATAAGTGGTCTGCTGACCACACTTTACAAAATGTTTAAAAATTCTTTCATCCAACAAACATAAGGGCCACTTGAATTGTGTAAGTCCACAAGTCAGGGATACTTTCTGTGTTAACCCAAACTGTGAATAGTAGTTTGGATTTTTTTTTTTTTTTTTTAATTTAAGTTCAACCTACTAGGGACTCATCACGCTAACTACAGTTATATAGTGGGAATAAGTAGAATGAGATGACTTGGAGGTTGAAATAGATTTTAGCAAACTTTTTCACAGAATGAGATCGCTGGTCTTTATGTCTATTGTAATAGGCATTTTATACAAGGAACTTCAATATATATAGTGTATCCTAAAGATTTTTTAAATTATTGACAAGTCATCAGGTGACAAGTTTGCGGGTTATGAATAATGTGATGAGGTGTCAGGCAGAAGGAATGGAACGAGGAGTAGGAAAAGGGAAAAGAATACACAAATCTTGCTCAGGGGAGAACAGTTTATATTGCAAGTGCCAACCCTTGCCCCACTCTAGCCAAGCCACTTGCAGTTACTGATCTGACATTCCTCTTCTTTTCCATTGTTTTGGTTACAAAACTTATCATCTTCTTTCTAACACACTATGCAATTTATGTGTCTGTATATTCTGTATTGTCTGCAAACTCCCTCCCTAGCCATTAGAATGTATATTTTTGAAAGTGGAATACTTTGTTTTGTTCTCTGATTTATCTTGAGAACCATGTTTACAGGTTCTGCATCTACAGATTCAACCAACTGTGGATCAAATATATTCAGAAAAAAAATCACTTTGTTGCTGACATGTACAATGTAGTTATGCCTACAATAATTGTCTTAGGGGAACATATACTTTTTATTTCTTGTCATTATTTCTAAACAATACAGTATTAAAAAGATTTACAGAACATTTACATTGTATTAGGAATTTTAAGTAACCTAGAGATGACAAAGTTTACCAGAGAATGTGCATAGGTTATATGCGAATACTGTATTATTTTATGTAAGGGAGTTGAACATCCATGGATTTTCATATCCCTTAGAGAGAAATAGTACTAATCTTCCTCCCCCTCCCTCTGGATGCCAAGGGATGACTGTATACAGGCATATCTGAGGGATATTGTAAGCTCAGTTCCAGACCACCGCCATAAAGCGAGTCACATGGATTTTTTGATTTCCCATTGCATATAAAAGTTCGTTTATACTGTACTGTAGTCTATTAAATAGCATTATGTCTAAAAAACAATGTATATACCTTAGTGGAAAAATACTTTATTGCTAAAAAATGCTAACCATCATTTGAGCCTTCAGTGAATTGTGATCTTTCTGCTAGTGGACAATCTTCAATTTGTAAAAAAAAAAAAAAAAAAAAGCAATATCGGTGAAGTGCAATAAAGCAAGGTACAATAAAACGAGGTATACCTGTACACATTTGACCAGAGCTCTGAGTATTTTTTACAGAGTTAGTTCTTACGTATTATTATTTCAAAGTATATGGAATATTTTGAAATATTAATGCATCGTTGTCAATTTTTTATGTAAATGTTGTACCAATTTATATTCCAAGCAATAGTGAGTGAGTCCATTTCTCCCATGTCCTTAGTAGAAAAAAATACTCCAAATTAACCAATATTATTGGTGATAAATGGTATATCTCATTTAAGAATTCTTTATAATTTTATATTATTCAGAGATTTAACATTATTTATATTTGTATCAGCAAAATGTATTTTTTCTTTCATGAGATATGTTTATAATCTTTGTATAATTTTCTATTTGAATGTTGGTGTTTTCATTGTATAGTTGTAATACATTTTTTCTCATTAATTACACTATCCCTTTAAGAATATCTGACTGAAATGTTATTGCTATATTTCTAATAATTTCTCTTCTACCTTCCTCTGTCTATTGCTTATGCTAGCTTTATAAACACTTACTACCTAGTTTATTGACCTTCTTACCAAGAAAACTAAGGCCTATATTTTTTTCTTGACCTTTTCTCCTTTCTGCTCTTTTGACTTTAAAAGAATTACTCTTGGCTTTGCCTATTATTTCTCAAAGTACATTTTAGGTACTTCTTTTTGTTATATTTTTTCTATAGACCAAGTTTATACCATCATTCTGTGTGATTATATTGTTTTCCTAAAGATTCACTCCATGAACAGTGTGCTTGTGCCCATAACTTTGACAAATATTAGTATGATGCAATAGTCTACTTACACCTTTCTCTTTGGTTGAATCCCAAATCTTCTCAATGAAGTGATAAAACATAGAGGTTTTTTGTTTGGGGAAGAATGTTTTAATTCATTTTGAGAAACTAGAGTATAATACACAGTGTCGTCATTGACACAGTGCTGATTTATAGTAGGTGGTAAGATTTTGAAATTAGATTGGATGTCATATGTCCTGATGTGTTTATAATGGCTCATTTGAGTATGCCTTTGGGTGGTTATAAATGTATCCTAGAAATAGTATGGAGCTAAATCAGATTTACTATCTTGCAAATTTGTTTACATTCTTATTTTTAATTCAACAAATATTTATTGAGTTTTATGAAAAGCTAAGAATACATGTAAAGTACTAGGCATATAATGAAATGCAAACCATATAGTCCTTATATACATGAAGTATATGGTCCAATGAAGAGGACTGACCAATAGGCAGTTAGGCCTCAGAATGAGAAGTGCTAAATTAAAGCGCAAGCATGCTATGGGAACACATAAGGATTTCCAATATAACCCCTAGGGGTACAGTGAAAATCTTCTAGAGGAAGTTAAGAGTACAGAGACCTAAATTTGTAAAGGAATCAGATGAAATTATAAAGAAGATGAAAAATGGTCATAAGCAACTGTGGCCACTTTAAAGTTTTGTTTTTGTTTTGTTCTTTTTAAATGATAAAATGATGAAATATTTTAAAGTAGTTAAAAAAATAACTGTTGGTGCAAATATGACTCATTGTGAGCACTATTTATTTTTTAGCTTGTTCTAGATGCATAGATATGTCATTTGGAAATTACATTTTTTTGTGAATATTACAGCTTAGCCCCCTTTTCACATTGTTAATTAAATGATCTATTAGAAAGAATAAAACTCTATATTATTAAATATAATAAAAAGCTACTTTGTTTTCCAGCTTATATTTTTTATGTAAGTTTAGAGTACTTTCCTGCTGAACAAAGAAAAAAAATGTTTTTCTGAAAAATATAATTAAGGCTTTTGTACATTCTAGTTTATAGCTGTTATCTTTTGTCTTTAGAGAAATATATATTATACATAAACCTATTATATATATATAATATAAATACATGTATATATATATAATCTTTACAGTAGAATACATAGGATGCTTCACAAACCATTTCTATTATTATATCCTACATTTCTATTAGCATGTCTTAGTTTTAGTACACAAAATAGATTTAAGGACAAGTTTTCATAGTAAATTTAAATAGCTATAAATTAAGATGCAATTATTAAAGGGCAGGAAGTTATTTTTAAATGCAAAATTATATTATCTTTTCCTAGAGGAATTTGATACAATTTAGAATTAAATGGAATCATGCCTTGAAGTAAATATTGGTGTGCGTATTTTACATTACAATTATGTCACAGTGAAAGACACGTTTGTTTTTAATCCTTTATTGTGGCAAGTAGGACATGAATTCTCTATTGAAAATACATTATCCACTTGAATAACAAAGTAGCTAAGGCTTTTTTTATTAACTTCAGTGAAAAAATTTTTTATGTATTTTAATAAGTTTAGATGAATAATTTGACAATTGTTAGGGTTTGTGCATTTTAATTGTGATACTTCAAAGAATGAATAAAATATTCTTAAAACTAGATTTCAACTCAAAAGTATACAGAAGCCAAAATGTGTTAATGGGCTTTTTTCACCTATATACTTCATTGCCTTGACTCAGGGTAAAGGCATCATGAGAGATTTAACTGACAGATTTTAGATTAATTTAAACTTGTTTCAGCAAAATATAAATATAAACCAAAATTTTTTTTGTATTCAAGAAGATCAAGGATGTCAAAAATAAATATATTACAAATATGAGAAAAGAATAGAAACACACACACCTCAGAGAGTTTTGAAAGTAAAAGTCAGTTGCCAAGTTAGAGAAATTCATCACTGTGAATGGGAAAGCACTCAAGAGAGTGAAGAATACCAGCCTTTCGGTTTTATAATTGTAATGGTCAAGGCATTTATTTTCTTTGGTTTCTATTCTTTCTACCTGTAAAAAAAGAATAAGTTGGATGACACCTTTTTGGACGGCTGTTGCAGTTAGGAAATCTTATGATTTTAGAGATGTTTACTCATTCAACATTCTGCCTGGGACTGTATTGATGATGAATAATGAGAGCTACCTTTCAGTGAACACTTACCCCTGTAATAAATATATTCCATCTCATTCAAGCCTACAATGCTATGAAACATGGATAGGTTGCCAGTTTCTGAGCTTGTTCTTTGTGACTATGATAATTGTTATGGACTGAATGTTACAGGCCTTTTCACTGTAGCTGAGCCATGTTCTTCTCCAGGGGCTGCCAATGCTCCTGAGAGCACTTATATGATGTTTGACTCATAAAGAACAACCTTGGAGTTCCCCACCAGTTGAAGGATAGAACATCCTCTCAAATTTGCCATTTCTTAGAGAAGTTATATTCTTTGATTTTTGTGAAAGCTACATATGGTTTCGAGGGATAGGTATTTTATCTACACTTAAGAGAAAGCTTTAATACCATACTACAGATAATTGTTCTAAAAATTATCTTATGTAAATATACTTAAAAAATTTTAAATGTTCATTTAAATATTAAACCTTTTAAACATTGACACACTTAAATATTACATTACTTTAAATAGTAAAATACTAGACCCAGTACACAGCATTTTACAAATAGGTTCATATGACTGAGGAAACACTAGTGCTTATGTTTGCTTTTGTTAACATACTTCCTCTGTGTTTCTGCTCCTTGGTTCTCTGACCTGCAGGCAAGCCAAGTGTGCAGCTACCTCCTGGCTGTCCACTATACTCTAGAAACTGTAGCATGTCACTATGATGGTGTCCCATGCTTCTTATCTGCCCCACAGCCCCTGCATTGTCCTCTTAGTTGTTTTTTTTTTCTTCCCAACAGATAAGAATATAATGTATAATTTTTGTAGAGTTATTTACATTTTAACATTCCCTTACTTAAACCAGATTAATAAAACAGAACAACTGCTTTTCTTACATGAGAATAAATGTTCTAGAGATTGTGCTGACCTTGATCATCTGTGATTCATCAATACTTAGCAAAGTATCTGGCCTATAGGTACAAATGGGTGAGTAAGTGACCTTGAAATCCCTTCTTTGAAGCATTTAACAAGTCTATTAGCATTGAAATTATTCCTGTTTACAGATTTAGATGATCTCAGAAAATGATTATATTATGAATTAAACAACTTTAGCAGTTTCTGTAGATGTTTTAATTCTAGAATGTTAAGAAATGAAACTGGAAATAGAAGAAATAGACAATTCAGTCATACATGCTATGCTGAGGGCATTTATTGTTTTCGTGTAGATGGAATTGAATTACAAAATTTTAAGCAATGTTTCAAATGGTTCACTAAATGTTCAGTCATAGCAGATGGTTGAATAGACTTTAGCCCATTTATACAATGAATTAAGAGGCAGGGATTTTATGAGAGTTCTCTTTTCTTCACTTCCTCGCCAACACTTGATATTCTTTGATTTATTGATGACGGCCATTCTGAGAGGTGTGTCTATTGGCCATCAGTGTTTCCTCCTTGGAGAAATATCTGTTCAGATCTCCTGCCCATTTTTCAATTGGATTGTTTGTCTTTTTTGTTGTTGACTTGTATGAGTTCTTTTTACACTGTTGGTGGGATTGCAAATTGGTACAGCCACTATGGAAAACAGTCTGGAGGTTTCTCAAAAAATTAAAAATAGATATACTTTTTGATCCAGTAATTAAACTTCTGGGTATTTATCCAAAGAAAACCAAAGCAATAATTTGTAAAGATGTATGCACCCCTATGTTCATGGCAGCACAACTTACAATAGCGAAGAAATGGAAGCAACCTAAATGCCTATCAACAGATGATTGGATAAAGAAGTTATGGTTCATATATACAATAGAATATTACTCAGCCCTCAAAAAAATGAAATCCTACCATTTGCAATGACATAGATGGACCTGGAGGTTATTATGCTGAGTGAAAAAAGTCAGACAGAGAAAGATAAATACCATATGATTTCACTTATATGTGGAATCTAAGGAACAAAAAGAACAAACTAATCAAAAACAGACTCACAGCTATAGAGGACAATCTGGTGACAACCAGAAAGGAGAAGGGTTGGGGGACTGAGAGAAAGGGGTGATGGGTTAAAGAAGTACAAATTAGTAGTTGATAGACGGTCACAGGGATGAGGAGCACAGCATAGGGGATGCAGTTAGCATTAATGTAATGGCTAGGTGAAGAGCCAGAGAAGAGAAAGAGCAATTAAGGAGATCATTTCATAAACTATATAAATATCTAACCGATGTACTGTTTACTTGAAACTAATAATAAATTCTTTTTAAAAAGAGGTAGAGATTTTATATATATTAGCAATTAGAGCCTGACTTACCATATTCTAAGATAGAAATTTTAAATTAATCACATGTGTAGAAGAAGATGTACAACAAATAACCATAAATAATACATCTATTTATATGAGAAAAAAAACCTATTATGTACTATTGAATGAAAGACTGGTTATAAAAATGTAAGTATTGATTTCACCATTAAAAATATATATATTTACATATATAAAATTGTATCGAAAGTATGTTAATAGGGAAAATATCTATAAAGAACTACAACAAAATATAGTCCCTAAGTAACTGTAAGCCATTACAAAAGACCATGTTAAAAAGAATGACTATATGAATTATTTGTAGTCAAGAAACATAGAAAAGGGAGAGAAACAAAAAATTTAGTAGATAAAATAAATAAGAATATAAGGTGAAGAAAAAGAATGATTAAGGCTGAATTCCAAATTTCTTAGCTGTCAGGATAAATGTCTTTGCCACTGACTAAAATAACCCAAAGTAGAAATTCCTTGGTGAAAGTAAGTTTAGGTTTACTTTGAGGCACATTGAATTTGCTATGAGTGTAAGACTCACGGTATGATAAATAAATGAGCAGATGGATGGATGGATGGATGGATGGATGGACGGACGGATGGACAGATGGATGGACAGACAGATGGATGGATGGATGAATGAAATAGGGAAGATGTATACTACAAAAAGATCTTTTGCAGGAGCAGGATGAGAAAAGTCATCTAGGGAAAGAGAATTTTCAATAAAAATCAACAACAATAACAATAAAATCTGTGAGTGATTCTAAAAGAAGTTGTCTGAGAGTGTGAATGAAAACATAGGGAATAAAAAGTTTCAGAAAGTCAGCGATCGAAAGTTTGAAAAGCATTATAGAAGTTAAAAGGAAATGTAGACTGCAAAGCATAAATAAATTGGTTATGACAGAGGGTACTGATGTGGACTTTGGGAAGAAGAGGCAAGGGAAATAAACACTAGACTATGGGCTAAGATATGAGCGGAAAATGAGAAAGTGTAGATAGTCAAAATAAGCAGCATTTTTATAGTTTTATCTGAGGAAAAGAAAGAGAAGGCTATCTAGATGGAGATTCGAGTGAAGGAAGTTATTTCTAATTTTATTTTGTTGTTGTTTTTATTTATATTTTTATTTCTTAAAGGATGATTGAGACATAAATAGGTTTATAGCCTATGATGCAAAAAAATATTTAAATTAAGAGGAAAAGTAGAATGAAATGATACACGTGATTAAATTGGCCATTTATTTATTTATTTATTGCTCTTGGCTTGGGCAGCATAAAAATTGAACTCTTGGCACACACCAACCAACTAAAGAAGAGACAAACCAAAGGTGTGGGGTAGATTGTAAGGAAAAGGTAAAAAAGCTAGCCCAAAGACAGAGAAACCATTTAGGAGTTAGTTACCCCAACCCAGGTAAGAATTAATAAGTCTAAATATGAATGAAGTGGAATGAATAGGAAAAGAAAAGAAATCCAGATTTAAAAAAAAATAGTTGCTGACTAATTAAATGATCATGAATCTCTAAACACCTAGTTTTGACCAGTTGTACCAAATAGTACATCTCCCTGAGTCTAGGAAGCTAGCTGATCACTGGTTCCAGTACATCTGTGCTTGTCTTCTCCTGTGATGCTAAGTCCTATTCTCTCTGATGTTTTGGTATTGAGTTTCTTTCAAACTTATCTACTGCTCATCTATTTCACCCTTCAGTTCTCTGTGTCTAATATTCCAGCAATGACAATTTTATTCTATGTTAATTTCTGATCTTGCAATCCAAACTGGTTTGGTTTTAGACTTCTCTAGACCAGATTTTGGACCTGAACTTGCTCTCCATGCTCTGACATGCCCTAGGAGACAAGTCTATTTGACCATAAAATACAAATATTTTTCATGCATATTTAAAAACACACATACTCCACACTAATACACCATTCACTTAATATTGGTTTTTATTATATACCACTCAATAGTGGTTTCACTATAAATTCTCATTGACAACATGGTAAATATTTAAAGAGGCATCATTTATTTTTTTTCATATATTTAACTTGTTTATTTAAATTTGCTAACTAAATATGCCTATTCTGATTTGAAAATTAAAGCTAAAATTAATACCTCCCTCTCCTAGCTAGCTCAAACTGCTATAGCAAAATGCCACAAACTGAGTGACTTAAACAAGACATTTATTTCTCAGAGTTTTAGAGGCTGGAAAGTTCAAGGTCAAAGTGCCAATAGATTTGATGTCTGGTGAGGTCCCTCTTCCTATTTATAGATGGCCACATTATTGCTGTCTCCTCACAGGGCAGAGAGAGAGAGACAGACAGAGACAGAGACAGAGACAGAGAGACAGAAAGAGACAGCAGGGAGAGGGGAGGGAGAGCAAAAGGGGAAGGAGAAGAGCTTGAACATGAGCACCCTGCAAACTCCCTGGTCTGTTGTTATAAGAGCCCTAATCCTATCATGAGGACTCTACCCTCATGACCTAATTACCTTCCAAAGGCCCTACCTCCAAATACCATCACACTGAGGTTTGGGGCTTTAACATAAATTTTTTTGCAACACAATCCAATCCCTAGCATTCCCATTTTAAGTGATATTTATCTATAAATGTGTTTGATGTATTTAAAAGTTGTAAAGTCCTTAGAACTTTGTGGCATTGGCTACATGTATAGGAATGTTGAAAATACTTTTCTTTCTCCTGGTGAAAATGTTGTCCTGTAGCTATTCTCACCTGCTACTCTTAAAAAATGCTTCATAAATATTTTTATTTAAAATTTAATTTTAAAAGTTTTAGAATTTCTCTCCTTCCGCATATGCAACCAGAAATTGCACCCTTGAAAATACCAAGTTCCTGTAGGAAATGCTGATTCTTTTTTAAAGAGAGTTAGAAAAGGATGTCATAGAAGTATAATTATAGAGGTAGACAAAACTTTTCATCCTTGTTAGTCTTAAATAAAAATGTGTGTTTCTCTTTCTAAATAAACTACTATGCATAATACAAAATATCCTCTTCTATTAACTCTCATACTAAATAAGTACCAAAGGAATAAAATAATGTAGAGGCTAGAATGAATGCTGAATTGAACAGGAAATGTGACAGTGATTTGTGAGTTTGAATGCTGGGCGAAAGCCCAGATAATAATGATAGTAACCTTTTGGCCTCCTCTGTTTAGAACTTGTCAGAAATACTGAATTCTACTGAGTTTAATTGGTGCCAACACAATAGGAATGAGTCCAAAACTCTAGTTTTTTAGTGTGTATTTTGGCTCAATCTATGTGTTAGTTACAGGGTTGGTCTGTTAGCTCAAATTGATAATGGATCTGGGACTCCTTAAAACACAGTGGGGTTTATGTTGGGTTTATGTTGTCAGACCCAGTATCAGAGGAGACCAATATTTTGGTTAATTTAAGTCTCAAAAACTCAAAATAGTCTGCACTTCTATAAAAAGAATTTTGTCAATCCTGCAATATTTAAAAAATTCTGCAAGCATAGCATGCTTTCAGAATAAAGAATCCAAGTTTTTCTGATTAATAACAATTTTATGGTTATAGAACATGTGACAATGACCATGGAAGTAATTAAAATTGTTTTCATACACACATTACATGTAATCAAAATTTAATAGATCACTAGTTTATTTTACATACTTATTATACAAGCCACTATTATTGACACTCAAACAACAAAGAAATTAGTTTCTACTAAAATCGACAAGAAAATAAATCTCATTGAAATCATTCAGATATTTAAAAGCATGCAAGTTATTTTTTAGTAAGTGACACCTGGATCTCAACCTCTGATTACTATTTATTTTATATAAACATGAAACTGACTTAATATTAACAGGTGATAGATATCACTCATCTATTCTCCAATGATTTAATGTGTGTTTATTTTAAACGGTGTGCTAAAGACCTTCATATACTAGGGACAATAAGACATGATCCTCTCCATCAGGTTTATGTTTTAATGGAGATAGTAGGAAGAGAGAATCATAAAGTTTTCAGCTATGATGATCGGAAGTAAATAATGTGAATGCTAAGAGAAAGAAATGTAGACAAGGCTTGAAAAATAAGCAGTGATCAGATTATGAAGGGTCATATATGTTACGCTTAGAATTTTGGCCTGTGTCTCAAATGTAATGGAGTATTATTGAAGATTTTTAACTAGGAAAGTAGCATCATCATATTTGTGTTTCAGAAAGAAAACTTTATATACAGGGTGGAGGGAGGGAAAACTAGAGAGATGGAAATAATTTAGGAAGTTTTGAAATAATCCCAGTGAAAGAAGAGTATAGTCTGAATGAAGGAATTTGCAAGTCAAGGACTTTTACAGAAGATGTATAGAATGAAGTTATTAATTGAATGTGGAGGGCAAGGAAACAGACTAAGTTGTATTACCCTAGCATTATTACCCTGATGAGAGGCTACTTTGAGGCTCAATATGTATTAGTCTCTGTACAAAATTCAACTAGGATGTAGAGGGTGGATAGTTTAATATAGTTCTGGACATCTTCGGAGTAACTTGATTGTACGTTTTAAAATCAAGAGAGGTGTCTTTAGTAAAGGTCAAGGTAATGGAGTTCCCTTATTATAAGTAATAGTTGAAGTCGTGGGTGTGGAAGGATCTGTCAAATAGTGTGTGTAGAGTGGAGCCTGAGAGAGTAGAGGATATATATCTTTAGGACACCATGTATAATTGACCAGAGAAGTAAGAGTAAACAAAGAGCAGTAAGGAAAATCGCATCTCGGAAACAGAAAATGGATTATCAAGAGGAGTACATATAACCTGTGAATATGCAAGGGAGACCAAGCCAACGAGACTTGCATATTGCTCATCATATTTAACAGTAGAGATATATGCCAATTTTATTATGGATGTTTTCATTTACCATTTAGGAGACACCAGGTTACAGGATGTTTAAGTCAAATATAGAGTAAAAAAAATGAAGAATGTGTAAACAATGTTTTATTATGTTTAAAAAGAGAAGATATCATTAAAGTGAATCGGTAGGTATACAGGTTCAATGTACATTTTTTTAGTATAGGAGAGATTTAAACATTTATAAATGGTGATGAAGAAAAACAGAGAAGAATCTGAGGAAGAATGGAGATGATTAATGAAGAAAGATCACTGCAAGATAAAGAAAAGATAAAGAAAAGAAAAAACAGATGTCAGAGAGAAAAAGAGACATATCTCCAAAGTAAGGAGAAAGGATGGATGCCCATGTTTGTAAACGACAGTATTTTCTCAGTAAAATTGGAAGTTACCTATGCTCTTACGATGGAGGTGAGCAATCAAGATATGGTAGCCTTTGGGAGACTTGGGAAAGTTTGAACTGGAGAATCAGATACATGCTCTCTAGGAGCATGCCAATCTCACTAAACAGTGTTGAAAACCTAGTTGATTTTAAAACTCTGAGCTAGTTGTGCAGCTGTGGGGTACCCTTGAGCAATATGGAAAAGCTCATATATAAGAGTGAGAATGTGGATGGTTAATCTTGGAATATACTATTGCCATGAGAATGCAGCAGAGAATTGACAATTTTGATAAGATATTGGTTGAAATAATAGTTTTTTGGGTTAGCCTGGATAAGGAAGGAAATGATGATGAGATTGTAAGAAAATAGAACTTTTCAAAGACTAGTCATCTCAAACAAACACAAACAAAAAGTTCAGTGAGAGTAAGACAGTGAAAAATAAAAACCAGACCCCCCAAAAAAAAAGATGTGATCAGAGAAATAAGTTTTGGTGATAAAAAGCTTGAATAAAGATAAGCCTACAATGATGAAAATGTCTACATGAATATTGGTCCTATAATCAGGGTGTGACAGATGAAGATATTCTGGAATTAATGAGTACTAAAATTACAAACAAAATTTGTATATAAATTTACTTCATTACAGGTTCAAGATAAGGATTCTTTTCAAATCAGTTTCCATTCTGTTATCACAAAGAATATTTGGAAAAATTTATAAGAACACCCGAGGTCCCCATTTAAGATGCACCACTTGTTTCTAAACTACGAACTTCCTTCTTTTCTTTCTTCCTTCCTCCTTTCCTTCCTTTTTTCCTCTCATTAACATCTATTTTGCAAATGTGTTAAGTACCTGCTTTGCGAATAGTCTTTGACCTCTAGAGGCTCACAATATATTGAGGACACAGACATATAAACATGCATTATAGCCAAATATTAAAATGTTTTAGAGTTATGGACTAGGCCCTATGGGAGGAAGCTCTTAATTCTCTCCCTGGAGAGGCCAAATAAACCTTTCCTGAGGAAGAAACATTTGAGCCAAGTTTTATAGTATGCATTAGGTCATCATTCAGCAAAGGGATAGGACGGAAGGCATTACACCAGGAGAGAATAACATTTAAACAGATGCAAGCCCTGATCAATCATGTTGAATAAAAGGTACTACAGCAAGTTTGATCTGCCCCAAGCATGGGATACATATGATGGTGAAATAGTAGATAGAGGGCAGATCACAAAGGGTCTTTTAATATTAGGCCAAAGAATTTGGACATCATGAAGATTCTCTGATTTCTAACAGTCTAAGCAGGGAACGTATATGATCAGGTTTGAATCATATAATGATAATTCTGGATGCCAAGTAGACTATGTTTTCAAGGAAGATGAGATTGGAAGTTGGAAATGTAAGATAATTAATAATGTTGAAAAGTAATAATAGACAGTTTAATTTATGAAGTAAATTTATTACAGCAAACTACAACATAATTTTATGAGTGGGAGAAAGACTTGACAAAGTGATTCTAAATGTATTTTGAAATATAAGTGTGTGAAACACAATCTATTTACAAGGAGAATTATTTGGGGAGAGTAACTTAGAGGTTAGAAAAATGCTGCAAAGATAAACTAATTTAGCAATAACTTTTGGCATTTGAATAGATCAACAGCTCATTAGAACAAATCAGTCAAGAAAGAATGTGTAATTATGAATTTGAATTGTAATTTGAGTTGTAACCCTTTTATGATAGAGAACTCTTATTGAGATGAGAAAATCCTCAAAATTTTTAACATTGAAAACCAAAGGGAGCTTAATGAAGGATGACTTGGGAGAGAAAATCACATCCTAGAATATGCTACAAAAGGATCTGCAAAAGAAGGAAGAGCCAGTCCAGTGAAACTACTGAGACATTTAGAGTTGGAGTCTGAAGGCATAATGCAGAGCGTATTTGAGTAGTAGGCCTGAACCCAGGAACGGAGCTTAATTTAAGGTCAATATGACAACTCCACAAGTCATTACCCACACCCCACTTCTCACGCCCCTGCACACTCACAGAATGTGACCAATTTTCACTGAACCCCATATAAAAGTCCTAATGTTTTTTTCGCTATATAAATCAAACCTATTTTGGGGGGAAGATACATTTTCACTAGATGGTGGAAGGAAAGGAGTCAAGTTTTCAAGTATCTGTGAGAAAATGGTTTTTAATCTAGAATTCCATACCCTGACAGATTATTATTAAAAGGGTAAGAGAGTTTCACGCACATCCCCACTGTCCTACCACACCCCACCCCAAATAAAGCTGTAAAGTGAGACTAAGTGTGGCCGCTACAAGATGTGTTAAAGGAAACAACAACTGTGGTAGCTCTGTAACACGTCTAGAGAAAAATGGGTCCTGCTTAAAACAGTTGGGTAGTCTTTGGAAAAGAAAGTGTATGTGAGTGTGGGAGCTGTGTGGTGGGGGAGATGCCACGAACATTGAAAAACCAAGTGCCTAACACTGTATGCTGTTTAGGGCCCCTATTTGGCAGGTTTTGGGCCATAAGAAAAATCAAATATATAAAAAAGGCTTATTACTTTTAAGGCTTATTATTCATAAGAAAAATCAAATATACAAAAAAGGCTTATTACTTTTAAGGCTTATATATCAGTGTCTGTAATTCTTATAACAATTCTGATAGTTAAGTATTTTCAACACTTCAGGTAGTCTGGCAAATACACAGATACACTTTTATCTGAATTGTTGAAGCATTATAATGCATATTTAGTTTCAGAAGTGTCCAATTAGTGAATCTGAAATCACACCATTTTCCAATAGATCAAATCTTATTCAAGTGTTTCTTGGGTAACCGGCAACTTTGCCAACACTCATTTATTTTTTGTGTTGGTTTCTTTTTGGGAGGTTGTAATAATATGATGTTTCACTTATTGGATTTTATCAAATGTAAAAATGTGTGCTTGATTCACTAAGATTCATAGTTCTATTTTACTGGCTTCATTACCCAAAAAAACGTACTTAGTGATTTCTTTCAGGAGGCATTTGCCAAGACAGTGAACCAGCACCACTTTTTCTTCCAGAGCACCTCTGACTCAAATCCACTCAAATAAATTAGTGTTTCAAACTTGACTGGCCCATCTGGCCAGAATAGCAAGATGGCATGCCAGTGCATGATGTAACTCTCGATGACCACAACTAAAAGATTATGAAAAAGCATTGTTTTCATCTTAGTTTTCTTTCAGAAGCTAGCTTTCCTTTCCCTCATCTCGCCTGTTAACTTCTGGCAAATGATGCAATGTGCTGATTTGCATACAACCTTTCTAGCCCATAATTGATGAGAGGAGGCTGTTGATGTTGAAAAAGACATTGTATAATTTATCCAAATATAATGATCTCTAACTACATTTTATTTTACCATGTATTTATATTACAATTAGCTTTATTAGTATGTTTTTATTTAATTTGTTTTATCAACAAAGGTTTAGGGAAATTATTCATATAAAATAGTATTTTACCTTGAGTTAATCTTTTAATTTTGAGGGTGTATGTGTGTGTGGTATTGACTTCCCTGTGTTTTACTTTTTTAAAATTGTACTTTTTAATTTCTAAAATAAAGGGTATTATGGAATTTTATAGGTAGAATGTACTTCAGAGGTCATTTGCTCTATCTCCTATCTTTTAGTTAAAAAGCTACAGAAAATTTTTGGAAAGTGACTAATGCAGAGTCAGGACTAGAACTCTAGTCTCCTGGTTTCAAGTTATGTATTTCTTCAGTAGACAATTTTTTTTTAAGTCCTTACATGACTTTTTATTTAATGTCTTTTTATTTTATGTTAACTTTATCTCTAAGATAACTGCTCAAAGATTTAAAAAGGTATATGTAGGTAGCAATTTCATGTTCCATGAAAATATATATGACTAAATTTAAACATTTACAACCTTATAAACACTGTAATTTTCCATATCTTAAGCTGAAAAAATTAGTTGAGATGCCAAACATTTATCATCACTTATGAATTTAATAAAGTTTATGAATGTGAGACCAAAAATATTGGAGTGAATTTTTTCTCACAAAATTTATAGAAAATAGAAGACATAACAATATTTGAGA
The DNA here is from genome assembly GCF_902729225.1 of Pteropus medius. NCBI lineage: Eukaryota > Metazoa > Chordata > Mammalia > Chiroptera > Pteropodidae > Pteropus > Pteropus medius. The sequence goes on along the minus strand of NW_024347731.1, from coordinate 1,551,258 downwards.
TATACTTTAAAATATATTATCAAGTGGCCACCAAAATATATTATGTATTTTATACATATCTTGGAGAGAGTTTAATAGAACTTGATTAACTGACGATTAGTACAAAAATTCTTTCTGAATTATATCTGAATGGAGTGGAAAAATATGTCAAATCTTACTTGGTCATTTCAAAGCAATTCAATAGCTATTTATTGACTATATAATATCTGCAAGATATTGTCTACAGGAAAACAATTTACAGAGAATATGAAATGAGTTTAAACATCCTCTGCTTTGTTTGCTTTGATGGTTTAGTCATCAGAGCTTGTACACCGAAGTGATCTCTTTGTTTTAAGAGCATTTATTATTTATATGGATTTTAAAATACAAGTTGTTAAGATAAAGTCCCAAAAGTAAAATATTTGTTCTTACCAAGGTTAGATACATTTCTCTATTTCGTTGTATGGTGTATTTTTGCCTTTCAAAAACTATAAATTCATGCAATTAGTTTTGTTAAGCTGAGGAAATGAACTAGTAACAAAAACTAAAGTAATTATACTATTTTTTGCTAAAAATGCAGAGATAACTAAATTTGTACTTATTGGTGCATATAACATATTATAAATCTGATGAGATAGCAGTTATACAAAAGGAAGAGCAAGCAAAAGATTTACATGAAACTATAAAAATATGAATGAGATTATTATTAGCAACATGTTATGTCTAAAATGAATTATTCCCCACTCTTCTCCAAAAAATATAATGTTATAGAAATATTTGAAATTCATTCACAAGAGCTATGCAGAATTCATAGAATATTGCTAATGTAGTTATTTGATTTTTAACCATTTCTCTACACACACACATATGCACACATTCACGTGCACTTCTGTACCCACTGTTTTCTTGATTATCATTTTTTAATTAAATTTTTATTTTGAGTTTTCAAAACAAGATTTGCAGAAACAGTTTCAGAAAAAAATTAATTATATTTTATTAAATCAATATTATAGTGCTGAATTCATCCTGAAATTAAGTGTGTGTTGTAAGCATCAAATAGCCTTCACATAACCATCACTAAACGTTCAAACATGCATTTTAAATTTTTATATTCCTTATTTAAATATTTTAGTAGTCGCACAATTTGTATGTATTGTCTACACTTATAGTCCTTTGAAATGTGTAATAGAATATACAGTGATGTTAAATATTTTAATTTTAATTAATTTCATTTTTTCCAGAGTACTTATCCATCAAACTCTCTTCTTAGTAAGATCATTTTCAATATTCATTCGTAATTTGATTTTCCCACTATGTAAGCTATTTCTTAAAGTGAATTATGCACATAGGGATTATACTTGCTCTTTCACTTTTCTAGGGCACTCTCCAATAAATAGGTGTTCTGTTATACCTCATAATCCTCATGAAAGTTAAAAAGATATACTTCTTTTTTCTAAGGTACTTAATGTGAAGATTTGGGTATATTCAGTTAACAAAATGCAAGCTATCGTTAGCACATTTGTTTCTGACCTATTCCCAGTTGTCAGCTGAAACTAACTTGAAATTCAAGGGAAAATGAGTAAGACTAGTAGAAATGGTTCATCTCAGGTATTCTTTAGCACTGACCCAGTTATGCAAATTCATTGTTAGTTGAATAACCATTGTTGGCAAAAAAATAATAATATTTGTTGAGCCTCAGCTCTGTACTGCTAGGCATCCATGGTGCTTCCCAATATTCATGGTTTGTATTTTTACAGTTTACACTATAACTGCTCCCTATCACTGTTTCCTACCAAAAATGTTCAAACAATTCATATTGTAATATTTTCTCATGTTTTTATTTCCTTAATAACTCATGATCTTTGTATTTTCTCAGACTAGTAAAGCTAAATAAAGAGCAATTTTGCAAAACAGACATACTTTACCTAAATGTTTAGGTATACGGAATTTAAATCCTATGTTAAATATATACATATGATTAAAAATGGCTGATATATCATACAGTAGCAAAGTAACTAAACAAATTCATAGATACCAATGTAAAGATAAAAGTTTAGCTACCTGACAAACTTTTTTACAACTAAAATATCTAAAATTGATTTTTTATTTTATATATACATATATATGTTTGTTAAATAAATATGTGGACATAAAATAACACATGCTCAATCAGCTGTACATTATTTTTTAACAGTCATGATTGATGACTAGTACATTTGGTTCTATACTTGTTACGACTATATATAAGTACTGTTTAGTTTACTGCAGAGTCATGTGATCAGACATATCTTTTCCTATAGTTCCAATGATAAGATATCTGTGTCACTTCAAAAAGAGTGGTCAAATAGATGTATATTTTTTCTTGTTTCAATTCCCTATTTGGGGAAGTGAAGTCAGCCTTAAGTACCTTTACATTCCCCACTTATGTGGGGAAGGGGGAGAGGAACAGAGACACAGAGTAGCTATGACAATATGACTTTCAGGAAATCGAATTTTATACCAGATATTAATTTAAACATATAATTTTGAAAAGATAACCACTTTATGAAGTAAGGTAGACGAGCTCTTTCTCTCTCTGAGTGAGGAGAGTTTTTCTGAGAAGCTAAACTGAGAAGACCATTAAGAGAAAAACGAATTAGGAAAGTACCTATGAAATGAAAAATCTCCTTCAACTTAAAATGTTTTTGAGGAATTGAGAGATTTTACTGTTTCTAAATATATGGGGTAAAGCTAATGTGTAAAAAGTTAATGATTCTGAAGAAAAAGTAATCAAGTAATTATAGCAATTAGATATTGCCACCAAATCCAAGAGTATAAGCAGAAGGCTTGTATTACATGTGCCTTTTTTAAAATTTAATTATATGCTCATTCATTTGTACTGTATTTTACAAAAGTGTCTGTCTAGAGCTGCTAGGGGAGAGAACTAGTTTTCATGATGGATTGAGGAGCTGTGAACTAATCGTTTGGGTTCTTGGAGGAGAAAAAGATCAGGTTAACATCAAAAGACTGGTAGAATTTGTTTTGAATAAAAGATACATATTCTTTTGAACCTAGGAAGAAAAACAGTAAGTAAAACTACAGATGTATATTTGTTTGAAGGTATGGGAGGAAATTTAAACATAGTTCAGGAAATTTAAACATAAGAATGTTACTTTCCTCCAGAAAAGGTAAAACTTTAAGCTAAAACTGAGCAGAATAGTCGTGGATTTGAAAGAAGAAGAAAGAGGGAAAAAAATATAAGATAGATAGTATTAGGAATAGACCACAGCCAAGGGCCTCAGACAAGGTTGCTATCCTTTATAAATTTTTAGTAGCAGCAATCCACCGTTTCCTCTCCAGTAATCTTTAGTAGCTCAGGTATAAATGGTGGCTGTTTTGATAGATCAGAATCTGTTTTGTGTGGTGGTTGCAGATTCAGAGCTTTTTAAATGCCAGAAATGAAGTAAAGTTATGGGTGGAATAGTGAAATAGAATGAATGCTATAGAAAATGAGGGTTTTTTTTTTTGTTGTTGTTGTTTTTAATACAGATAGACAAATAGTTGTCGAAAAGTGGCAAAGGGGAGATGAGAATATGAGGGTACTGCCATCAGAACCTAAGACTTATGAAGTATGAAAGAATTGAACCAACTCTGTTTGAGAAAGCTACCAGAAAAGCTGAATCTTCGGGGAGATAGTTAGGGGGGACTCATAAGTCTCAGGAAAAGCATAGAAAGAGAGGAAGAATTTTATAACAAGGCTGAGGACAGAGAGAGTTAATAGGTAATGTAGGAGGAGCTTGAGAAGGGACAATGGAAAGAAGAGTCCAGAAAAAAAAGCACTCAATAACATGAGGCTCTGACAATAGATATATGAGGGGACTATTTATGGAGACTTATAGAGATGAAAGGCCCAGATGGTTGTCTTTTTCTGATGGTATGTGCTGGCCATTCCTAATGAGACCCTAGATAATGTAGGGTAGTGGTCCCCAACCTTTTTGGAACCAGGGACCAGTGCTCCTATGAGAATCTAATGCCTGATGATATGAGGTGGAGCTGAGATAGTGATGCTAGCACTGGGGAGTGGCTGCAAATACAGATGAAGCTTTGCTTGCTGGCCCGCTGCTCACCTCCTGCTATGTGGTCTGGTTCCTAATAGGCCACGGACTGGTACCAGTTCGTGGTCCAGGGATTGGTGATCCCCGCTGTAGGGGACTAATAACATAAATCCAATCACTGCTGTCACTGGTCAGTGTGTTCAAAGAGATTACTGTGAGACTACTCTTCTCTCATATACCAAGGAAAACCTTTGAGTAAGGTTGCTATCCACACTTTGTACCTAAAACCTGGTAAGATAACCTGGATCATTTTTAAGGTAAGAATTGTAGAAAGTGAAGTAGGGCTCCTAAGATACTGATTTTACCTTTGAATAGGGCAAGTACATATAGAATCCTAGATGTACGTTAGCTGCGAAAGAAACTGAGTAGCTGAATGTTTTCTTGTGTTGTGTTGTCAACCACATGGCATACAGACACTCTATCTAAAAGATATATCAAGCTATATAGGTGGAGATTTATAAAGAGGAAAAAAAGAACCCAATATGTATTACACCTTTACAAAAAGAATGTCCTCTGTCAAGAGAGCCAATTCTGCCCCATTTGATATTCATAATGTTACTTTGATAAGAATTCTGAAGGTATATTCTAAGACTTAAATAAACATCGAAGTCATAGAAGCAATCTAGCCTATAAATGACCCCCATCTGTGAAGTCAAAGACTAAGGACATTTTATTGCATGCTTGAAAAATGTTAAATTGCTCTTGACAATTTTTGTGGTTAGGTAAAACATAGATCAAATAGTTAAGGATTCATTAAGGCCAAGCGATTTCATAGGTGGTTTATTAGATTGAGAGACTCCTGAATCCAGTTTATCAGGAAAGAATGTGGAAGCATGTTGAAACAATTCGGTTAATTTATGGATATCTGCCATACAACTCAATTTGGGATCTGGCCTTTTAGAAATAGGATGGAATATACATTGCTTCTGGGAACAATATTGCAGAAAATTATACATATGGTAAGCAATTCTGCAGATATTAGGGGAAGACTGGGAATTCTGAACCAAATTATCTTAGAGCATTCTTCGGTTTTAGAAAGTTAATTAGCTATCTTATCTGGAATCATTGGACTCCAATGAACAGAATTCTAGAATTATAATGTTTTAAAAAGTATTGAGGTGGAATTTGTGACCAGATCTTTCCTCTCACTGAAGAACAACACAATGTTCTGAGCTGGACAAATATAAAACACAGTGCCTTCCACTTACGTATTTTGTAGTCTAGTTCTTGATAAAAATAAAATTAAAGTGTTACTTTTAAAACTTACTTTAATTTTTTTTCAGTTGACTCTTGTAAGTTCTACTTAATAGCGTATTGCTAGTGACCAGAACAACCTGTCTTTCTGCTACCCACACCCTGAGCACTCAAATAAGGTTTCAAGTCAGATTACTAGAAAGATAGAAAATAATGAAGATTTTTTTTTGTAGTTCCCTGGTTTTAAACACAGAAGGAAAAACTTCACACTCTTAAGATCATAAGAGGTTACTTCTGCTATTGTTAAACACCTGCAACATTCTCATTCATTCATTTAACAGGAATTTACTGAGCATCATCGATATTGTTAGTTTTGTATATAGTCAAGTTTGCAAGAAGTAGTATTAGGATAATTGATTCAGACAGAAATTGATCACCCAAGGATATTCACCTCATAGATAGAAAAAAAACAAAACAAAAATATAATCAATGATATTGTCTGCTTGACCAGGAGGCTGAGTAAAGTTGCACTTAGATTTATGCTACAAGCTTCCCTCAGACAATAAGAAGTTGTGGCTATGCATAAATTAGATCAAATGTTTACTTCTTTGGTTAATATGACTATCTACAGATGTATATGCTCCCTAAGAAAATAGTCTTCTCGATACAAATCTTCTGTGAGCAAGGTTTTAACAGAGCCATTAATAATAACAGCAACCTGCCAGACTTAAATGGATAAAAGAAATCAAGTGACAATCAGGTTGGGCCCAGGCACTGCACACATTTGTGTCTGTATGTGCCAAAATTAACAGTACATATGTTATGCTGTTCTTTTGTCAAGTAGGTAATTCAGGATGGAGATGTATGAATCTGAAATTTTAAATTAGCCTCTGATATAAACCAGTGTCAAAATTTCCAACTTGCCTCTGCATATTCCAGAGTTAGATTTTGGGATCGCTCCAAAAAGTGAAATCACTTTTGAACACAGAATGTTAAAGGCCAAAAGGGTAGACTATTTATAAAATTAATTATGTGCCCTTTTACTGAGAACTCTCTAAATAGAGCTAGTATATAAATCTTGCACTAGCATTGTATAGTAACATTGTGAGGTTGGGAATGGAAATAGGGTAGAGGACAGATTTAATTCTGGGGATTATCCTGTTATAATAGGAATTCAGTAATTATATAGAAGCGGGAAAACAAGGATTGGAAAAATGTGTTTCTAATATATTATAAAAGGCCTTATATCCCTATTAACTTTCTTTATGAAAATAGTGATTATGTTTCTCTAGAAAACATTTCAGAAATAATAGGGTTTTCTTAAAGGAATTGGTGTATAACTATTACCAATGTTATCTTAATTCACGAAAATCTCTTGGGATTTCACCCAAAAATATAATTCCACAAAAGTAATGTAGAAAATCCATGAACATCAGCTTCACTAAGAATGGCTCTAGTTGTCTGTAACATCCCAAATCCCACGCTACAGTCTGATAATTGAATGATGATTGCTGCCTGTATACTTATAATTTATAGACTTTGGCAAAGAGTTTTAGATAGTTATTATTTACTTCAAAGAATTAGGCCAAAAGGTAATTTCTTGTTTGATCCAGAAGCTTATTGTAACTTTATCCTATTTTCCAACAATGCAACACTTACTCGAAAGATACATTGAACTATTTTTTCAGGAAATACTAAGGTATATAGACTTCTATTAGTAAACAAAAAAATTTTAAATCCACAGTGATTTTTCCCTACTTCAATAGTAGAAAGCTTTTTTATTATTTTTACTCTATTAATTTAACAAGAAATTATTAATGCAAATATTGGTACAATTTCTATTTATAAATTTAATGACCTAGAAATATAGCAGGGAATAACATCAAAAAGATTTTTCTGTGGGTTTGCCAAAATACAAAACCAATTAAAAAATAATTCAGAAGAAAATAAAATTATTATTACCTTAAATTGTGTGTATGGATGTCTGAATATCAAAATACATGAGCTATTGCCTTTAAATCTAGGACCTCGAACTTACTTTTAAAAAGAATTCAGAACAGTATGTACACTTCTACAAAGAAAGATTTTTTTGCTCACTCTAATCATTATGTCAAAAGGAAGATTGTTCAAAGCAAGAATTAATGGCTAATAGAAATGTATCAAAGTGAAAAACATTTAATTGAAGACAGATTTGGTGATTTTATAACAATTAAACCCCAGCAGTCCTGTAATTTTACCTCTATATACCTCAGTATGTATCGCTTAAGAATTATAGAAGTTTCCTTAAAGATGTGATTTTCTAAATTAAAATAGAAATTGTGTGGGGATTTTTTTCTATTTCTCCAATAATTTCTCAATATATGTTGTCTTCCTTTCTTCTAAAATAGAATTCTTTTGGTGAATTATACAAAATATGATTCTAAGTTTTCAAGGTGTGTCTTTCCATATTTAGCCATATTTATTAATTTCATGAAGATATTAATAAGAAAAGTTCACAAGAAAGAAAAGTTTGTACCATACATATTATACAGGTTGAAATAATTTTAGTTTTTAAAAAGAGTTGCACTTTTTTAATTAAATCCTAGGAACTGTTACCTCAAAGTCCACTATTCATGTTCAATATACACAATTAAAGAAGTACCTCTATTTATACACCTAAAAGATAATTGTGATTAATTCTTAATCTTACTTTACATTTTGCAATTAATTTTCTTTTGTTAATGGATTTCAGCCCTTAGCTTATTTTTTTGGTCCTTCAATAAGTCCATTTACTTAAGGGACGGGAAGCAGAGAAGAAGTGGGGCCCATCACTCCCTTTTAAAGCAGCTTTGCTAAAATGTCCAGAAGAACAGTAGATAAAAACTACTGGCAAAACCAGTGTTCTTTAAAACATGGTCCATATATTTAATATATTCATTTTATTTCTGTCCCTTTGTGGAGAACCCACAGTTGGTTGTAATACTCATAAAGCAGAGTGCCAGGTCTCAGTGTAAAGACAAAGAAATATAATCTGTTTCTATTTGTAAAAGTTCTCATATTTTTGTTAAATCGATGCTTACACCACATAATGTCAATGCCTACTGACACTAGTAGTATTCGTGACTTTTTTTAAAAGTGAGTATAAGAATTGATTTTATATTTGGTCAACAGATTTTCCACATGACGTATGATCTCGCCAGTGCGGTGGTGAGAATTTTTAATCTCATTGGCATGATGCTGCTTCTGTGCCACTGGGACGGCTGCCTCCAGTTCTTAGTACCACTTCTGCAGGATTTCCCACCAGATTGCTGGGTGTCTCTAAATGAAATGGTGGTAAGTAGTTCGTATTATTTTATATTCTGCGTTTTCAGTGTTTTGCCAAAAAGTTTTAAGTGTTTATGTTACAATGATGTAATTTTTCCTCCATAGATGTTTACAGAAAACTTAATTTTGCTTCCATCGTTATAAAATCAGATGTTTTTTTATGTTATGTTTTAACAGATGTTATGTTTCTCTTCTACAATGAAATTTAATTTATATGAAATGTTCCTGTGGAGGTATATGTTATAACATCTTTTTAGATATCTTACTCTGTGTATATTCAGACATACTTTATTTCAAAGGTACATGTACAAACATGCACACATATAATTATAATACATATAATTATATACATATAATACATATAATACATATAATTATAATGTTTTTTAAAAAATGCCTACTGCTTAGAATAACTTCTTTCTTTCAACTTGATCTTAGCATTTTCTTAGCATTTCAAGACATGCAATTCCAGGCATTGTTAAACATACAGAGATATGTACACCAATATAAATGCAATGAGATATATATAACATGCAATGATATTTCAGATAGTACTTCTTTTTAGGGAAAACTTTAAGAAAAAGTTATCCTTTAAACTTTTCTCGAAAAGATATGTAAATATAAAAAACTGTGAAATGTAAATTTGATTTACATACTTAAATATATCCATGTTCACATTAAATTTAAGAGCATATGTTTTGAGCTACATAGTGCAACACTCGCTAAGGAATTGAAACAATAGTGAATATCATACATATGTATATATATTCACATATATTTGTTCTTTTTATGTAAGTTCTAATATTTTCTTCTTGCATTACGTTTTCTTTCTTTTTAAAAAATTAAATTTATTGGGATAACATTGGTTAATAATATTATGTAAGTTTCAGGTGTACAATTTTATAATACATCATCTGTGTGCTCAACACTCAATGTCTAATCTTCCCTAACCATATATTTGACCACCTTTGTCCTCTTCACTTTTCCCCTCACTGCCCTTACCCTCTGGTAACCACCATTCTGTAGTCTGTTTCCATGAGTTTGTTTTTTGTTTATTTGTTTGTTTTGTTCATTCATTTGTTGCTTTTTGTTTTATATCTCACATATGAGTGAAATCAAATGGTTCTTATCCTTTTCCATCTCACCTATTTCATTTAGTATGATACATGTTGTTGCAAATGGTAATGTTTCATCTTTTTTTGTGGCTGAGTAGTATTTTATTATGTATATGTACCACATCTTCTTTATCCAATCATCAGTCAAAGAACACCTACATTTAATAAAATGTTTAAGTTAACTATGCATTGGAATATCCTTTTCTTATGCATGACAACTTATGGGAAATAAATTTTATGAAACTTTCACAAAAATCTAACTTTGGCATAAATCCAAACCTTCTTTTTTCCCAGACTATTCCGTTATTAATATCTTGGGTTATTATTATAAAAATGGCACAGACATCTTAAGAATATACATTTCTTTCCTCTTAATAACTATAGCTTAGGCTTTATATTTGAAGGAAATTGGGGTTTACATTACATGTTAAGAAATATGGTCTTTTTTTCTGTCTCTCTTCCGTCCCACCAATTTCCTCACCTCTTCTTTCCTCTCTTCCTCTCTCTCATTTTTCTTTATTCCTTTCACTCCTTTCTCTGAGAACTGGTATTCGCCCAGATCTCTCTTTCATTTTATTCATTCCTGCTGAAATGTCACTGCCTCACAGAGTGTTTTCTGGCCACCCTGTATAATAAATCACTGACCTGGTTTATATTTTATCCTTAAAAAATTTAGCAGTACGGTGTTCATGCATAGATGAACACACACACACACACACACACACACCACCCACACACACTCATGGCCTTTTTACTTTTGGTGTTTATATTTTTTCTCTCATGCCAAAATGTAAGTTCCATTAGGTTAAAAAATTTGTCTGTTGTTTTTGTACTTTATTTCCAATGACTAGAACAGTGCAACCATAATTTGTTGTAATTTAGTCACTCATCATCTGAAGTTTATTTGAGAAAAGTTTCTATATGGAAGTTTCTGTATCTAAAAAACAAAGCAAGGAGTTTGATTAGCTCACTTTTCAAATTTGTGATGTGTCTTTGATTATTTATCTGTCACTTTTATTTTATCACTGAAGAAGCGAAATATAAAAATGGTATTAGAATATTTTAGGGGAGAGGAAGAAAAAGCAACATCTCTGTAAGACTGAGTGAATAACATAAAAACATTAAAACCGCTGCCAAAAGATGATTTATCATTGGTACTAACTTATATTTAAGTTTGCAAATAATTATTATTTAAAATTTTCCCTAGGTATCTTAAAAATAGCAATTGTCTTTACTGAGAGAGTAAAAGGACTATTTTTGGGTATCTATGAAGTGCATATAATTATATAATTATAATGTAGGGCAATATCCTACTTAATATATCTAGTGATAAACACACTTAATGAAGAAAAATTTCAATGTCTTGATCATTTTTTTAAAATGTGCCTGCAGGTGCTTATTTGTACATGTGTTTATCTTTAAGCTAACATCATCAAACCTTTATTATAACCTGATGTTATACAAAATACCTTTCCTGAATTTACAATTTGCTTCTTGGGTCTTTTTATTTTTGACTTCAGGTTTACTTATGAAATTGGCTCTTATTTTAACATTATTTTCATGGTTAACTCTAACATAGAGAACTAGAAACAGTTAAGTCTATATTCAATTACAAAGACCAAAAAATATTTAAAATTGTGAATATTAGCGATACACAGGAGATAGAAAACCATGAACAAGACATGTTTGTATCAATAAAGAATCTTAATGATGTCATATTGGAGATATTATTGTCTGTCCTAAAGCTACTGAGTTCTAGAAAACTTTCTGTCATATCAAAACAAAGAGTATTTACACACAAAGAGAATTATAAAGAAGTGAAAATCTCATATAAGAAAAAATAACCCTACATTTATATATCATGCTTATTATATACAAGCCCTGTGCTTTGAAATATGCTATATTATTGATCCTCACAGCAACAGGACGAGGTTAGCACTATTACCTTCATTTTGCAGTTCAGAAAAGTGCAAATTTTAGAGATTAAACTCACTGTCCATTGTCATACGGGTAGAATAAATAACTAGACTAGAATAAATAACTCTTTGACTCCATAATTTCTGTGTTCTAAACCATATTAGACTATCTTGCATTGCATAGACTGTAAAAAACAGTTAAAAAAAAGTAATTACAAAAGATGCAGTCTGTAGTCACAGCACACCTGTTGCAGTAGACAGTCACTAGAATATCAGCATTTGAACTCTAACACTAAAAAGTGACAAGACTGATATGAGATGTAGATGTGGACAAACAAAAGCAAATTAGGAAGACAAAATTTGAGAAGCCAGACAAGGATGGATATAGGACACACTAGTCATCCTTGGTTATGGGATTAAAAATTATGCAATGTCAACTTAACATTGATATTAAATTATTTTTTATAAAAATTAGGATGTTTAGTGAATTCCTCATGCCTTCCTTCTTTTTCCTATCTTGCATTTTAAGTGATTTATATCTTTGAATATTATTTTCAATTTTCCTTAACCATATTTGCATTTATATCCATATCATTTTCTCTCTATATATTAAATACTCCTTGACTACATTTGTGTTTATATGTATATCTTTATCTACATATATTTTTAAATCCTCTTAACTACATTTGTATTTATTCTTATATCCTTATCTATACCTATATATCACTAACTAGTTATCAATACATTTCTTATGATGAGAAATTCAGACTTAATGCTATAACTATACTTTAACAGGTAATTTGTCCAATATATTTATTATTATACTAACTGTTTCTAATCTGCATTTGATTCCATAAAAGTAGGTTCAATTCCTTTCGGTTATTTCCTTTGCAATCTTTATAAATTCCTCATTAAAAGATAATTATTTAAATGTTATGTTTAAAAACTTAATACTAACCATGATGGGTTACTTGAATTGATGAGGGAGGAGATACTGACTTTTAAAATGCAACTTGAACAGGGATTAATCTTATTCTGCATTTGTAATATTTGCTTTTGTTTTATTCAAGAAATGTTTGAATTATAGAATTCTGTCTGAATGAAAATCTTGGATTAGTCAGATAATTAATGTCTAATAAAATTAATTTTGAAAATCTTGTCATTCCCATGATATTATGTGACTGTGATTTAGGTATATCACATTGAAATTGTCTTAGTTCATTATTAAAGGGATAAGATATAATGGTTTTTGGTTTAAATTATGAATATTATGAAAAATTGATTTTAAGAACGTAACTAAGAAAATGAAACAAGGACGCATTTGAACTTGCATATTAATTTTGATGTAATTTAGGGAATGACTTTACGGAATAGTTAGAATTTGTAACTAAATATCATACATTCCTAGAGTCATGTTTCTCTAATTGAAGTTTGCAAGTTTATTTTCAGGGAGCCCACAAATTTTCTTTCAGCAATCCTATAAAATTTGACAATAGTATGAAAGCATATTTTGAATCTAGGGTCATTTGAATGACCTAAATTTGAAGTCTGGATTGCTTTTGTAGTTGAAATGTGTTGTGTCATGAGGTGTTATTTTAAATAATTCTGGCTTATGGGTTAATAAATAAATGATCCATTTATACCAAATGAAAGCAAAATGGTATCATATTAAATGTGGTATAAAATTTTTCGCCATAGTCAAAAGGAGAAATGGATTGGAAAACTTAATCACTTGTTACCTAGCACACAATTGTACAGTATTGTGTTAAACTACATACTCTATAATAACTAGTACAATGATAGCACTATATTTGCATTGTGTGCAACTATTTATTTTAGCAAAACGTCATCCATCAAAATAAATTGGCATTAAGATATGTTTATTGTTTTGTTAGTATTTGATTTGTAAATTTTTGTTTGTTTTAATGTTATGAGGCCTATAAGTATAAGAAACTTATTTCTAGTGCTGTACTTTTATTTATTTGCGTAATATAATAATCAAAATATTTTAAGCCAACTCAAGGGTCATTTATTATGTTTTATTTTGTTGTAATTTGAAGGAATCTATGTAATTCCAGAATTGCCTCTACCACTAAAATTTTGTGATTTTAGGCAAATCGTTTAACTTTCCTGTACTTCAACCATGAAACAAGTGTATATTTTTATTCTTTCATTTAGATAATTTTACTGAGTACCTACTTTGTGCCAGGCATTATTTTAGGCACTGAACACACAAAAGAGAATAAGAAAGTCTCTGCCCTCATCGTACTTACATTCTAACACGATTTCATTCATACCACTTCTTTCTAACTGCTGAAAACTAAGAGATTATCGAAATGTAAACTCTACTCTGAAGGAATTCATAATGAGAAAATTATTCGCAAAAGACGTTAATATGAATTTGAATCAAGGCCTCTAGAATGGATGCACTGCCCAAAGTCTTCTGAGACAGGGGACAAATTCTAGTGAAATACTGCCCTCTTTCTGCTTGCCAGGTCATCTACTCTTGAAAATGCAGCCATTCATCCAAGCCTCTTTCCTACCCTCCTAATTTAGCCACATAGAGAGTCCTACCTTTCTCCATCTGAAACAATGGTAGGCTAGTGGCAGCCTCATATGGATTGAGATAAAATTTATGAGAAGTATAAACTAAAGGCTGGGAGACACAAAATAAGTAGACATTTATTTCAAGTGCTATCAGCTGCTTTGGATCAGGAACCTTCAACAAAGAGTGTGGATTGAGATATGTCAGTCACATCTAGCTCAAAAACTGTAATAGTCACAATAAATATATGCTGGGGGTTAGAGTCGAAAGAGCTTAAATAACTCCTATTTTAAGTGAGTGATTTGGAACAAAAAAGACATATAAATTATTCATTTGCAAGTTTTCATACATAAGTAGAATATTGAAAACTAGGATGATTGTATTATCTATTGATAGTCCAGCAAACATATAAAGACAAAATTAAAATGTTTACTTTTTTTTACTCAATTAACTACTTTGATAATGATTGATTGAAATAATATAACTAAGATAATATAACTAAAAAATGAAGCTAAAATATCTTAATTAAAACATATTTCTTCTCTCTTGAGATCTAGCAATGTATTTTAGATTTGAAATTCTACAAATTAGAAGTTGTATTATTATATTGTCCATTTCTTTCTAAATAAAATGAATTGCCTTAACAATTTTTTAAGTCCTGCCTGAAAGAAGGTAACTAATTTGCTGACAAGTCACTATTTAGCTTCACAGAAAAAATGCATTCATAGGTCCTATGAATTATAGCAACAAAGTAGGTCAGCAGCCTGCTGAGTATTGTAATTCTTCTTTGCCATCCAGTTTCTGCCTAATAGGAAAACCAGCCTGGTGACTGCTCTCTGTTGGATAGAAACACGACCACATCACAAAAGAAACAACTCACACACTGTGTTCTTCCTTCTCAGATGTGTATTCTTTTATAGAAATGAACATATGGAAATAAATTCTAGTCTGGTATTTTGTTTTCAAGTAAAATGTATGTTACATAAAAGCTTTAATGTGAATTATACTCTGATACAGAGAAGGATAAAGGATATTACTTAAATTTCATATTGGCTATGAATGCATTAAGTTGCCTTAACAGTACCAAGACCAATCAATGTCTCAAACATGTTTTTTTTTTCTTATATATACTAGCTCTTAAGTTTTAAGCAACGAATAGCTAGAAGAAGCACCATTCATTCCTCTAACATAGGCAATTTATCAGATAAGATCTTAAGAATATGTATTAGAATCATTGGCTGGTCTTCTCCATGCTTTGAGGATATAGAAATAGGTCCGGTGTGGCCAACATTTTAAAGCCTTTTCTAGTATTACCAGCCAGGTGCCTCAGAAACATGGCTCCACTTAAGCAAGAGTTAAGTTACACCTGGCTCTGCTGTACAACCTGCTATCTCATACTCCATGTATAGAGTTATGAGCACTTCCATCTGTGGGCTATAACCATTTATTTTCATAGTATAAGCATAATAATGATGAAAAATTACTTAGAAAAGTTTGAAAATTCACTCCCATGTTTTCGTAATTCATAAAATGATATATAACAATGAACTACAATATAGTCTTTATATTCCAATAACATTTTCCAGGGCATACCATTAAGTCAATAAATTTTTACTCTAAATACATTCTAGAGATAGAAATAAATATTAATTATAATATCTATTTATAATGTCAACCAAAACAATTGTATATATAACAGAGCATCTGTGCTAACCTTTGCCATTGTGATTAATGTAGTGATCAAAAATCCTTGTTCCTGCAAGTTAGGGTCTAAAGTAGGAAAATCTTTATTTTGATTGTATTAAAATGAGGACATAATTCAGTTTGGCCATCTCATTTTGCCATAAACTATATTTTTGCCCTTTAGAAGATTTAAAAAATATATTGTGTTCAAAGTCCAGCTATTGATTTATACTGAAAAAAGTTATTTAGTTAAATGGAACTATAAGATGGTTAGGGAAAATATCATTTCAATTGGTACCCATTACTAGCTCCCCACTGCTCCCAAACTAAAACTAAAGCATTAATGCTCCATTAAATGATGATTACATTCTGTCTAGCACTTTTGTAATTCTGTTCTCAAATTCTTAAGGAAAAAGAAAAAAATGAAAATTGGCACAGGTCAGTAATCAGTAAATATTAGCAAATCAAATTAAAGTTTTTATTAATCGATGATATTTATGGAAATTATTCTTCATAAGGTAACTTTCTATTTCACTCATCAATGTAATTATTTATCTATAACTTTTTAAAAATTATTTTACAAGGAAATTAGAACTTTTAAAAATAGCTCTTTAGAAAGTATGAAAAAGATTTAGAAACATATAGATTTTTATACGATGAAACATATAAACATAGAAACCTTATAAATGATAGAGCTGGATTCAGTTTATATATGTAAATTTATGAAATGACATATTGTAATGTCTTGTCATTCAGTTTGTATCCTAATGCATTGAGTGAACAGACTATCATAATGGTTTAGTGTTCTACAGGAATTAAATCACAACAACATTTGAAAGAGAAACAAAAAGAAGGATAAACATTATTTTACAGAAGAATGAAAATAAAAGAAGTAGGAGATAGCCAAATAGCTAATATAGTAAAGGCAGATTGCCTTTTCTCCTTCAGGCTGTTTCTACCATTGAGGCAATTTAATATTGTCAAGAGATGGCTTTGAAGCCAGCATTGTTTCTTCCAAAATTTACACTCTTTATCTTAACCCGCTATTGATTGAGATCTTAATACTGTTTCTTTTGCTAATCTATGTTTTCATTAAGATCTTTCTTATCTAATAAGTTAACAATATAAGTTTGTGGGTATATTTCTACCCTTTTTAGTAATAACTTATAACAATAATTCCTGTAACAGTTATAACTTCTACCGTGTATTTAATACTTAATATATATAATCAAGTATTATTATTATTTGGTTCTTTACGCATCTGGGAGTTTTGCAACATCTATTCACAACCATGCTCAGCAAATTGTCTATATTAAATGATGAATAAAGAACTGATTAATTGTAGTGTCATATTTTGCAATGCTTCTTCACTTTTAAAAGGTACTTTTATATGTAACAAGCAATATCATGAACACAGTATGAATTAAGAAAGAGGTATTCAAAATAGCTGTCAAAGGTCAAGCAGAAAGTTAGAGACAGAACTAGATCTAAGACAACATCTAAATAACATTTAGAATGAAAGAAACATTAGAATGAGGCATCTAGTTATAGTTGAATGAAATACCAGGAAGTGGATAGACCCTCCACTTGAGATCCATGGAATGATAATAAATGATAAAATGTAAGTGGAATACTTTCAGTCTTGTATAATAATGTCTTCTGTGAAGATGAAATATTTTAAACTGAATAAACTTGAATAAACTCTAGGGAAATCAAACTCCAAATCAATACTTCGGTACTCCAAATGAGCTCAACCTCCTGGCCCATGTGAATTGCATATTAAAATGATGATATCTTGAAGAAAAAAATGATGGACTGATAACACAGGATCTTTCACAAACCATGAAAATTAAAGAACTGGTTGTCTCCGGGATAGGTAAATACTGTATGAATTTAAAAAGAGAAAATGTAGAAATGTTGCAAATTGCAACCTGATATGTCTGATGTTAATTCCAAGACTCTCCACTAAATTATAAAAGAAGTTATTTGTGAGCACCGAGAAAAGGCAGTGTTTGGTCAGTACAAGTACTGGTTTAATGAAAGCAAGTCATAACAGATCAGCATTTTTTTTCTCTTTTATACATAACATGTCATGAAAAAAAATTGTTGAAAACCTTACTAAGTATGTACACCAGTTCACTATTTCTGTTTTGAGCTGAACTTTAGACTGGTACATGCATTTTATACAATGCTTTCTACAAGTTCTTCATGGTATCTTACTGTGAAATATTTGATTAACAGAAAATAGGATCGAGTGGGTTAATAGCTGGTATTTTTGAGTGTTTTCTGTTCTCACACCCCAAAGTGCAGATTAATAGATTAATATCAACATTTAAGAAGATATTTAGTGGACATATGTAGGATATGACATATTTTCAACATATTAACATGATCTGAAGTCTTTTCAACATATTAGTTAAAACCTGGTTGAAGCCACCAAAGATGCACCTTACACAAAGCAAAACAGAAATGGCTAATATGCTTGGTTATAGATTCATGTTCAAGAAGATCTTGTTATATAGAAGGATTAACTGAGTACAATAAAATAGATATTTTATGTGGCAGAACAGAAGGTCTTACAATAAGATAAAGAAAAAAGAAAGGGGATAAGTACAAGAATCAGACATGGCTCAGGCAAGGACATGATAAATACTAGGGTTTTGGTGACTGTAATTTCAATATATATCAATAATTAAGATACTGTCCATGTTAACTAATAGAAAATTCTAACTATATTTTTATAAGAAAAAATATTTAGTTTAATTTTGGACATCTAATTCTAAGATCTTTTAATTCTATAAGCAATTATTTTCTGATCAAAAGATACCTAATTATCTCTTTGCAATGTAAATGCTCACTGGATATCCACTCTTATTTCTGAAATGATGATTTTAAAGCTAATTTAGATCCATTTACAAGTTTAGTAATATGTAAGATAAATTAAGAACATTGTGGCACATCAATAATCAACTTGGTTTTCAAAAACTGCTTTCCTCAAAGAATTCACTTGATTATTTAACAGAGTATTTAAGTATTGAGAAAGCATTAAAGTGCACCCATATATAATAACCTATGAAAAGTGTGACAGAGAGAATGGAATTACGCCAAATTGAACAAAAGAGATTTCATTATTTTTACACATAATCTTTTCGATTATATAAACAGGAAACAGAGGCTCATTGCTTTGCAATGTGTTTTTCTTTGTAGTACATCTCTTACCGTGTAGCTGAATTTAGTTCATAAAATTATATCACATTGTGACATATTACTTATTATGACAGATCACTTTGATAAACTCAAAAACTTAGAAATATGTGGCTCTCCTTCCATAAACCATGAATATCTTTTCTTAGAAATATTTATTCTATTTTTATTTACTACTAGTAATAAGAAAAAGCTTTAAAATCATGACAAAAACATCATTCTAAATTAAATTAATCATTTGCCAATTTCCATTTGGAGCATAATCAGAGAAAAAGATAGAGTTATTGTTTAACTTGCAGAAAGAAAGTAGAAAGCTGCATATTTCACAATGGACTTCACCAAAAATTAGGCCATTCCTAATGTAATTGTGATGCATTGGCTCATTTGTTTCATTGATGATTATTTTCATTGCAGTCAAGTTATGGAAAATTGAGACTACAGGTTCCTTAAAATGCTTACCTCTTTATTTAGAGATAAAAGAGATAATAAATAAATAAACTCATTCTCTCTTTATGAATTATCACTTGTGAAATTACATTTTTTTAGAAGATCCAGGGCAAACCTTGGTGAGAAAGATGTTAAATCTATATGAAATAAACAACCAATCAACCAAACATCTATAACCCATCTCATTAATAAAACACAACTAATCAATGCCTTTAAGGAGCTTTTTTTTCCCCACTATTCCTCAATAACTTGGTGCAGAAGAGAAATGGCAAGAGAAATGGGGAAAGTACTCGAGATAGTCTAAAAATTAATTCTACTATAAAATTCATGCAGGTTCAGCCCAATCCAGTGCCCTATGTTATATATGTTGCTTTGTAGCATATTACAGTTGAATATGCAATGGTGATCCAAAAAAAACCTTTGAATATCAAATCATAATTTAATATAGTTTATAATATTCCATTTAACATGACGCAAAAGAAAAATCTTTCACCAACTTTTGAAACCAAAAATTTCCTGTAGCTAATAGGATCAACCAAATCAACAAGAATAATCAGAAAACTTTGTTCTCTAAAAATACTATTTAATATATAAATTCAACTGCACATAGAAAATTCTTTGAAAAGCACATGACAGCTTGAGGCTATCAAGTTAAACTAGCTTTTAAAAAATAAATTTTTAAAAATAAAATTAATTTGATCAAAGAATATTACCCATTGTCCAGCCTAACCAAAATGACTTCAAAATAAATAGCAAATTTAAATATCTATAAGAGCCAATCTAGTAACATAGACGTGTGAACTAGACCAAGTGTAAGACGAAAAGCTGCTGCTTGCTGCTGGTGAACCAGGGAAAGCTTACCCTGTCTAAGGGACACAGCTGCTCCTCAATTACAGCTGATAATTATGTGGAAATTAATGCCCAGTGATGCCTGGAGAGCCAGCAACCCATTAGTTTCCAACTTCAGAAATTAATCAAACAGTTGATAGGATTGAAACCAGGAATACATGCTTTGTCACTACAAGTATTGGTCTCTTCCTTCAGACTCAGGCCCTAACAGAATTCCTCCTGTCTCCCCCATCTAAAAAGGGAATAATCAATTAATGTAAAAGTTACATGGGAAAAATAAAGGAAAGGGAATTTGTCCACATAAGTGGCTCAGCCAGGACTTATCACACTGGTTACATTAATTTGAATTTCTTTTTACATAAATTTAGCTGATTTGGCAATTTTTCTACATAATACGATAAATTATCAAACAGCTATGGTTG
Organism: Pteropus medius; assembly: GCF_902729225.1. Lineage (NCBI taxonomy): Eukaryota > Metazoa > Chordata > Mammalia > Chiroptera > Pteropodidae > Pteropus > Pteropus medius. The sequence continues at coordinate 1,530,507 of NW_024347731.1, read as the reverse complement.
AAAGAACTGGCCTAGATAAAATACATAAAATAAAAAGACAAGACAGACAAGTTAATTCAACGTTGTCCTTGGGAATTCTTTGTCGTTACAAGGGAAAAAATAATCCATTTGCAATTATGATGTTACTGAAAAACAGTAAAAATTTACCATGCAGAGTGTGTTGAGAAAGATTTTCTTAAAAGACATTGTCTTCACTTCTCATATTGTTGCCTATTGCTGAGAAATATCTGATGAGCAATTTATTAATTAGAAACAAAGATCTAGAATTTTACTGCAGCCAGAGTCATAGTAGCAGTTGCATGACTCAGGGGATCTGCAATTCAAGCTTTAGATTCTAAATATTACAGATAAAAAAATAGCTTTATTAATATTGGTTATGTAGCATCACCCTTATGTCAGTGATAAACTCAAAAATGTATCCAGCATCTTAAATTTATGACAAGGGAGATGTTCTTCAGTTTTAAGTATGTAGTGTTCAGGCCAGACCAAAAAAGATTTGGAAATGTGTTGTATATAAATTAGGTATAACACCCCTACCCCCTCATATCACAGAATCAATTTGCATCTACTTATTTGCATGAGATTCGGATGCATTAGTAGCATCCATCTATCTATCTATCTATCTATCTATCTATCTATCTATCTATCTATCTATCATCTATCTATCATCTATCTATCATCATCTATCATCTACCTATCTACCTATCTACCTACCTTCCTACCTACCTACCTACCGGTTTATTTATTTTTTGAGTAACTATTTTTATACCTGCTGATGTAGCAGGAAAATAGATGGACAATAAGAGAAAGTCTTGCCCTCATGATTGTCTATTTTTTCCAGGAAAATAGAAAGTAAATAAAATAAAGACTATAAAAATAATTCCAGACAGTACAAATCCTATTAAGACTAAAGCAAGAGAACAGAATATAGCGATGCAGATCTACTTAAGATAGAATGGTTTTTAGATGCCATCTCTGAAAAGATAACATTTGAGCTGAGAACTCAAGGAAATGAAGGAATGAGTTATGCAAAAATCTGGAAGACGAGAAGTCCAGGAGGAAGAGACAGCATGTGCAAAGCTGACTGGTGTAGCCGGAGTGGAGTGAGGGAGGAGTACCAAAATATTAGAAAAATACCCAGGGGCGAGCTAGATTACAAAGGGTCTCGTAAAACATGGACACATTTAGGGTTTTATTCTCTATATAACGGAGAGCTGAAAGAGACCCAGTTACCTGAGCTGCTAGAACCCCTTTTAGGGCAGAACACACAAGAGGGAGTCCTATTTTCCTATTTCACAGAAAAAGCAACAGCACCAGGCACTGAGGTGCAAGTGTGTGAACAAATGTCTAAATAAGCCGACAACAAACAGGGAATTGAGGCTGAGCAGCAGAGTCCAGAGCAGCGCAGAGGTAGGCTATGTGTAATCAAAGCTCCAGGCAGGTGGGCAGAGCAACACGCAGCAGCCACGTGAGCTTGACCTGAACTAGTGAAGTCTGGCAATGGAGCAGCAGTCACCTTCCCCGTGGGAGGGCGAGGAGGCACAGTGGCCTACATAAGTAAGTCAGGCTGATTTGAAAACACATGTAACATATTAACTAGCACTGCGGGTAGGAGAGGGGACAGTTTTAGCCATAAAGGTGGGAGCAGCTAAGTACTTAATTTAGATATAAATATTAAGCAGACCTCATGCTTAAGGAAATCAAGCTTACCCTCATGCTATTCTAAGGAGAGATAATTTAGGTAGATTTATTCTTTTATTTTGTTAGTCGGTCAACAAATATTTATTAATTTTCTGCTCTGTACCAGGAACTGTTGTAGGTACAATTTTCCTACCCTGGGAGTTCTGCATTCTAATTGAACTTGTTACTATAAAAGGAATAATTGAGGGTAAGCTCGATTTCCTCAAGAATCATGTTTAGTGAAGAAAAACCAAAACAAATGTTTGATTTCTGACAGTCTTGGACCTTTAGTGATGCTTGAGTTCTTCAATTTATGTTTCTATCATTAGTATTTGAGAATCTGAACACTTATTCACAATTAAAGCTGATTCTTTATCTATATATAAAGATATCAAATATTAATGTTTGGTTTTTCTTTTTACCATTTTTTAAATCTCTATTAATATCACTATTTCCAGGAAGTCCTGTTAAAGTACTCTGTATACTTGCATTTATGTCAAATGAAATGCTGCTACAATTATAAAAATAATAGCCTGTTGGTTTACTGGTCATCATCTTTTAACCCTGGAGAAGATCTTGTGTGTCCCTATGAGACTTTTTCTCTATCTTGCTCTACTTATATAGTGATTCAGGATACCTGGAATAACTTGATGGAAATAAAACAGAACTTGATTTAAATACAAAGGGCGATTTGTATCTGGCTCACCTCTAAAAAACAAAAGTTAATATATTTACATTATTTCCTATTTTAACTTATACTTTTTTCTTTTACTCAAAGAGAAAGCTTACTAGAAAATGTTAAATCACTGTAAGTATTTAATTTGAAGGCTAAGGTATCATTTGACCCATTGCATTTCCCTGATAATGATAAATTTTCCTTATCGGAAATTTGATTTTATCAAATGTGCACCATAGCCACTCTGATATGTATATGGAATTGGATTAGAGACAGACAGAGAGAGAGAGAAAGAGAAAGATTGATTTTGAGTCCTATAATCCAGTTTAAGGGGAAAAGTTACATTTAGGCCTGCGCTTTGTTTTTCTTTCCTTGCTCCATCGCTTGCCACTTTTCTGAAGAAAGAAAGCTGTACTTAAACTGATAAGGAAAATATTTCATAGACTTTCCAGTGAAATTTTAATGGACTACTGGTAGTCGAATACATAAAATAATCAAGTCATTAAATGGAGATAGTGCTTTATTAAAAAATGTAATCATGAGGTAAGAATGCACGCAGATTATCAATTGAAATATATCTTCTAGTTCTGCAGAAGAGTTACACATTTTCTGAAAAAAGAAAGATGTTCATGAAACCTGCGGAATATCCAGTTCATTATAAAATTCTTTCATGTGATTGCTATCCTATTAGGCATTTGATAGCTGTGCATAATTATTTTCACAGAGCTTGAGATATAATTTAAATGTACATTCTTCCTGTAACTAAGACTAGAAGAAACATAATAGTCACTATAGTACACCAAATTAAAGGCAGTATTCCTCTATTTGGTCCTTTACTTAATCACTGTGCTTACTATATGTTCCACATATAGTAACATATAGGTATGCACATCGCCTCATTTAATCTTAACAATCCCACTTTTGCAATGAGGAACTGGAGCTCTGAGATGTTAATATCTCCACTGTAAATTATATAGCTGAGATTTAACTCAGGTATGTCCAATTCCAAGCCTCCAAAGCTCTTTAAAGGCTTAGCTACTTTAGCTCAGCATCTGGGACCATATCAATTATTCTGTGTCTTAGTCATCTGGGGACGCCATAAAAAATACCTTAGACTGAGTGACTTAAACAACAGATATTTATTTCTTACAGTTCTGGAGACAGGGGAGTTCAAGATCAAGATGTCAAATTCCAGAAATTAACAATTCGTATTTTAAATCATGTGCCGTTTCTGAGTAGAGTGATAACATCGCATGCTATCCTGCTTCGTCCTGCCCGGGATGTGAATTATCCCTTTTTCCAGCATACCCAGCCGTATACACTGCTCAGCAGTTAGTCACTTGGTAGCTGTCTTGGTTGTCAGATCCACTGTCATGGTGTCACATTATTTGTGTTCAAGTAACCCTTATTTTACTTAATAATGCCACGTTCGCCTAACTTTTATTACAGTATGTTGCTATAATTGTTCAATTTTTTATTAGTTATTGTTGTTAATCTCTTACTATGCCTAATTTATAAATTAAATTTTATTATAGGTATGTATGTATTGAAAAAACAAAGTATATGTAGAGCTCAGTATTATCTGCAGTTCCCAGCATCCACAGTGGGGAAGGAGGAGGCCCTGGAATATATCTCCTACGATAGGGATACTATATATTATGAAAATAAAACTTTATTATTCTTCTTTTATACATTGCAGAAGACCCAATGATGCCCACTTCATTGGATTTTTGTAATATTTATAAATACTATCTATAAAATGCTTAGGACATCTGACATATAGTCAGCACTCAGAAACATTAGCCATTGGCAGCATGATCCTCTAGTGCCAAAATATGGCAAAACTGCCTATTTTGAATTCATCTATATTCTTCATCATTGTTCAGACTTTAGCCAAATATCTTTGCAGCCTGCAACTGTGGACACTAATGATTCTAATTCTCATTTAATGTACTCTCAGGAAAATTTCAATTCTCTTTTTCCTGCTTGTATCTAATTCCTGTTTTTTTGGAATTCTTCAGTTTCACTTTCCCTCTAGATTCTTACTAAGTTTTTCCAACATGCAAAGAATAATAGTCTTTGTTTCACTTCAAAAAGTTGCCTTGGAATGTTCATTCCAGAACTGTGTAAGCTCTTTGAGTTGAAATAGTGCTGGGGCAGATGGCATATAGGGCAGATTCCAAGTGTCTCTCCAGGGATGTTACTGATAGATCATAAACTTGTACACCTTTAGAAAAATATAAATTTTACCACTTTCACCATAAATCATTACTTTAGTCACAAGACTCAAATATTAAGTGTATAAGTACCTCATTAGCAACTTAAAATGTATATCTTTTCATTCTCTCCAGAGAGGTGAAAAGTACTCTGAGCTATGTATGACCTGATGCCTGCTGTTAAATCAGCCCTGCTGAATATACCTTTTAGGGAGTGAGGCATTCACCTTAATGTTTCTCTGACATGAAGACACCGCTCCAATTTGATTAGATAATGTACCAGGTCTAGATTAACCCTCCCCCTCAAATCACACTGTTTAGGTTTGAGGGTAAACCAACAATTTTTTCCTCTGTGTGATGTTTTGTCAATTTGAATTCAGTCATTCAATGGACGTTAATTGAGCACCTACTATACACCAGGCATGTGCTAGGTTTGCAGACACAATTAAGAAAGACATGTCTTCCACTTTAGCTTCACTTCGAGAAAGGAAAACAAATAGTTTGAAACATATGTGTTTCCTGAACATTTTAACCTTCAGCAAAGCAGGTCAAAATTGCACACTTTACCAGGCTAACCACAAAAGAGGAGATAAGAAGAGAAAGAAGCACAAACAGCTATCTATCTATGCCTTAGTGCTTGGAAACAAAGTACTGACTAAAACACTGATCTCATCACTGGGGAACGAATCAACAAATCGTTATGCCTAAGTGATGTCATTGTTGTCTATGCTTTTTGTAATTAAAATTTCCCTAACTATAAAACAGAATTTGATGAATATTGGAGTTCTGTTCTTCTATATTCATGTATTTATCGAGATTTACAAAAAACAAAAAATACTAGGAGATTTGTATGTGTGTTGTTTTTGTTTATGTCTAGAGGTTAAAAAATATATTTTGGACTTATAATTGACTCAGTTCTTATTTATATTGCTGTCCATTCTCTTGCCCTTCTTCCCAAAATCCAGCTTTGATGTCCTAACCATGCCATTAACTACCTACCAGTCCTTACTGCAGTCTACCCCACTGCCCCTCCTTCTCATACACTTTACTTTTCTATACTCCTTGAAGGTCTGAGCTTCATGCTTACTGTCGTGTGTCTACCACTACTCCTACTATTTTTCTTGTGAATTTCATTATCCAAATATATGACTCTTTCAGGACCTCGAACTCATTTCTTCCGATGATATTATCCTCCATTCTACCACAGCTAATCTGCATGCAGACATTTTCATTACCAATCTATAGCTCCAGAATTTCAACTTGAAACAGTCTAACCACCACCTCATAGCTTTCCAACTCACTTCCTCTATTTCCTTAATTCAAAAAATTCCAACAATTTTTATAGCCCATTGAGATCTTTAATCAATTAATTGATTGTACCTTGTTTTCCTTATTTTTCAAGCAGCTCACATCCTCACACTTTCTCCAGGACAGATAAGAGCTCTCCCTTCCCAGCCATCAGCATCAGCTGAAGTTTCAGTAGATAACCAGCACCAACTTGTCAGCTCTGTGACTGAGACATAGTGGAAATGGATTATCTAGCCTCATATGAAGCTGCACACTTCAGAGATGAGCCAGTCTTGCTCATTCCTTCCCAATTTTAGATTCTTGGGAAGAGTAAATGATTGTTGTATTTTAAGCCAATAAGTTTGAGAGTGAGTTGTTATAAAATAATGCATAACTATAACAAATGTCTAAGAGACAAAATCTGGATAATGTAATTACCATTATTCCTTATAAACCATGTGATCCTCGGGGTGCCAGTTAACCTCTTCAAGCATCAATTTTATCATCTGTAAAAAAGATAATTATAATCCCTAATTCTTAAAGTTATTTTGAAAATTAAATGAGATAATGCATTTAAAGCTCTTAGAATAGTTATGTAGCCCATAATAATTTCTTCTTATTATTATTTTATATAATAACTAATTTCCCCTGGGTACAAAATCTTCCATTTTCATTTTTTCTCTCAATCCTCTATTCCTTTCCTTCTCTCTTTTCAGATTGTATACAAAATTTATGTTATATTATTTTGCATATAATATACATCTGCAATGATGTTTTTTAAAGGTTTTTTATCTTTTCTATCATTTTCTTTCTAATTCAGCCTTTTCTCTCTCATTTTAATTTACTATTTTACTCATTCTTGCCTTTATATCTTTCTCCCATATTGTCCCCAGGCAAAATTTGATTTTCAAAAGCTTCAAAGTGACTAATAATGCATGAATTAAATAACACATGAAAAATATTAAATAATTACAAACCATACAACATGTTTAATATAAAAACGTGCAATCACCTTTATTACTGGTAAATCGAAATTAATAATTGTGTATACAAATTAGCTGTTAACCATTTAAGTACATAAAGTTTACTAATATAATTAATTTTTACCAGTTTTTAAGGAGTACATCGTAGATTAGAGTGACTGAAATACTTTTAATATAAAACATGAATAGTTCTTCATCGCTTTAAGTTAGCACTACAATGATCAAAAGGCAGACAACCTGAAAGGAAGGGGAAAAAAAACCTAAATGACTCTTGACATAGATAATCAAAGAGAAAATTCAAAACCCATTAGCACTAACAGCAGAAATGAACCCATAGCAGAATATTTGAAACTGACAAAAATCACTTCTAAGATCAAATTGTACAATGTTACTTAATTTCTGTGAGAATATGTAGAATAGTTTTGTTATTGTTGTTTGAGTATCCATCAATTATGTTTCTACTATGTGCCAAGGGCTTTGCATTCGTTATCTCATTTAATCTTTAGATTAATTTTTCAAATTTTATACAAATTTTTTATAAAGGGCAATACATTCTCAGAGAGATTAAGTGTCCTCCTCAATGTAAACCAACTAGTGAGACACCAAGCAAGGATTTTACTTAAGAACTATCTCACTCCAAAGTGTGAACTCTTTCCACCATAATTCAGATTTTATAGGCCAAAGACATAATGTTCTCAAAATGCTCTGAAATTTTGAAAATGGACAGTAATCAAGAACTACCTCCGTATAATCTTAGGAAAGTAGGATTTGTTCTCAGAGCCAAGGATTAGTGAAGCAAGGACATGAAATACTCCTTTGTACTTTAAATGACTTAGAAACAATGTCATTACAAAGTGTACCATAATTTCAGTGAGGTAGTGTCATAAATGTTAACTAATCAAAATTTTTATGGATTAATAATTAAATTGATAGTGTTTTTCTAGTTTATATATTAAACTTCCAGATGACCTATATTCTTTACAAGCATTCTACATCTTGTTTTAATTATAAAGATTTTTAAAATAATTTGTAATCAATATGCACATGTAAAAATAGAAGCAATTTAATGGAGCCATACATTTGATATACAGATGTACAATTTAGAAATAGCACAGTTTCCCAACACTAATAATTGAATAAATGCAATGATAAGACAGTATGTTTTCTTCACAAATGATGTCATCAAAATCTACAACTTGGTCAAATCTAACAAAACACTTGGCCTTTTGCAAACTAATTTGCAGAAGCAACTAGCACTGTCTAAAAGGAAAGGCTAAGTAGATTTTAGAGAACACATAAATATTCAGATACTTTAGAAAAAGGCAGAAGGAATCCACTCAGCAGAGCAGTTATAAGGCTTAAATGTTAACCCTAAACACAGAAAATTGTGGAAGGGTGTGTGTGTGTGTACACAAACTAAAAGCTGGATTTGAAACCACTGGTCACAAAAAAATAAAAAAAGATATACCAATTAATTACATTCTGAAGATAGCCAATAGGTGTGTGTTTTGTTTTGTTTTTAGACACTTAATGGTAGAAAAATCATGATGAATTCAGCTCGTATCTTGGAAACAGGCAGCTGTAAAGAGCACCTTAGGAAGAAAAGCATTTTAAGAAAAATAAAGGCGACGAGTGTCAGCTTGTGTAGGAGTCGACTGATAGAAAACACTGGTATGCCGAAGCAAATTAACCATATCTCATTTGAAGCACAGCAAGAATACTTGAACATGACTTTCGTATTATAGAAACATAATATGAATTACACTACTGCATGAATTAAAATGAATATATGAAGTATAATTCACATTATATATTATAATAATAATTACAGACATAATATGAATTATATGAGACATATAATATGAAGCATGGAAAGGCTACTCAAATATGCCTTTCATAACAGGCATAACAGACTGCTAAGTTATTTTATTTTATGAATTCAGATTATGCTTTCCTTTTGTCTGCACTGTAGTTTAAAATTTTCCTTTTTCTTTATCAGGTGATTGGAGAAGAAATATGATTTTTTTTCCTATAGTTTAATACATAAACACATGAAACTGTCTCAGAGTTCACATGGTGAGCAGATACAAATGCTTCTGAACTCTCCTTATGGGACAGATCTTGTTATTATCCTTGTTCCCAAGAAAGGAAGGGAGAGTTTTCTATGACCGATCATTTACATTAGCTTCATAACACACTTGTAGTGTTCCAAATAAATGATTCTTGAAGGAGATAGAGCAAAAAGACATTTAATTCAGGATACATATAAGTATTGTAATGTAAGAATTACATCTGTTAGATCCATCACACTTTATCTACACACATTTTGCCTATTCAAACAGTTACATAAAATTAACTACAGGGAGAGACGACACTCTTAGGATGAGGAGAAGGAATGGAAGAATATTGATTGTCTAGGTTCAGGAAAGTAAATACCTAGTATCTATTTTCTCATTCCCACAGAATTACAGAAACACTATTCATCACTCATTTTTGCTTCCACATCATCAAGTTCTAAATCTTAGTTTGTCTTATGCTTTGTGTGTTCCTTCTTCTGCCATTCTCAAGCATCTGTCTGTTTTAGGTGATCATTATTTCATATTTAAATTATAGTTAAAATCTCCTAGTTAATTTGCTAGTCTCCCTTCTCTCTTGACATAATTCCCCATCACAGCCTCCTAGCAGAATCTCTTAATCAGTTTATGAATCAATCACTAAAAATCACATTAATTTTCTAGTCCAGAAGAACAATGATTCTATTGTATTTCAATCTATAAGCCTGGAATTAATTCAAAGCTCTTCCCCAAATGTCTCAAACATGTCATTTCTCACTAGTTCCTTATGTAGCCCTTTACGTGTTTTTTTCTTTGCTCTCACTTACATGGAATTAGATTAGTCTCTCCTCTAACTCTTCATTCTCCTTACTCTCTCTTTCCATTACTACCATCTTCATATGAAATATTTCTGCAATCTTCTCTGCTAAAAGTACTAAATCATTTTGTAGGACTTGAAAGTGTTTGCCATCTGCATATGATTACTAATAAGTTGCTAGGAATTAACCTATAGTTATTTCATGCATTTGTGCCATTTATCTCCAAGGATTTAATGCATGATTTTGAGTTTATCAAATGATCTCATCATTTCTCAGTATTAAATGAAATGTCCCACATGGAGTTAATTACCATTATGTGCCTACAAATCACATAAGCATGTTATTGTATGATACACAAGGTAGAAAGGTACAAGCTGTTAATTGTGAGCATACACCATTACAATTGAATATAAGATAATGATCTCATACAGTCCCCTGCAAGAAAGGGAAAATTTAAAGATTTGTCAAGAAAATCACAAACCACCATACATCTGTTGTTAATTACTTGCTATGTGCTAAGCATTATATGCTAAGTAATCTTCTCTAATTTCTTATATTCATATGCCAAACACTCAAACTATGGACTCTTAATAAGAATCATAAGAAGTGACTCCTTGATTAAAAGCATATTTTATCATTAGTGATGATAAGATAATTTCCTCTGAGTAAGCCATAAGCCACACACACACACACATACACACGGTATGAGAAAAAAGTTTTTCAGGATATACAGTAGCAAAAGAAATTCTGCTACTGAGTTATTTATTTAATCCAAATAAATGTATTTATTAATGAAGATATAAAATGCTGAGGTTACACTTCTGTATTATAGAAAATGTTTTTAACATTTTCAGCAATAAACAAAGTGAAAATATGTATGCCGGGCTCATATTAAGGTTTATTAAAGAAAACAAATCCCCAAATACAGTTTGGGAAATAACTTAACAATACTTGTAATTTAGTAGTACATTCCATACCATCTTACTAATGAAAGTAATATTTTCCCTAAAATTTTGGAACATTTTGGCAAATTTATTTAGAAAGAGGTTTTTCCACCCCCCCCCTAACTTTTAGGTGACCTTACTCAGAAGATAAATATCATTTTTCTTATTTCTACAAAAAAAGTCCTTTAACACTTTGTTTCTTAGTATATTTTTAAAAGTGAAGCAATTAATATGTCAAGTTAATTCTTAATCACAATTTTAATGTTTTTTAATCATTTTAAAGTAAATCAGCAATTTAAATGTAGTACCTTTTGTAAGCGATGAATTTGGCAAGGTCAGGGGAAGTAAATATGAGATAAATAAACGTAGCTCTTTCTCTCAAAGAAGGTTAGCTGAGAAGACAAGAGGAAAATAAAAATATGCAATTTAAAGAAAATCCCAAGAGATAGCTGATGATATTTTTGAGTTCAGATATTCAGAAACTCTTTAGTAAACGTCTGTCACATGCGAACCCTGGGATAAGCACCGGCATACGGTAGTGAGGAAGTGAGACAGGAGCAGGGTATGATGTAGCGTGGATATGTTAGCGAGCGATTTGTTTAAAAAATGAAAATTGTTATAGCAGTTCTAAGGAAATATGGTCAAGGAAGAGGCAATAACTTAGCTGAATTTTGAAAGATAGATAGAATCTAAATTTGAAGAAAGGAGAGCCTTCCAGACACATAAAATGTAGAACAAAAATATTCTTTGAGAGGAACTCTGAAGCAGGAAAGTCTAAGGGTTTAAGGAATAAAGAAAAGTTCGGGTGCAGGGAAGTGTTTGTGGAGAAGGAATGAGGTAGACAAAGTTGAAAAGCCTCAGTGTAGGGGGCCTTGAATGCTGGCTGGCCTGAAGGAAGTTGAATTTTGGAGACAGAGAATTTATTGAAGGATTTTGTGTCTCTTACCCTTAAACCGCATGCAATAATCAATGCCTGGTTTCCTATTTGAGCTTCATGTTTCTTCAGTTAACATCTCAGCAATGCAAAAGAGGCTGAAAGGTACCTGAAGGAATTTTTGAGTGGCAGAGTTGTCAATCAAATTGTTTCCATGTTTAGAGTAATAGAAATATATAATTTAGAGGCAAAAATAAACCTTAGGTTCCAGAATTCCATATTTGCTTTTTAAAAATGTAAAGTTTACTAGGGAAGGTAAAAGACTTTAAGTTGGTAGATTAGTGACTGATCTCTTGAGCTTACATTTCTTGACTCTCAGACAAGTTTATTTTTGTTTCCCTTTGTGGATTCTCCCCTTTCTCCTGGAAGCACTACACAGACAGGGTCCCTACAGAGAACAGATGGCATTCTCAAATTACAAAGTTGAGGGAAGTTTTAAAAAGAAGATCGTTTACCAAGTTGTGAGTATTATGTTGGAGACCACAAGGAATAGCAGGGTATCCTGGGAGAGTAATCACAGAACTGTTACCAACACTAAAACCTAGAAAAAGAAGTCTTGTAGATGTAGGCATTGACAGGAGAACAGAAAACTCACACTCTTCAAAGTGGAAACCCAAAATACCACATACGTCTTTTTCCCTCTGTTCATCTGTGAGGGTTCCTTCAGCTGAAGGCAGAGGTAAGGAAACCTATTGATCAGTTTCCTGAGCAAAGAGCAGGATAGAGAGGGACAAAGGACAGATATGGAGGGGCAAACAGATATCTAGCACAACGGCACATTCTGAGGTTTCCAATAGAAACATTTACTTGCTTTGGTATCTTAGGGGACTTCTGAGCCTTGATTGCTCCAACATCCTCATTATCAGTACTCTTTTGGGCTCCTGGTTAGTATTCTACTGTTTGCTTCCACCTCTCTCATTTTTCATGATTTGAGGATGTCAACTTCTCCCATGGGATACTGATTTCTTGAATCAGAAGTACCTCCCAGAAGCTACTTGCAAGTACTGAGTAAACATCCACTTAGTAAACTGTTCTAGTGTTTCCATGAGACTTTCTCATCTTAATAACTATGCCATACTTCTTTCAGGATATGAAATAATAACTTATACTCCTTTAGGTTTATTTAACACAGGAAGCTTATATAGTGTCATAGTGTAGCACACTCTGAGCTCTGCCAAAAAAAAAAAACACAAGATATCTGATCCTTTTAAGCAAGCCCAAACTGCCACAATATGATGATTATCCTAAATTCTTAAAAGTGTTCAAGAAGATATCTAGCAAAAGCATAAGTTCCTCATCATTAGAGCTTCCTGACATAAAGGGACACATATGCAAAGGTAGCCCAAGGACACCACTGTTTTTCTCCTAATATTCTGTGATGAAGATAAGTCACTCCACTATAAATGTGTAATTTATGCTTTCATAATACTATTGGGTCAGGTTATGCCAACAACATATAGAATTACATATAAGTCTCCAATTAAAATAAAGTACTTTTACAGAGACTTCCTACTGGCAAACAGGTTTGACTTACACCTTCTGCTCACAGAAGCAACTTCCAGATGGCTGATGTCTCTAAGCATAGTGTTTGCTTCCATTTCCACAATTGTATTTCTCTTCCCACATCTGTGTTAATCATAGCAACCCAGCTGTTGACATATTGATTTATCAGCATCAGAGTCAAACTAGAATCTTACCGTTATTTTCTTCATGGGTTTCCCAGCCTAAACACATGACCTTTTTCCTACCATAACGTCATTTAGACAAGCTCAGATTACTTGGATTTAAAAGCTGCATGCCAAACAATGTTAAACAGATTAGAAGTCCTTTAATGCTAGCAGCATTATTTTTTAGCTCAGGTGAATGCTGTGATTGCCCTCATTTTATATATTCATATATAATATATATTTAATTACATATTAAAGTAGAAGCATGTATAATGGTGCAAACATGTTTAATCTTTATGTTTGCATATATTATTTAATAAATATAGTTTAATGACTACGTTTTCTCACTTTTGCTTGCATTTCAACAGAGTATATTATAATCACCTTTTTTTTCTATTGTAAGTATGAAAAGACAGGATTAAAAAATAAATAGAAAAATGCATTTTTGTCTATTCATAAAATCAATTCACAGATCCTGGCTTTTTTTTTTTCCAAAGATGTAATTCACATGAAACTGCCACTTTAGAATTTTGAGATTATCTGCTTTCCCATATTCAAACTTGTGTGGTGGTACTTCTACATACTATTCTAATCAGAGACATTCCATGTCCATCTCCAACCTTGTCAACCTTACTTTGTAAAAATATATACTTCGATATATTTAGAATTTCTACGTTTTTTTCTCTTAGCCTTTGTCCAGTGGTCTAAATGAGATTTTGAAATCTGTCTGACAGTTGTTGTTACTATTGCTTTTGGCTTCTTTTCTGGGAGGTGTTTGGAGGATTGAAATTTTCCACCATGAAGTCATACACCTTTTCCACCATGAAGTCATGACCTTGATATTTTTTCCTCTGCACTAATGAGACCCTGGGTAGCTCTTATTTAAGGGAGTTGCTTTTGTCCGCTTGGCCAAATTAAATGGATCATAGCTGACTATAGGTAAATATTATTTTAAGTATTTACATTTTTGAGTACATCGAAAAGGCCTTGAAAAAAATTTTAGTTTTGTTTTTGGTGTCACGATTAAGATTATACTGTATTCTATCCAGTCACCTTCTGGAGGCTCAATGACCTTGTCTTTATTTTAGCAATGAAACTGGATTTAACAAATCACTTTCTCTGCAATAGCTATGGCACAACAAAAGAGGAGTTTAAAAGCCAAATACTACAGTAAGCCCAAACTACATAGATTCTGCCCCTAAATCTGACCTTAACTTAGTACCAAATACTGGTAAAAAATAGCTCCCCTAATAATTACTGGGTTTTTTTTTTCAGATAATAATATATTACAGAAACATACGTTAACATAATAGGCAGAAAAGTAAATTATTAATGCCAATTTGTTTAATACTAAATTGTCACTAGCCACTTTACACCTCAGGCCATCCATCAAAAATACTCAGTACACTAATATGGCTAAACACTATGTGCCTGACACTGCTCTAAGACAAACCACCTAAATGTTCTCATTACTTTTTGAGTTTTGAGTTCTACAACATATCAAACTAGTGCAGGGTTGTTGGCAAAGCACATTTAAACTTTAGTGTGTTTAAATGTGTTCTTTGTTATTTTGTCCATGGGGTTATATACATATATATGTGGGGAATGTTTCCAGAAGTCCAGGAAATTCTAAGATTTTGCAACACAGAATGTTTATATTGCTTTCATCCTTTCTTAATTTGTTGGGGATAGTGAGAAATAGTAAGGGAAAGGATGTAATTCAGTGTCCCTTATTCACTAAAGACTCATGGCTTAATTTCATATGGATAAATCTCTGCCACTTTTATGATCTACCCTAAAGAACAAATTGGAGCAGATTGAGAACAATCGTATTTGTTTAATTATATTTTGAAAAGCAAAATAATGATTTTTGTGTATTATTTTTGAAATGCTCAAGAATCATCGGAAGCTAAATACCACCATATAAATAATACCATATATTTATATATATATATGTCACCTATGCTTATCTTACAAGATTTATAAGAACTGTTTTCACTAGGCTGGTCACATTTCCACATTTGAATAGTGCACCACACTTTTTATCTTCAGTGTCACTGTTAGATTTACCATGCTCATCTAAGGGAACCCAAAACAATTTCTGTTAGGTTGTCACTTTAGGTATATTAGCTATGTGTTCCATCTTCGTTTTCTGAAGAAAATAAGTAAAAGACGATATTTGCATTATGAAAGTAGTATTTCAAATTTAACTCTTGACACTTTGAGCCCAGAGAAAGCAAAAAAATATCATTGCGAAAGGGCATTTACCTTTCTCCTGGGAGAAAACTCGCAGAGAGAAATATATGAAAATATATGTGAATATTAGCCAGGAATGCCAATCTCCTGAAAAATCACTCATGAAGGAAGAAGCACCTAATAAATTTGAAATGCTTTGTATTATTTCAATTTTATATCAGTATTAAAATATGTGCTGAGTTGTTTATGCCATCTGCGATACAGATATCAATTGGGAGAATAGTTGATCAAACTGCTAGGGGCATCTGTTTGGTTTCATTTAATTTAAAGTTCACATTTCAATCACAGTGGAAGTACCCTGAATCTTAATGAGAGATGCTGGTTTCTTTTGTGTTTCAGGTGAAAGCATCTGGCTTTTCAACTTCTAACACAATTCAACATAGCTATGGTCACATGATAGAACAGAATAATACTCGAACACTGTTATTAAGTCATTTAAATATTTTTGCAAGATTTATTATTATCAATCACTGCTGGATGTTTGGGATACAAAGATGGTTAGGGGATGATCCCTGCTCTTAACAACCTTTGGTTATGCTGGTGAAGTCAAATAAATAAATAGTTATTGTGATGCAGTCACATGATAAATTGAAGCACGAGTGCTAGGACGAGAGACAGGAGAAGCTGAACCTGGCTGGGAGGCTCAATTAGAGGGAGAATGTTACAAATGAGCTGCATCTTGAAAAAACAGCAGAAGTGACCAAACAAAGAAGAGGGAGTCAAGAATGCATATTGAGGTAGAGGAAAATACCTTTGTAAAGGCATGGAGAAGAGCAAATTGGCTTATGTGGGAACTGCGAGTAGTTCAGGGTAGCAGGGGCACAGTCTGGGTTTTGGTATAAGCATTAGGAAAGTTAAGGAGTGTTTCTGAAGAGAGAGGCAGGGACTAAATCATGACTAGCTCTTTGTGATTCTTTTAGTAGGTTGGACTTACTCATGAGGCTATGAGGAAACTTAAAGCTATTGTCTCTCTACCCCGTGGAGCAAAGGGAAGTACAAAATGGAATCAATCAAGTGATACAAAACTGAGGTGGGGGATTCAGGGACAAGAGGTGTCATTGATGGTAGGCTCTAGATAGATGAGTTCAGTTTGGACATACAGAATTGGGGATGTCTTTTTAAAGACATTAAGAGGACATCCAGGTAAATGGTTAAGGCTAGAGGTCAGGAGAGTGGTCCGCCTTGTTTGATGAATTGTATCCAATTCTGTTCACCTAAGTAATTGAGAGTAAATCAGGTTCGTTTTGGGTTTCTTGTTTGTTTTATAGGAAAGGGCAATATGGAGGAAGGAGACAAGATTAACAAATAAATTCTCGATTTGAGTGAACCTGTCACAGTTTACTCAATGAATAAGAATATCTGCTTAGACTAGTGAATGGCCTCAGAACCCCTTTGATGTCTTCAGATTTATATTTTGATAGGATATTAGTGGTCACTTGGGTTTGAAGGTTTGTTTTCTGGCACTTTCCTTTTCAAATGGTCTAATTTAATATTCATAGCATACTATAAGACTGTTTTTCTTAAACTTTGAGGACAAATTGTTGGACTTTGAGATTAGCTTTAAGGCCTTGTATTCTATATTCATTGTGATTTTTTTTAATTGTTTAGTTTCCTTAAGAAGATACTTTACCATGAACTCACTTATAAAGATTTAATCCAAGCAATCGATTACTGATTGCCTTTGAAAACACCTTATTTCATTATCGAGTTTGTCTTTAGAAATGTCTTAATGTGTTCTGAAATAATTTCTTTGCCTGTATGGCTAATGTAATCAAGTCCACAACTTTAACTCAAATTTCTTGTCTCTTCTTATCCTATGATCATATTACTATTTCAAATACTAAATATTCTCCTTTTCTTCTACCTTCGAAAGCTCTCTATCTAACTCTGTCAAAATGCCAACCCATCTTTATGTAATTTGTTCCTGCATGGTAAAGCTAACAAACTATGGAGAAAATACATAACCGGAATTAAATACATCTTCAGATTGGCACACATAATTGAGATCCTCAGGCAGCCATGTCATCATCAATGTGTAGTGCCGATCAATAATAGTAATAACAGTAATGCTGTCATTTATACTTTCATGACGCCTACTGTTTTACAAAAAGGTCAATACATTTTACTTCTTCTGGTAAAGCTGCCCTGCATTTCAACACCATTCGATGTCAGGTAAAGATTTTAATTTTTTCTTCTTGACTTTTTTTGATATTTCTCCCTACCTCCTTGCTTAGATTCCACCTTTATCATGAATAATTAGTGTTCTGGGATTTACCTTCTTGTGTGTGATTCATTTTCTACTCTTAAGTTTCTGTAAGTTCTCCTGTTCTTCATCTGGAAACATATCTATCTGATTTTTCATCCTTTGCCAGGCTTCTGGGGTGATTTCCTACTAACCTAGAATGCCACTTTACTATAATAGAACAGAGGATAAAAAATGGTCCCTTGAACCATTCCATTTTAACCACATAATACATTTTCAATGATCGCCAAAGGCAAGTGGTACACATACCAAAGCAACAGCAATCTCCCTGTACACCTCTTCTATACCTGTTTCACATTGACTTTAATCCTACTTACTTCTTTTTTATTGGAAGGTCCTACCTCTGATATTTGCTTTTGATTTTATGACATTCAAGCCTGTCTTTCCTTAATGAATTTGTCTCGAGATGCTCCTCATGCTCTCTCCACTCTGTGCTAGCCTACATTCATCCAGTTCCAGCATCTTAGTTGTCACCCCTGAATCCTGTTGGGACCAGCCAAGGAATCTACAGGCATGGCAGGAAGGTAGCTGAATACTGAATTATAGGAAATGCACAGGCATTTAAATCATGACCTTCCAAAGACAATGTCGTTGACTTTATTGTCCTACATAAAACAAAGATTTCTAGCCTCAGAAGATATGGGAAATATTTTTTATCTTGATTCTCTTATTGTAGAAATGGGTACTCTCCATCCAAACTGCATCTGCAGTGTGATCGAAGTCATCTCACTGAGGTTTACTGCTCTTCAGTCTCCACTGTCTAGAAAACCAGGTATCACAGTGCTATCACAGTGCACATTGGTTGTACATAAGGAAGGCCATTATGCTATATCTTTTCTGGACAAGCCTGGGTGGACATACACACCTTTACACTGGGATACACAAAGATGATTTTGTTAACCTATATCACTAATGCCTAAGTAAACATGAAGATAAAAGACTATTGATTCATTAGAGCAGATCAATCATTTTAGAACTTGGAAAAATCTGGCATGAGTCATAGAAGCGAAGCACAAGAGAAATCATTAAGCTTTGAATGTTTACTTCTTTTTCTGAACAGTCCCAGTTGACTGAGAAATGCATGTTGTTAATTGTTAAGGCATTCTCTAGCTTTGCCAGTAAGCCATAGTGTTATCTCCTTCCATGTTTTGAGGAAGTTAAGGAATTCACATCTATGACCTGTCTGGATGTGTTCCTTGATGTCAGTCTGCCAGGTTACGGCAAACTTGTCATTCTGCCTGATGTAGATCAGTCTTCTACAGGAATTGCACTAAGCAGTGTGCTGCCCTCAGAAAACACTGGTTATTATGCCTCACACCCAAGTGGTCAGAATTGTGGAAGGTATTGGCATTAGGTAGTATTAAAACTGGACACAAATAAAACTTCTGACAAAGGACTTAGGTACACTCTATTTCTGGTAGCATTTGCCTTCTTTTAAAAACATATTTTTAATCTTGCAGAAATAGAGTAAAAACTGCTTCTTTCATAAAAGTAAAATAAACTTAATCTTCTCTATTCCATAAGAAGATAGCTAGAATGTTCTCATTAGCATGATTTTGAATGGGATTTATGGAAGTTCAGTGGTAACCTACCACATTAATATTTCCTTTGGATAGAAATGTGCCAATCGAATATGAGACAGTTGTCCATATATTTTTGTTCTGATTTTAGAGAATTAAAAGGAGCTTGTCAGAAATGGAGTTTATGTCTGAATCTCCATTTTTCCATTCTTCTTGTAAGCGAGTAGAGTCAAAAGCTGGAAGACAAGAAAAAAGAAAGAAAATAAAAGATTGTTTTGAGTTCTTTTCTTTCTGTGTTATAGTTTACTTATAGATTTCCAAATCAGTCTATATATGAATTCCTGGATATGGCTGAAAGAAGAGCCTTGAAAAGAAATCATCTTGCTCTCTCTCTCTCTCTCTCTCTCTCTCTCTCTCATGCACATAGACACACAAACACACACCACACACTCAAATGTAATGTGAGTGAAGAATTGATTTATCAGAGACAACTGAGACTCAAGTATTAGTACTAGTGAAAAAGGTATTTGATTTGACTCTATTGATCAAGATGTTGCATTTTGCCTCTTAAGTACTACTATTTGATATTGGAATTTTCTTTGAAGTTGTACCTGAGATCAGGGAATTCACACATTGTAAAACTTACATTTGTATAGGCTTATGTGGATTTAGAAGTCAAAGCAAAATATTCTCTCAGAACAGTAACTCTGACACAGAAGCCTTACAAACTAAGAATACACTGAATACACATCATAGGAAAGAGCTTTAACTTAGATATTAGGCTTCTAAAAATAACTGTAAGTGCTCAATACTTTCTGCTTTTTATTCAGCCTTACACAGCAGAAGATTTCCTAGGCTTATCTTGTTAGGTTGCATAATCAATACACTAAGTTCTAGCATGCGATTGAAGGCTTTATTTGTTTCTCAGAGATTTAAGGGTATGCCTTTAGAATTAAGTAACATGTACTGTTGCTGATTTCTGTGGTTGTTACTTCACTCTATATAAGAAGATAAATTTTAAAAGTATTTTCTAATGTAACAATGATTTTAAGTGGTTTCATTTATCTTTAAAACTTGTGATTGAAATCACTTTAACATAGGGTAATGGTTTTTATATATTTAGCTATTGATCTAATAAGAGTATATTTGCCTGAAATAGGTAATTTAATGGCAATGTTGAGCAATATAGATCATAGTGAATATCCTCATCATTTTATCCAGATATATTGTAATAATTTGACTTGCTCTCTCACTTTCAACATGGAGATAGTTTAACCAGACCTTGGTTGATTTTTCTTCTTATATACCCATATGTGAGCAGAATACAGAATAGCAATTATGAAGGTACACTTTAAAACATACTGTATTTGCAATGATCCAATGGAGAAATACTGCTTCTTCTCGAGACCCTGGGCAAGATAATAAAACTTTGAACTTCATCCTTATCATAAAATGAACATAATGATGGCTTTTCTAACTACCAAAAGGTGGTTGTGATAATTACCACATCAAATTAGATTCTTAATGTAAGAGATCTATATAAACTGAACTCTGTGCTTTTGTTGGTGGTAGTGTTATGGTTACTACTGTGATTATGCAAATATAGTGAAAGGTACACGTGCAAGCATGTGAAGACATGAGGATTTCTTTTTGTTTTTCAATTTGTAAACAAATCAGGTAAGACTTGACTTTGCTTATTAGATTAAAATAAAGTTGTATACTCTGAATATGTTTATGTATGTATTTGTTTATTTACTTATGTATTTATGTATTTTAATCTTATAATTAGGAAGATTTTAGAACTCAGCTTGCTCATAAAATAATGCTCAGATCTCATACAGTCCCTACTTTCTATCAATCTATGAGTAAAAGTCAATCTACCATAGGAAAAAAATGTGAGTAGTGGGTTGACTCTTTTATTTTATTTCACTATCCTTCCCTACTTCCGATAGTGGAAGCCCAGGCACAGTGGCAAATCCAAAAGAAAAAGAAAAAGCATACCAACAAAATTGCATGGATATGTTAATTGTTCAGGGCAAATTCTACCATTATTAAGGTGAGATTTCAGAATCTGTAATAGGCGAGAGCCTGACTTTAAGATAATGGAAAAGCTCTTTTTAACCTCAACATAAATAACCAATTCCTAAGTAAGCTTCTTGTCGGCTTATAATTTCTTTTTTCTGTGGTTTAAATTTTTCTGTGTTTTAGTTATGCCTAACTCTGAACATTGGATTTTAATAAAATTTTTCATGACTTACATATTTGTAAAGAAGTTGGAATTGTACCTGGTAGTAGAAAGTGCTATAAACATGTTTGTTAAATTAAAACACACACATACACATACTATTAATAAAATTAGGCCCTTATGTACAGAACTATTTTAAATGGAAAACACCTAAATACCTCATTATGTATTAGCCTTTTTATATACAGCCACTATATGTGTCACCCTATTATATAAAACCTCTTATTTTATCTTCAAAAAAGTACAGATTTTCCATATTATACCATCTGTCATACTGATTCACATATATGCAAATTGTCTAGAAAAAAATTTAATGCCCTAGTCTTTTATGTGGTAACATACACATTTGTATAAATAAAAATTGCATATTTAATAAATTTTATTATCTAATAATTAACAGTTACCACCTAAGGGCTTTAGTCAGGCTGAGAAGATGCTCTTAAATCTTCTACATCTTTTATGTCTCGGGTAGCTACTTCCTGTATTAAGAGCAGAAGCTTGAGCCTAGCAAAAAAGACTAATATTCTTTGTTTACACTTTAATTTCACTTTAATTTTAGTAGTTTTTAACACTACCAATATGTTTAAAGCTCTAGAGTTGATTAGCAGAATTAAACAATTTGAGAATGCTATCAAAAGAGATGATCTATAATTCGTAGCTCGTCAGTACAGAGCTGCTTTACTAAAACTTATAAAATTAATTTAAAAGTGCGTATTAAATAACAGCACTTAGAAAATATTGCATCATTACTTAGTTTACTTTGGCCAGGTGTTGAGTGAAAACACACAGCACTGATCAGTGTTTCAGATTGAACCTGCCCCACTGTGTCACATGTACCTTCCATAGTCTCTGGAGAATTAAGCCTCAGGCAAGGATTTCCTTCCAGAAGACTGTTTCGATTAGATAATAGGATAGGTTGCTCCATACCAGGCTTCGGAGGCAGAGGAAAAGAGGAGAACCCTTTGATAGCTCTTGCCCAATAGGAAAATATAAAAGTGAAATTCAACTGTATGACCAAATTGTCTTAGTGACCCCAAACTCTCCAGAGAATTTCCCCTTAGAGGTTTCTCTGATGAAAACCTGAGATAATTTTTCCTCTAAATTCCCTAAAGGCATAGTAGAGATTCCCTTCTGCTGGTTGAAGTTAATACATATACTTTAAAGAATGTCTTTTCTGTGGTTATGTTCTTAATATGCTTGAAAATCCTGCATTATAATTATGTGAATTTTACTGATATAAATGGTTATGAAATACGTGGCTATGATATAAATGAAGAGCATTTATACTGTGGTTCAGACAGAACTGTGATTGAATCCCAACTTTGACACCTACAAATGTGTGACTTTGAGCAAATTTCATAATTTTTCTAAGCTTTGAGTTTCTTACTTTTAAGAACAATATCAGGTTACAAGAATGTTATGAGGAGCAATAAGATGATGTAATAGTATCTTGCAAGGAAGGAGTTAAGTGCTCAGTGTATGTTAATATTGCCCATTGTTCCTTTGTATTTATGAATATATTTGCAAATATAGTTACTAATACTTATACATGCAAAAATATGTATATTATATTTGCTTATATTTACTTGTACAAACAAGAAAAGAGATACTCAATGAAAATATTTTGCTTGACATACTAATTATAATTGAAAAATCAACTTAAAATCCTGAAATAATGTCTGCTTTGGAGCCTTTCTATATGAAGTTTTAATGAACTCTTAGTATAAATATTGAGTTACTACACAAATTTAAAAAAATAAAAAATAATTTATTGATTTGTTTCATTTTTATTTTAAAATAATGCACCAACTTTAAAAGAAATATGAGAAAAAAATCCATGATCTCGAGCATTATTAAATTTGAATTTACAAATCTACTTAATGCAAATTTTCTATTTTATTATCATTATTGAAGCAAGAAAAAGTATACTGAGAACTCAAGAGATTAACTGACCAGAAAACAGTCTAGACCAACCTCTTAAAATGACCAGACATCATTCTTTATATGGCAACAGCAATTTAGTTATGCACTAACTTTATTATTTTACTTCTAGAAACTGTTTGAAATTGAAACCTCCTATAATGCAAAAGGTTGATGTCAGTGGTACAAATGTTTGTAAGCAGATCATAACACTATAAATAAGGAAAATAAATTTCTCCGACTAAAAAATATATGTAAATGTATATCTGATTTTTTAAAAAGTGTTACTGCTAGAAATCACGGCATTTAAATTATTTAAATTAATACATTTTCAAATATAGGACTAATGTTATGTAACAGGTTTAACAGATCATGAAATCAACAGAAGTGTAGTGTTTATAAGCTCTCTTCCTGCACACTTTGCTTTGCACAGCACTATACTATGGAGGGATGCACCATTATATATAATATTTTTTCCTTTAGCTATCTACATTTTGACCTTACACCAAAACAGAGCTGGCTGTGTTTTCTCTAGTCTCCTTAGGAATGGCATGCACAATTTTTCTACTGAATAATTTAGTTTAGAATGGCCTCATTGAGTTGATCCCCACTTTTTCTTCTCATTGACATTATTACTTAACAAAAAGTCACAATGTTTCATTCGACTAAGACAAAAACCTCCTCAAGGATGTTTTCAATGAATATATGAATCCAATAATCTAGGGTTATACTTTAAAGAGCAAAAATTTTAAATTAATACTTAGAAACAGTGATAACGATAATTTTATTTCAATCACTCTTCAATATAAAGCTTACTTCCAAAGTATATTCATGGTTATCATACTTCAGCACAGTGAAATTGATGGAGTACAACTGCTCACTACCCTCATGTTGTTCTCTTCTATACAGATAAATAAAATTATGGTGTATGCAATGAAATGGAATTCTTTGGGATTGGCGACCTGTTATACTACACTTCTTGTGGCTTCAGGAAGATTATGCTCCATTATATTCCTTTTTCGAGAACTCCTTAATACAACTTTCTATAGGACTGACATTGCTGTAATTGCTACAAGTGATAAATTAATTCAATGGTTGAAGAAATAAATTCAATGCAGGGATCAAAATTTGGTGACCTAGCTCTGCAGAACTCCTTCTCTACCTGGCTTTCTAGTTCCACTACTTTGTTATCTTTCTGATTGTTGAATATTTAGCAGTTGATGTTTGAATACTGAGTCTCTGTTCTATATTTTAGATTTTGCTAAAATTTTTCCTGTTTAATGTATCCGTACTCATATTTGCTCTCAAGTGATAAAGATTAATTAATTTATGTATTCAATAATGGGATATTTTGACCTCCTAAATTAACAAAATTTCAGTTCATATGAAAAGTGATGGATTGGTGAACTTTTGTACTTATGATAGGTTACTAAGCAATTTAATCTGAGTTTGAATATCTTATACCAGGAAGTCTAGGACACTCTAGAACAAACGTTTTCTTTCTATTCTATCATCTTTCTCTCTCTCTCTCTCTCTCTCTATCTCTATCTATCTATCTATCTATCTATCTATCTATCTATCTATCTATCCATCTGCCATATTCCTTTACCCTGATCCAAATTTAGTAACAATACAAACAAGGTATCACAACAAATGTCTAGAAAGTTAAGTTAAACCTAGAGAAAGCTCAAAATATATGTTTTCTATATAAAAGTTTCCACATGGAATAATCAAATTTTCTTATATGTTTCTGTTAATTTGGCTCAATATGTTTTTCTCAAAAAATAATTAATTTTAATGATGCCCCAGTGAAGTGGTAAATTGAGTGAACACACTTTGAATAATAAAAAAAATCTATAAGGAGCAACTTTTTGGTAAATCATTACCTAAAATGAAAAATATCATAAGCCCTAAGTAAATCAGAGCTCACAGGTAACTTATTGTTTACTTTGAATAGGATTCAAATTATATGTAAGTGGGTAATATTTAAGACATATGATAAAGCACTTTGAGTATACAGTCTCCCATTTATGTTGTTGTTATTGATGTAGACTAAAAAATAATAGAGTCATTTTAAAAGATGAAAAGGGAGCAGCCATGCAATAAAAGAAATACGACATATTGGAAATAGAAACATTTCTGGATTTTCATAAAACCCTCTCAGATGCTAGCTTTAGGCCTACTCTTTGCCTTATTTTAATTTACTTTATTAAATAAGGATTTAAATGTGAGATTTGGGCTTATCAGTTAGTTTTTCAACCTTAATATTTTGCCTGGAATTATAAATATCTCAGGTTTAAAAAATCAAGAGCAGTATCATGTATGGTCTCTAGAGCCAGACTCCCTGGGTTCAAACCCCTAAATCTTCCACTTACAAACTTGTAACCTTGGTAAACTAGGGCAAGTCACTATGTCCTCTGTCTCGTCAAAATCATCCTTGATTGAGAACCACTGCTCAACATTTCTTGCTGATCAATCTTTCTAAAGAACAGTTCAGATTATATCATTCCCTGATGGAAAACTCAGTGGCTTCCCATATTATGCTGAAATATGTTCTCTTCCCTCTGACTCTGGCCACCACTCTTTCCCAATGCTCTTACGTAACTTTATAATTTAGAGTGGCTCATCTATGAGGAACTCTTCAGATACGAGCGGGTATATAGATGATTGATAGATAGATGATAGATAGATAGATGATAGATAGATAGATATAGATATGCCAACCTAACCTCATTTTATAAGTAAATAACCGTGAATTTCACTTTAAGAAAACTCTTTCGACCAAATAGGACTAGTTATTTTTCATCTTTCAACCAAATAAGACTAGTTATTTTTCATTTCTCAGCAGCAACATGCAGTTACAAAGTTTATAAGGTTGGGCTTTTAAACCTTATCATGTTCAATTTTTTTAATCTTTAAATTGGATTTGGGAAAATTTTATTAAAACATGAACAAAAATATCCACATATATTTAACATATTTTTAAAATAACTTTAACATTTTCAGATAATGTAAGAGTTAATTTGGCAAAGGCAGGATTGACTTCACAGGTGTGTGGTGTGTGATCTTACAGTTGCAGAGCCCCACTTTCAGAAGGGCTCTGTGCTTGCTTTAATGCTTTGCTACTGCCATCTTGAAACTCTTAATAATTTTATTTTTGAATTTATGTTTTATAAGTGATGTCCACTGGGGCAATGGAGTATGAACATGAGCAGCCGAGCTGCAGGGTGGCAGCTGTGCATACACAGGTTCAGGCCTGCAGGCACAGGAGTCAGCACAGAAGCCAAGCAACTGTGGCAACCAAGGGAGGTAGGAGTGGCTCACCCATGCCAGCAGGGACGGATAGGACCCATGGTGAGAGGCCAGCTGCTTCTCAGTCCCAGGAGCCCATCACTGCAGTATCTACACAAATATTAAATCTCTTGCCGAAGTTCCAAGACAGTGCCTGCAGAGCTCAGGCAATAAACTTTGTCAGTAAATTATTGCAAAATAGAGAATACACAAGGACATTACAATAAAGCCTATCAGGGAGTTAGAATTCTTTATAGTTTACAATGTCTTTTGCTGCAACATTGAAAACAAATATACACCACCATAGGAATACAGATTATATTTAAAGATCATCACATTTGATGGAAAATAACACTATTTTCATATGAAGCTTTAAATGAGCTAATTTTTAACAAAGAAGACAATTTTTAAATTAAATTGTCCTCGTAATTGAAAATAAAAGAATAGATTACATAAACAGGCATTTTGAATTATATACAAATCATGAAACTACTTTTGTTTTATTGCATGACCTCAACAAGTTACAGGAAATACCAGAGGAAATATTAAAATGCCATTGCATACATTACATTTTGTATTAAATTCAATATAAAGGTGATACAAGGGATCTTTGTTACGATACTGTATCTTGACTTGGGAATGACTACATGGATCTATACACCAATAAAATTAGGTAAAGCTAAATACACACATAGATGAGTTTATGTAAATTAGTGAAATATGAATGAGATCAGTGTATTGTATCCATGTCAGTTTCCTGCTTGTGACATTGTACTATAGTTTGTAAGGTGTAACCATTGGGGGAAACTGGGTGAAGGGTACATCTATTATTTCTTATAATTTGCATTTTAATCTACAATTATTTTAAAAGTTTAATAAAAAATTACATTCTCACATACATGAAACTGATTTGTATGAAGTTATATATTAATGAAAAATTTTTCCGTGAGAATCATAAGCTCTAGATGTTCTAAAATTTATATATTAAAATAAATTTATCCCAATTTATCAGAAATTTATCCCAGTGATGTTATAGCTTGTAAAGTATTCTTAATAGCTCCAGTAACAGTTGCATCAACATAAAGATCTTTCTTAAAACTGAAAAGTATCAAAAATTATTTGTAATCTTGCATTAGCCAAAAGAACCTGATGTCACTTTAGATTTTATCATTAAAAATGAATTTGCTAATTGTGTAAATTTTGATGAGCTGAGAAAAAAATTTGCAGAAAATTAAGCCAGAAAAATTATATGATAAATCAAGATATCACAATAATATACTATTATTATTTGCTGTATTATGTATAATTATGATTTTGAAATATTATTTTTTGGAATTTATACATTTGGTATTGTTACTCATCTATCACTATTATCCTATTAAGTTTTATAAGTAATAAAATCTTTTTAAAGGAAAAATGTTTAAGTATTATTATTTTTAACAACACTTTTTTTCCTAAGTTTTGATATAAAATGCCCAAAATTTTATTTTTCACTAGACCTTATAAATTATGTAAAGCTAGGGAGTTTGGTACAAATTAAACAAAAAAATTCTTTAAATCTTATTAAAGGGTAAGTAAGATACATTGAACACCTTATTTTTGTATGATTGAGCTTAGAATAATGTTTTGAAATGACATCAGAAATTGCATCTAATAACTTATCTCAGAAGTCAGCTTATTTCTCCAGAGAATTTGCCAAGAAGTGATTTTGCTTATTTTATTTTACTTTAGTATTAAAAAAAAAAAAAAGGTTCATTCATCATCAACTCTGACATTTGAATTCCAATATACATTACCCTAAAATAGGGCTTCAGAGAAGTCTTTCCATTTATCAGACCTGTATTTCAAAATGTGTTTATCTTTTTACTTGAGAAATATAAGATGAAGGACTATGCAAATATGTCAATTAGGATTTTAAAAATCTAAACATCATTGTTTTGATAAAAATGCCTATGCTTAGGCCCATCATCTTCACACTCATCTCAGCTTGCAAATGAATTACGAGAGAATGACCAGATTTCCAGGAAATTTTGAAATGAGCCCATCAGCATTCGTCCTTGGCATTTTTATGTGATACTCATACCATTGTCCGCAAAGTAATTTTCATTTTAAAAACAACAATCCTAAAACTGACTAGGAATGCATATGTTAATAGTAGACTAAGCAGGCTTTGAAAAACATCAAGTCATTTGATTAGCAATTAGGGAGAAGCACCTATGTAAATGCTCCATCACAAGGCTGTTCCTCCATACTCAGTGTTCTGTAATGCTTTTGTATACAGGTCATACTTATTTCATATTCTGCAATCTTAATGGCTCAATTTTTTTTTCCTCTCCTGTTCCAGAATGATTCTTGGGGAAAGCAGTATTCATATGCACTCTTCAAAGCCATGAGCCACATGCTGTGTATCGGGTACGGAGCCCAGGCCCCAGTCAGCATGTCTGACCTCTGGATCACCATGCTGAGCATGATCGTCGGGGCTACCTGTTACGCCATGTTTGTGGGCCATGCCACAGCTTTAATCCAGTCTTTGGATTCCTCAAGGCGGCAATATCAAGAAAAGGTAATTTGTTTTATCTCTAATATCTTCAATCAGTTATTTTGTAAACTCAATTAATAGTGTTCAAGATAACTAAACTATTTCTCCTATCGAAAAGTTAATGAGATGAAATGTTTAAAGCCGGAAAACACAATCTGTTTTGATATTTTGAGGTTTCCTTAAGATGATCTTCATAGCTTTTATTTGTTTTCAATTTCTCTCTTGAATATTTTTTTTAAAACTCTGAATTTGCATTTGCAGGAAAAAATAGTTACATGTTTCAAAATGTATGAAGCTGATTTAAGGAATTATGATTCATGTTTTATCATATTTTCTCAGTTAAAATAATATAAAGACTTCTTTAGTTAAAAAACGATATGAGATGATTAAATGGGGACAAGCAGCCATTGCTCATGTCCCTCTGTGCCTCTCCTCAGGTTATAATCATAATTTATATTACAATTCATATGCTTAGCTGAACATATGTTGCCCTTATATCTGGATAAATCACCACACCCTCCAGTCTTAAAAATGCATATTAACAGCTGCTATTACGCATTCTCCTACACAATCTGTTAATTAAAATGATCGCTGCTCTAAACTTTTCTCAAAAAAGAGAATAAAAGTAGATATATGAAATGATTTATTCATTGAATTTTTTTCCATATACTGAAAGAATTTGGCCAAGACTAAACCTTGGACAGTAGGACAATACTTATATTCCCGACCATCATCAGTAAATTTCTAACAGATAAATAAGAATATTTCATAACTGAAGGAATAATTTACTGTATGGGGGCTCTTCTGAACCTGACGTAGTATATAGTATACACCTCGCCAAAGAGTGTTTCTGAACATAATGGTCATACAGTTTTAGAACACTTCTCCTGGTGAGTGATAACAGCTTAGACTTATAATTACAAAACAGAGCCAAAAATCGTTTCAGTTACAAAATTTTTTAACACTGTAATCACACAATAGGAGAAAGATACTTTATTTCCCTTGAAGGTAATTATACTGCCACCCACTCTTACAGTGAGCAAGTTGATATTTTATTACCGAAGTAATGAAAAGATGAACCATCAAATTGCTTTGAGGTTCATTTTAAAATAAAGCCTCCAGTTAAATTGTAAAGAACAAAGCCCATAGTAAGGGAGAAGAAAATTTACATAATGGTGACTTTGACTGAAAATTGTAACTCAAAGGAATTTGGACTAAATTTATGAGAATTTAAGATAAGACTATAACAAAGTATATGTTTCTCTTATACTCTTTCCCTTTCAATTGAAATTGCTTTTTATAAAAAATGCTCTTTTTCTACCTTCTTTTTGCCTGTGTCATTGCTACCTAGTTTCTTTAAAACAAAAAAACAAATCTCCAATTTCCAGGATTGTTATTTATTAGCATTGTATTGCATATTAAGTGAATTCACCATTTCTATGATTTTAGATCTACTGTATAAGCCAAGTTTAATTCGGAAAACTAATTCATCCAATGATGTAATTATAGACATTTATAAGTGAAGATGTTATGATGTTATTTAAGTCATGAAGTTCTTGATCTTACAAGTGCTTAATATCTAGAGTGAAATTTTGGGGTCATATTATAAGTTTAACTTGTTGAAGAACTGCTTATTTTGTAGTTAATATTTATCTTTAGATATATTGAAACTATCTGCCACAGATGCCTGAGAAATGAATATTGATATTAATTTCACTGTCATATACTCATTAGTAACATTTTTGATGTCAAAGAATCTCTAATACATTTTTTCTTTATTATTTATTTTATTTTATTTTATTAGTTTCAACTATATATTACATTGGTTAGATATTTATATAGTTTATAAAATGATCCCCTTAATTGCTCTTTCTCTACTCTGGCTCTCCACCTAGCCATTACATTAACTGCATTCCCTATGCTGTGCTCCCCATCCCCATGACTATCTATCAACTACTAATTTATACTCCTTTAACCTTTCATAGTAGCCATTCAAAATGCACTGGCATTCAACTCACCTACTCTGGTACCAGAATTCACTCCCAGACATTACACTGTAATGTCCATCACTTATCACACTGTTTGGCGCAAATGGCCATATTGGATGACTACTGAAAGTCATCCAACTCGTTATATAAGTTTGGAAGCTCAGATTAATTCTTCCTTCCTAGGGAAAATCTGTTTAATCTGGGCCTTCCAACCTTAAATAGTTCTGTCATTCCAAACAATAGCATTAGGTCCTCTAATTATGAATTCATTATCTACACAATATACTAATGTTGATAATCTTACAGGGCTATATCATCATCATCATCATCATCATCATCATCATTGCCATCATTATTTTCTCTTTTAACCTAAAAAAAATGTATAATGGTCTTCATACTGCAACATTGCAGATTATACTTTGACTTGAATCATAATGCATGCTGCTGATTTCATGAGCTATTATGTTTTATATTTTATTATATTTTAGAAAGCTTCATTTTCCCCTTTACCCAGATGTAAGTGGATTTATGGCGTGAAACGGGTGACATTTAAAATGTCCCTCTTTCGATGCTCTGCTCTGGATTACCATCAAGCTGCATAGTTTCTGTAACTGGTATATTGATCAAGATCAACTTCAGAAATAACCAAAAACAATTGCATTTTTTTCTTTTAACTTTATTTAGTGAGAGTCATTTTTCTGAGCAAATTAAATCTCCGCCTGCGACCCCCCTCCCCACCTAGGGCTTTTGGGGACTGGCAGCCAGAAGCGAGAAAGGTAGGCTGGCTCCATATGCTCTCTTCTCTCTCCTGTCCTAAGCCTACCAGGAGATGCTCTTTATCATCAGGGTAAAATACAGAAAGAAGAAGGAAAAGGAAGGAAAGAAGCAGTTTTAATGTGCCTGCTAGATGTATTAAGTTGGGTGGGTCTGGCAGATAATTAAATCCAACACTTCCTTGGGGCCCTTTAGGTAAGCCCCTCTGAGTTTATCTCCTGCATTTCCCTAGATGAGGCCTTGATAACTGCTTTCTGCTGAGGCTCCTTGCTCTGCCAGGGGGAACTTGGATAGGACCCATAATGTAATACTGGCCCCCTGGATGGCTCAGATCCAGTCCACAGAGAAGCACTCCTGCCCTCTCTCAGCCCATCTCTCAGCAATCCACCACCTCCTCTGCCAAAGCAATGAGGGGCCAGAATCTAGCCTCCAATTCCTTGTCAGGAGTTGGACCCCAGTGTCCACAGGCTATTTACGTGTTCTCACGTGGTATTCAGGGCCCAGGCTCATGTCTCCCAACTACGTGAACATATGTCAATGATCCCCAAGTGGTTTTCTTGAAACTCTCTTGAAACTTGACACAAGTCAAGTGTCAGAAGGTAGCCCTCCCACATCCCTATCTCAAAAGGGGTTGGGAAACGGACTCAGAGCAGAGCATTCACTCTCTCCAAAGAAACACTCTTCACTAATCCCATCACAAAAATTCTCACTCTACCTTTTGACTTCTATGGAACTTTGATGAGGCTGAGACCTCTCGCGTCTTGATTCTTGGATCACTATTAACAAGTGTAAACCCATATATCAGAGACCCTCTTATAAGTCCTAATCTTGCAGCCTTTTAGATCTTTCTTTATCTCAACTCTTCTCAAAGCCTCCTCTATAGACAATGCCAACAAGTCTTATATATACACATACATGTATATATGACTTATTGTTGATATATACATATAATTGTTTCTTTGTCAAAAAAGTTTGGAAATTTTGATTGAAACAATATATTAAAAGTTTTTGTTGTTGTTGTTGTTGTTGTTGTTGTTTTTGTCATAGACCTGTGTGCCTCAAACATTTAACATGAAACTCCCATGTATTTTAAGTGATTAATGTGTACTTTGGGAAATACTTATCTAGACAAACTCTTCACAGTCACCATTCCCTTTTCTCTTTTCTTTAACTATTCTTGGGTAGCTACTATTTTCTAGCTCTATCTGTAGTTTATCTAATCTTCATAAAATGAAACTGCTTTTGTTCATCTTATGTCTTTGTACCACTGCATCTTAGTTCTTACCCTTGGATACCCCTGGGAAATCTACTATTATTTCTAGACTTGTCACTCTCTTTCTTTTCAACTAATTATAATGATAGCATCTTTTAGGTGTGTAATTTCCTAAGCAAGAATCTTAACACAATATACACATTATGAATTTAGAGTAAGAGATTTTGAACTCACATTGGTGTACTTGATGTAGATGAAAGATCTTTAACGTGAAATCTGAATATGACCAAAGAATGACTTTAATTGTATCAGAAATTATCAAACTAAAATATCTTTATACACTGAATAGCTTCCTGAATCCAGGAAGCAAAGTGTATAAAACCAAAGCACGTGCAGGAATGATTTGTTTTAAAAGACTGTGCTTTCTAACGGTAGAACACAAGACAGTGAGCCAGTGTGCCAGTGCTACTCTGGGCTTTAAATTTTGCTTATGTTATATAAAACTTTTTGAATTACTTATTCTCAGTTTAATAACAAGAAATTAAAATGCTAAATTTATCCAATAGAACAAAATGATAAAATTTTGTCTTTCTCTGCAAGGGTTGATACGATTATCCATGAAAGTCCTCTTAGAATAAGTAGTCTCTCTACAAGTGACTTATATCTACTATGAAACCATATTGAATTATGCAATTTTATGTAACCATATCAAAAATGTTAATATTTTAAATCTAGTCAATTCAAGCAAATGTTTTTTCTTGGTTTAAATTAATCATAGATCCTTATTTTTTCCTTGTAAATGAAGGGTTATAATCACGTACATTGCTTATCCCATAGAAATCAGTTTTTGTTTTTAGTCTGTCTAATCTTCCAAATTTGTGTAAGGCATAACCAGAGACAAAAGGCTGGGAGCCAAGATCTGCTCTCATTTTCAATCCACTCAAATCCTATTTGCAATGAAGCACATTTCAGGTCATTTAAAATAAAGTGATTATGCTTAATGTGTATTTTTTTTTCTTGATTAAATGCCCTTTGAGAAGAATTTGGGTGGAGGAGGACTGGTGCCAAATCCACTTTTAAACTCTTCATTTTCAGCCAGATAATTATTGTTCTCTCACCAAACCAAATTCCATGCCCCAATACGTACTTTTACCCCTTTCACTTACATAGGTTCTGCCATTCCCTTTGGAAAGCTGTGACATCTTCCCTGATCCTCCCAACCTATAGTAATTTGTTTATTGTGTATAGCCTCTCTGTTGAGGAGGAGTGCAAGCAACATGATAGGAAGATCTGTGTCTCTGCCAATGTGTATTTCAGCACCCCCATACATAATAATGTCAATACTGTGATGCCGAGGATACAACAATACTCAGATAGGACAGTGAGAATTAAGAATGTTTACAGATGCCCAGCCTTTATTATAACATACATAGGAATAAGAGGTCATAATTTGAACTTTTCTGGATGCTGGCACTTGAGTATACATGAAGCATGAAGCATCTTTTAAAAAATATGTATCACCACCCTTGCTCAGGCAGAGGAGAGAGTGTAACTAAAGAAACCTCTCTATTGTGACTTATATGATGAGCATGTCCAGTAGCAGTTGCTGAAGGCTAATGTGATGGACCCCAAAGAGGACCCCATCTATGATGAACCTGAGCGCCTGGCCTCAGTCACTCTCTGGGACCTCTGTGATCTGCCTCAAGAGCCCAAGGATAGTTGTAGTGCCAGGTTCGGTTGAAGAAAGAGGACTATGAGCTCCCCGACAACCCTGCCACTGTTGACTATGTTGTGCCACCCCCTCAGACCACAAAGCCCATCCCAACTGCCAGGCCCCAGGGCCTGGCTTTCCCTAAACCTGGTGCTGCAACTGACAGTGGCCCATACAGCCAGGTCCAAAGAGCAGGGCCTCAGGAAGCTGGGACTATGCGCTTTCCAGAGCAAGGACTGATAGGGCTGCGGTCAAGTCAGAGGGCTCCACATTGAGAAGTAGGGCAGGGCTGGAGTAGCTGATAGAAGAACCATGGGGAAGTAGCACTGGGGATCAAAGAAACCTGTTAGAAGAAACAGAGGGGGCTGGAAGGGCCTGTGTGAGAGTGGGTGACCAGATGGATCAGGGGAGTCAAGGGAAATATGATCAATCCCTAGTCCTAGAAGTGGAACAGATGCCAGTGGCTTAGGAATGGGACCTGGGGAGGCCAGGTCATCCCTCAAGTCATCCTCCCAAAAGGAACTGATAGCTGCTGGACCAGATCTGTGGAAAGGGTGCTCAGTCAGAGTAGATACGGTTGGAGGGGTCTGCATGGAGGCTATAGGGAGAGACTAGACTGTGCCTGGATTCTTTCCCCTGCATTGTTCTTTGCTAGAGATTTATTTTTAAGTTTTATTCTCTTTAAAGTCAGTTTGGGTTTAAAAAATAATTTTAAAAATTTTAAGTTAAATATTTTTATTATGTTGTTTATTTACTTGTATGTAAATATTATAAACATGTTGCTTTGGGTATTATAATAAGTGATGGCATGTGTATATATGTATATAACTTAAACACAGATCACTTTTTAGAAACTGAATTTTCAATATACTTTCCCTTCTGGAATTCCGAGATTGATTTTCCTGTAAGTAAAAGGTATATTATCAAAGTGTCTTTCATCAGGGTTAAAGTGATTTCTTAGTTACTGGGTTGACCAGGAATATGTTCTGCTTTAGGACATGATGCAGCCCCCTGTCTCAGAAAGATGGATGGGAGATTTTGTCACTGCTGTCATTTAATTCTGAGTCTTCAATAACAGCAACAACAAAAAATCTTTATTACCAGAGCAATGGCAGAGCAAAAAGGAAAAATCTGGAGCGATGGCGCATGTTTTATAAATAATACTATTATTCAGTTTAAAAGAAAAAATAAAATAAACAACAACAACAACAGCAAAATCAGTTACATCTTGTTTTACAGCCTATCTTTATTATATCAAGAAATATTGTCAGTGGAGCTGCTAATTTGGTTTATTGATTTTGTAAGCTATAATAGCATTTGTCTTCAGAGAGCAAAGAGGCTTTGATGTTATGTTGATCTCGATCTTGGAAAATCATATCGACCCACTGCTTAAATGAAAAATAGCTTGATACCCTCATTTTCATTTCATTAGGGAAAGACATAGCTCTACATCCATGTGCATTCAGTAAAATGTTTCACTTACTTTTCTTCATTATTCGTAAAGCCTTTTTTTCTTCCTTTACGAATGAGAAAGTCATGAGCACAACTCCCACATGGTTCCTTAATTAGTCAGAAAGTTTTCCAATTCCGCAAAACCATATACTTTTTCTTCCTTAGAGCTTAATTTAATGCACTCTGTTATGTCAAAGTGTTAGTACTGCCAAATGTTCTCAGGCCAGGGAGATCCTAAGACAGCGAGTATCTGAGAATTTCTCCTAGGAAAACAGCGGCGCGGGAGCTTCTGAGATAGTTTCATGTGGCCACTTGGGCTGCTAATATATCAGGATCCTGGCAGAATGATAATCCTTTACATTCTCAGCTGGGAAATTGTTTTTTTACATTAAGGAAGTACTCTTATAAAAATAGGTGCAGGTAAAAGGAGGGGGTTTGATGCTGTTAATTTAACTAAGAAGAAAAATAGCATTTTGCTAACTGTAAATATCTTATACCACTGATTTTCAGCCTTAATATTTTAATACATCCCACTGGGCGATATGGTATCCCCTTTCATTCGGTGATACTGTCTGTATCAGTGCTCTCTGTTGTATGTTGAAATTTCCTGCATCTTTATTGTAGGTATTCGCGGTTTCAGGAATGTACAAAGTGCTGAAGATTTGTCCTCGCCAGTCCTGCATTTAGGACATTAAAGTTTACATTTATCATTTTACAGCACATCTGACAGCTTCTTGTAATGGCTCTAGAGTTGTTTTTTCTACTATTTTACTTATTGATTAATATACATTTAATTTTTTAGAAGTGTTTGAATTTTCATTTGAATATATTCTCTGAAGTTCTTTTTCAAGCATTTTTGCTGTATTGTAATTAAGCCCTTATGTCATAATACATAAGTACACTATTAAGCACATTCACAGGGCAGAAGCTGGTCATCAGGGATCCACTAGTCTGACCAGAATCCACAAGAATCACTGTATGTAATTTGCATTTGCTTAGTCAGATCACTGGGATCTATTTGAAATGGGCCTTGAAGAACACAGAAGAAACCAGCAGGCAGAGATAGTCACCGTGGGAGAAATGTCCCAGAAAAGAGCTCTAATTTTGAAAAGATTCCTGACAGGAACAAATGTGCAAATGCTTGAAAGTGGGTATATGTGGGAAATATTGAATTTCCCAGTTTGAACAAAGCAAAATCTTACTGGGGAAAGTGTGGAATAAAACCAAGTTATGGTCAGTCCACCGAAGAGTAGTTTTAAATGCTGAAGTGATGAGATTGTACATTAGGAAAATGATATTCCTTGCAAAAATTTAGCAATGGGATGTAATAATTGAAGCTGCCTTTTAGGAAAATAAATCACAACAGTGCATAAGATGTGATATACTCCTAACCTAGATTGTAAGGTTCCAAGATCAAATAGATCACTTCACAAATGCTTACAAGTGGAATCATTAACTCAAGACATATTAAACAGGAACAAGAACTTCAGCCTTTTAAGCAGATAAGGACATTCTGGTTAATAAAACCACTGGAAATGATATTCTTTTATAAGAAAGAAAGATCCAAATAGTCTTAGGGGATGAGATGTCATTCAGTGGAGTCTCAATCCATTTGTATCTATTTAATGCATATTTATTGAATGCTTACTATGTGTCAAGCTGGGTACTGGATGCTATATATGCAAATTGAGCAGATAGACATGGTACTTGGCCTCATCCAGCCTCTTATATTACAATGGGTGTAGGGACATGAGGAAAGGGTATCACACCCAGTAATAAGATTCATAGGAAACAATAAATTATGATAAAAAAAAATGTAAGTGCTATGAAGGGAAATGTAAAGTCTTAATAGGAGATTTTAAGGCTTTGACTTAATTTATACGGGATGCATTGGAGGTGGAGCATAAGAAAAATGACATTTAAGAAGAGACCTAAAGAATGAGTAGAAGATAATGAAATGAGCAGCATGGAGGAAGCTCTGAGGTGGGGAAATGCTTCCCGAGATTTAAACAGACAAAAGAAAAGTGAGCAGAGGGAAAAGTGAAATGGCTCTGGATGAGACTGGAGAGATTGACATGGGTCATATTAGATGGGGCCTCATAGGCTTAGTTAACCATGTTGTATTTTAGCGTAAGTGCTATGAGAGTTGAATAAGAACTTGAAATGGGGAAGTGGCATAATTAGATTTGCATTTTTTTGAAGAGTGTTTATCAGTAATGTGTATAATAGATTTAAAAGACAGAAAGAAATGGCCTAGTGTTCTTAGGCATTAGGAAGATGGGCTAGTGCTACCTTGCAAAGATCCAAGTAGGATTTTAATTTTAGCAGGTGGAAATATTGAACAGGCCATTCCAGATTGAATAAATACTACTTTAGGACAATTGCTGAGCTGCTGTAAGAAGGACATCAGACAATTTGCTTACTTAAAGAACTATATAATTTCACAAACAAACTTCTTGAGAGTCCAGGTGAGTGGATGCTCATCCAGATGGTCATTTTTCAGAACAGTTGCTTCCAAGTTGTTCCTCTACTATCCTCCAGGATACTGCTTCTAAATGTTAACATCCATCATTGTCACCTAGAGAGTTTGTTCTGACAGATTTGTAGGCCACACTTTCAGAGTTTCTGATTCATTAGGTCTGGGGTGGATCCTGAAAATTTGCATTTCCAAGATCTCAGGTACTTCTACTGCCAGTCTAGAGACCACCTTTTGAGAACCACTGCCCTAGAGTATTGTTCTTGTCTGTCTTCTAGCTCATAACTAGAGGTAAGGAACATGGAGAGACATCCACATCAATTCTACTCACATTCCATTGATGAGAACTTAGTCAATGTTACTACTCAAGGAGGCTGGGAAATTTAGTCTAGCTGGGCAGCTCTAAGACCAGTTAATAACTGTATACATATGGAAGAGGCAGAGAAGAGATTTAGGTGGGAAGCTGGAGGCCTCTGCCATAGATACTAGAGCAAAAGTGAGGAGGCAGGAAAATACTTGGGATTTTCGTGGATACTATACACTTTGGATGGGTCATGGAGTACTTGCAAAGAGTAGTAGATATAGTACCTAAAGGCATTTGTATTTGATTTGGTAAGCAATGGAGAGCCATTGAGGCTTTCAATTATGGTCTGACTCTACAAGACGGTAGATGTTAGAGAACAGGTAGATCTATAGAGCAAGAGGTGATAGAAGAATAAAATGGAGGGAAGAACACGTGTCTACCATTAAGCCATATGTTGGTAAACTTGGAGTCCATTACCTAGAATGTTTCTTATGCACTGTGTCTTATCTACCAGGGGTAATGTGGTGTCTTTAAATAAATATTAGCGAAGTCAGACTATTTTCACTCTGAATAATGTATGAAATGAGCTAACTTGTGAATTTTGAATTCAGTATATTGATAACGTGAACTTGAAATACACTTTAAGAACTTTTGATATACAAATGAAGCAAGTATAAACCATTTTAATGTAAAATATTTTCAATTTTTTATTCTAACTACACGACTATTTTACTTAAAGAGCACAGACATATATTGAGATGATAATATAAGATAGATGATTATATTCTATATTCACTGCTTAAGCTTTGCCAAGTGAAATTATGGTAGATTAGTAGGTTCATTTTAAAAGAGTTCTTGCTATCCTACTTCACCAAGTTATTATTAAAATTAATGAACTAAAATTTTGAAAGTTATTTAAGTAATTGGAGAAAAGCCACTATATAAATATTTATCATTAGCATATTTAATGAAAAATGATCCCCATCTTCAATATTATAGTTTATTGAATGATATTAAGGAAGATCCAAGATGTCTGTTAAATTAGTCAAAATGAAATAGATTATTTTAACTTTTTCCCCAATGAGAACATAAAATACTGAATTTCATTTTAATGTTATGATTTTTTCTTTCATTTCCCAGTGGTAGGTGGATCATGAAAGTACTGAATTACTTTTTAGTTACTAACAAATATCTCACTTACTTGGAGACCAGATTGCTAGTTTTTATGACTCCATGAATTAAGCTACACCCCTGAATTTAGCAGAAAAGCAACATGTTAAAAGTAGATGCATTGCTGTTAAAGGTAGATGCATAGAAAGGAATCAGAAAAAAAAAAAATCTATAAGCAGGAAACAGAAAACGATAAAAACCACATTCCACAACAAAAAAGCCAGCCAAATGGCACAGGGCAGTGTTGGGCCGCATCTCATCTATACAAATAGCTTTCAAATGGGGTTGTGATTGGAGGACTCTTGTCCTGTGTCTGGGCTCCACCAAATTTTGATCAATTTATAAAATGTAATTCTACTACAATGAGTGCTCCTTCTGTGTTAGTGACATCTGGCAAGCAGATTGTAAAGCTGAGATGATCCAACAGACATGAGAATTTGGGGTAATATGTTCTGTGAGTAAGAGGTGAGGAGGCTCCAAATCAGACAATCACAGTGCCCAGAAGAGAATGCCCAGTTCATGTTTCCTGCTGTAGCAGTGAACATTGTCAAACATGCTCATAGGGCCCAAATAAAAGTACTGAAAGATGATAACTGTGGAATATTGTTTTCCAGCTTGCCCAAACTTACTTTTTTATTTTTAATTACATTTGCCATTTGATTCCTCCATATTTTTCATCCAAAACTTTAAGTACTTCAGAACAAACACAGAAATCCTAAAAAATACTGAAAGATACCTTTTAAAATATTATAAATATTAATTAAAACATCAGGAAAATTTACAATCGACTTGAGGAATGATTATTTTGAAATATATTTAAATGTTTTTAGAGAGTGAAAGGGTAAAAGTTTTAATTATCTAGAAGTTTTCTTTTTTGGAACACTGTGCCCTGATTGGATGACTCATGCTTCCTGGTTTCTTGGCAATAATATTATAGACTCCTAGTCATGCATGCTCCAGGAAGTTGTATGTTGGAGAAATTACAAAATTTAAGAAATTAAACTTACAAATCAATTCGCTCTTCTCTTTATAAGTGATTCAGATGAACAGATTCTAAACTTTAAAAAATTAATCAAATATTCTTTATGCAATGACAGTGATAATCTCTTCTATTAGTAATCTGAAAAATCTAGCATAAAGAATTCTAGATCACCCTATTTTATGAAAATGTTATAAAATAGCATTTTTCATCTGTTTTAGATATTAATAATTAGAAGATGAATCTCATTTTTCATCTGTTTTAGATATTAATAATTAGAAGATGAATCTTCATGATTCTAAAGAATAATAATTTAAAAATAGTAATCTGAGAATAAGTGTCCATGGGACTCACCAGTATATATATTTAGAATATATCTTCATTAAGTGGTTAAATTATCATCCAGACAATTAATGCTATATAGACAATGTTAACATAAATATTTTCTTAGCTTAAAAGCTGCTGGTTAAATTTTGTTGATGTTTTTAGTAGTTGAAAGAAGGAAGATTTTTTTTGTTTAGTTATCCTTGATTTTGCTGTCAATTAATTCACATTTTTGAGGTGAGAGGCCTGAGATCCAAAGAAATTAAATTATATTCTACCTTCTTAGATCTAATTAACAGAGTGGCAGAGCTATAAAATAGCCTTCTTATTTTCCAACCCAGTATGTTTTGTAGAGATGCATAGGTAATTAAAGAGAATGAAATGTTCCGAAGAATTTTGCAGATCAGCCTTTGCATTTTTCTTCTAACCTACAAAATGGACCATGACATCCACAGAAGACCCCATTGTGAGCAAAAATTACTGTTCCAAGATTATAGCATTTGTGTACACTTTTTTTGCAAAACATGGTGATGCTCAAATCAAACATTTCACAGGCAGGGTAATGGCATTGCTTA
Source organism: Pteropus medius (assembly GCF_902729225.1). Lineage (NCBI taxonomy): Eukaryota > Metazoa > Chordata > Mammalia > Chiroptera > Pteropodidae > Pteropus > Pteropus medius. The sequence continues at coordinate 1,488,248 of NW_024347731.1, read as the reverse complement.
GTGGTCGAGCCCTTGTATTTAGTGAACTAGATTGTAAGCAAGCATTGTTTCCAAATATAAATAACTTTTTATTTAAAAAAGTATTTTGCCAGTGCAGTTTAGGTGCTTTCAGCTTTATAAACAGTGAATTTACACTTTAGAAAATCAATTTTCATGATTTTTATTGATTTCATAAAGTAGTACCCCACAGATATCATATTGCTCCAAAGTGCAGTTTTTTGCTGTATTTGATATAATACAGACTTCATTCAGATACCTAAGAGAATTATTAATATTGTATTACACCCATCAATCAAATTTATACACAAACCTCACATTTATCTGAAAGAAAATGTACTTGTCACTGCAAGCAGCTTTGCAAACCTCTAGTACTGCATGAAGATCTAAAGGGAAACATGAGTGCATAATGGAGCTGTTAACCATTTATCAGGAGTTCCCAATGAACTCTTAGAGGAGTTATTTTTCCTACTTAATAATTGGAGAAACTGTGGTATAAATAGATTATAAAACTTATCTCAGGATATAGAGCATTCACTTTTTTAGAATGTGAATAGGTCAATTCCATCGATTTTACAAGCAACTTTATACATGTTTCTCAGATGTGTAAATTGGATTCTTTTCTCTGGAGTAGAAGTATATGGAAATACTACTTGGGTTAGTAATTTATATTTTTTATATTTTAATATTAAAATGTTTTTGAAAAATTATGGTTTTTGACATTATCTGGAAATAACCGATTATTTTAAGTGAATAAAAGTTAATCATTTTCTTAGTTCCTTGTGGAATTTAAACTGAGTTGTAAATTGTAAAATATATACTCCTGTTAAAATTATAATTGCTTATTTTTTCAGGATAATTAGTACAAAAAGTTGCAATAATTTGAAAGAGGTGGTGGCATTAAACATACAAAAGGTATTGGTATAGTAATCTCTAAAAAATTACCAGAATATTTGAGTGATAGCTAATGTTGGTCCTGATGTCTCCACAATGATAGGAGGGACATGCTAGGATCTACTGTTTTCCATAGAGATTTATCTGAAGTTCTTATATCACAGATTAAATTTGCGTGAGTTCTGAGAATTTCTGGGAGTTTTTTTAAGAAAAATATTAAATTATCTTCAAAGGCATGCAATTTTATGGGAACATGTCTTATTAATAGTCATTTCTGTACCTGCTAATCCTATACTTATTAAGATTTTTCTATAAGTTAATTTACATAAGGAATCTAGCCTTGTTCTCTTGAAGAAAGCTTTGTGATATCATAACAACTTCCTTCTAATGGAAAACACTGTATGATTCAGTGTAGCTGAAGATAGCTGCTAATAATTACTGTGCTCACAGCACACTTATCTTGACTGTGCCATTTTCTCTGGAAAAGGAAATAACATTTAATATTTTCTAGTTTTACAAAGAGTAAGGGAATTAACCTCACTTTGAATAAGCAGCAGGATGTCTTAATATCTTAGTCCCAGGAAATTTGCTGTGATTTAAGTAACGAAATATCTCCTTAGGATACTCTGACATCAAAATATAACATTATTGTACCTATAGTATGTAAAAGGAGGTACAAGTCTAACAAGTGCACACACTGTACAAGGAATTCATAGGTGTCTTAGGTGTCAGAGTCATCAAATCTTATGCTCTGTAGTTTTTCTTATTATTTTTGGTGGTGAAATATACATAACATAAAACTTACCATTTCAACTGTATTTTTCTTTACACATTATAAACGTATTTAATAACCCAGAACTCAGCAGTTTGGAACATTAATGTCCCCATAACATCACCCAAATATAACAAATTATTCCAGAATATCTTAGCATTCACTAGCTATAAAATCACCATAAAATATACAGAAAATAATGAATTTGCAATCTTCAACTCATTCTTCAAGTTCTTGCTTTTTCACTTAATATATCTTAAATATATTTCCATATTTGTCCTTTAAAAAAAATTTATTTTATTGGCATAGAACACGTAACATGAGATCTACCCTCAAAAAATTTTTGAGTATACATTATTGTTGACATAGATTCAATGTTGTACAGCAGATCTCTAGAGCTTATTCATCTTGCTTAGCTGAAACTTTATGCCTGTTGATTAGTAACTGCCCCCCTCTTCCTCCCCTCTCCAATCCCTGGCCACTACTGGTCTCTTCTTTGTTTCTATGACCTTAATTCTTTTAGATACCTCATCTAACCGGAATCATGCAATATTTATCTTTCTGTGACTAGATTATTAAATTTAGTATAATGCCCTAAAGGTTTATTCATGTCCTTGCATATTACAGTATTGCCTTCTATTTTAAAGTTGCATAGTATTCCATTGTATGTGTATACCACTTTTTTTTAATTCATTCATTTTTTTCATGGTCATTTAGGCTATTTCTATATCTTGGTTATTGTAAATAGTATTGCAATAACATAGGAGTGCTAATATCTCTTCAAGGACTTGATTTCAATTCTTTTGGATAAATACCCAGAAGTAGGATTGCTGGATTATATAGTAGTTCTATTTTTAATTTTTTGAGCTACTTCTATGCTGTTTTCCATAGTGGACGCACCATTTTACATTTCCACCAACAGAGTACAAGGGTTCCTATTTTGCCACACCCTCACCACTTGTTTTTTTGTTTGTTTGTTTGTTTGCTTTTTGTGATAATAGTTGCAAGGTAATATCTCATTGAGGTTTCAATTTGCATTTCCCAAATGATTAGTGACATTGATCATTTTCTCATATACCTTTTGGCCATTTGTATTTCTTCTTTGGAGAAATGTCTGTCCAAGTCTTTAGCCCGTTTTTTAATTGTTATTAGTTTTGGGGGGGGAGTTGTTTTATTTCCTTTTACTATTGAGTTGTAGGAGTTTCTTATAAATCTATTTTGCTCCTTTTTTTAAAGTTATGGAATGCAACCATCACTATCCATTTCTGGAACTTTTTTATTATCCCAAACGGAAGCTCTATACCCATTAAAAAATAACTTCCATCTTTCCTATTTGTTTTTATTATTAAATTTTACATAGAGTTATATTGCTGCTATTAAGTAGTAGTTGAATAAATTAGCAAATGTGGCAATAAAAAATGGAACTTAATATTGTGTTTTATAGTGCTTTGAGGAAATATTTGTTATGCTTTTCGTGGAAATATTTGTTAGTTTAAGCTTTCCTCCTAGATCACATTCGGATTTATGGTAATCATGATTTTTTATTTATATTCATTTCTTGAGAAGGCAAATAAAATATAAGATCATTCATAAGACATTCATGGCAATCAAGAAATACCTTGTTGTTTAAGGTTAATTATAAAAAGTTGATTTATTTTTGTTATAGTATCATTTAAGTTTTTACTCTGGCCATTTCCTTTCATTTCCAAACCATAATGTAAGACTATTTTGATTAATCTGTCTTTAACTATTGTCTCACAGATTGTTTGAAATTAACTATAGTTATAAAACTTAATCTTACTTTATCTATTTTGGACAATTATTTGTTGGAAATATGTGATCACTTATTATATTAGAGAATGAGTTTATTTGAGATATGGGAGCCATGGTAAAAAGCAAATTAAATAAATTTAATTTGATTTCAAATAATTAATTAATATTATACCTAAAATATTTGTGTTTCAGACTTATCTACAGTTAGGCCTTCTTTTCTCTCAGCCATTTTATGCCTTTACAATATTTTTGACTATATCGAAAGTTCTATGGGGGCCAGAAAGAGTGATTTTATATTCTATTTAATCTCTAGAGCACCAAAGAAATATGGCTTTGTTGCATAGTTAGTGCTTAACATATTTCTTAAATGAAATAAATAAAAGTTAAACAGATTTCTACATAATTTGTCTTTGGCTACTGAGATTATGAATTTAGACTCTCTTTTTTATTGTGACATTAATCAAGATTGATTTATCTCTTTTTAAACAAGACTCTTAAAAACAAACTGATTGTTGCTTATTATTATTCTTATTAAATCATTTTCTTCTTATTTTTTATGTATGAATTATTATTCTTACAATAGTAACCTCTAAACTGGTTCAATAAGTTTAACTTATATTTGGAAAAAAATCAAATAATAAAACAGAAACATTTCTTTTATGTCGTTTCAAACACAGAGAAACTAAAATCTTTACAGTGTTTTACCTTCAGGAAAAAAATGTCTTCTCAGATACACAGTTGAAGGGTCATGTTAAGTGAATATTTTCCTAAGCAATGTTTCAGATTAAGAGGAGCAAGCATATCGTTAAAAAGTGCACATAAGAGAAAAAACAAATGCCAGTGACATAACATTGTGACATTAATGGATGGTTGGATGGATGGATGGATGGACAGACATCAGTTATGTATAGAGCTCCACATGGAGAGAAGGGTGCTCGAGCTCCCACTGAGAGATGGAGAACATGTTCTGAGGTTGCCTGGCTTCAGCCTCATCTTCAGGCTCAGGAGGAAACATATGCTGTTGCTCCAAAAGGGAACAATTCTTCTTTTAGGAACATTTTCTAAATGTCTCTTTATGTGGTATCATTAAGGAAATTGGTGTTCTCATTTATTAAATATTATAGTTAATAGGGCTGTCTTAGTCTGTTTGGGCTGCTATATCAAAATACCATAAAAGGGTGGCTTATGAAAAAACAGAAGTTAGTTTCTTACAGTTCTAGAAGCTAAGAAGTCCAAGAACAAGGAAAGCACAGGCAGATGTGGTGTCTTCTTAGGGTCTACTTTCTGATCGTAGATGGCATCTTCTTAGCTGAAATCTCATGTAGCAAAAGGTGCAAGGGAGCTTTCTTTAGCCACCTATGGAAGGACATTAATTTCACTTATTCATAAAGACTCTGTCCTCATGATCAAATCACCTCCCAAAGGCCCCTCTTCTAATACCATCACTCTAGGGATTAGGTTTCAACATATGAATTGCAGGGAGAGGGCATACAAACTTTCAAACCATAGCAAGAGTTATAAAAATTTAACTCAAGAATTAATCTTTTTCAAAGTATCAAATAATACTAAATCATGCTGAAAGGTATGGTGACATTGAGGATAATGAAAACTCAGCATGTTAACTCTTCAAACACCTGGTTTTATTCCTGACATTTACTAACTAGATGTGAAATTTGTGTAAATGAATCCACCGTTCTGGGCCTCTTTTCCCCATCTGTCAAATACGAGGATTGGATGCAATCACGTCTGTGGTACCCTCCAGGTCTGACTGTCTCCTTCTATACTAAATACATGATAATCTCCCTTGGACAATAACAAAAGGCACTTTAATTGTCTTTGGGGTCATCCTTACAAATGTAACTCATTAATGTATTCTACCGGTTGGGGATACAGGACAAGGAAATCTTTCTTAGAATTATCGGACTCCATTTGTTCTGTATCATTGACTTTCAGGGCTTATTCTAACAATTATTTTTAATATTAAATACCGTCTTTCTACATAACCCTCTTGGGGAATTTTCTTTTACCAGTTTTGAGTTCATAGCTACAACCTAGTTTGTCATGGCATTACATATTTAGTAACTCCCAATCACACAGCTACCTGACTTTCAACAATCTCAAGGAGGTCAGTCACAAAGCAAAAAGTAATTAAGCTAAACCCACGCCCCTGAATCTAGGGAATAGGTGTCAACATATAGGTATAAGGAGTAGTTGCATTTATTGCCTTCTTAAACACTTAACGTCTTTAACTGGTTTTACCAAAAGCCATTAATTTTGTTCTAGGTTAGTTTGAGCAGATAGTCTGACAACTAAGGCTGTAGAGATAAGGTTGCAGGTGACTGTGAGCAAAACAAACCCTAAGCATTTGGAAAGTTACAATTAAAAAAAAAAAAAGATCAGATGATAAAGGAGCTAGTGAAACACCAGCAGCAGTAGGCAAGGACAATATCGTGGAAAGAAAGGAGCCCTATACATCTTTGGAACCACTGAAATGAGAAATGAAGTTAAGCAGAAACCTTAGAAAAAAGCAGTACAGAAATATGGAAAAATCCAGGCAGTAACTACAGTACTATGTATAGTATAGGAAGTGTTATTCATAATGATTACCATGAATCATCAGAACAATTTAAATTATGTTCAGTATGCTCTATTCAGAGCATATTTCAGAGCATATTTAGTATACTCTGGCCATAAATTACAGGTTTTGAGAATGATTTAGAATCACAGAGTTTTTAAGATGTTTGAGTAATGGAGTACAGAGATCTCCAAATTTGAGATCTCTGAGGGACAAAGATCATGCTCCCTTTTATTTAAAATTTTAATATGTTCATATAAAAACTTTAATTTTGTGCCCTTTCATATTTGAACTTTCTTGAACATATTTCACAAGTGTCTTTCTTTGTGCCAGTGCAAGAAATTGTAACTAGTTAAGTTGGGCATAATTTAGGAAAATCATGTTTATTTAGCACCACTCAATGCTATATGACATTTAATATTCAAATTTGATTTCTGTTATTTCTGTTTTACCACTTTATTAGATGGAGAAACAGAAGATCAAGGGAGTTCAGTTATTAGTTCAAGGCCATGTAACCCAAAAGTAACAGAGCTGAAATTTGAATTCAGATCTGTCTGTCTCCAAAGGGAAAGTTCTTTCTAACATATGCTGTCTCCTTCCTAAAAAATCATGTAGGAGGACATGAATATTTGCATTATCTTCAGTCCATGGAAACATATTTCTTCCTTAAATTTTACAAGACAAATTCAGTCATTTTTAAAATTAACACATTTGTTTTCATTATAAATAAGTAACAAACGCACAAGATCTCAACTAATCATAAACTGAAGAATGGAAGTTAAATTCAAGACATATGAGAAAGTAAAAAACGATCTCGAAACCTTAGTGATCTCTTCTCTCTCTTAATTTATTCATTTTTTGCTTTAATCATTTCCGCCATTTACAGTTGTCTTTTTGCTTGAGCACTTTTGTTGATAGGAGGTTACAACTTCACAGGGTACACATTTATTTTGAAATGTTTTGAACATCAAGGCTTCTATTAATTTGGCATCTGTCTCTCTAGAGCTCCTAGCACTGTCTCTAGTTCTGCCTCGGACAGCAGAACACACTAAGTCAAACCCTCTCAAATGTTTTCTTTTCCAGGATAGCATTTCTGCTTTTCTTAACAAGTCCTCATATGACATATGTTCTTCATACTACAAACTCCTGGTTGCTTTCTTATTTTAGACCAGTAGTTCTCAGCCTGGGGAGAACAGTGTACCTCCTGGAAGCCTTTAAAAAATAATAATGAAAAAAATTGCAACAGATTTTCACTGTTTCATTAATAACATATAACACGTAATCCACAGAAAATACAGGCATATATTCTGTATGTGAAGGACATGGTTCAGAATCTCAGCTTCAAAGTAAAATTACTATCTGGCCTTAGGCATATTATTTCCCTACTATGAGTTTCAATATCTTCATGAAGATACAGATACCATCATGTCTGCCCTGCCTTGCCTCCTGTGGTACTTGGGAAGAACGAATGTTCTTTATAAACTGTACATCTTCATAAAAATCTTATCATCTGTTTATTATCATCTGTTAAATTTTTAAAACATCGATTCTTTCTAATAATGCTTATTGTCCATGTATCAGCTTATTCAATGTATTCCCTAACTTCTGCAGCCTTTTCTTACTTTTCTAGCCTTGAGATATCATTTTCCTCTTCATTATTTATTTAAATGAAAATAAGACAATCATAGAACTCATCAACAAATTCACATATTTGAAGAGCATCAATAGAAAGGATAAAAAACAGAATCCAAGTTATTAAATGTCCTATTTGGCTCAGTCATCACTCGACTGCCATTGATTTCATTTATGTCGTATATACATAAACCAGCATTTATCTTTAGCAGCTTTATGTGTTTTGTGTTTAGCTTAAAACATCACTCTGCAATCAAGAGAAAATTTTTCTAGTCTTTGTTCTGTCACTAACAATCTTCTGTGACATAACAGAGTTGTAGAGAAAGTACTTGGGAAAAAATAAGAGGCATATGAACATAATGAATAGTAAATATTAGTCCGCTGTGGGAAAAAAAAAACAACTTGTGATTATAAAAACCTTCAAATACCAAGAAAAATATAGTAAGTTGTACTATTTAAACATTTAATTTATTTTTTAAATTCATTTAATAACCTTCTAGTTACCTCTTCCTTCTTCAAACACTTGATGGTAAATTGCAGAAAAAATGTGAATCAGTTTATATATAAACACTTTTTCTAACTTAACTATAATATTATGTTGGAGATGTATATGGCCAGTGTTATCTGAAGCACTAAAAAGATCTGTTTTAATATAGAAAAATGTTAAAGTGTTGGAATGTTATTTTTAAGATAGAAAAATTTGTAGTCAAATGTGTCAAGTTTTTCAGTTAACACCTTTATTTTATAGTAGTTTGCTGATCCCAAGTTTATTTTCATTTTCAGGAATTCTATTCTTATCTGTTATTTTATGTGAGAATATTAGAGAAATATATTTGCTTTTAATCGAATGTTTGACGAGTTGATTGTTTCATATAAACTTATATCTATTTGAAGAACAAAAAGTCTTTTGTTTTTTACATTGTAGTATTTTAATATACTCTTTTAACAGTGAATTAGAGCCATAGTGCTATATTTTTAAAGGAAATATAATCTCATACCACTTTCATTTTTCCCAAGTAAAAATTAGCTGAGTCTGTTTGAATTCCACCCAATGAAAGAAAATTTTTAGTCAGATTTTGAGTCCTCTAGCAGAGTATTTGTTGCTGTCGTCGTTGTTACAAATGTGAAAACTTGATTTAACAAAATACAGAACTAAAATTATCCATTCCTAAAGGTTCTCCTACATCAGTCTTAGCTCGGCTGGAGCTATAATTAAATTCCGTTAACATTCATGATCCAGAATGATCAATTAAGTCAATGATTTTCACACTTCTTTACCAAGTACAAGTAAAATGCAGAGAAATTTAAACACATACACTGGAGTGTTTTGGGGTATAGACTAAAGCCACTTGTCTCGATATGAAGATTTATTTAAAAGTTCAAAATTTACAGTATATCCTACAATTTATCTTACTTTAATGCTACAAGTCTTTAAATTTCTCACCACCGAGGAAATCTGATGATGCAAGAAGATTATATATATATTATATATGTATAATTTTTGTCTTCTCTGATACTCTTATACAACTCTTCCTCATATTTCCAGGCTTAAGACATCAAGCAGATTGGAGCTCAGTGAGCAAGTGAGATAATAACAGGAGAAGCAGCAGGAAGCTAGTCCACATATGCCTTTGTAGATTATTGAAAGACTTCAGCTTTACTCTAAGACTGGAATACTGGGAAGATTTTAAACAAAAGCATAACATGGTCAGATATATTTTAGGAAAATAACACTGGTTGAGAATAAATTATGAGCATTCAAAAAGTGAAGCAGAAAGACCAGTTAGAATTTGAAGTCATTAATATAAGAGGTGGCGAAGACTTTGACCAAGTTCGTAGGAATAGAGATGAATATTTAAATATATTGTAAAAGCAGATCCAGGAATATTACTCAGCAATAAAAAATAATTTTTAAAAGTCTACCGATATATGCAACAACATGGATATATCTCAGAAACGTTATGCTAAGTGAAAAAACACCGAATGTAAAACATTACATATTGTATTATTTCATTTATGTAAAATTCTAGAATAGGCAAAACAAGTGCCAGAAAACAGATCAGTATTTTCCTGGGACCAGTGTTGAGAAAGTGAGATAAGCGTAAGGGAGAATGAGGGAATTTGAGGAGAGATGAAAATGTTCTAATACTTGGTCATGATGGTGATTACTCATGGAAATATATACTTAAAGTGAGAATTTTATTCTATATATGTTAGACTTCAGTAAAGCCATAAAGATAAAAAAAAAAAAAAGTTCATTGAATAGGATTTACTGACATAAGTGGTGTATGAGAGAAAGTAATACGGCAGAATCAACTGCAGTAGTTTTGGTCCGAGCTACTGCTAGAAAGTCATGATTATCGTATATACAGAGATGAGATCTGGTATGATAAGATAAGGTTTGTGGGGAGGATTTCGGCTTTGGATGTGTTAAATGTGAGCTGCTTATTACACATATAAGTGGAGATACCAATTAAGCAATTGGACATATGAATCTGGATTGAAAGAAACCTAGTCTGCAGCTATACACTTAGGACTTATCAGTCTATATTTACTATTTAAAGCCAGGAAACTAGAAGCCAACATTCTCTGTCAATGAATGTTGATACAAAAGAAAAGAGAAGTGCTAGAATAATTTTCAAACTCCTACATCATTTATCATTTCTATTTAGATGTCTATTATCCACCTCAGCTGCCCAGCTAAACTGTAGGAAAATACCTGGCTAAACACCTTGCTAAAAAGATATTCACTAGCAATGTCAATTGATAGAATGTGTCTCCTTAAGATCATTCAGTCCTAAGAAAAGAAAAAAGAGATCGAACTTGTGTCATCATCTTGAAGCCTCAGTTTATTTTGAGAAATTGTAACTCAAGGGCATAAATACTTACCAAGTGAAACAGAATCTATACTGCTCCTATCAGAATAAACTAACAAAAAATCTTACTGATTATTAGAAAAAGTGTAAACCCCTGCCCCTTTATGATTGAGTGGAACAAGACTTGAAACTTGTTCACTTTGCTGTCTCTGCTCACCTGACTTTGACTACAGATATCCAGTTGGCCCATTTCCTAGATCCACTTCTTCACTTTGCTTGTCCAATAACAACCAATTCAATACCTGCCTGACGACACATGTGTTTTGACTCATCTTCATATTGTGCCTGACACCACTGGTCTGTGGTTGGTCCTCAGTATTGTAGTAAGTAGCTGTTCTCATCTTCTGCTAAGATGTTTCCTTGGCAAGCTTTGTCTTGTATTTTCTTGCTAAATGGTTCTAACTTTAACGAGGCACTTTTGAATTTATGCTATATCTTAAGTCTTTGTCTTCTCTTACCGCTTTAAGAAATATATTTGGGAAATTACGATATTGGCTTGGTTTTGGAAAGCCAGACAAATTTATATCAACAAATGACTATTAGTTTCTTAGTGTTTGAGTTGATAAAGTCTAGATCCTTTTCTTTTATAAATTTCATGACTGATTTTCTGAAAGTATCTGCTTTCCTTTGGTATTATTAATCGTAATGTTTATGATGCTGGCTCACCATCACACATAAAACAATAGATATTAATAAGTCATTTCCAGTTCAAACTACTATTTGTTCAATTTGCACATATAAACTAATATTCAGAAATCCATATTTCTGTATGTTGATATGTAGATACACATATGTTTTTATGTTGGTGTATGTGTCTGTATTTTCTTTTGAAACCGATACATTTTGTTAAAAGTCTGGACCTTGCTTAAACAAGACCCTTGTGCCTTTTCTCATTCTGCAGTGCTGTACTTAGCACTTTCTTCTAATAATGTCTCCTTACTTTCTGGTAGGATTTACCAAAGGTTATTTTAGTAATTATATACTGTAGCTTCCCCCAATGGATTAACACAGATTTTTGAATTGTTCTGTGGTGAGACTGACAACTGATCAATACTCAGGTCTGAAACATGGATTTTGACTGGCTGTGTTTTATACATGTTTGTGCTACTTCATTGCTTCTTGCTACCACATCATGTCAGACTTAGTAAGTACTGTAATCACATCCATTTTAAGCTTGTTTTATAGTATGCACTTAAAAAAATTATGCTTTTAATTTGAAAGGAAAAATTAATCTTTATTAAAATTATTCACTTTAGAAAAACAAATTAATCCAAAGGGGTATAAATTTTAAATATTACAAAAGCTCCTTTTTACATCAAATATGTTGTTTCTCCATGGTAATTTGCTAGTGACTCATTAATTCATTGTCTTCTTTTAATTATTCTCCAGATGATATTTACTTTTAGTAAGTGTTGTGTATCCTCAGACATTCAGTTGCCTTAAATTTGGAAAGCCATGGACAGTGAAATAGAAACAGTTTCATTAAAAACAAATGAGAGATTTTCAAAAATAAATCAAACTGTTACTAATACTAAGAAATATTTTGACCAAAAATAATGAAGACTATCGGTGATATTTGAATGACATACTTAGTTTCAAACTATTAATCTTTTTAATGTACTTATACAAGGTTTATGTAAATAATTTATCACCCATCACTAAAAGCTTAAAAAATTGGTTGAAGGTGGTAGAAAGAGGTTATTGGTAATACACTATTAAAAGAAAGGGTCAACTCTTTATTACAGAGAGTGAATATATCTTCTCAATGGAGGTTTGTTTAACAAAGAGCGGTCAGAGAGGATAGAGGAAACTAAACCTGCATTTTTTCCTTTGAAGGATCACACACACATCACACACACAGGACATAATGTGGCAACAGTCAGTGCTCCCAATTTTTTAAAAATACATTTTAATTAGTGTACACTATCCCAATTATTAGTCTAAAACCTGCAATCATGGTTAGCCTGTAAGGTTTAACCTTGGTGTGAAATATTGCCTGTAGATTTATGACAGTCTTCATAGTTTAGAAAATACTTTGTCCTTCACTATCTAATTTTTGAAAATTAAATGATACATGGTTTAAAGTTAAAGTTAATGAACTAAGTTATGGATCTTTTCAATTACTTCAAATATGGCATATTGTCCTCCTTGGAGAAAAACAAAAAGACAAGACATTTTATCACAATAAATAGGTGTTTGATTTTTCTCTTCAATGTATAATTAGAATTTTTAAAAAAGAAGTAAGCATTTACATGTTTTACATATATTTGGACTTACTAAAGAAAAATGGCATTTTTGCTAGTACTTCAAATATGTACTTCAAATCTAGTTCCCAATCAAGACTAACCAATATCGTTTACAAATCGGAATCTTTAGAACATATGCAACTAATCAATTCAGCAAATATTGAACATCTACTACCTGCGAGTCACTGTATTAGAAAATAGAGATACAACAGTGAGAAGACAGCTCAAGTTACTTACGGACTAGTAGAAAATACTTCAGGGAACTTATGATCTAACAGAGAATATAGGCAATTAATAAGCAATTGTGATGGTGAGAAAAGAGTCAGGGTGTGGCCTTGGTACAATGGGAGCATAAACAACTCATGTAGTCTAATCTAGATCTTTACTACTGTGATTTTCTGAAAAGCAGCATAAACATCATCTAGGACAGTGTTAGAAATGACAAATCTCAGTTCCAACTCCATCTACGTTGAATGTGAATCTTGATGTGAATGAGATCCCTGTGTTATTTGAGTATACATTAAAGTTCGAGTTAAGTATTAGGGAAATATACTCAGAGAAAGTAACATTAAAAATGAGCTCCCAAGTAGCAATATGGTTAGTTTATGGAGGATAAAGGTAAAATATATTGGAAGCAGAGAGATGATTGTCTCCTAAACCAGATCTGTAGTTTAAGTTGCTGGTTGGATAGAGAAGGTATGAGGGAGAAGGAGGATGATTTCAATTTGGGTATGTTGTATTTGATATGCTTTTGAGACATGTTTTAAAGATAGATGCTTAAAAGGAAGATGGACATGTGAATCTGGAGAAGAGTTAGTTCTCTGCTGGAGCCTTTGACCAGGAAATTGGTGTTACATTACTAGTAACTGAAGTCAGGTGAATGGGAAAGATTGCTCAATGAAAATACATGAGGTGAAAAATAATTTAAAGGCCTTGGGCATAGCCCTTGGGAACACCATCATATAAAGAGATGTCAGCAAATAAGACTGCAAAGAGCAGTCAGAGAGGATAGAGGAAACAAGAAGCGTATGTGGATGGAGATGCCAAGAAGAGTGTATGGATGGAGAGTATATGGATAAGATGTCTCTAGGAGGAAAGGATCAATAGTAATGTTGTCTTAGTATGGATTCTCCCACAAGAGCCTAAGAAAAGGATTTGGGTGTAAGTAATTTATATTGAGGAGTAATTCCAAGAAGCATAATGGGGAAACAGGAAGAGTAAGACTGGGGAAAAGGCAAAGCCAATGAAGCATATTTTATTGCGATGTTTTCAATATGGGCAAGTCAGACTTGGTCCTACTGAGACCCTTGAGAAACCATGCAGAATGCTCCTTAGAATTCTCTCTCTGAAGGAAGGTTGGCTATGACATAAATCTGTAGACTCAAGTCACTTATTTGTTATATGTTGCCCTGGGTAATGTTACCTACACCTCTCTCCATCCCAAAACTTCCATGCAGCTGTAGATTGAGCTAAGAATTTTTCCTAAGATTCTCAGAAATCCTTGACGCAGAAACCCTGAAATGGACTATCCACCATAGGTATGTTGAGGTCAGAGGCTGGCCAGCTTTCAAGGATAGGAGGGTTGCATGGGGCATGAGTAGCATCAGCTCATAGTGTTCAGTGATGTTCACATACCAAATGAGAGTATCTTTGCAAATTATCTAAGTATCATGGTAATCACTGAGAAATCATGGAAATGTAAGAGTATAATTAGTGGAACAGAAGGAATGTAAGCTATAATTCAATGTTTAGAGTTTTAATAAGCAGTAGGCAATGACATAATGAGTGTAGACCACTCTTTCAAGAAATTGATTGAGAAACGGAAGGAGGAAAATAGTGTGGTAGGTGGAAGGTTATTTGTCTCAATTGAGAGCCATTTTTTAAAGACAGGGATATCATGTACTAAGTAAGAATACAAATTATGGATCCAGATTGCTTAGGTTTGAATCCTGGTTTCAATTAGCTTTGTCAATCTATACAAATTATTTAAATTATCTGTGCCTCAGTTTCCTCATCTATAAAGTGAAGATAATGTTAGCAATCTCATAAGGTTGTTCCAAGGATTAAATAGGCAAATGTGAGTAAACTATCAGTTGAGTGCCTGGAAAATAGTCTATGATATCCAAGGGTTAGATATTATTATAATTGTGATGATGATGATGATGATGATGATGATGATGATGATGATTAGTTATTTTAACTGGAAGATGAGTATATTTAAAGGCTATTTGGCTTGAGCCAATATATAGAGAGAAAATTGAAGATATAAGATAGAAACAATAGCAGATAGGGTAATGTTTCTGAGGAAAGATGAGGAGAAGATATTCAAACACAGTTGAAAGATTAATTTCAAATGAGAGAAAAAATCAATTTTCCATTGTTACAAGCAAGGAGAGAGGAAGAAAATAGATTTATTTCTAAATGAGTTAATAGATGTTCTTGTGTGAAATCTATTTCTTTTTGAAATTTTAGGTAAGGCATCATCTGTGAATGAAAGAAATTGTTGGGGAAGTACAATAAAAGCATAAAATGTTTTAAATAGTCATATTGAAAAATGAGAGCATGATTAGTTTACCATGATATGTCAGTCTGTACTCTTAAATTAAGGTCAAAATCATTTTCACACACACACCAAGAAAAACTGCAATAATAAAGATCAAAGCCATTTAGAGCAGTAAAACATGCTAAGGGATATTTTAAATATCCAAGTATTGATTTTAACTCTATCGTAATGATAATAATGACTTTTTCCATTTCTAGCAAAATACCTCCTCTACTTTATTTTGTAATTACTATAAAATTAACTTTCTAAGAATGTTGTATATGTAAACAATTTATTTAATTGGCAATTAAACATTTTCTTCTAATTGCTAAATACAGCGAAATCTTAATTTTTTTTTTTCAATTACTTGCTTTGTTGTCTTAAACAGTGTTACACTGACTTTTGGAAAACTCTTTGGAAGCTGGCCATTTTCAAACCAAACCTAAAATAAAAAGAAAGAAAGAACTACGTAGCACAAAAAATTTCAAGTTTTTTTAAATTTTGATTTTATTTTTAAATATACACAAGTATAGTCCACTTTAAAATATCTGAATAGATAGCACTGGTTTCCATAAACGAGAGGGCAAGTGTGTTTATAATGAAAGTGATCACTCTGGACAGAATAATAATTTTTATCTAGTAATATTTTCTGTAGGATTTTAAGATCATCCGTTAAGTTCTAATTTTTATAGTTTTACAGGCTAAGTAGATATTTATTTGCCATCACAAAAAGCTTTCTCCATATCTCAAAAGCTGAAGAATTCACTCTCTTATGAAGAAACCCATGTTTTATTACCTAGTTTTCTGAAACAGATAAAGAAGAATGAGGATAAAATGGAATTATCACACTCAAACTTCTGTAGAAAAAAATAACTTTACAACCATCTGCTTTACTTCATATGTGATTTATTCTTAATTTTTTTCCATTTAATATATCGGAAGTCAAATTTAAGTATAGTAAGATACCTTTATTATAATATGATTTATGCTGATATCACTGCGCTACTTAAAAGATTTTTTAAAAGCAACCGAGAATCTATTTTTGCTTAAAGAAAATTATATCCTCTGTAAGGATGAATGGAAGATTTTGCTGTACTTATAGCATAGTTCTTGAAAATGATTTAATCCTATGGTAAACATTTTAGAAATATTTGTTAAATTCATTTGCATATAAACTAGATGTTTATACACACACACACACACATACACACACACACACACACACACATATAAAGGACTAGTTTATTTTTAATTGTAGGTTGAAATAAAATCTATGGCTTCAGTTACCATGTAAATAAATGGCAATATGAAAAATACCTTTGTAAAATATAAAATAGCTTAGTCATAAATCCAATGACAATTGGCTTAAATATTAAATAATACAAAGATAAAAGTGATTGATGATTGATTATTGGTCTTTGAAGTGCAATTTTAAATATTTTTTTATTAATTATCATTTTTTGAATTACATTTAAAATCTACAACATGTAATAATTAGAATATAAAATTTACACCAATTCTTCATTCTATAGGAAAAATATCATTTCCAACACCAATTTTACAATGTTATTTATATTGAGCATGAGATATATATTTTAATTCAACTGAATTGTTAACTATTTGCTATTTAATAATTTTCCCCATAATTACCTCTAAGTAGAATAATGTTTTAATAGCATAAGTAAATTAGGCATAGTTTATACTAAAAGTGTAATTCGATTTTTTTTTTTATTCATTGCCCTCTATTTTTTGAGTGCTATTTACAAAGATGTTGTCTTCCTGTATTTTTTTTAAAATAAAACTATTTCAAAAATAAAGACAATAAAAAATTTGTTTTTAGAGATAAGAATTCCTGTCATGTTACCTTGAAAATCACAATAAATTTATAGTTCTTAAAAATCTCATGATAACATCTATCTCTGCGGCAAATCTGTTCTAATGTCAGGAAATGAGAGATGTCCGAAAGCCTTCGTGTATTAATGAGCTCTAAAAGGCAACACAAAAGGTGTTTAGTTAGTACACCTTTGTTTTCCTCTTTTTGTTTGTTTTTCGCCTTAAAAAATTATGTTTGACATATGCTGGAAATGCATAATACAAAGTGAAATATTCAGTAAAAATTTTTAAATCTCTATCTAATATTGTTTATATTTAGTATAATAATCTATGTATATTTTTATTTTTATTTTTATTAAATGAACATTATAAGTTATGAGAGTAATACATATATACATAGATTTATGTTGATATTTATTCATAATAAATTCATTATTTGAAGTACTGCTATTTGCTCAGCATTTTATTAAAGTAAAACTAAATTTATTATCTAATGAGATTCCATATAAATACCTTGAGGAATTCAGTGTTTAATATGCTAATACTACTTAAGAAACATTTATTCTTAGTCATCTGTCATAAAACTGGTAGAGTTATTGCTAAACAGGGTATCGTGATGTTTTAAGTTTTAATCAAGGCATAAGTAAATTGATCTTAGACATAAATGTAGGAATTCAGTTTTTCTGAATGAGGTTACCCGAGAGCATTTACTTTTGTCTCCCAAGACTGTGCTGCACTCTGGCAAGGAGGCTGAGTTTTGGTAGCAATGACCTGTAATAATCATTTCTGAAATCATTTGGAGTCTCCTTACATAAAAAACTTTTAAAAATGATGAAATAACAATTATTGTGTCAGTCTTAAGTTACACATAGACATCCCACAGATTAAGCGTCTGCTGTTGGCATGGGTTACATTATAAAAAATGTCCTGAGATATCATAAAACATTACTGTATAGTAATTCAATGATTCCAGAAAAACAGACTTCAGGAAAAAGTTAAACTACTTATATGTAATGTTTTCTAGATTTGAGGATTAGAGTTAGAATCATAAACTGAGAGGTCTATTTGATTTAATGAGTAATTATGAATAACTTACTAATTTTTATTTTTTATGTAATTTGCTCTTATAGTAAACTGAAAAGCATAATTTCTGATCCCTCTCTTCCAGGAATATTCAATGTATAAAATGGTGCTGAATACCTGAAGGCTATCTATTGTTTTAGTGCAACAAAGATTGATACCTAATTTCCAAATTCACTGGCCACATTCCAGTACCTCTTTTCTTAGAATATACTCCTTTTGAGCACTCCCCACTTGAAACTTTATCTTTCTTCGGATTCTCCTAATAAATTTTTTTCGGATTCTGCTATCACATCTTACTGGCTAATATCAGTTCTCTCAACTGGATCAACTTTCATGACTCAACTGCTTTTAAAATATAAGTTCTACTTTTTGTCTTTTTTCCTCCTCATTTATTACATCCTCCCTCAGTGATCCCTTGTCATTGACTATGTGTATATTTTTTCTTCTGAGTGGCTGACCTACATATAAGCATTAAAATGTACCATGGACATCTTAAACTTAACTTGTCAAAACTGAATTTCTTTTCTTTCCCTGACTCTCACTCAAATGTGCTTTCTTATGTCCTAAGATAACATAGTACTTGGCATATAGAAGTGGTTCTGATATTTTAGTGTGTGGAGAGCCTGTTAAAACACAGACTGCTAGCGTTTCTAATTCAGAGTTTCTAATTCAGTAGGTCTGGGGTGGAGACTACAAATGTGCATTTCTAACAGGTCCCCAGGTGATATTGGTATTTGGCAACTCCGCCATATTGACACAGAGCAATCAATTAAGATTTGTTTGATCAATAATTACTATGAGTCAATGAATGGTTTAGAGGCATATTATAGACTCAAAAAACAAGCTTAACTCAGTATGAATAAATGACAAGAGATATTTATAGAACTTTTGTCTGAAAGAACAAGGAAGATCATTTGGTTTAACATCCTCGTTAATTTAGTAATCTGAAGTCTAAAAAGATTAAATGATTTTTGTAAGGAAAAAGTAATAGATTCAACCAACCCTGACTTTCCATAAAAATAAGATAGCTGCATGTGTAACATTTATTTAGCTAATTAAAGATTAGTTTTCCAATTTCAAAGACAGACATAGAGCAGATTATTGTTTTCTCTAAATGAGTAGACATTTGCTCATAGGCACAGATTTTCCCCAAAATGAATAAAATACGGACAAATTTTAATGCTGCTTCCATAACCCTAAAATGCACACAAAGAATTGAGAAATCTAGAACTTAATATTCTGATTAAGATTAAAGATCTCACCACTCAAAGCAGTGTTTGGGCAAGCAGTTTGTTGACAAAAATTAGTAGAGATGATTTGACACAGACTAGTATTAAAGAAATGAATCTTTTATTTGGCCAGAACGGAAAGGACTTTCATCAATGCAGTAAGTGTCCAAACTGTAGAGGTTCTGTTGTCTGAGCTGTTTTATTATCTTCCCAAGTTTGGATATTTGACAGGACTCACTGGACTCCACAGACTATATTCATATTAGACTTTTGTTTAAAGGCAAAGGACACTGTGCAGCAGAGAAAAAGAACACAGACAAGCATCAGAGGCTCGAGGGTCTTTCCCCAGCATGAGCTCCTTGTGGGTTCAATCTTTTGGGGCACCTGGAGTTGGCTGTGTCTCTGGCTCTTATTCCAGTTTTATTACCTGCTATATTATTTGTACTCAATTTTATCATCTGTACAATAAAACTAACTTTGGAGGCTTTAACTAATTTTTTCATTGTTGTCTCGTGACCACCTGCATTTGAGATGTTGAGGTAATTTCTCAGACTTAAATGTGTCTGTGTCATCTAGGGATCTTTTTAAGATGCAAGTTCTGATTTCACAGGTCTGAGATGAAGCCCGAAATTCTCATCTAATAAGCTCCCAGGTAACATCCATGCTCCTATGTTCCTGTTTGGCTAGCAGGAATGATATTTAAAAAAAAAAGAAAGAAAGAAAGTGTATATGTATGTGTATAAGAGTGTATATGTCAATGTACAAAGGCAGCTACATCAAGGAAATCAATCTCTGGAGTTAAGGCTGAAAATCTGCATTGCCAAAAGGCAAGTCCACCCCAAGTTTTATAAACAATCAAGTTTAAGAATTACTTGGTTGAATGAACTTAAATGTTTAAGTTAACTTCCAGCTGTAAAATTATGTAGATCTAATCTTACCCTGATGTTCTCTTAAATCTTCAATTGAAGGAGGCTTAATTATGACATATTCTCTTACTTCACAGGAATCTGTGTTTCTTGAGTGTCTATGACTTGCAAATAATTGCCAAGCTCTTTGCCTCTGCATTCAAAATTTAATTAGGTCTGATCTTTTGCTGTAAGATAAAACCTTTTGTACTATCCAAAATTACAACATTCTTTCTTCAGATGAAGAGCCAAAGAGCAACTTCACACTTCTTTTAGAACTCAGCTAAAAATAAAATCCAAAAAAATAGCATCACTTTATTTTTCTTGCCGTATCACTGGCTTTCTGAGGCTACACTCTTAAATTCACTCTGAACTCCTTTTGTGCTTCCTCTCCATAACATTCCAATTTGTTACAGGAAATATTTACCTAAATAATTGCCTTCTACAGTATGTGATGCAGATTAGGTACATTGCTACCTAGTAAGTCCATTAGTTTCTTCCCCTTAAAGAATTTCTTCTCTTTGTTATCGTTATTCAGGTTATTGAGTGTAGCGCAGAAAAGTAACATGGTGATTTTTTATACAGCCTCATGATGTTTTTTAATTTCCTATTTTCTTTTTCTTACAGTATAAGCAAGTGGAGCAATACATGTCATTCCATAAGTTACCAGCTGATATGCGTCAGAAGATACATGATTACTATGAACACAGATACCAAGGCAAAATCTTTGATGAGGAAAATATTCTCAACGAACTTAATGATCCTCTGAGAGAGGTAAGATTTATAGTCCTAGATCTTCTTGGTACATGGTCACTATTTATTTTCTCTTTTGATGGGAAATTCTCAAGCCCATATTATAACATCACTCAAAAGAAAAATCAGAATTAAATGCTAAGACATCTTGTTTGCCCTTATTGTTTCGTATGTTTTCCCATATACAGGCTTTTAATTCTTTTAAAAAGTACTAGAAAATTGTAATTCTAATTATGATTCTCATAACTGTTTTATTTTCAGTGTAACTAGCTATCAGAATTCTTTCTTGTGTCCTCATTGTCTATATCTTCCCAATCTTCCACTCTTCAACTTATTCTTACCTATTTCTTTATCTTCTTTTTGATTTCTATTTTCTTCCCATGTTCATTTTCCCTGTTCATCCCTTGGACTCTGATCAGAAACTAACATGACCTGCTGCAAGTAATTCATTTCTTATTAGCTCATTAAAACACTTTTAGGACTAATAATGACTTTATTAAACAGCTTTTAGGACTAATAATGACTTTATTACATAGCATATATATAAAGTCATTATTAGTCTTTAAAGATAATGACTTTATTACATAGCATATATATATGATAATGACTTTATTACATAGCATATATATATAGCATATAAAGATAATGACTTTATTATATAGCATATATATATGCTATGTAGTATATGCTATGTATATATGCTATGTAATAAAGTTATTATCTTCCATCACTAAATCATTTATCTTTAAAGTCTCTCTGAAAGAGCTTTAGTTATTTTCTCAAGTCATTTAGACTATAAAACTTAGGTTCTTTTTTGAATCTTTCTCTGCTTTTCACATCCGGTCAATCACCAAATGCTATCAATTAATCATGCTAATATATCTTATGCCCATACCCTTGATTCCTTCTCCAATACCATCACCCTAACCATATTTCTCTAACAGGAACTAGCTGCACCATACTCATAGTTGCCTTCCAGCCTTTGGTCTCTTTTCTTTACCTTTTAAAATTTCATCAATATCAGAGTAATCTTTTTTTAATGGATACAAGCTGGTCATTACTCTGCTCTGAAACTTTCAGTCTTTACATTACAAATTAAATCAAATAAAGCCACCTTAGGCTTATATTCTAGCCTTTCTGTGCTCTGACCCCAACTAAATCTCCAGCTTTCCTTTTCCTTCCTGCCATCGATGTTCCAAAGTAGCCTACAGCCAAACTATGCAGCTTGCTGTTTTGCAAAAATCAATTATAATTTTTCACCCTTGCATTACGTTTTCCAGAAACGTCTCTCATCTTTTAGCAAAATCTAGTTCAAATAATAGTTCTTTATTTTTACCTTCTTTGATTTCCCAGACTAGATAGATCTGATCACTCTTTTCTCTGACCCCGCAGTGTACTGAGTCAGTAAATTTTCTGTGTTATTTATTCATTCTGTCTGTTACCACTATTTTTTTCACAGTTGATTTCTCAACTTTTGTCTTGAAAGTTCCTTAAAAGCAAATGCTATTTAGTCTGTATTTTAAATTTTTCTTGAAATTCCTACTACATCTAGCGTATATTAAATTCTCAATATTTTTATTCCAACTAATATTCTCACTAATTTTAACCATCTTACACATTTCTGCATCAACTAAAAGTTATTTGTATTTTTTAGTTTGCTTTTTTTTGAAAATCCTTAAAATATCAGTTGAGTTCTAGCAATAAAAGGAGCCGTGTCTGCTATGCTGCTGATTAGCTTATTTTCCCTACAAAGTCCTCAATTAAATATGAATATATAAAACTTTTCCTTTGAAAAACATAATTCAAATTTTTTTTATTTAAAAAATAATGTATTATTTGTTTTAAATCTATTTACATACTTTACTTTATCTCTTTCTTGGATTACAGAATTTGTATTAAATTTAAATCTTCTTCATGAAGGTACAGAAGCTCAGGAGATCAGAACCAGCTTTGGTTCTCAAGGGTCTGGAGGGATTCAAAATAGGGACAGGCCGTAGCATGGACAAAGGTAATCCAAGAGACGTATCAGGGATTAAGATAGATCACAATACAGAAGGATACAGTAAAACTAAGGATTTATTTTTAAAAAGCAGGGACAGTAAGGCTTTCAGCATAAAATTTCATTGAGGGTTTACAGAAAGCTGACAGAAAACGTGAGCATAAAAATAAACCCTGAGAAGTTGCATGCTTAAATGGGAAGCATTTCTCTGTGCTGGAAATTCTCAGTGTAATGTAAAATTAGGATAACAAGAAAATTTTCTTAATGGTATGTGTTTTATTATTTACTTTCTCCTGCCACACTTTAATTTACTTTGATCTTCAGAGAAAATATTCCGCTTTTCATTTTTTCCCTCTAAAGCCATCCACAGGCTTATCTCAAATTTCCTCATTTCCTATAACTATTCTATCATTACGTTATGATCAGTTTTTTTCCTTGTATTTTCAAATGCATCTTTTACCTCAACTTCTGAAGTGCACTTTGTTCCCTGCCTTTGATTTCATCTAGCTCAAATGCATCTATCCCATGTCTGCTATATTGATTGATATAAAACACAAGTTTGATGATGTTACTCTCCTTTTAGAACCTGATCATTACTGCCTGTTCCCTGCAAGAAAAATTTTAGGCTTCTTGACATAGCACAAGAGACTCTCCATGGCCTGCCACCATGTTCATTTTTTTACATTCATGCTTGATCATCAGGAAAAGGTTGATGGTGGGGAGGGAGGAAGAGTGTACTTTATTGCCTCTTTGGCTTTCTTTATGTTACTCTTTTTTTTTTTTTTTTTTTTGAGGAGCTTATACTCTTTTTAAATTTTTTAAATATTTTTTTTATTTTTTATATTATAGTTTACATACAATATTATATTAGTTTCAGGTGTACAACGCAGTGATTAAACATTTATATAACTTATGAAGTGATCACCCCAATAAATCTAGTACCATCTGACACCCTACATAGTTATTACAATACTCCTGACTGTATTCCCTATGCTATACTCTACATCCCCACAACTGTTTTGCAACTACCAATTTCTACTTCTTAATCCCCTCCCTCCTTTGCCCTTTCTCTCACCTCTCAATCTGACAACCATCAAAATGCTCTCTATATCTATGAATTTGTTTCTGTTTGTTTATCCTGTTCTCTAGATTCCACATATGACATTTGTCTTTCTCTGTCTGACTTACACCACTCAGCACAATACCCTCTAGTTGCAGATGGCAAGATTTCATTCATTTTTATGACTGAGTAATATTTCATTATATATGTATATATGCATGTATGTATGGATATAAAACCACCTCTTCTTTATCCATTTATCTACTGATGGACACCCAAGATGCCTCCATATCTTGCCTATAAATAATACTGCACTGAACAATTGATTCACATGTCCCATCAAAGTAGTGTTTTGGATTTCTTCGGATAAATACCCAGGAATGGAAAAACAGGGTCTTTCTTTATCTCTTGTTACAGCCTTTGTTTTAAAGTCTTTTTTTTCTGGTATAAGTATTGCTACCCCAGCTTTTTTTGTTTCCATTTTCATGTAATATCTTTTTTCATCCCTTTATTTTCAGTCTGTGTGTGTCTTTTGATCTGAAGTGAGTCTTTTGTAAACAGCATATGTAAGGGTCTTGTTTTCTTAACCATTCAGCCACTTATCTTTTGATTAGAGCATTTAATCCTTTTCCATTTAATTATTGCTTGATATGTAGTTATTGCCATTTTATTACTCATATTTTTCATCTTTTTTTTTTCTTTTTTCATCTTCTTAAAGAAGTCTTAACATTTCCTGTAACACTGGCTTGGTGATGATGAACTCTTTAGCTTTTCTTGTCTGAGAAGCTCTTTATCTGTCCTTTAATTCTAAATGATAGCTTTGCTGAGTAGAGTAATCTTGGTTGTAGGTCCTGGCTTTTCATCACTTTGAATATTTTGTGCCAATCCCTTCTGGCCTGAAAAGTTTCTATTGAGAAATCAACTGACAGTTTTATGGGAGCTCCCTTGAAGGTAGCTAACTGCTTTTCTCTTGAAGCTTTTAAGATTTTTCTCACTGTCTTTAACCTATGGCATTTTAATTATGGTGTGTCTTGGTATAGGCCTCTTTGGGTTTATCTCATTTGGGACTTTCTGTACTTCCTGGGCTTGTATATCTCCTTCCCCAGATTAGGAAAGTTTTCCATCATTATTTCTTGAAACAGATTTTCAATTCCTTGCTCTCTCTCCTCTCCTTCTGGTATCCCTATGATGCAAATGTTTGCATGTTTCATGTCTCTGAGACCTCTTAAACTGTCCTCATTTTTTGGATTTTTTCTTCTTGTTGCTGTTCTGAGTGGGTGTTTTCTGCTACCTTATCTTCTAAATCACTAATTAGATCTTCCACTTCATCTAATCTAATTCTTCCTAAAGTATTCTTCATTTCAGTTATTGTATTCTTCATTTCTGGTTCTTTTTTATATTTTCTATCTTTACTTATATCGTTTCTATCTCTTTGTTAAAATTCTTACTGAGTTCATCTACTGGTTTTCCAAGCTAGAAGTTGTGGGAACTTCTCTTTCTGGCACTGAAACCCTGGGCTGGGTAGCCTAGTGTGAGGCTGGGACCCCTCGCTCTTCTGGGAGGACCTCCACAGACAAGATATTTCTTCTGATTATCAACCACCACATGCAGGTGTGGGACCAGCTCATTTCACATCTCCGCCCTTCCTACTAGTCTCAAGGTGGCCCCTTCTATGTGTCCCCATTTGTAGGACTTCTGTTCAGCTAGACTTCAGGAGACTCCCAATGATGGCTATTTTTTTAGTTTAGTTGTAATTTTGATGTGGTTGTGAGAGGAAGTGAGCATAGTGTTTACCCACTCTGCCGTCTTGACCAGAAGCCTACCCTTCCTATCTTTAATCTTTTCTATTCAGCTTACCTTCTACTTTCCATTAAACATTCTTGCCAGGCATGACCTTCTTCACAATTTTTTTGGACCACTCTGTCTCCATCACTATATTTATCATTTTTCAGTTTATTGTTTTCTCTTTCAAGACTATGACCTTCTTGAGAATAGAGACTCTGTCTTAATATCTTTGTATCTCTAGTAACTAGTATATGGCAAGAATTTATTAAATATTCACTGAATATTTAACAGAATTATGAATGAAAACAGAATAAGAACCAAGACTACTTAATAAAATTAGAGATCCTAGAAATAGAATGGTTAAAAAGATGAAAACAATGTATTCCATTTGTTCTCCTGCTCTTCAGCTTTTGTATTCTGGCATCAGAATCACACAAAAGCCTAAATTTAAAGCTATGCTGAGTTAAAACTTTATTAGAAGGAAAGCAGGATGAGTGGAATAGGAATATAAGGAAAGACATTGGCAAAGAGATAGCAAAAGTTATTATTCAAATAAAACTTGAATCTAAAAAAGCTAGATGTTTTCTGAAGAAAAGTTCAATAAGAATAATGGGAAATACATCTTGCTTCCTATTAAACTGGAGTATTATGTACCTACTATATTCAAGTTATAGTGGTAGATCATGAGAAATATTTTAAAGTTATTAAAATACATTATTCCAACTTTCTAAATCTGCATTACACTTAGAAGATGAGACATAAATTTATACAAAGATGGATTTTGGTCACTGTTGTACCTGTAGTGTCCAGAAAGTGCCTGGAGCATAGAAGACATTAAATTATTGATACAATCAATGCCAAATGAGTGAAACTAAGATACTCAGAAAGGGAAAGCTGGATTATTTGATATGCATTGTGTGACAAAAGGTAAAAATATAAGATGTGCATTGTATACACATACACAACATACAATTGCTAATTGTATATGCAATTTAGAGTCGACAACAATTTTATATTGTAACAAGACTTCTAACTTAAAATGCTTCATTGTCCAGAAGCCTCATTTTTATGAAAGTATTTTGCATAATTTGAGATTCTAATGTATACTTAAGAGCAGTGATTTCTGCCAACACAAGTCTGGGCTCTCAGGAATGTGTAAAAATGAAGGTTAGATCAAACCTTCAGACTCTCAAAAACTTATACAAAAAAACAAGTGTATAAAAATAGAGAAAGAAAGTAAAATACAATGTTTGGAAATGTGAAAATTATTCTACCTTCCTAATCAGTTAAGTCCACATTATGTTTTATCTACTTTGTTCCCTAGCCTTTTATTTCAATGTATTTGAATACTTTTAAAAATGAAAACCCTTTAGTATGTAAAATGGCAGAAAGAATTTCATTTGTGTGACTCTTGAAAGCTCTTACAAAAATCTCATAGCTTGCATATGCAAATTAATTCAGTTGGTAAATATTTCAAAGGCATTGCTTTATTGAAAGCATTCTCCTATTTCCAATTTCATGGCAGAAATTAGATGATTTATCTTTTTTATATGTTGAAGACAAATTGCTAAAATGCTCTTAACAACTACTTGGCTCATCTTATTGTTCAAGTTTCAGTACAAATGTTACTTCCTCCAAGAGGCCTTCCCTGAGAACTTCATCTAAATTAATCGCCTAGCAATCATTCTCCGTCATATCAGCCTTTTTACTGTATATACATCATTGTTGTCTTGTGATCCTTTTATATTTATTTGTTCATTGTTTGTTCTGCTATATGAACTCAGGATTCAAGAAGGCAAGGACTTTGTCTTTCTTGATTTCCACTATAACTCCATCCCCTAGAGAGTATATATTTAACAACTACTTGTTGTATGAATAAAGACAAATTAAATAAGGATCTCATACTTAGCAAGTCATCTCCAAGAATCTTTGATTATTAGAGCTTGGAGAGAGCATTTTGTCAACCAAACAGTGATGCTTGTATGGATAAGAAGAGTGATGCCAAAAACTATAAAGTACTGTGGCCATGGAACTTTCTTATAGTCACTTGAGATTACACTATGGACAATGCTGTTTCTAATATGTAACAAAAAGATGCTGCCATCTTTAGAGTCTTCTATGATTTTGTTTTGTATATGCACTATAAGCCAGAAAGAAGTTCCTATTTTGCATGTGGCTATTTTTATTTTCTTTTTAACTTTCTCCAGTTTTTTGCATTAGTGATTTATTGCAGATCAACTTGGAGAGTGAGGGATATTTCAGTAGAGTACCATTGTAGAAAGTATGTAAGTGTTCTGCCTAGTCTTTTTACCCCAATAAAATTCATGGAATAGATACAAAATACTTCTTTTTTCTTATATTGCTATGTCAAGTCTGACTAGAATTTTGTCAGTGGTTCATAAAATGAATGTTACTGGTTTCCCTGTTCAAATCTAACTGATGAGCCACTTCAGAGTATAGAAGAGTGGCAGTTAAATTTGTGTGTTCTTTTTCCTTGGGCAAGGCCATGTGACCTGTATGTATCAGCTCTACTGGAATTGTCAGCATTCTGGGAAGTGACTATAAAGTCTTCTTAAAAACTTATCTTCATTTCACTGTAAACTAAAATACATGGGCCAAAATATAAAGGAACATCTATAATTTTCTGAGAAAAAAATCTTAAGATGGTACCCAGAAACTTGGCATTTTAAATTATAGCTCTTATTTTGTGATGTATTTTTAAAATCCTAAATCTTCCAGTTGCTCTGTGGCTGTGCCTAGTCAAAATTCTGAGTCTGCAAAGCTGGACTTCAGTGACCTCTAGAAACATGGAATTAGTAATGGATTGGGATCCTAGTTGTGACCTGACCAGTCTTTCCCAGGAGATCGCTTCTCCTCCTTCCTTCTATTTATAATATACTCCTATTTTTCCCCCTATTTATAATATACTCCTATTTTCCCCTGGCTGCTCAGAAATATTCAAAGGTTTATTGTTTTGAATAGTTTAAATGCCATTTATGATATTCTCGGTGCCATTAATAGTTACATGCATACTTTCAGTTATATCATGGATGAGAACCTACAATGGAGGGGCTAAGAGCATGGCCCTGATTCCACCCACCTCGTTTAAATCCAGCTCAGCTTACCATATATGTACAATTTGGGCCACTTCATAACTTTTATCTATTTCACTTTCCTCATCTGCAAATATGAATGATGATGATAATAACGACCCAATAGAGTTGTTTTAAATATTAAATGAGCAAAAGATACAAAAAATTAGAAAAGTACCTGTCACAAAGTAAGTACAAGTAAAATTTAATTCTTGATATTACTGTGATTCAATGAAGAATAGGATATAGTCCCAGCCCTCATGGCTCTTACAGCTTAGTATGAGACAGAAATTTAAACAAGCAATTATAACTATCTGTAAGTGCTATGACAGGGTCATTCGGAGGATGTTAGGCCATACACAGGAAGGACACCAAGTCCAGCCTTAGTGTGTCTCATTTCTTTTGGAATTTATTCAAATAATCTGCTAATAAGCTCTTCCTTCAATTTAACAGCCAGCTTTCTGGAAACAATGTCTTAACGTTAAAACTTGGCATTGAAATGTTAAGCTCATGAGACTGATGAATGCTTTAGTGAAAGCAGGCAGTATATTTAAAACTAAAAAACTAATTAGAAAAATTCAGTGACTATACCATTCTGCTTATGAGAACCTGTTAGAATGTGCACAAAGTAATAAGGTCTATTATTAACACAAATGGACTTATATTGATTCGATTAGAGCAAAGTGGCAAACTTAACAGTGGAGAAAGAAGTTAATGCCCTTCTGAGCCAGTCTCCAAAGTTCAGAACTGATCTATTTTTAAACAACGGAGTGAGAGGAGCCATGGGCCGAAAATAGGTACAGATCATGTGTCCCAGTAGAATATAGGACGTCAGTATATTTCATTTTCACAAGACATGAATCAGGCTAAGAGTAAAATACTGTCCCTTTGACCTTTAATTTGTCGAATAGACTGTTCGAAGACAACATAATTTTTATGCATATTTATTTAGTACAATTCCGAATCATTTTTTAAGTACATACTTGATTTTCTTAAATGCCTTCTAAAACTGTGTTTCATTAAGATTAACTAAAACAGATTAGAATCATAGTACTGTACAGTTATACAGGGATCTTATAAATTATCAGATACTCATATAACAGTCACGGTAACAAAAGGCTAGAAAAATTATGTTAAGTGGCCTAGTCGTGGTCACATTACCAAGCAAAGAAATTGAATATTCTTCTCTCATTTGACCTAGAGCTTTTCTCCTATATCTCTAATTTCTAAAAAACAAATAGACAAATAACATTTATTGATTTTTTAATGCGTGCCTGACATTGATCCAGGCATGGTGGGAAGGTAAACTGTAAAATGTGGTTTCCAGCCTCAAAGTTCTTTCTTTGTGCTTATAGAGACAAGATATAAATACTTGGGGGGAAAAAAAAAACTATGAAGAAAAAGTTAAAACGAATTACTAAAAGCCAAGAAATGTAAGAAGTCACATATGGTTAATTGCCAGAGAAAAACAGACATTACACACTAAAATTCAAACACAGGGGAAAACCTTCTTGACATGGATCTTGGCAATGATTTATTATATACAACACTTAAAACACAAGCCAAAAAACAAAAATAAATAAGTGGGAATACATCAAACTAAAAAATTTCTGCAGAGTAAAAGAAACAAAGTGAAAATGGCAACCTATGGAATGAGAGAAAATATTTGCTAACCAACATCTGATAAGGGGTTAATGTCCAAATTATATGTCATACAATTCCATAGCAAGAAAACAAATACTTTGATTAAAAAATAGGGAAAGAACTTGAATAGAGATTTTTTGCCCAAAAGAAGATATTTAAATGACCAGCAGGTATATGGAAAGGTGCTAAACTCCACTAATTATTAAGGAAATGAAAATCAAAACCACTAGGAGATATCACCTCACACCTATGAGAATGGCTGTTGTCAAAAAGACAAGAGATAATAACAAGTGCTGGTGAGGAAAAGAGGATCAGGGAAACTAGGATGGGAGTGGAGAAGATAATTTGTATTATTGTAATGAGGGAGAGCCAGGCTACTGGGTCTTTTCCTTGATTTTTTTCTGCCATTTCTTCATTACATCCTCTCTCCCCAATATTTCTCTTAGTGGCATTATTACTAGGACTTCAAAATTTAGTCTTATGCTAATATTGTGTAATTCTACCTATATAAGGTCCTTGGAATAGGCAAATTCATAGCAACAGAAAATAGAATAGAAAGGACCAGAGACTGGGAAGAGGGAGAAAGAAGGATGTATTGTTTAACAGTTATAGAGTTTTAGTTGACGTTGATGAAAAAGTTATAGATATAGATAGTGGTGATGGTTATGCAATATTCTGAATATACTTGTGAATATACTTAGGAATCGTTAAAACTATAAATTTTGTTTATATATATAAAACTATAAATTTTGTTTATATATATATGTGTGTGTATATATATATGTGTGTATATATATATATATATATATATATCATGAAATTTTTCAAAATTAATCTTGTAAAATAGCACCCAATCTAGTCCTGACCCCAAGAGCCATATCCATCTGCCTGCTGCTCTTCTTACCTGAAATCCAAGATGCTTCGCACTCAGTACAAAAGAAAAGCAAAATCCTTTCTTCATATAACTAAATATCTTTTGGAATTTATTTCTCCCTAGACTGGAGAGCTCAGAAGTTGTTGCAATGTGTGAGTCGTATTCCACAGAGAAACGTGAAGTAGACCATGTATATTGCCCCTGCCACTGCTTCACTTTCAGAGTCACGGTGCTGCTATGTCTTGGCAGATACTCAGAAGGGGGCAGCTTCATCCTTCCTGTCATAATACCAGCATAACTTGCTCAATTTGTTGCAAGGACTGCCATAATAAAATACAACAGACTAGGTGGCGTAAAGAACAGACATTTGTTTTTGCAGTTCTAGAGGCTGGAAGTTTAAGATCAGGTGTTAGCAGATTTGGATTCTTCTGAGGCCTCTTTCCTTGGCTCATAGATGGCCTCCTCCCTTTGTTCTTGCCTGGTCTTTTCTGTGTGCCCACACAACTCCAGTGTCTCTTTATTTGTCCAAATTTCCTCCTCTTATAGGCACACCAGTCAGATTGGATTAGGGCCTATCCTAACAGCTTCCTTTTAACTTAATTACCTCTTTAAAGGCCCTGTCTCTTCCAAATACAGTTACATTCTGAGGTACTGGAAGTTAGAGTTTCAACATGTGAATTTGGCAGGGGACACAAACACTTGCCAATATATGCAATGCTCCATTCAAATCTAACTAAAGTGACAGATAAACGAGTGTTTAACAACTCTTAGGACACCTGCTTTGTTTTACTGCCTAGCCTGATTTCCATACGTCCTTCGCACATGTACACATATTGTTATGCATGGATTATTTCTATTGCCGACCTATTAATGATAAAAATGAATTTATAATAAAAATGAATTTATATTATAAAATGGATTATATTTTAAAATTTCAAATATAGGTTTTTATCATATTCTCCAAATCACCTTCCCTCAGAATTAAGTTTTTTAATTCACTCTACTATCTGCTAGTCCTGTTTGAATTGTACTTTTTTAGTTTGGGATACTTCTGGATATCCATTTGCTGTATTTTCTGTATTTGACACTTCACATCAGTCTGTTTTTACCATGTCAAGCAGACTTAACTGCTATTCTGCACATCACTGTCACCCCTTGCTTATAGTTTGTAAGCAGTTGGAGCCACCTTCTGCTGGAGCTTAAATGGGTCCTTACTGAGCTTTCTCCTGGGACACCACAGAATGGGGCTGAAATATAATCTCTAACAAACACTTTCATTGTCATTAAACAATTCCTAGATTTAATTTTTTTGGTCTTTTTCTACCTCTTTTTATTTCCTTTAAAATCAAATTTAAGTGAACACTAAGAGAATTTTATGTCATCTGCTCTCACTCTTCATGGTACCTAACAGAGTGATATGTTCCTGTGTTCTAGAAAGGCCAATTAGAGAGACTATGCTAAGACTAAATTAATTTCAAACTTCATTTGCATTCACACTGTAAGGTTTAAATGTGATTTAATACCTCAAAATTAAATTAGATGCATATGAAAACTGAAACTCAAAAAACATTAAAATTGCTGAATCTCTACATCTCAAAATTCATCATCTTCTGATCTATCCTTTGTAAGCAGAGAAATTTCATTTAAGCCACTTAATCATAATTGGTCATTTGTACATGCAGAGATTTTAGGCTAATTTCTTTTTAACTCATAATTTGAAGAGACTGTCTAACAATTAATGATATTGCTGGGTGTCAAAACAACTAATGGTGAAAAATGCAAAAGATTGCCAATATTTAAAAGGCCACTGCACACTATTTCTCTTTATCACTACTGAATTTTTTTTTTAAGTAAGATCAACACAAGGTAAAATATTGCGTGGCCATTAAAAAGAATGGCAATGAGGTCCACATCTCGTAATAAGAAATATTTTATGTTATAAAAGTTTGGGGGGGACAAATATTGAATGTAATAATTACAACTATATTAAGATGAATAAGATATTCATCTTAGGTATTTAAGGAATACCTAAACATATTAAATAACTTTCATTAAAATAATGAGAACATAGAGATTTTGTTCTTTTATATATTTTAAGGAATGTGCGTACATTAATTTTGTTTTCAAAGATTTAAAAAAATACAATTTTCTTGCTAACACAAAAACACTTAATCTTTCTTTTGTAATAAGATGGAAAACTATAATAAACTAAAATTGAGGCACTCTCTGTTAATTCATCAATCTTCTCTATCTCTAACTCCTTTAATTTCCCCCAAAATAAATATTAAAGGGAAGAATTTCTTACCTTTGTAGTTTATTACATAATTTTTGATATTTATATTTTTTAACCATTGCAATAAAAGCTCTCAAAAAAATAAGATGTATGGTCACAACTAAAGAAATAGCTTATCATAAATCCTCCCTATGAGGACTCAGAAATCAAGGGAAAAGCTTTGAGTTTAAGAAATTGAAGCAATGCCTAACTTGCTAGTCAACGTTTGGATAAATGCTTAAATTATTTTCAAATGTTAATATCTGCTTGAATGGGCTGATTTCCTTATACATGCAGTCAACAATTTTGCAATTTAAAAGACAAACTACCAGATCAATATAAGCCAGTTGGAACTGCTAAGGGAAAATTTTTTTAATCGTCCCTGTGTGTTTCCTTTTTAATAAAAAAAAAAATGGAATGTGTATGTAATTTGCAATTCACCTTTTAAATGTATTTTAGCAATAGAGAAGTTTTATCATAAGAATACTACATTTTATTCCTGGACTTTGGCCAAAAAGGAATTTTATTGACTGTGCCCTAAGAATATTTTGCCATTTTCTTTCTCTGAACCTCTGCACTTACCTCAACTTTAGTTTTTAATAGCTAGTCTTCAACTCAACTGTGTTTTTTCAGTCAGACCTAATGCTCTCTTACCAATTACCTTGAAATCTGTCTCTTTAAAATTTTATAGAATCCATGGTCTCTACCATTTATTTGATCTCAACAGATATTGTTTTATAGTAGTTATAATGGTTAGTAATATGTAGCATTGAATGATCTATGATAGAGTTGCTGGTGTTATCTCCATTTTACAGATGAGATTAAGATTCAAAGAGGCTGAGTCACTATGCTCACAGAGCCACTTACAGAATCAGGCTGAGCACAGAAGTGTGCACACACATGCACACATACACACATACATGCATATTCTTTGAAGAGTTATACTCGTATTCTCTGAATCTGGATTGGAGCCTCATAAACTGTATTTTAGAGAAATGCCATAAATATATCCATGGGCTTATCATTTTCCTTTAAAGAATAACAGGGAAGCGACGGTCACCTTTGGCAGGTCATTAAAGCCATTTTTTTCTTTATTGATACTGTCCACATGAGAGTCACGATGAGATCAAGATCCCACAGAGTCACCCTGAATATGTTGTTATTTCCCAAGAATGGTCCTACCTCATACTCACAAACCCAACCTCATCTCACTCTAGGCACCTCTATGTACCACGCTCTGTATCGAACACTTAAGCAGGCATTTCAGAGATGCCCTCTCCTAAGACACTTAATAACTGCTCAGAAGCTGATATGGATGTTTTTATTTTCTTATTTATTGCCTCACAAATGATGTAATGGTCATAGAGGTAATGATTGCAGATGACTTTCTTAGAGCTTTTGGTGGGATCCTTTAAAATTAATTCTAGTTAGCCATTTCCAGATACTGATTTTCTCCTCTTAGAACCCTTGGGATCTAACTCTTTTCAAAGGTCAGCCTTAACCATGTTTTACTCATTTATGAAAGTTTCTCATTCTGCCTCACCCTCTCTTTGAGATATAAATAATATTGAAAAATTGCACTCTGTGTTTGTCTTGCTGAATTCTTCATTAAATAATATGTTTAATACGAAGGTTTAAAAAAATCTAGAAATGCATTCTACATCTCAAATCTCCTTACATTATGCTTGTTCTGCAGTAGCATTCTTTGTCTGATAGAAATGTAATGTGAACCACATATGAAATGTAAAATTTTCTAGTAATTACATTATAAATAAAAAACATGAAGTTAAGTTTACTAAATTTTATTAACTAAATATATCAACAAATTATAATTTCAACATGCAATCGATATGACAAATCATTAATGAGAAGTTTGCATTTTTTTGTCTGAAGTCTTCAGAATCTGGTATATTTTTTATAGTTATAGTGCATCATGATTTGGATGCTAAATTTTCCTGAGAAATGCTCAATCTATATGTAGATTTCATAAAATTTACAGTTGAAAAAGAATATCCACCTATCCAAGTATTTCCAAGCATAATTTAACATTTTCTAATAACAATTGTCACTTTTTAACTTTAAACTTAAATGGTTAAAATTAATTAAATTAAAATTCAGTTTCTTAGTCATACTAGCCATAATTCCAGTGGTTAGTAACTCCACGTGGCCAATGGCTACCATGCTAGATAATATAGCCCTAGGAATAAACTATATATTTTTAAATATGGCTCATTCCTACATGCTATGTGACTTTTATGAAATGACAACCTCTTTGAGGCTCAGTTGACTTATCTATACTACTGAGTTAATAAGGTACCCATTTCATTGGGTTGTTGTTATAATTAAATGATAAAACACAAAGCATTTAATAAACGTTAGCTACTATCATCATCATGATCATTATACTACATTTAAAGCAGTGGTACTCACCCTCTTTCTGATAATGGATCTTTTGAGAATACAGTAAAAGTGCCATCTGTCTCACATAACACATGCATGCAGTATACACCTGTTTGCATATAACTTCGACAGATACAGGGCAGCCACCTGAAGCCCATAAACATTCATTATAAGTATCTTTAGGCCCCATGTTTACAATGCTTTTTTTATTGATTGATGTATATATACCCCATTATTTCCCTTCCTCATTTTGACACTGTCATGGAGTTGTTAGAGTAAAGAAGTTTGTATTGACCGGAAGGCTTATATCGATATCACTCTGAATCATTTAGTTATATTTAAAATCTCATGTATTTTCTTCCATATTTACTTTTTACACAGATTTCTGGTACAGAAGAAATGCTTTTTACTTACCTGACATATAACCAAATGTTGATAATTGAAGATAAAGTTAAATTAATCTTGTACATAAAGGGAACATTATTTTTTGTAATTTTCAAATTTTTTAAACAAATTGTTATGCAGCTGTATTTCCATAGAAATTGAATCACATATAATAAACACAGTTTCTCTTTGTTTATTTTTTAAAACTAAAACCATGTTTTTAAGAAATTCCACAACAGTAAATGCATTGCCATTTAATAATCTGCCATAAAAATATGTACATTGCATAAAATGTGGCATTCAAATTGGTTAAAATGTAAATAACCTCAGAAATGCATTAAGCAAGAAAAGCAATAGACATTAGTCTGAAGTGGGTAAAGTTTTAGATTTAAAAAGTTATACTAAAAGGAACTTTTTTTTTTTCATTCTAAAGCATAGATAATGACAAAATACAAGGGTGTGGGTTAATTCTAGGTGCTATATTTTTATAACTTTGATCCATTTAATAGGGAGGTCCCATGATGGGGTTGAATTCTCAATCACTTTGAAGTCAAATATAATGGTTAGTTTCTCTAGATCTACTCTAGCATTGTGGTATGGGCAATGTATTTCTTCTAAGTCCCACTGTCTTCTTTCTTTTATATAAGTGGGGAAATAAAACCCAATTCAACTTTATTCTTTTGTTGTTTCCCCTAGGAATAAATGATATATGATATGTGAAGTACCTGCTTAATATGGGTGCTTAATTAATCTTGTTCTTCTCCTCTTTCCTTCCACATCCCATTCTTGTAGTGAAATTAAATCATGTTCCTTTGGGGGCTGAACAGGGAGAACCAGAAGAAATATTGAAGAAACAAATGACCAGAAACATTTCTTAAAAGGGGAGAAGTAAAGGGCACACATTGACACTGGCCCCTATGACATAAGACATACCCCACAAACAACAACAAATACTGCTTTCTCTCTCTTTTCTTGCACTTGCATGCTTTATAGTTCTAAGATCTTTAATTCTATTGATTTAAGAAGCCAGTCAGATAGTTTAATTATATGAAGTCGAAAGATATTAAGTACAGATGATGTTTTAAAAACTGTGGCAAGCTGGAGCATGCATGCTATGTATAAAGACATTTAGATTCAGATTTTCAAAAATATTTGCTGTGGGGGAAATAAAAACAGACAAGTGTGTAGCCATCAGTTTGCTACCTCACAGTCAACGAATGTCCATGTCAGGCTCTCAAAATCTGTAAAGTTCAAAGAAATAAATTTGTGGTTAATATCAAAATCTTTAGGGTTTATAGTGATTCTAGATACATGTAAAGGTAAGATGGCTTCTTACCCTAAATCAAAACCTCAAATTAGCAAGTTGGTCTGCCTGACAAACCGTTTCCTTTTGCAAATGTGTGGTTTGGGGCAGACAGCTCAATATCTTTTTTAAAATGGGCTAGTAATAATAACTAAGGTGTAGGCTTTTTATAAGAATAAAATAAATTAGTAGTTGTAAAACATTTAAAGCAATACCTGGAACCCAGTGAAAACTCAATAAATATTGTCTCTTATTTTTATTATGTTCATTCTTAAAATTCTCTCTGCTGTAAAGAAAACCCTAACACATCTCATTACCTTGTTTTGATTCAACTAGTCCAGGCTATTAAATTGGGGAAAAATAGGCAATATCAGCGGCAACTGTTTTTTAGGATGTTATAGGTGATGAAATGTCACCTGATACAGATTTGAATAAATGTATTTGTTTGTTTCTAATTTTAGTATAGAAGTCTGCATGTCTGGATGCCATTCGAATGTCTATTTGATATAAATTCTTAGAAGGAAGCTCTTGTGTGCTCTGCACAGTTTAAAACTACAGGATGTGCTGAGTGTAGGACTTCAGCAACGTAACAGCAGCCCTGTTTTGTTAAGATTACTCAAAAATTCACTGTTGTAATGACAGTAATTATATTTGTAGCTTCCATGCTAAAAAACTCTGTAGAACTATACTGTGTAGAATAAAATAATGTAGAATGGAGGAAAACTAAATGTTTCACACAATGGAACTTTCTGCAATGATCCTAAGTGATCAATAAAGCTAGAAGGAGCCTTAAAATATTGCTATTCTTTTTAATTACAATCAAACAATATTGCTTAAACTTTCCCAGTGTCTCAGAGTATGCACAATTCCAAAGCACAGATTTATGGTTAACATAAATCTTTCTTGAAGCAATCTAAATATATCAAATCCCATTTTTCCTGATTGTCACAAAATTAAACAAACTAGGAAACAAATTATCAACAAAACAATAACAATAAAAGATACCATTGAGATTGGAAGGCAAGCCTCAGATAGTGAGAAGATATTCGCAATGCATATTCCAACAAAGAACTCACATCAACCTATAAAAAGAACTCCTACAATAGAAAAAACTCTTGACTGGACACTTCACTGAACAGGATAATCATCTGACCGATAAGCCTGTGAAAATGAGCATAACGACATTAATCATTGGGGAAATGTAAAATTAAACCACAATGAGAAAAAAATGTTTTAAATGTAAGATATCTCTACATATCTACTAATGGTTAAAATTAAGTGAATGATGACATCAAATTCTGCAAACAATGTAAGACAACTGGAACTTTATATATTGCTGCTGTATGAGAAAAATAATACAATCATTTCAGAAAACTTTTGGTAGTGTCTACTAGTAAAGAAAATATATGCCTACCCAA
The DNA here is from genome assembly GCF_902729225.1 of Pteropus medius. Lineage (NCBI taxonomy): Eukaryota > Metazoa > Chordata > Mammalia > Chiroptera > Pteropodidae > Pteropus > Pteropus medius. The sequence goes on along the minus strand of NW_024347731.1, from coordinate 1,448,907 downwards.
TTACCCAGCAATTCCAACATAAGTATTCAAGAGAAATCAGGGCCTAAGGCACTTCAAGAATGTTCATAACAGATTTATTAGCCTAAAACTAGAAATAACCCAAATGTCATGAAGAATACAATAGATAAATAAATCGTGGCATAGCTATAAAATGAAATACAGCCTGAAATATAAAAACGAGAGAGCGCTTTTAGACGCAAAGAAGTTTCTGTCACATTACATCTTTTTCTATCAAATATTTGTTAGAATTCACAGTTTCAATCAGATAGTATTTACATGGAAGTAAAAGTTCCACAAAGAGAGAGAAAGTGAGTGGATCTCTTTAATCAATAACAATAATATGAAATTACCTCAAACAGTGTTACAATCAAAGCAGTTCGAACAGGTATCCCTGAGTATGAAATGCATCACAGAAAAAGTTATGTATATAAACTAACACCAGTTTAATTGCTTACAAAATATACTTTCGAATATTTTCTAAAATAAAAGGTGAGAGGATAATGAAGAAAAAAATGTGTATAGTTCCAATGAAAGAACATAGATGAAAGGACTCTATTATTTTTGTTTGAAAGCTCATTTACTCAGCAACCTGAATTATTTTTTGTTTTCTATACAGTATTCTTGTTATTTTACATGTGAGATCATTAATTTCCAACGATTAATCTGGTCATTTTAATGCCATATCTTTGCCTTCTTTTAACTTCATTTCACCTTTTATGCTCATGTGTTTTTGTATAGCAGTATTTTGAATAGTAAAAAGGACATTTTTATAACACATAACACTCTTTTCTCAAGCTAGGTTTTGAGAAAATGTATTAAGAGTTTTAAGTAATCTCTCCCAAAGGAAATAAAACTAGACGTTGTGAGCATTTTTTCTACTGATGAGATTTCAACTTCTTTCTTTTTTATCCTCTGCCTTTTCTCCTTACTTCCCTCCATCCATGCATGCATGTGTATTTATTGTGCACTTACTATATGCTGAACCTTATTGTAGTCCCTACCACAGCTCATCAGCACCAGTGAAAATTGACCACAAATTGCCTTAGATACAGCCACTCATGGATCAGCTGTGTATTACTTGGGCTTGAATGATGCCACACCAACTACCATGTGTAATATCTTTCTATCGTTTTGTTGCTATGTTCATTTTCTGGTTCTTTTTGCTGATTTTTAAATATTTTACAATCTTCCATGAAGCTCCACATTAGAGACACTTTTCTGATATGATGAACTCACAGATATTGTTGAGGATGAAATATCTTCCTTTCCATGATTGACCCCAAATTTCACGCCCTGTTTATCAGCTGGAATATTTTTTTATCAATCCTGGGATACTATCAGGTCATTTTATGAAGCAAGACTAGAGAAACCATCTTTCTCAGTCTTGGAATCCAGAGTTTTATATAACTTATTTCCTAAAGCAGGAAATTCAGAACTCAGGCCCTATTCCCTTTTTGCCTTCCTCCCACCTCTTAGCAGAGATTATTTTTGTGTCTGCGTGTTTTAAGCAAGGTCACAAATTTAGGCTCCACCCTTTTCCTTTAGGGCTCATTGGAGAAGTTTCTGAGAAATGGCATTGTGGTCAAATTTAGATTCCCATTGTTTATTCCATTACATATCCGACTTGCAAGATTAAAAATGGTTGGTCCCATTCCCTATTTTAGTCCAGAGAGATGTCAAATTTGGACCGGAATCCACAGATTGAAATTAAACACGTAGATCTAATTTAGAATTTTCCTGCCCAGAAAGAAAATAAGTGAGGGAAAGGAGAATGCAACTTCTCTCCAGTCCGATGGAAACGTGAGAGACTTTGAAGAGAGTGATTTTCTGCTCTAGCCTAGAAACAGATCAAATACATAATTATAGAATTAGAGACTCCTTTATGTAATCTTTTTCTGTCCTCACTCCATTGTGAAGGATATTAAGAGAAAACATCAAAATACTGTTGTCTGGCAGTCAGGCCCTTGTTTCAGAATTCCTGTCAGCAGGTGTGAGTTAAACTGTCTAGCACAATGGAGCACAGAAGCAATAATGATATAGCTAATAGGAAATGGTGTGGCTTCTTTTCTCCCTAAAAAAGATAAAAGAGAGACTAAAATTCTTCTACGTTTTAGAATTTCTAATTTCATATGAAGAGTAATAAATGCAAAGTTATAAAGGCTGAGATATATATTTAATTAACATATATTGAATGTTTACTATATGCCTATACTACAGTAGGAGCTGGGAATACAAAATTTTAACACAAAAATAAGACGATCCTTGGTTTTGAAGAGATATGTAGATTTTTAGAATTAATATATATTTGGTTCTGAATTTAAACTGTGATGTGAAGCTATTTATCTGTTTTTTTAATATCAGCAAGTTTCTCTTCCTGATACCATTAATACCCTAATATTTGTTTACTCTTGCCATCTTTAGGAGATAGTCAACTTCAACTGTCGGAAACTAGTGGCTACAATGCCTCTTTTTGCTAACGCGGATCCTAATTTTGTGACTGCCATGCTGAGCAAGTTGAGATTTGAAGTGTTTCAACCTGGAGATTATATCATACGAGAAGGAGCCGTGGGTAAAAAAATGTATTTCATTCAACATGGTGTTGCTGGTGTCATCACAAAGTCCAGTAAAGAAATGAAGCTGACGGATGGTTCTTACTTTGGAGGTTAGTAAAAAAAAAAAAAAAAAACGACTGACATGAAATTAAGTTGCTTCAATATGTGTCTTTATTAGAATTTTGGAGATGTCAGAATGTTGATTTGTTGGTTTTAAAGATAGATTTGTTTTTGAATTCTGACAAAAGCATCTGTAAATGGTATGTTTTCACATATCAGGCCTTGTCAAGCTTAATGTTTAAATATTCCTCAACACAAGAAAACTGAAGTGTTTTTCCTTAGAAAAAGATGAGAAGTCTGCCTTCAAATAGCTGCAGGTTTATCCTACAAGAGGGAATTCAAGTCAAACTCTTTTTCTTCTCATCAGTGAGGTATGCAATAAGTGTTCCTTTTAAGTGGTCCTTATTACTTTGTATTCATCCTTCACAGATTTTTTTTTAATATATCATCTCTTTAGAAGGCTCCTCTGTCAGGATCAATGTCTCCAAACTCTGTGTCTCTGTAGAACTTCTCATAGCTTTCCAGAATACCTGGTCTCAGTTTATCTCGTATTGAAATTAATAGTGTGGTTACCAGTCTTTCTTCTGATATTAGATGGCAAGCAACATCTAATACGAGATGGAATCACAAGAGAAGACGTTTAAAGTGAAAGATGCTCACTCAGGCCCCACTCATCAGAGATTCTGATTCAGGAACTCCAGACTGGAGACATGTTTTTATTGTTTATTCATTAGAGAGTAATCAACCAGTACATCTGATCAAGTAAAAATCAGTAGTGATAAAAAGAAGTATTCAAATCAAATTAATAAGAGTTGAGAACCAGGCAATGAATTCCATTTTGTGAAATAATAATAATAATGATGATGATGATGATGATGATGGAATAATATTATTATAATAAAAATGGAATTCATTGCCTAATTCTCAACTTTTATTAGTTCTATTTGAATACTTTCTTTTTATCACTACCAATTTTTAGAGGACTTTCTGATCTCACTTATATGTGGAATCTGAAATACAAAATAAACGAAGAGAAGTTAGAAGAAAGAAAAAGGAAGAGCAATTGAAAGCTGTGGGGTAAGAAATAAAAGTATTCATGAGGCAATTAAGATGTGAAATATGTAGAAGAAAATTTAGAAAATATTTTGTAAGCTTCATTATATGTTGAGTCTATTCTACATTTGATATGAATTTTGTGAATTCAAAGCTTTTAATTACTATAGTTTTATGTGCTAATTTGAGCCAGTTTTTATACAAAGACTGGAATATTTGCCTCCTTGCATTTATGTGGGTTAAACAATTAGTAAAGTCATTTATGCTAATGAATGCCCTCTGTCTATAAGATAGATCATTTGGAGGATAAGAACTATGTCCTAATGTATTATTTCTTTAGCACATTGTAGCATCTGTCTACAAGAGAGCTTGATCTGTAATTTTGTTGTTATGTTGTTTACTGTTGTGATCCCCTAGATGACTCTGTATATATCAGGTTTTCCTCACTTAGAAAGAGTAGGAAATCTTTTCTTAAGAGGTATTCACTATGTCAAGGAAATTGAAATAATCTATCTTTTACACATATAGTTGATATTTATTCCATTTAAACCCTCCAAAAATAATGATCGTCGGTTAGAATCTAATAATAATAAATTGTACTTATTTAGCACATTAGGGTTTATAATTCATAACCTTATGTATCTAATACAAAATTTTGAAATTAATAGAGTAGACCTTTGTATTATACTAATTTTGTATTTGCATAATCTGAACATAGCCAGGTCATAGTACTATGAAGCAGAAAGGCCGTGAGTCAGCTGAGGAGTGCTGTTCCTACTCTTCTGAAATGTCTGAATGCACCTAATCAGTGCACAGAACACACTCCTAACACTGAGATCAGGAGACTTATTCAAAGAAAGATCAAACTCAGAATTTTGTTTTCTGGGCCTAACTTAATTTATTTCTGCAATAATCCAGGACTATGTTTCTAAATCAATATAGTTTTGTTTTGTTTTTTTAACACGGAGTTGGGATTTGGTTGTTTTTTGTTTGTTTGGTTGGTTGTTTACTTTTTTGTATGTGGATATGGGGGAGAGAGTGTGTTAGGTCAGCTCATGTTAGATCGGTGTTCTCACTAACATAGGTCCCAAGTAAAGTTCTAGGAGAGAAATCACAAGAAAATGAACTTAGAATAAGGGCCTACTGTGTATTAGGCACGTTCATAAGGCCCTGGGCATACAGCATTGAGCAAATTAGATAAAATTTCTCAGTCATGGAGCTATATTTTTAGTAGGAACTTACATTTAGAAAAAATTTAATAAATAAACCTAGAAATTACTGAAATATTAAACTACATCATCAGATGGTGATAAATGCTCCAGGGGAGATGAAGGCAGTGAAGGAGAAGAAACGCCTCCTTGTCCACAGGGCGTATGGAGATTAGAGTTCAGGCAGGTGGGATTACCTTAGAGTCTCCAGGCTTCTTGCCGAGAGTGACAGGGAGTGGAGATAAAGTCCTTAATGAGATCAGTCCTCCTGACACAGGTGGATGGTGAGGCTATGAGTTTTGGATGCTAAAGGATTAATGGTCTCACTTGTAGAAAAAGGAGTTTCTTTAACCTTCCTTGACTCCTCTTATGAAGAAAATTTTGTAATTCTCCTTTTACATATGTGGAAAATGAGCCTCAAAGAAGTTAAGCTAGGTTTCAAAGTTGGCTATGAATTTGAATCCAAAGTCTATGATTTGGCCACTGTAACTCACTGCTTCCTGGGAAATGACAGGATGATCCTCTAGGATGGAAATGTTAAATCCTCAGCTTCTCTTCCCAGCCATCCATGGCCCTTTCATATGCACATCTGTAAACGGTTTTGTAATCTATTCATATGTTCTGCCTGACCCTCCAATTAAAGTAATCATCGTATCAAGATATTATCCATTAAGATAAAATGCCATTAATAGACCTCATTAAAATTTCAAGTAATATATTTTTGTATTCACTTGTTCATAATTTTAAAGAACAGCTACTGTTTTTCTAATATAACGTGTTTCTTTGTTGTTACTATCTCTACCCACTCACCTCTTAGCAGTTGCTTCTCTTTAACACCAAACTGTTCTAATCAGTTTAGTCTCTTAACTTGCCTTCTTTCAAAATGGTTGTCCCCTAAGTTCTTAAGGTATAACAATGTAAAATAAGCCTACCAAAAGGAAAATATTTCCCGTGGTTGTTGCTCTTATAGATAATTTGGTACCAAATACTGCTTAACAGTGTCTAATATTTTGCCAGCCTCGAGGAGACTGCCAGTTACTTTATATAGCTAATGCACATATTTAAGATTTTTATGCTCAAAATGCATTTGGCCAGATATTGATCATCCGGCATTTTAAAATTTAGAGTCGCTGATTTGAAAACTACTACACAGGCAACCCCTCTTGGTAACTGTTCATTATTGGTAAGAGACCGAAGCATCTGACAATCTATAGTTTACGGTTCACTTCACCTCTAGTATGGTGTACATTTCTGAAAGCCGATGAGATTTTTTTAGAAGGTGCAAGGGATCTGTTGTTGGTATATCAATTCACAACTTGATTAGCTCGATGCTCCCATTATATTTACAAGGAAGAGGAGGCAGCAACAGAGAAAACAATGAGTCTTCTTAGAGATTTTTTTTTCGCTTTCTTTCGCTGTCTCATTTGTTCTCTCCTTAGGCCAGATTAATGAAATATTTATTTCAGTCCTGTTAAGTCAACTCAGTTGGGTATTTTTGCAGGTCTTTCCCCACCTAGAAATATCAGATAATACACAACCACAGAGTGAAGCTTTGCTAAAATATCGAGTGAGAGGGATGTTAATCCCACCTCTGTTCTCACCTCACAGCTCTATGATTCTATAAAGTCTTGTATAAATGCATCGATGTATAACAAAGGATTAAATCCAAGTGTCTGAGACACAAAAAATCAGGATGAACATTAAGGAGACATTTTATTTTGAAGTCATACTGTCTTCTCTCTTTAATAAAACAGAAAAGGAAGAGGCAAAAAGAAAAGGAGGAGAAAACACAAAAGTCCTTGTTACAATTCTGGGTCCTCTTGTCTCCCTGTGGTTGTTCACAGGGGATCACCTTTGGGGCTTTTCATAGTCTGAGAGGCCAGGCCATATCTTGAACCTACTAAAACAAAATCCCTGTAAGGCAAGTGTACTTTCTAATCTTTATGTACAATTCTAATTCATGCGCTTAAATTTTTTTTAAAAAGTGCCTCTACCTAGTTATTAAATATAAATATCCATCAAAAACTGAGAAAAATGATTTCAGTGAAAAGTATGGGGTTCTGTTGCCAGCTGAAACAAATCTAGCAAGTTATGATTCACTTTAGAATATAAAATTGTTCTGAATACTTTTTTTAAAGGTTCTTTCTCCTTTTTGAAAACATAAATTGCTAAATTTTGATTACCAATATTTATATTTTACTTGTGTTATTCAAATGATAACTTTTGTAATGATAAACTTTATATATACTATTAAAGGAATTTCTGGTAAAAAAAGAACAGATGGAAGTTGTTGTTTTTTTCTGTATGCATAGCTCAGGGGGTGGAAAGAAGCAGGACTTTCTATCAAGCATAACTGGAGGAAAAACTTTTTAAGAAGGATACGCATTACCAATAAGGATGGTCTAAGAGAAAACTATCTCCCAAATTGATGTTTCTTTTGGCTTCTTCTGGTAAATCTGCATTAGTGGTTTTAGAAGAAAAATGGGTTTCTTATTTTGAAACTCAAAATTTCCCATTTATGACTTTATTCCAGGATTCTCAGAAAAGGAGGCTCCAGCACTATGCTCTTTGTGCTTTTATCTGTTCTACAGCTATTCCTCTTTCAACAGGGTTCATCTGAATTGTGTGCTTTGCCCTTTTATATGAGGAAGAATAATATCCAGATCCTTTAACAAAATCTTTAAAACCCTATACAATCTGGCTCAAGTTATTTTCCTAATTTCAATTTATAGCTTTCTTTTCAACATACCTTCAACCAAACCCTCCCAAGACTATTTCTCTTACTTAAGCAAGCAAAGTTTGCCTCTGCAAAGGTTGATCCCTTTAGTTAAAAAAAAAAAATTCACTCTCCAGGCTGACACATTGTTTCTCATATATTTTAAGACACCACTCAAATGTTTTTAAATCTCCCCCAGGGAGATGATTTCTTTCTTTCTGCTTTCATAGCATTTTAACCTTAATCTATTATTGAACTATTTTCATTACTATGTTATATATCAATCTTCCCTATTAGATTATGAACTTTCTGAGCTTAGACATTATGATTTCTTCCACTTTTAACCTGTAGCACCAAAGCAAAATGCTTGAAATATCACAGATACTCAATAAGAACTTTTAAAAGGAGAAGATGGAAGGATAGATGGATGGATGGAAGAAAAGATAGATGGATAGATGTATGAACGGATAGATGAATATATTTCCCCTTGTCTCTACTCTTTATCTCTTCTTCTGCTTTCTCTCCAGCCTTAAAATAAAGAAAACAGTCAAGCATCCAGTTCACTTTAGTATTATACTGTGTTAAATTCATTTCCTTTATCTCAAGAAAAGAAGTTAATGCAAATAATAATGATAAATTACAAACTAAATAAAGTGAAACACAAGTCATTACCTATTTCTGAGAAATCCAGTGTTGATATTTAAATTGCTTTACATGTAATTTTAATTAATCTCACCATATTAGAACAGATTTAATAGTTTAGTATTTAAAATAACAGAATCTAGAACGATGCTGTCTAGTAGAACTTTCTGTGGTATTGGAAATGTTTTCTTCTCAACATTGTTCAATAAAGTAACTATTAGCCCTGTTCATGTGAGTGAATAATTATTTAGTTTTATTCTATTGTATTTAATTTAGATTAAATATAAATAGCCACATGTGGCTAGCGCCTACCGTATTAGATAAAACAGTTTTAGATTGCTAGAATGGTTTATAAGGCAACTGTATATAGAATGGCACAAAGGGGTGTTGTGCTTCTCTATTCCTCCTAGAAATTTTCCAGTCTTTCAAAAACTTTTATTTCGTGCTAAGTCCCAAATATCCTTAAAAGTTAATTTACCTCCTAAATGTTTCTTTCCTTCTTATCTTTCTTCTTTCATTTCTTCCTTTTTTTCTTCATCAAATATTAAAAATCCTCATTGCTCCAGGCAGAATTCTAAGTATTTAGTATACAGTAATGAATAAGCTATAACTCTAGCATTCATGGATGTTATGTGTTCTTGGGGAGACAGCCAATAAACAAAAAATAAATGAATGCATGAAATAATGTCCAGTAGTAGTAAATGCCATGAAAAAATATATATATGAAGCAGGATTATGAAAGAACAGTTGGGCAGAGACCTTAATAGGAGACAGCTAGCCATATTAATATCTGAGGGGAAAAACATGGGGACTAACAACGGCAAAGTTTCTAAAATAGGAATAGGTGTGTTGGGTTCTAGGAACAAAAGAATGCCAATACTGATAGAGCAAAGGAGGGCGGTTGAGTTATAAGAGCGGAGCTCAAAGCAATGTCCAGAAAAAGGACTGGTGGACATACATAGACCATAATGTGTCTACAAGTCATCTTAGTGATAGACAAAGAATCTAACTTAGTTCATATGGGAAGGTGGTGAACAATGAAAAAGAAGTGGAGTTAATGAACTGGAAGTCCTGATGGGGTAAAAAAAATTGTTGGAGTAGGATAGGTTGAGCTGCAAATACAAAAAGCGGTGATCTGAATGGAGGTTTTGGAGTTGGTTAAGCTATTAGTTATAATGAAGTCTTCAATGGTGGATATGACCATTGAAATAATGGCTAAAATAGGAATTTAAAATGAAAAATTGTTAATAGTGAGCTAATCATAGAATTCTGAGGCCAGTGTGTTAGATGAATCATTCCAAGCATTCAGATGGACACAATGATGACATGCCTTAAATGCTATGACAAAAAGGATCTATATTTCAATGAACGCCTACTTAAACTACCGCTATACTTTTAAGTCTTTTTTTATATATATATTTACTCTTTTTCTTATTTTCTCTCCATCTCTAATTTTTCTTTGTATTTTATTTGCAACATTTATATAAAAGATGCACAGAAACTATAGGACTAAAAGATTCCCATTATACCGAAAACGTATAAAAGATCATTTTGTTTTTATTTGTATCCCCACCTCTAGCACAGTTCCTAATACATCATTTTTACTGAATAAATATTTGTGGCATTGACTCTAACTTTGGAGTCATCTTTAATAGAATATTTCATATCAAATCAATTTTCAAACTTATAATAAATGATCTCTATTTGTATTTCTTTTCAATTTTTTAAACAGAAAATTATAGTGTCTTTTTTTGTTTCTCCTACAAGATCTTAACAGGTGTTTATAAGTGTGAACCAAATCATTAGACTTAGCCTTTTGGTAATAGTGCACTTAATGCTGAATAGTGAATAGAGTAGCAAGATTCCCTTTTGGTTACTTCTTTTATTTCTCCTGTTTTTTGTTTTTTGGGTTTTTTTGTTTGTTTGTTTTTGTTTTTTTTTTGTTTTTTTTTTTGGCTCTCCGGCCTCACACTTAGCTTTCAGAGAGCCTCAGCACCACATTGCTGACTAAGACCTTCTTGCCCTACTTCAGCAGATCTGTTCACCCTCCTTCACAGCCGGGTGTGATAAATGAGCTAACATTAGTAAAGTACTTTGAGTTCTTTGAATAAAAGTGGTGCAAATTATTATTCCATTGTGATGCTTTCTTTAAAGACCATTATGATACTTCATTGTATTTGTGGAGTCTAGGAGAGAAAATGAGGGAGAAGTGTCTCTGGGTAGCACTCTTTAGCGAAGTGTGCAAAGTACAGAAACTTCATGGGAAAAGCCAACTTCAAATTTTTATTTTTAATATCTCCCTCTCCTCTCACATTTGCTACTCTATACTACTGGCCCAGAATGAGGTATATAGTAAAGTAATACCACCTTTCTGTGGAAATAGTAAGTGTTATCATGAGGCATTAAGTATACACTTAGAAGTAATTAAACATTCTTTGACATTCTCAACGTCACATTTTCATCCTATGGAAGAGTTAACAGATACGCATATGAAACTTCTGGGCTCTTTATCATAGTGTATAGTACTTGAGTTTAAAACAATGTTAAGGTCTAATTTGATAAATGCACCAACACATACTGTTTATGATCTTAGGAATCTACTCTTTGAACAGGTTCATTTGGAAGGCAGTGGTGTCCTGTGGTTACTTTATGTGCATCACTGCTGGTGGACAGATGGCTGGTTTCTCACTGTGTCCTCATTTCAACTCTATCTCTAGCTTGCTCCTTTTCCATGTGGCCTTCCGCTTGTGCTAATAATGGAGGCTTTTTATTCTGTGCCCAGGTTTTACTTACTCTTAAATTTAGACCTTCCCTTTATGTCTGAAGGTCCCAATTGCTAAAACTATACAACTGTACCGGATATTTCCCCTATTAAACTGTACCGCATGCAATTTAAAAGGTTATGCCTGAGGAGCCTAAGCATATGTACTTGCTTGATGGTTCCTCATTCATAATATTGCAAATTAAATTATCAAATTCTATCTTTAGGAACAAAACTATAAAACGACTAGGAAGCAGCATGATGTCACAAAGTATGCAGCACCCAGGGTCTAGTCTCATCTCTGTCAATAGGACCCAACTGCACGTTCCCAGGCAATGTGTTTTTACATCTAGGGGGCTTCGGATCATCATCTGTAAAGTGATTATTGAGATAGAAATTCTCTGCAGCCTTCCAGCTCTGATTCTGTTGGAATAGGACTCTTGAGGGTATATCCTTTTTGCCACTTGCTTATTTTAATAGCTTTCTGAGTATCTAAAATGCCTTCTTGCCTATTCTAGAGTCCACATTTTTAAAGGAAGTCTGTATATTTTGTTTGTAATATTAGAATTGTGGATGTTTTCTAGGACAAGACGCTAGCATTTAGAAAAAAAATGGAGGCAGGTGATATTTATGATGATTCATGTTCTAGTGGGTAAAAATTAACTGCAACTCATTTTTTCTTCGTAGTGAACAAAATAGTGTCAGGGACTGGTTGTGAAGCTCTTTGAAATGTGATGGAAGGATACTGTTTAAGGATGGAGGGATCAGAGTCAGATCTTAAGATGCCATTGGGTCTTGAGAAAGTCACTGATCTTCTCTAAGCCTCTGTTTCAAATCTCTCAAATCAGGATAATAATTCCTACATCATTAGGCTCACCTAGAGGACTAAATGATTTTGCATACATAAAATGCTTAGGATAGCACCTGAAACATAGTTTGTGCTATGATGTTAGGCAGTAACAAAAGCAACCAGGCTGGTGTAATAGAGAGCAGTAGATAAGCGTATAAGACCTTCCTGAGGTGTTATAGATTCTGTGCTCATGCCAAGTAAATCAGCACTGGAGAATTTAAATGTCAAGTTGTGTACTTTCCTGAGTAGCTGTGTCTTAATCCATTAGCAGTGAAATTCACTCTAAATCAATGTGTGTGAATGCTAGAGGGTGGGGAGGTGGACGTGGAATAAATAATCTTGAAAACTTTTTCAAATTTAAGATGTAAAATTTCAAATCTTAACTTTCAATTCTGAAAATTCTAATTTCCTCACTCTATACACGTGTGTGTATACCCAAGAAAAGTTCCCAAATAACTGGCGCTTGATGTGCCAGAAATTGTATTAAGTAACTTCACATATATTGTATAACTCCATATTCAATTAAAATAGCTACAAAAATATATAATCTTTACCATTTTCAATATCAGTTTCTCAAATGCATTATAATTAAAATGGAAGAACAAACATATATTTTTAAAAACTAAATTATTTAGAAACATTCTTATAAACTTTACAATGAAGAGGGATCTAATCCATTACTTCATCCCCTTGTACAAATGAGGAGCCTGAGACATTCATTGGCTACAAGGATTGGCGGTGACAAGGATGGACTATAACTTTAAGCCACTGCTCTTCATACAATAACATGTGAATTTTTTGCAAGTTGTTACCAATTATGTTACTTTATAGCATTTCAGAAAATAAGGATTATTTCCTTTTAGATTGAATTATGAAACATATTGCACACATACACACATATACACACACAAATTGCTTCTAGCCTATTGCTAAATAACCTGAATATCCTAATTGTAAATATGCTCCAATTAAGTATGACTATTTTGACCTATCAATTATCCATGGAGACACTTCTCCATGGTTGAATTTACTTAGTAGAGGAGAGTAAAATTAGCAGTCAGGATACTTCGGCAAAAAGATAATGAAGTGGAAATAGTTTAGTCACTTTAATTTGCATCCTATCATCTATTTTTCAGGGTATAATAAGTTTATCGAATGTTTGCATATCCTCAGCAAATTTTAACTTTTAATTTTTTTATTTCAAAAGTTTCTGTTTTCTCATACTATATGTCCCAAGAGAAACACATCAACACATTAATGTTTTAATGGCCTGTAGTGAGTGGTTCCCTTTGCTGGGATATATACATGTGCCCCCAAAGAAGGAAATAAGGTTTCTAAGATGGGTATAAATATTCTCGATGCTAGAAAGTCAGTTAACAGCCACTCACACTTACACAGTCATACTGGATGTGAATGAGAACATTAATTAAAATCTAATAAAGATCAGACTCTTTAAAGAAATAGCTTTTGAAATCTTAATTGAATTCATTACACAATGCAATGGTTCACTTATTAATTCAGTACACATTTCTTTATCCTCTTATTGTAAGGACTTAAAACGAGCATGTTAAAAGTTCATTTTCTTGGAGTTCATAAGGTACTTGTAACTATAGAACAACCACCAGTGCTTCCTGACTCAACAAGACACTGGAAATATCAGTATAATACTTATTAAATACTGAAATAATTTTCATATGCATAATATGCATGTTTGTGCTTGTATTTGTTAAAAGCTGGAAGAGAGAGGATACACTATAAATCTTTAGACTTATAATTTCTAATATTATCTTTTTAAATAAATAGTATAATTAGGTAAAGGTATTATTATTATCATTACAAATTTGCCAGTGAGAGAGGAACCAAAATAATACTGTCATATATTGTCTTCTACATATCTCCCCTTTTTCCTACCCAATTAGAAAGGAAGTGATCTAGAAAAAGCTGGTTCCTAGTTTCTGAGAATCTTAGACTTTGTACAGCTTGCATTTTGATTTGACTGCCTTCTGTACCAGGGCATTCTGGTTATAACTGCATAGTTTAAAGAAGAGACTTAAACTAAGCCATTTATTAATTCTGGAATCTGAGTTTCCGGATTGGAAATCTTGGGTCAAATTAAACATGCAGGTGCCTGATCACTTCCTTGCATTATGTGACACAGTTTTACCAAGCTATTATATTATAGGCGGAGATTAATTTTCTTTGAGCTGCAATGAGATCAGCTATGGAAGGACAAGAGGATGTTACAGTGAAGAATAATATGTTATAGGATTTCACAGTGCTTGTGTTCCAGACAGATAATCTTGCATAGAAATTTTCAGGCAAGCTGAATGAGGGGAAATGACTATACTTGAGCAAATACAGTCTGAGAGTGTCATTTTGCATCTTGGGCTTTTGTTACAGAATGTATTCTTCTTTGAAAGATCAACAAAGTAAATTTTAAAACTTAATCATACCCCCTTAAAAAAAATCTGAACTTTATCCACTAAAAGTTTATGGTTGCCTAAAACCTTAGTTGTTATAAAGTTCTTTAACTTTGTAGTTGTTTAAAAATTTAAATTTGCCTTTTGTATATCTCCACAAAGCAATAGAGAAGAATTTACCTGAGAAGATTGGCAACTGATGGTGCTTGATACCTTATGTATAAGAGAATCACATAGTGCTGCTGAACAAATCCTAGGTCATTTCTTGTATAGAAGCCCTCCGAATCACTCATTTGTCACAATTAACCATGTTTTTATGTGAATGTAGACACATACCTTGCAGTTTTGCTGGAAGGTTGTATTGTTTTAAGAAAAAAAATCAATATCCCTGCCATCATTTGTTGGAATATCTTTGAACCAAGCCTTTTTGCTGCTAAAACTGTGAAGAAAAGAGAAACTGGTGATAATTGGTGTCGGCTACATTTTCAGATAACAATCCTGAGATTTTTCTCAGGGACTGCAGAAACGAATAAGAAGCCAAAATATAAGTACCTTAATAACTGAAAGCTGAAAAGAGTCAGTAGAAATGTTTATGTGGAATACTGTCCCAAACAAAATTTTTGATTTTAAAATATCTACGTCTCAAGAATACCTAAGAATAAACATAATTCCCCTGGCTTCTGAGTGAGAATTCTATAATGCTATAAGAAGAGTGAAAATGAGAAAAACAAATGGCATCGGGAATTGTGAAATATCATTTCCAGCCCAGAGGATAACATTTTAGAAAATTATCTTATATTTAATGTTCAGTTCTTTGCATTTGCTGTGCCATTGGCCCACTTGTGCTTGAACCAAATGTCCAGGGCCCTGAGAGTAGCTATGGAGAAGGAAAAGGTGGAACTCCACAGAAAAGAGAGAGTGATTCTTCTGTGAAGGGGCTGACCCTCAGAGGTTTGACTCTGCCAGTGGCACTGAAGGAGTGGAGCTGCCTTCTCACAAAAGATCCCCATTAGTAACTCTAATGGCATTGCCAGAATTGAAGGGAATTGAACTAGAATTTGCCATAGCAGCGGTGGGGAAAGAGGACATGGTTATAAAGGATGTCAGTGGGGAACTTGCTGTCAAAACAGAACTTCAGAATTTTTACGAATTTATTGAACTGAGGAGAAGAAAATCTTTGAAAGAAAGTCTTATTATTAAAAAAAAATGATTAAAATAGATATCAAAAGTGCTGAATCAACAGATATCGACAATCCTATGAGTATCATGTTTTACACATGTACTATTTCTCCTCACATTACCTCGTTTGACTTTTCTATAGCAGTTGCCATTATTCAAGGAACCTTAGTTATTTAACGTTTTCTTTGTCCTTCTCTAGAATGTGAGCTCCATGAGAATAAGTAACTTGTCTTATACCTGTAACACCTAGAATGATACCTGACACCCATTTGACTGTAATATAAATTTCTTGGATGGATGAATGAAGTGACTTCTGAGCTGAGTTGTAAAAACTGAACAGTAGTGTGCCAAGAAAAAGTTAAGGTGGAGATGGCAAATTGAAGGAAAGAGTACCTGTTTTAGAGAAAGAAATTACATGGAACCACTTCTGCTCCTTCACTTCAGGAAACCTGTTTCTGATGGTCTAAAATCTTTCTAGCTCATTCCAAAGTAAAGCATCACCCTACTTGTGGACTTGGAAAATTGATTTTTCAAGTAGTGTTTTCTCCTCTGTTATGGAATAGAAACTTCTGGAAGTCCCACTCAGAGTGTAACAGATTTAGGTTGACCTAGATTGCTTTTTCAACTCTAAATGAACCCATCTCTCTCATGTGGCATAGGAAGGAAGGAAGAACACTTAGAAGAGATAAAGAAATCTCTTGTCCATATCTCTAAACTAATGACTGTGACATCAAATGGCTCACAGACTTAACATTTTGATTTGAAGGTCTCTCCTCTTCTGCAAAGAGAAACTGCCATATGGCCTACATTGTGGTCTTTCCATTTACACAACAATTTAATATGCCTGGTTCATGATGAAATACCAGCTCCCGACTGGGAAATTAAAGCAGCGTTCAGCTCTTCTCAGCAAGAAGGCTGCAGTTTGATATATTCTGTAAACTGAATCCTCCATTAGCCAAGGGAAAGGATTGGCATAGTTAGAAAACACAGTTGGACTTGTTAAAACAAGCGTTTCAGTGCACAGATGCTAAGTCTCTTTGGAGCTATGCTTTGGATCACTTTGCTCCTACTTAGCTATCAGCTAAATATATTTTTGTTTCGGTTCCTTTTAATTTTTATCTTTACAGCAACTTATTTGAATGCAGACTTCCACCTCTAAGACATTTAAAAAATGTTTGTTGGAAAAGAAAGGGCTTACAGTAGATTAAAATATTCTCTTTTATTTATCGGTGACATTTTAATCAGCCCAATACAACATCTGTCAAGGTAGCATAGTGGAACAAGAATGACCTCACACAGCCTGAGAATCAAATGCTGGCCCTAATAGCAAATAGTTATTTAGCTTTCAATAGGTTAATTGAATTGTTTTAGCTGAACACAGTAGTCTGTAAAATAAGGATAGTAACATTCACTTTGTAGGGTAGTTTCAAGGAATAAATGATTATGTATGTATATACATGGGGGGTAGTAAAGTGGATGCAGACACAAAATCAAGCATTCATTTGTTACAATAGTCCATATTTCTATATCACATATATAAATATCCATTTAGTAAATATTTGCCATAAGGTGGTGTTCTTGGAATGATTAACCCTATCTTTCAATGTTTTCCCATTCTCTCAAGGTCTAAGATAACTCTGAAAAATATCATTTTCCATTGAAATTCTTTAGATAGATTTAATGGCCAAAGCCAATAGCTAGTAACATTTTCACACAAGGCAAAAATTTTTCACTCCTCTTTTTTACTTGTCTACTTTGAACTTACTCTTCAACTTTGCTCCTCTAACAAGCCTGCTCTGAACCTCCAGTCTAGCCCATGTATTCTCTCCTTTCTCAGCCTATTTCTATCTTTTCTATTGAAAATATTACAATTAAATTATCTGAGCTTACCTACTAGACTAAAGTTTGTAACTCTAGTCCCTAGCCCGGGGTTTTATAGGTCTTCCATAATGTGTGTCAAAATAACCATCCACATGTAGACATATACATGCATATACACAAACCTGTTTTGTTTGTCATTTATCCTTTGTTTCCCCTTTCCATTTGAGATCTTCCTAACTGATCTATTGACACAAAATAATTTTCAACCTATTATATACTAATTATTAACATTAAATATTTATTTTATTATAACTAATATAGTTATCAACTAAATACTAAGTTTATACTTTAATATTCATTATTCAACAAGCTTTATTGAGACCTTACTTTATATGTCATTCACTATATTCTGTAATCAGTATGTCTTCAAGAAAGTAAACATGTAGGAAGTCAAACAGATATGCAGATCACCATAATTCAGTGCATTAGGAGCATAAGAGAAAAATCACAACTTAAGATGGAAGACTGTCCAAAACAAACAAACAAAAAAAAAATCCTCTCTGAAGGAAGTGACACCTAACTTAAGTCCTGAAGGCTGAGTAGGAGGTAGTGGATTTAGGAGATGTTTGTGGAATGAGCATTCCAGATGGAAGGAGCAGCAAGTGTAAAAGCAGAAGGTAGAGAAAGCATGGCGGTTTAATGAAATGCATGTACGGTTTTCAGAATGCTTGGGATGTAGAGTGGGAGGCAGGCAAGACGAGTGAGGAATGAATCTGGATCTATGTATCTGCAGGAAATTAGGATTTCATTCTAGAGGTAAATGGATAAGAATCGAAGGCTTTTAAAGTGAGGAATTGGAATAACCAAAATTTTGTTCAGGAATCTCATAGAGGGGGCACTTATGCATGCAAACAGACAGAAGGGTCTTAAATAACTCAAACAAGAAGTTATGAGGATTTAAACTAATCTTTAGCAAAAGATTAGAAAACATGCTAATGAAAATGAATCAATGGAACTTACTGTGCAGCTGTTTATGGGGAGTAAGCAAAAAGGAGGATTCACAAATGGCACTATGTTTTTTGTTTTGATAACTAAATAAATGTGATGCTATTTAATATGATAGTGAATATAGAGAAAGCAAGCTGGCAAAGGTGGAAGTGAGAGGAAATAAGAGATGAGTTGGGTGTTGGGCTTGCTAGACTACACATTCTAAGAATGCAAGGGTTGTATACATTATATCACCAACATCTACCACATTTCCAGTTATTTAGTACATATGCTTGTCCAGTGTCTATTTGTTGAATTGATGAATGCCTATGGAATAAGCAGCTTGTAAATGTCCAGGAGCAACAACAGTCTGTAGTATTGCAATACTGTAATGAAAATTAAGATGACCCTGTTTCACAATAAATTAGGAAAATTAATTTTCTTCTGGAAGCTGCCACTAACATGAAGACAGAAAAGATGATACACCAGCCTCAAAACACAGGAATTCTCACAAAATTGTAAGAGTGCATCTCTGTTCCTATTATAATCTACTATAACTTATTCAATCCTTGCCCAATTTAGTCTACTACTTCCCAGCCCTTCTGAGCTAGATGCTAGGGGGAATTAAGCCTTATTGTTTTAAAGCATATCTTACAAGTAATGAATTAACCAGGCACCTATGCTTCTAGAACAGTCCTACTGTTGTACTCTTTTTGTGAGAATTCAGAAAAACATCACCGAAATGATTTTCTGTGTTCTGAGGTTCAGATGAGGAACCCTAGCTGTGAAAGTCCTCTCTCCTCCCCCTGACTTTAGAACAACCTACTTTGCTTAAAAAGTATTCTGAGCTATTAAGAGGGAAATCAAAGAAACATTTAATGGTCCTCTCATTAGGGGTCCTACTCAGTTTTCTCATCTACCTCTCATGAGTGTCTGGCATTTCCACATTCACAACACTACCATTTCGCCTATAACTATTCTATGTATTACTAGATGTTTCTGTTCTCAAAAAGGCCAAGTCTATACTTGAACTTTTTACAGCGTCCGGAATTCTTATATAAAACTCTGAAGTTGCGTAAATCTTACATAGGAGAGAGGGAACAGCAGTCCCTATCCCTTTATGCTCTCTAATACTCTGATTGTCAGTTAGGCTATAAAAGCAAACACTATTGATAGAATACCACCAGCTATCTCCCCTGAGGTAAGGACAATTCTACTTGGATAGTGAAAAGATACACTCCGTCATTAAACTTCTGCATAGGAGAACAAGTAGAGCTGAATAATTGTACTAGCCCTTAGAGAAAGTTATTCAGCATGGACTTTGAAAATGAGAACAAGGAGAACAAAGACAAGCCTCTCACCCTAAAAGTGATTACCCAGCCCTATTCACTCGGTAGTCAGGTTCAAGAGAAACATATGAGCTCATGATAAAAATGACAATTATTAATAGTTTTTCATGCCATTTCCATGTATCATTATGGAAAGCCACTTTTGATAGTTGCCTCTCTAAAGCCCAGTAGTGAAGCTGGTGGAGGTCTGTGTTAGATTTTTTATTGCTCTGTAATGGAATAAGTAATATAAGAACCATGAAGTGAGTTATCCCTAAACACAAATTTATTTAACCATCCTATCCTTTATTCTGTTTTTCTTTTTATTTTGAAATTACTCTTGCTTTTTCTATGTTAAAATATTTTTTTTCGTCTATGCCCTGAAGGCAATGGATGATTGTTTGATTTTTTTTTATTTGTTTCACTTGTGTCTACTTCTAGAAAAAAATGTACTGACCATTTCTTGGTCCTAATTTTTAAAAGTTAATGTTACTGGTTTATAATACCTAAATATAACCACTTTATTCTTTTCTTTAAAAAAAATACGTATTGAACAACTGTCAGTTACTCTTGTTGGCAAGGGCAGTACAATAGTGAAAAAGAAAAACAATATCTTTCCTTTACTCAGCTTATATTCCAGTTGAGAGACACACACAATAAACAAGAAACTAAATCAATAAATAATTTCAGATGGTTGTAAATGTACTGAAAACAACGAACTAGTTTCTGGATACGTGTTTTCCATGGGTAGGTATTGCATCAGCAGTGTACCTTCCTTGTAAGTTGCAATATCTAACATGTAAATATGTACTGCACATGGATGTCTGCTGCACAATTCACACTGTAAATAGTGTCACCGTGCTCAAAAAGACACTGCTCTGTTGTTTAGGTTTCATTACTTTGTGTTCTGCCATCTGTGACCCTCAGTGCTGTAGAGCTGTTTTAGATCGATATGTAGATGAATAGGTGATGATAGATGGATGATAGACAGACAGACAGACAGACAGAGGACCTGAACAGAAGTTTCTATGCCTTAAGCATTTCTAAGCAGATCTTGATAACATAGTTTGTTTGACACTATTTGTAGAGCATTTATACTCACAGTGAAAGAACAACCAGAAGCAAACTAACATTGTCATTTCTAAGCCTGGAAAACGTTGCAATATACAGCCTCTTATTTTTTCCTCCTGAAAACGTTGCTGCCAATTTATTCTATCCAGAGAATATTTCCTTTTGTGATAGACTGATCATAGGAAGCAGAGGATGTCACAGAGACCTTTTACATACACAGAATTTCCATCATCCACCCAGTTAGTTCGTATACTAGCACCTAAAATGTATGTATTTCTGGGCAGATAATCTGGTTGTGAAAAATCTGCCATGATTATTAAATTGATCATGCAAAGTGAATAGCTGGCACTAGACTAGGTTGTGGTAATTTTGGAAAATCAAAGCCCTGAAATAATAAAATATACTAATAAATAACTTAAAGAAATATTATACCAACTTATTTTTAAAATGGATTATGTTTTAAACTTGATCAGAATGAATGAAATTTGATTCAGCAAACATAAGCTGAGCTCATACTATGTGCTAAGAATTGTGCATTTTATACTATTCTTTTAATCATTCCTGCATATGCCTTCTAAGTATATTTTCAACTCCATTCTGTGACAATGTTCATCATAAAGTCGCATTTGCTTAGGGAGTATGGTGCTCGTCCTATATTCAGTTCAAATATTGAGGGTCCAGTACAAATTTAGGTTTATCTTTATTACTGAGAGTTTAAAAGATTATAGGTAAAGTGGAGTGATGGAATAAGGAGACATATATGTGTCAGCTTCAGTAATGTTTACCTTAAATCAATAAATGCATATTATCGGTAGAACTATATTCATAGCATACTTGCCAACTCTCTAATCATTACTCTTCAGGTACCTAGATATTTCTGAAAAATTTTATTGCTTAAGTTGAACTCCAAAATCTTACAGTAGAAAATTAATTGCTGAGTTTTTAACTCATATATTCATTATGATCCCACTTGAACTTTTGCCGATTCCTTCATCTAAATGCCCAGTTTGAACTAGGTGCTAAATGGAGTATATTAACAAATATAATACTCGGCCCATACTTTCATGGTAAATATCTATATGGGTGGAGAGGCATTGTGAATATGGCCTGCAGCATTTGGGAAAGGCTTCGTAAGTGAGATCGATTTACTTAATTTATATCTTAAGTGAAAGTTGGTATATGAATATGTAAAAGACTTTAAGAATGAGGTTTCAGAAAGAATGAGTACTAAAAACACACATTTCAAAAGAGGAATGACAAAAAGCTGTGCTGGTGTTGATTGAAAAAAATGGCTGTTAAGATCTATGAGCACAGCCGCCATGTCTAATCCATCTCCAGGTTTCCCATAGACAACATGGGTATGAAGCACATCGGTGGAGCTGAGTAAATGTTTGCTAAACTGAAGTGAAGCATTGGGATTAGAGGGAGTGCTGGTTGGAAACATGAAATGGGACCAGAGTTTTGAAAGCCAGATTAAGGAATTTGTAACTTATTCCATGAATAGTAGCATCCAAATGTGAATTTTCATAAGATATTAATCCAAGCTTTGAGAAGAGTTATCTTTATTCTGGTTCTGAAAGTTTGCTCTATATGTAGCTATAGATGAACTAAGGAATGATTATTTGTGCAACACAAACTTTCTTCCCATGAAATTCACTCACTAAACCTAACTAGAATTGTCATTTTTCAAGGTACTTTATAGTGTAATTCTACTTAAGACTGCTTATGAGCTCCCACTACCAAAAAATGATCTGGATAAAAATGTCAATAGGGCTGAAGTTGAGAAACTTTAGTGTAGGTTTTGTTTTGTTTTTAACATTTTGTTTTATATGTTAAAACACAAATCCAGTAATTAATACAAATCAAATAACATGAAGAATTATCATTGTTACTCCTGAGACCCTTTCAGCTCTTCATTCTCACCTGACCTCTGAAGTTTCAACTGTCGTCCATCTTTCTTTTTAAGAATTTCTGCTAATGATGACAAAGATGATGCAAAAATAGTAAAGAAATAAATATCTTAATAAATTAATATTTTAGGACTAAGATATTTTAGTTATATTTTACTGGTGTTCAATAACAAATTTTTTTTTGCTTTCAATTGATTTTTTTAAAATAGGTTAATATTCTTTTCTGAAATACATGATTATACTTTTCTTGTCATGGTACATTATAATAATGGATTCTATATCTCATATTTCAAAACTTATTTATAATTATTTTAAATATTACAGGTTCTAGAGGACATTTCTGTTTAGGATCCTCTGGAAAGGGGAGGAAGTTGGGCCACATCCTGGAAATTGCCTCTTTATAAAATTTGTTCCTATTTAGAAATTTAAACACTGACTGGATGTTCAATAATATTAATAAATTGTTGTTAATTTTTAGGTGTAATAATGATATTATTGTAGTTTTTGTTTTAGGATTATTTATCTTTTAGTGTTGCATACTGAAAGTTTGTAGTTGATGAATATATCTTTAATTTACTTCAAAACAATAAAGGAGAGGGGAAATATGTGAGATTATCAGTGAAACAAGTTTAGACATGAGTTGATAATTAAGTTAGGCAATGAACATATGAGAGTTTATTTTACTATTATATTACACTATTTTAAAAGTTTTTTAGACTATAATATTATACTATCCTACCAGTATTCTAATTACATTCCGTTATACTACTCTACTTTTTCAGAATAAAAGCATTATCAAAAAAAAGTAAGCCCCTTTTGTAACTTCTCTTTTTAGATGTGTATCCCCTCCTTATACACACACACACACACACACACACACACACACACACAGGCTCACACACACACATATACTCTCTACAAACCTAAGAAGAAAATACTAGTTAAATGTTCATCTGGTTAAATGAAGCTTCTGTTGGATATGGTTTAAAAAGGATAGAATCGCATTTCAGTTATGCTTATAAATAATGAGAAGGAATCTTCTCTAGGATGAGAGTTAGATCATCTCTGGTGGGAGAGTTGCCTGATATCTATTTATCATACTGACCAAATAGGTCAGGGAAGAATTTTTTAAAATGTAACTTGGGTAAACTGTTGGGGGTGTTTGAACCAATTCTTCTGTTCACTTTGCGTAAAAGGACAAGCTAAAACATGGTTTATATATCTCTAATCCACTGATTTCTATTCTTCTCAGATTTTATTATTTGGCTAAGCTAAGATGAAATAAAGTACATCTATTTAGAAGGGGGAAAAGTCTATTTAACTCAGAGATTGGTAAACTTTTTCTGTAAAGAACCAGATAGTAAATAGTCTTTGTGGGCTCCATATACTCTATCACATATTTGTCTTTTACATTTATTTTTTATAAACCTTTAAAAATGTGAAAAGCATTTTTAACTCAGTACCAAAAGCAGTAAAAAATATGATGATTGGATTTGACCACAAAACTCTTTATATAGTTTTAAAACTAGACTTTTCTCCAAATTTAACTCATTCTGAATAAGAAAATACATGCAAAACATTCTGTAAAAAATATTTTACTTATCACTATTATCCTTTAGTGCATATGTGTTTTTGCCTCTATCAACTAAAATATGCTACTAACTAAACTAATTAGTACTATGGGTTATTTTTTATTAGTAGTACGTCCTTGAGCCTATATATAAAATTTTAAATTCAGAACTTCAGTGATATATTTATTATTGTAATTATTCCCTTGAATTTGCTCATTGGTTGTCATATAGAGTGATAGAATGTTTCTTGGATTGAGAAATGGTCAACAGATAATTTACCTTTTTTAGGACTAATTTGTGAATGTGTGGGTTTTGTTTTTTGTTTTTTGGGTTTTTTTGGTGGGGGGATGGTAATAGGATTGCTTTATTTGCTAATAAATTTTAGCTGTTATCTTGCACAAAGAGAGATTTTCAGCTGACCTTTCTAATGATTTCATAGATTACTGAGAAGTGGAAAATGAAAACTTAGTAGATTTATTTGCTTCATAAATATCAGGAGAATATTAGTTTTCTACTCACTTCAAGGTCTCTTTGTGGCTATTCATGTCCTAGACTTGAAGAATTCGTTGTAATGTCATATTTTCCTCCGAGGTGCTGGTTACAGAAAAACCATTTGTTGACTTAAATTCATACTATACCTTAATTTCCATTTTTTTGCCTCATTTTTCCAATTTCTCTTTAAAAAGGAAATCAATTTTAGATATAAATCTGGCAGCTACAAAAATTCACATTCAAAAATGCTTATTATTGACATTACTTAAGAACTTGTTAGAAATGCAGTCTCAGGCCCTGCTTCAGACAAACTAAATCCTAATCTGAATTTTAGCAAGGCACCTAGGTGATTCTTATGCATATTAAAGTATGGGAAACACTGCAGTAAAGAATCCAGTCTGAATCAGTTGATCATTAACTACATTAAATAAACTAAGGAAATATCTATTTAAATCTCTTTTTTAACATTCATGCATGTGTGTGTTCATGTATGAGAGAAAGAGAAAGTGAAAACCAAGGGAAAATTTCGGAGACAAATAACTTTTTTGCCTTAGTAGATTTATTTGCTTCATAAATATCTAGTAAATGTATTTTCTATTTAGATTATTATTTTTGCTGTTCTTCTTTTCACTTTGGGTAAGCATATTAAACAACAGGAAAATAAAGCTATCAAGATATGCCTCTAGAAAACACACTTGAGATACCTAAAAGCTGCAATTGTTGGATGAATCTTTTAAAAGCTGGCTGCTTTTTAAAGGCATTTATAATTCAAGGTGTTTGATTAACTTTTAAAGAGTTGAGTGTTGATTTAAAATCAAAAGAAAAGATTTGTAGTGGTCTAGTGGATTTTAAAAGATAGACAGAAGCAAGGAAACTGTGATCTTACCCTTCTTAGTTTCGATATTTTTATGTGATTCTGTTCTTGTCACATAACAGATCCCCTTTAATCTTCCATTTATCCCGAGAGCTAAGATGCAGCTAGTAATGATTGTTTCCTATCTACCTAAGAGATATGCTGAGAGTCACTGAGATAGTCCAGGAAGTATTTTAACTTGCCAAAGAGAAGTAATATAAATATATCGTAGATATCAGTTTATAAATAGTATTGTGTAAAGCTGATTTTATGCAGACGTTAGGCAGTTGAAGAAGTCATGATGGAATTTCAAGATGTAGATATCTGAAGGAAGAGGAAGGTGCGAGAGGCTAAGGAGTGGAAAATATAAACCTTAATGGAAACATCTACATATCCAACAATCTGAAACAGTCATGTCATAAACGTGTTTATAATTAACAACTAGATGAAAGATAAGACGAATGTAACTTCTGGTGGATATCGCCAATATATGGTTCTTTTAAAATAAAATTCATTGGGGTGACATTGGTTAATGAAATAATATAGGTTGCAAGTGTACAATTCCAGAACACATCTGTATATTGCATTTCATGTTCACCACTCAAAGTCAGATCTCCTTCTGTCACCGTATATTTGACCCCCTTTACTCTTTTCTACCTTCCTACCTTTCCCTCTGGTAACCACTGTGCTATTGTCTGTGTCTGTGCATTTTTGTTTATTTATCTGTCTTGTTCATTTATATTCCACATATGAGTGAAATCATGTGGTTCTTGGCTTTTTCCGTGTGACCTATTTAGCTTAGCATGATACTCTCGAGATTTATCCATGTTGTCGCTAATGGCAGTATTTCATCTTTTCTTATGGCTGAATGGTACTCCATTGTTTATATGTACCACATCTTCTTTATCATCTACCCAAAGAACGAAATATGGCTATTTATAATGTTGTGTTCAAATGTTAGAACTTTGTTTTACGAAGAATATTTCCATTCCAGTATGTCATTCTGCTTTCCATTTATTGATTGATTCATTCATTCTTTATTTTTTGAACCAAGTGATATTATGTTACTAAACCCATGGTAAGTGCTAGACAATTCAAATGTGATTATTGCACTTTTCACTGAAGTCCTTATAGTTTAATATAGAGAAATATATAAACAAATAAGTCCAATAATGTGCCATAGGGGCTAAGATGCAAGATGATCAAAGTAGAGTGAAGGCACAAAGGTAAATTTTCCCTGGGGTATTTTGGTAAAGATGTCTATGGGTTTGAACCCATCTTACCTGAGACAAGTCGAAGGAATTGGTATGGTTAGTTTATGAACAAATTGTTTTCGGGAAGGTGGAGGGTGTGGGAGATGATAGCTATATTTCGCAAATTTAGAGAATTATTTGATATATGAAGCATTACCTCTTCCTTGATTCTAGCAGGTAGAACCAAAATCACAAGGAAAATACAAAAAGAATAGAAGGAACATAGGGCTAAAAGGAAGGGAACTCATGTTTTAAGAGTTCCCATACTGTGCTAGGCTTGCACTGGGCACGTTATAGTCACTATTTCAGTTAATCTTCATTACAACTTTGCCAATGCATAACCTGTCTGAGGTGCCACTACTAGGTCAGTACTCAAAGCCCCAGGTGATCACCCTTATCCTACGTTTTAAGACAAATGAATTGACCAAACGTACATGGAGAAATAAGGTTTGTTTGGCCAGGCAATAACTTTAAGTGATCCAAATATTCATAAATAATAGGATGGGAGTAGTAGAGGACACTAATGACAGTGCAAGTTCAACTATATCTATGGGAATTGAAATAATCACTTATTTCTTTAGAAAAAAAGCAAAATTGGCACCGATTATTAAATCATCATGATCTATAATCTATGTATACATAATTATTTATAATATCTGCATTTGAAAATATGTTACATCCAATCTCTGTTTCAAAAACTTACAAAAAATGTAAAATATTTTAAAACATATCAAAAACTACAAAACTAACATCTATTTAATGTTTTATCCTTCTCTAAATTTCTTTAGATCCTTATTCAAATTCATTTGACACCTAAAGTGCTTCTACCAGCCAAGCTTGATATGCAAATTGATCTAAGCCAAATGTTACCATCTCCTATGCCATAAGAGATAGTATTTTACTAGTTCACTGGTATATATATGGAAAAATTACCAATATAAGTATAAAAAGAAATCAAAAAAGTGATATTTCTTTTTGAACATTATTATGCGACACTGGATTAGAAACCTAAATAATTTCCAGAAAATTAGTATTTCAAGACTCAACAGAGAAGTACTTTTATTTCATGATATCAGGTACAAATTTTCCCATAAAATCTAGAAACTTTGATTAAACATATCACCTTACAAATTTCTACCATAAATTCATGGTTAACTCTGTATTCCTGCAATGTCAAGCTCTGTTTTAGAGGTCAGGAAAATATTTTTGCGCTGCAAAATTTTTGAGGCTATTTGCCCTACTTTATCAAATGACTATTCAGATAGGTCACTGTAATGGCAGATGGACTGAAATGTTTATAATCAGGATTAACTAATGTCAGAAAAAATAGCATGGGGTGGTTGATATATCTCATACCCTAAGGATTATTAAAAGTATATAGTGTGGTATGCCAAATTTAATCTCTTGGAGCATACTTCTTATGATGTTGAAACTGGAAACAGAAATTTCTAATGTGCCTGTGATGGGACACATTACTATCATTTTCCTCTTGGGTAAATGAAATAACTTATCCTATAAAGAAAATAACTTATCTTGTAAAGAAAAACAGGAAAATAATATAAAATTAAAAATAATATGCCAAGTCCTCATTACTTTTGCACATCATTATAATTTAGAAGTTGCCAGATGCAAGGATCTATTTCCAAGTAAATTTGCACAAAGAATCTTTTTTTTCTTTGCACAAAGCATCTTAAAGAAGTGATTACATCACTAAGAAATTTCTAGCTGAGTTCAGAGAGTACACAAACAAGAAGAAAGCAGAAATATTGAAACAACCAACAGGCAACAGGGCCTAGAAAATATGCCAGAAAACCCTTTTAAAAGCTTATAATCATAGTCTGTGCTCACTTCTTTGGGAGTTAAACTTTATTTCATTTTGTATTCTATTTTATTTTCCTTGTGAAGTCAATGTGAGCACCCAAAAGCAAGTTAATTTTCTACCTGGTGAGTAAGGACACATCTACATTAAACAGTACCTAACCTTCTAGATACTTTCTTCATTACAGACATTGCACAAAATCCTCAAAGATATGTTGTCTATCTTAAAGAAAGTATATAAAGCATTTGATAGTTTTATTACAAATGAGAGATATCTAGCAGAAGAACCAATAATATATGACATAAAACTTAAGGGTAGAATTTAGTGTGATACTTGGGTTTGTCCACTATTAAAAATGATGTACTCATAAGCATTTTAAAATAATTTTCTCTGGGCTCAAGTATGCACTGTGAGGGATACAATAATGTTATTCTATACTCACTGTCTTTAAAATGCCTCAAACCAGCTAGGGTGACAAAGTTAATATTTAGGAAACAATTAGAAAATCTCATACAAGAAAATTAAAATAGTAATAAACTAATATATACATAATCTCTAAAGAACCTAAAGAGTAATATGAGATACAGATGGCTAAATGTTTTTTCTCTTCATCCTTTACACACACACACACACACACACACACACACACAGTAACTACACAAAAACTCACTCTAATATCTAACACAGGACTTTCCTTACTCAATAAGTAGATCTTCAAAATAACAATATCAAGAGAAAATTCACAGGGAAACACCTGTGAATTTTGAATTCAATTCATATTGAATCTGGAAATTCAGTTCTTGAAATTTAAGACTCTTTTATAATCAGAAGGTATATTTTTTCACTTCTAAGTTTTTGGCATTTCTTAATTCTATTATTCATGGGAAACAAAAACTATGGATGCTTTAAAGAAAGAAAGGACTATTTAAATTGTTCTTCACACTGACCATTGGCTATATGACTCTCATAAACATATACCTTCATTTGAAGAAATTATTGAAGTGATTCTAAGAGATAATGGCTTAAGAGTTTTGTGTTAGTAATGAACACAGCCATTTTAACTTCTGAAGGGACCGTTAGTGTAAATCTATGTTTCTCCCTTAGTTATTCCATAGGTGATTGAAACTCATTTTGTAATGTGTTGCTACTTGGTTCAGTATTTTAATTCAACAAACATTAATCATCAACTAGATGCAGTGAAGGCACTTAAGATATAAAGATCAATGAGATTTTAGACATAAAAAATTACTAAAGACTGAAGTTATAAATTAAACATTAAAACTTCAGAGATTTAATTGAATTTTACATTATACAGATAGATAAAGTAAGGTGCAGAGAATGTAAATATTTGTCCAAATTCTCACAGCCAAGAGTAATCAGTTTGAGACTATAGGACAGGACTTCAATCCATCAAGTCAATACTCTTTATATTACACCAAAATAGCCCAAGAAATTTGATGTATATAGTTGAATCGGTGGTTAACCATGATTGCTGCAGATAATCTTCAAAATAGCCTTCTATTTCATTAGTTGCAAGAAATTAGCCAAATTGATGTATCAGTTTTGATTCCAAAAATCACAAAAAGTAAAGAAATATATTACATACAATACAATTTAATAATTTAAATAAAATTTAATAAAGAAGTAAGATTTGTTGAGCAATAACATCTCTGAAGTTTTGTATAAGAAATATATGTATATAAGCAATATAAGAAAACTTTAGGGTAAGATCTCCTAACACATATACTAATTTTTTATATAAGCCTAAAATATTATTTAAAAAGCATCCTCTAGGAAAATTTCTTTTCTTACCAATAGCAATATTTAATTGATCAATTAGTAATGGGGACCCATACCATGTAATATATGCACATCTACTCCATTTAGCTACATATATTGTATATCCATTATATGAGGACTGCAGATAGAGAAGCCAGAAAATCATTTGCAGAGAATGATTTAGATAAAATATGAATAAACTTATATTTATGCTAAAATAAAACTATTTTACCATATCTCTAAAATAACTACAAATACCAATAGCTATTTTTTCTAACGTTTAAATTTATTTTTTAAAATACAAAAGTAACATAAATATATACTGTGGTAAAGTGTCCAAATAATTTTTAAGCATATAGAAAAGGAAATTAAAGTCCTTTTCTTAATAAAGATGATCCTCAGCACATGTCTTTATCTCCTCCCTTTGCAAAGATCAAATTAAAAGCAGAAAAGGAATAAAATGTAAACCCAGACCACGGAGATCTGATGCATGAGCGTGTATTTGGAAACAGTCAGATGAGACGCTGTGACACATTTCTAGAAGACAGAAAATAGATATAAGAGTGGAGTGTCAGATAATATTGGTTTCCTGGCCAGCAACCATTGCCCTTTCTTCCTTGTTAATAGAATTTGGATTTTATGTGGCCAGCAACAAATACAATCCTAGTGATTAAAGTAATATTTACCTAATTCAATCACTAATAAAAGTTATCTTACTCCGGTTTACCAAATATTCCTTTTTAAATCCTCCCTCATAGCTAAAGGTGGTCATGTAATACAGTTCTGATCAGTGAGGAGTTAGAGAGAGTAAGTTATGGAACTTCATTGTAAGTTTTGCCTTCATATAATAAAAAGAAGTAAATATGGAAAGTTCTCTCTCTTTGGATGCTGTTGGGTGAGGATATAGATATAATGCTTGTAGTTATTGCTGTCAATTTGTGATCATGAGAGGAGGCCAAGCAAAACAAAGTCATGCTAGCACAGTGCCATGTCGCCACTGCTAAACCAACACTGACCCTGCCTGCCCCCAGACTTTTGCTTTGTAATATAATTAAATTATTGTATTAGATATGCCAGTGTTATTCAAGCGTTCTGAAACATGCAGTTAAAAAAACTTTTAGAAATGAAGGATATGGTGATGGTTTCATGGGTGCATGTCTTTGTCCAAACTCATCAACTTGTATACATTAAATATGTGCAGTTTTTTATATGCCAGTTATACCTCAATAAAGCTGGAATAAAAATTTTTTTAAAAAGCTGGAGGGACATAAATTGTATTTCAAGTTTCATCGAGGAGAATAGCAGTGGTGTTATGGACTAAATGTGATGCCCTTAAATTTGTTATTTTGAATCCCCCAACCCCCAATGTGATGGTGTTTGGAAATGGTGCCTTTGGGAAGTAATTAGAGTTTAATGAAGTCATGAGGATTGGCCCTTTATGAGGGATTAGTGATCATATGAAGAAAGGAAGAAACGGGAGCTCTCTCCCATGTGGAGGTGCAGTGAGAAGACGGCCCTCTGCACGCCGGGAAGAAAGCTCTCACCAGAACCCCATGTCACCCTGATTTTGGCCCTCTAGTCTCCAGAACTGCGAGAAAATAAATTTCTGTTAAGCCAAAAATTGGAATATACGGAAGATTGTGGCTAAAGAGAGAGTAGATCTCCTGGCAGATCCCTAGAGAAGCTGCTAGCTAAGAGACAGCATGACCATGGAGGACCAAATGAGAAGTGAGGGGGGAAGTGGTGACTTACCACAGGTCTGCATATGGTGCAATGGACCCCAGTCCCTTAATCCACACTGCAGAACAGCCTGTAGTCAGGCATTCATTCCACTGGGCAGGAAAAGTCAGTGGTTCTTCCACAAATCAATTAAACAAGGCAGAGTACTAGAATGATTCAGGGAGATAGTGGTTGTGGTAACTGTGAACTAAATAAAACCCTTCTCATTCTGGCATTTAGGAAAATATGAGGACAAACTTTCCACCCATTCACCCTAAAAAGAAACTCCAGATCAATACATTTGATGTCAACCTGAAGAAATCATGCAACATACAAAGGAAAGATCTAGACACAGAGACAAAAATAATGATTCCAGAGTAAAGAGAAATAATTCAGAAAACAAAATAAATTAAAATATAAAATACAATAGAGATAAAATATAAAAACTAGAGCTCTTTTGTTTTCATTTAGTTTTATTGCAATAAATTTTACATATATAATTCACCCACTTATAGTGTACAATTCAGGTTTTTAGTAAATTTGCCAAATTATGAAACCATCACTATATATCAGGTTTAGAACATTATCATCACCCCAGTAAGATTCCTTCTGTGCATTTACTGTTACTCTCCTTTCCCACCCACTGTCCCAAGCAACTACTAATCTGTTATCAGTCTCTGTATATTTGTCTTTCCTAAATTTTTATGTAAATGGAATCATATAATATGTAGACTCTCATATCTTGCTTCCGTCACTTATGTTTGTGAAATAAACTGAGAAATAGCCATGTCGCATCATATATCCATCATTCAAAACCAAAACTCAACACCTATCAGGAGACAGAGGATATTACATTCACAACAAAAGAAAAAAATATAATGAGAAAAAGCAACAAACATAGGAAAATGGAAAGCATTTAGAAGTTTAAAATATAAGTGCCAAAATAAAAATATATTTGAAAGAATGGAGGGTAAAGTTGAGGAAATCTATAATAATAATCACTATGAGTAAGTTTATTTCTATTCCTTCATATTTTTTTCTATTCTGTGCACTTAGCTATTAATTTTTAAATAACATTTTTGAATGTTATACATGTCAACAAACAAAATAATTTATATAGAAGAAAGTTGAAAAAAGAAAAAGATGTACAGAACAACTGCATAAAAGAATATTTTTCATCCAGAGAACAATGTTTTCTTGTGCCATCTTATTTCATTGCCATCTTATTTATTTATATGTCATTATTTTGTGATCATTTTTATCATATTATAATTATAGTCTTGTGTCCTGCTGTTCTGACTTAAACTTTCATGACATTTCTACTGTTATCACATAAACTTTAAAAGCTTTGCTTTTAATAACTTCCACATAATTGCCTATGAATCTTGATTTGTTAAACATTTAAGACATTTCCATATTTTCATATGTATGTATAAATTTATAATGTATATTGCCATAAACAACATAACTCTAGTTACAGACTATTTCCTTTGGTTAGATTTCCAGGTGAAATTCTTAGGTTGAAGAGTATGGATACTTTTTAAGACCTTTCTTTCATATTATTGGTTTATTTTCCATAAGGTTTATAACCATTCTTTAGACACTTGTAATATGCAGATTTTTAAGGAACACTAAGCAGTAAAACATTTTTCATCAGCTTGTTTATCACAATGTGGCAATCATAAATTTTATAACATGGCATTAGTACTGTAATGACACAGGAATTTAATTTGAGAGTAGTGTTGAAAATACTTTCTTTTATTATATCATTTAGATTAGAGTAACCAGCAAATTCTATGGTATGATAATATGCTTTATGATTAAATATTGACCAAAATAGATTCATCTTCCTACACACACCAAATGCTCACACACATACACACACACAGGAACATGCACACAAACATGAACGCTTCACAATATTATTTATTACATTTGCAACATGTTTACGAGCATGCACAACATAATTAGGTGGCATTCCCTAAAATCCTCTGTCTTCCCAGATCGGTTCAGTTGTGCTTCTTTACTAGTTCCATAATGCCCGCATTCTATATTATTGTTCTTACCAGATTGCATTTAAATTAATTCTTAATTAAGACAAACTCTTTTTCTTTTTACCATCAGCATATAAGTAATAAAGTAGATACTATGTTTGATTCATATTTCCAACCCTAATGTCACATACATAGCACCTGCTACATAATTTATTCCTGATGTTTTTCAATGTGAACTTAACTTCTTTAAATAAGTTCAGAGGAGTGTGAATTTAGTCTCATTGCAATAATTATTTTTCTGTATTTCCTCCTGTTAGGAGACTGTGCATTTCAGAAATAATTCTGCCATTTCTTTATTTAAATTGGTTATTCTGAAGCTAAACTTTTAAATTGTTTCTAATTTAAAAAAAAAAGATCAAGGAGTTTAATTAATAAATGTTGGATAATGAAAGAAAAGTTATTGCTTTTATGGTTTATTTTGAGAGCACATAAGGAAATCCAATTTTGCAAATATTTGCTTACTGTATATGAGAATCTAAATTTCAATGAAGGATTCTCCTTTGAAATGATTTAAATAGAAAGTCTCTGTGTGCAACTGGAATAAAAAAATTATATTGATCTTATTGGGACTATATGAACTACATAAGGCATGCCTGTAATGCATTCAGCTGATCTGGTTTGGCTTGATCATAGAACTTTCTAAGCCAATGTTTGGGTTCACTTTGATTTCTGTCTATATGGTACCATCTGCTTTCTGCCTTCCAGAATTCACAAAAACTTCTGTCTGAGCTTAGTCCCTTTCTGTCTTCAACTCCATTGTGGATTTATTCTTCTCTTTTCTGAATCTTTTATATTATTCCGTGGTGGTTGGAATGGGAGCCGGAGAATAGATAAATCTATTTAAGCCTTCCCTTTCAAGAAAAAGCCTCCATTTTTTTTTAAAAGGAAGATTTCAAGATTGAGTATTGGCAATTGGATACTTTTAATTGTCAGAAGGAATTTCCTGATAAAATAGAAAATGCTGCTAACTATTGGTTTCTCATACTGTGAGACTTTTTTTTTTTAATTGTTGGAGGCCTTAATGGCCTTTAAAAGAAAATTACCAAAGAAATCTTTCCTTCTTGTTTTAGAGATTTGCCTGCTGACCAAGGGACGCCGCACTGCCAGTGTTCGAGCTGATACGTATTGTCGTCTTTATTCACTTTCTGTGGACAATTTCAATGAGGTCCTGGAGGAATACCCAATGATGAGAAGAGCCTTTGAGACGGTTGCCATCGACCGGCTAGATCGGATAGGTACTCTCTTTAGTTTTCTATCTTTATGCATAATTTAGTTTCAATCTAGTGGACTGACACATATTTGCAATCATCAGTCCCAAATGCTAGTTCATAGATTGCTTGTTAATTAGCATAGAAATAGCAATTAGCTGTAGCCCTATTTCTAGAAAGATCTTTCTCTTCTAAGTGTTCTAGATTTATTTATTCATCTCTGTTTTTACTAGCTATGCAATCTGATTTCCCCAGTGATGCCAATACAATTTGAATCTTCAGGTAAAAAGCAATGATAGAAATTCTAGATATCATTACTATAGAACTAAAAATACTAATGTATGAGTCTACATTACAAAGCAAATTTTATCACACGGATTTCTTTTCAAGGATCAACATTACATTTTATCCTTATATTAAAAATTGAAAACTTGTGTTATGTAACTGTCTCAGTAAAAACTTCTTGAAATGTTTGTAATGCAGACTCGAGCAGAAAAAGCCTTGCTAGAAATGCCCTACATAGATGCTTTACTTTGCAAACATCAGTTAAATTTAGTCTTCTCTACTCCCAAATAAAAATATATAAATTAGGCCTTATTAGTTACACTAGTTAAGAGATTTGAATAATTGCCATAGTAAAGTTAGATTAGATTGGCTTGCAGTTAACTTCCCAAGATATGCTGGAACATTCTGATGTCAGAAGGTGGGGTGCATCCATTTTCCACTTCCAGATTCTCCTCCCCCACCCTACTCTGCTCGCCTCCTTTCCCTGATTGACTCTACTAACCTTCACATCTCAGTTTAGACATCACTTTCCTGTAGAAACCTTCTGTGACCTCCCACACCCTAATAGGCTGAGTACCCTGGCTGTGTTCTCCAGTACCAGGGGAAGTTCCTCCATCGCAACACTGCTTTTATCATTGTAATTGTGCTAGAGATGCTAAGCTTTGTAAATGTAGAGATCATGTCTAATTCACTGTTAACATTCACAGTACCTAGAGCACAGTGAGTACTACTGAAGAGAGGTAGAGAGGGACTAAGGAATCAATGGACTCAAAGGAGATGGGGTTGGGATCACTTGAAAGTAAACAAAGAGGTATTTCAACTGCTTCACTCTTAATTAAAGGTAAGGACTTGTGATTGTTAGGTCAGCGTTTCTTGTGCACTTCGCATATTTCTTTCCCTGTGTATTTGGAGGACCACAGACTACATAAGGATTTGAAATTATGTTAGGAAAAGTAAAGGTAGTATTTGGACATTGACATTAGGCATAACACATACATTGGAAATGCATATTGACAACTTGGAGATTTAACAGAACATAGTGTCCTGAGAGACGCTGCTCATAAAAGAAGTGAGTGCTCCTGAAGGCATTTTCACTTAATTTGAAAATAAGTTCTTTCTTTATGGTGTGTGAGTGAGTGTTCATGGTAGAGCTAGAGACTAATTTCTAGCATACGAGTAATTTCCTAAACCAGTTCAACGTCTTTAGAGAAAGCATTAGAATCAGGATACTTCCATAGAAGATACCTGTTTATCTGATACAGTTTCACTCTGATCGAATTTATTGCAGTTAATTTTTTATAAGAAAGTTTGATGGAATGGTTTGTAATCAATAATATGGGAAATGAAATTACTAGTAAGCACTAAACATTGCATTTTTTATCCTTATAAAATTCTAACAGTGCATTAAAAGTTATAGTATTTTTCCACAAAGTCATAGATACTTAGATTATGAAGTGCTATGATCACATGATCATAAAGAAATATTATCCTTCTCAGTTTTGTGGCCATTGCTTAAAAATATATACTATAGTTAGTTAAGGGAATATTCTAAATAAGCATTTATATTTATTACTAATCTAAAAGTGTTTGTTCTTTGGGAAATTAGGACAATTCTTCCTGGAGAGTGGTAACCATTTATTCTGGCAGTCATTTTTAAATGATTGCACCCTGAAACTAATAGTATATTGTATGTCAATTACATATCAATTTTTAAAAAAAAAATTAAAAAATTAAATTAAAATATTAAAAATGATTGCTTTTCCCAATATCAAGTAAATTATAACATATATTTTCATTCAAAAATATATCTTGTCACTTTAGATGTTATACTTTATTTAGTGTTGTGGCAAATTGATTCACACTTAGTTATCATATTCACCTGGGTATTTTATCAATAATATCATTGAAAGTCACTGATTTTCCACTCTTTCACCAATTTACTATTTATTCTAATAGTTATTCTGCCAGAAATGTCTGCTAATTGCAAACCACTTCAAAGACAATGGCAGGAAGGAGAGGTAATGGTTGTTGAGGTTCCAGAGTGAGCTGAGAGCCTGCTATGCACTAGATCCCTTGATCCTCACAACTTTTCAGAAGAGGAAAGATTATAACATAGTTCTCAATCTGGCTGCACATAAGAATCCCCTGGGGAAACTTGCTGTTAAAGTAACATGTCTGCTTGTTGGGGATGGAAATTAGTATGTTTTAAAGCTCCAAAGATGGGAAAAATATGCAGGCAGGGTAGAGAATCACTGGCATAGGGCACTGGTCAAAAGCAAAGGCCTTTGCTTCTGAAACTTGCACGAGAATAGCCTGGGGAGTCTCAATAAAATGCAGCATCTAGTTCAGCAAGTAGATGAGGCCAAGAGACTGCATTTCTAGCAAGCATTCACATGATACAGATGTAGCTGGTTCGTTGTCTATAATATATCTATGATCAGATTTACTGTTTTCCCTTTCCAGCCCTGTTACTTATGAACCCTGTTTTCTTGGGCATTGTTCTCAACCTTGCTATGTCCCAGTCTCCTTTCTGGTAAATAAAACATATCTACCTGCAGCTTTTTGTAGAGTGCCTGTCACATAGTAAGTGTTTCATTTTCCTTTCTTGAAAAAGCAGTTTTCAACTTAAATTTTGATTCCAGGCCCATCCTGATCCAAATGTCCTTTCTTCTCCCAGTCTTCAAAGTAGCCCTCATGTCAAATATCTCCATTTCTTTTGTAAGATGGCTTTTGCCATGTTACAGACATTTCAACTGGACTTGCATAGAAGGTAAGGTTTTCCAGAATGATGCAGGAAGCCTGAAGGGCAGGAGCCACATTTCTGTTTGGTGTCTGCAGGTGAGTACTTGGCTTTTCAACCTCTTCTATGGAACTCAGACAAACTTTTGTTTTCAGGAGCCACTCTCACTTGGAGTTGCCATCGGTCATTTGTAGGCTTTCTAAGTGCTTATTTTTCTTTCACTGACAGGAAAGAAAAATTCAATTCTTCTGCAAAAGTTCCAGAAGGATCTTAACACTGGTGTTTTCAACAACCAGGAGAACGAGATCCTGAAGCAGATTGTGAAACACGACAGGGAGATGGTGCAAGCAATCGCTCCAATCAATTATCCGCAGATGACAGCCCTGAATTCCACATCTTCAGCTACTACGCCGACCTCCCGCATGAGGACACAATCACCGCCGGTGTACACAGCAACCAGTCTGTCTCATAGCAACCTGCATTCCCCCAGTCCCAGCACACAGACGCCCCAACCGTCAGCCATCCTCTCACCCTGCTCTTATACCACTGCGGTCTGCAGCCCTCCTGTACAGAGCCCACTGGCCACTCGAACTTTCCACTATGCCTCTCCCACTACTTCCCAGTTGTCACTCATGCAGCAGCAGCAGCAGCAGCAGCAGCAGCAGCAGCAGCAGCAATTACAGCAGTCCCAGCCACCGCAGACCCAGCAGCAGCCCCAACAGCCACAGACACCCAGCAGCTCCACGCCGAAAAACGAAGTGCACAAGAGCACTCAGGCTCTGCATAACACCAGCCTGACCCGAGAAGTCAGGCCCCTCTCAGCCTCGCAGCCCTCGCTGCCTCATGAGGTTTCCACCTTGATTTCCAGACCTCATCCCACTGTGGGCGAGTCCCTGGCCTCCATCCCTCAACCCGTGACAGCTGTTCACGGCACAGGCCTTCAGGCAGGGAGCAGGGGCACTGTCCCCCAGAGAGTCACCCTGTTCCGACAGATGTCATCAGGAGCCATCCCCCCCAACCGTGGAGTCCCTCCTGCACCTCCTCCACCAGCAGCTGCTCTTCAGAGAGAGTCTTCCTCAGTCTTAAATACAGACCCAGATGCAGAAAAGCCACGATTTGCTTCAAATTTATGATCCCTGCTGATTGTCAAAGCAGAAAGACTCAAATGAACTGAGAATATTCTCAGATCTTATTTTATTCTATCTCCCGGTACATCCCTATAGCCTACTATGAAGAGATATTTTAGACAGCTCTGGTCTACATCCAAAATGTAAAAAAGAAATAAATAAATATATATATATATATACATATGCTATTAAATATATATCTAAAGTTCAAAAGACTTGTTTAGCATTCAGTGTTATATGTCTTCCTTTCTTTAAATCATTAAAAGATTTAAAATGTTGTTGTATTATTTATTTTTAACCTACTTTTCCTTAATTCTTTTGATATATGTATTTCTCTATTTTATGAAGAGTTCTTGGATTCAATGGAAACAAAACTCATTTTAAAAAGGCAACTCAAGCGAGCTACTGAATAGCACCAATCAAAACTTCTTTCATTAGCTGTGTCGATGCATCTAAATTTTTAATCATTAATTATGGAAGATTAAATAGCAAATCCCATTTTGTAGATCTAAATTGTATTTTGGTGCTTTCGATTTTGAATTAGGTTAAAGAATAAACTATATGCTTGGCCACAGTAGGAAACTAGCATTGCCACTGTTATGAATATCTCTAACCTTAAACATATTCATTGATCTTTCAGAAAGTGAGGGGATATTTCTCTTCATGTGTTATTAGACTTTTACCGAGACTCAATCAATGTTAGTTGTAAATAACTTTTTCAACCCAAATAAAAATATCTATTCTGTGCTATATGAAGGTAAAATCATTGTTTAAGAATTTAGTTTGATTGCTTCACTTCAAAACTTAGAATTTTAAATTTTACAAAACTTAATTGTGACACTTATTCAACTGTAATGCAGTGGCTTGAAACCTACAATGTTATTTTAACCTGCAATGTTTTATGCAAATTGTATGCTCGATTCTACAAATTGCTTGTATTACACCAAAAACCATTACTTTTCTTCCTTCTTGCCATAATCAAGCATCTGAAAATAGTCCCTGCATGCTTTTTGGGAAAAAGAAATAGATTCAAAGCAGTCATTGTAGGGAAAGGCTTAAAATATTTCTCATTTCTAGAAAAGTATAATCATTCATTCATTGCCTATCTTAAAATTCCTATAAGGCTGACTTGGATCTCTGACTTAAGTCTAGAAGTGAGGTTTTCACTTTCATTTAATGTTATTACTATTATTGTTTTTATTATTATTATTATTATTATTATTTAAATAATGATTTGTAAACCACAGCTTGATTTGAAGTTGCCGGTGTGTTCTGTCTTCACTGTAGTTGGTAGTTTACAGTGGTGTTAATTTAAAGAAATAAATACACTATAGCATCATGTCTGTTTGGGACACACACTTTGCTCTGTGTATGTTTTAACCAAATGGTTAGTAAAACTTAAGGCATGTGGTGACTAACATAGCCCTTAGATAGGAGGTATGTTATTTTAAAAGAGCTGAAAAAAGTATAGACCTGGCGACAGAAGCAGGGGTCAAACTGAATGTCTGTGAGCATTGTTTGTTTGTTTATTTGTCTGTTTCCTTAACTCTTTCCATGATCTGTGAGCTTCTTCTTCTTCTTAAAGGAGTCCCTTAGCAATCATTTGTGCCTAATGCATCCCACGAATGTGGTGGATGACTGGAACACAATTGGAAGATTCCCAATAACTGACTTCTGTAAATAATCCAAGTTAAGACAATGACCTAAAGTGGAAGTCTGCAGTATTGTTGACACTGGTGATATGTCTGAGAGAACTTACCAGAGATCACACATTAAATGGGGAGGGCCTCCAGATAGACTTGAAGACAGAATACAAAAACAAAAGTAAAAACTCTAACATGGATCCATGCTGCCTGTTATGCCTTTTATGGAAAAATATAATACCAAAATGAGCTGTTCTGTTTAATTTCTAACAGATTGCAGATTGTGTGGAGGCGATCAACAATGCTAGTCAACGTAATGTTATTGTTAACATGCTGGTGACATGGATGGCATGTCAGGAATGGTGTGAGAAGGGGATTGTTTAGTCTACCTAGAACCTATGGGAAAGCTGCAAGACCATTTACATTTCAGTACAAAACTCATTTATTTTATTAAAAGATTGAGAATTAACTTCAATTCATTAAGATCATGTGTTAGCCCTTTAAATTATTAAAAGTTTACATTTGATAGGACTAATGGGTTTGGTAGTGAAATATTTTTATATATATAATATATAAATTTTTGGTTTTTTATTTTGAACACCATTGGGAAACATAAACAGAATTGAATTGCATGGTCTTTCAGTGCAACCATAAAATTTTTATTCACTTTGTAATAAAATGGACAAAAAGCTAAGGTTTATATGTTAAACTAATAAAATGGTACAGGGTAAGTTAATACATATATATGTGTGAATACATATACTTAGGTTAAGAAAAAATTGACTCACATTCCTGTAATATGAAAGTCAATTGCTAGTTGAAAAGCGACCTCTTTTCTCTGTACATAGTTAAGCCCATGAGTATGGAGTTTTAATCTGTACAGAAAGAAATGTATTATTGAAAAGATTGGTCTTCCTGCTGCTGGGAAAATAGTTGGATAGCTGATTCTTAAAACTGTATGTTCAGGGACAAGTTAGAGTATTTCTTTTGTCTTTGCTCAAAGCCATACATATATAAATATTTGAAGATTATTAATAAATTCAACAAAAATAAACTAAAATCATGAATACTTTATTTTATCAATTTAATCAAACATTTTGTTTTATTAATGAGTACAAATTTGCTTTTGTCTTTCTGTCTTTACATCATAAGATTTCCAAGAGGGCTTATACTTGATAATTGTTATAAAATTAATTATAGAAATTCTGTAACTGTAGAAAGGATTTTAAATAGAATATGGGTTCCCCAGCAATTCCTGTGTTTTCCCTCTTCTATCTAGTACAAATTTAGAGGTTTCTAATTCTTTGCTCTGTAATTCCTTAGCATATGGGTTTTCCAGTTTCAAAACACAGATATTTCTGTGTTATTGTTGGATATGAGGATGAGATATAATTGCCCTGTGATTTACATACCCAAACCTATTTTATGATAGCCCTGGGTCTTATAAAGACTTTATGTAGGGGTAGAACTTCCCTATACAAGTGGATTTTGAATCAGACCTAAGAGCCTACAATAATTTCTTACAATGAGTGAAAGATTCTTGAAAACTGTAAGATAAATGGCATGAAGGACAATAGATTTTATTTATCAAATAAGTAGCCTGTCTCCAGGTCTCAGTGACCACTCCGTAAGTGAATGATTCCCTGGTGGATGCTGCTCCACTTTAAAAAGGTGGTTATTTTGCCATTTACAAACTTAAATGAGTATAACATCTGCAGGACGCTCTAAAGTAAACGGTCAGGTTACTAGAACAGATCCTAAAGGACTTGGGTGATTTAAACAAAATAACATGTTTTGAATTTTAGATGTATTATTTCAAACCCTGAATTACTTACGCTTCAAAATATAAGCAATCTCTATTATCTTTCAGGCTTATTTTTAAAGTCTCCATGCCTTCTTTTTCAACTTAAATACATACATTTGTTAATTTTACTATGCTACTTTATTTCTGTGGACCTCAATTTTATTACGTGTAACATTAAGCTGTTTGAAGATTTCTCTCCTTTATACCTCTAGCCTTCTAGAATATATGCCATAAAACACATGCGATTATTTTGTTCATATGTGCAACACCTAGCAAAGCTTCTTCTCATGCTCTGCATATTTGAAAAATTACTTATACTCTTCAATATGAAAGAAATATGGTCCTTATAGAAAAATTGGATGCTCAGCATCAATAACTATTTTGAGTCCTAAAAGAAATGGGCAAAAATTTAAGCGTGACTGGCTACATGCACTGAATTATTAGCTCAAATCTATAACTCCATTCAATATGTCCTTTTTTCCAGGAAAATAGAATGGAACAAAGAAAATTTGCTATTGTAGTCGGGGTTAAGTATACTTGCTACTGATGACTTAAGCAATTTTTTAATGGCATTTATGTTTTATAAACTGGCCAACAATGAATTCAATCAGGACAAGAATTTCTGCTTTTAAAACAACTAAAGAGAGTATAAGTTACCTTGCCTAAATGCATTAAGGATGTAGGAGTACACGGCCAGAGGACCCATATTCCCCCTCCTACCAGTTTAGAGTTTTTGACCAAAGGCCACATTCTTTCCTTCTCCCAGAGCAATTGACATTTCCATTAATATTTGTCATTTTGTTCCTCTTCATTTCCTTCAGAGTTTTAGAGTATGAAAAGCATGAGTTTCTCCAGTTAGAGAAAAATTCATGGCATATTCACAAATCTGTTGCCAGAAAAAGTAAATTTTATTATAATCGTTTAGAAGAAAATAATAGTGTTTTTGTAATACTTGATTGCTTTTCAGTTTTGACTACTCTCTCAATTCACTTCTGAATTACTCAAAGTATGATATTCTGATATCTAACAGAAAGAAGTATTTCATATGAGGACAATTAGTATTTAATACATAAAAGGCTTGCATTATATAGCATACAGTCTCTATACATCTTTATAACAAGAATCAAATACATGTTTGTATCAAATACAAGCCAACTACATTGGCTTGTAAACAAAATGGAGATTCAAGAGTTAGTTCTCTCAATAATTACATTAAAATATTAAACTCATATCTCAAGACACTTGCATAAATCAAAATATGTGTGACCACCCAATTT
The DNA here is from genome assembly GCF_902729225.1 of Pteropus medius. Taxonomy (NCBI): domain Eukaryota; kingdom Metazoa; phylum Chordata; class Mammalia; order Chiroptera; family Pteropodidae; genus Pteropus; species Pteropus medius. The sequence goes on along the minus strand of NW_024347731.1, from coordinate 1,404,725 downwards.
AGAAAAACATATAGGACCTGTAGCAAGTTGAATTGTGTATTCTTAACTGTGGTTTAGCTCTACTTGGTAACAGCTAATCCCATTGGGAGTCAGCCAAAACTCATTCGAAGCTCTATTTTCTTAATACAATAAATGGTCTAGTTTGGCATCACTGTTTGCAATCAAAGAAATATGGCTATTTTTATGTGTGGCTTATAAATGCTCTCTGAAAACCTTCTAGACATGTTCCAAGAGCTTTTAGATATGTACAGCTTCTATATTCACATTCTCAAGATTCAAAAAATCTGAGATCTTTACATATAAAGATCTAATAATTGTATAGCTTAATACCTAACCTAGGTGTTTTTGTTTTTGTTTTTAACTCTCATAGAAAGACAATGTTCAAATTAATTGATTCGGGCTTGCTTTTCATATTTTTGTTTTAAAGATAATTATTTACTTTACATATGACATTCTATATCTCTGTGAATAAATGGTATTTACTTTTAATTTCTGCACAATTGAAACTCTCAGATAATAGCTTCTTAAATTGGTAGCTCTAATAAAAGTTTAGTATTTCACAAGCTGGTTTATTATTAGCCTTCACATGAACCATGTAAGCAGAAATCTACTACATGATTTTCTTAATTGCTCCAAGATATGAAGTTGGCAAATTTTGAGACTTTAGCTAGCTTGTTAAAACAATTTCTCAGATAAATCAATTACAAACATATGCCAGAGTTTTACTTCAAACTTATTAGAGAGCTCTGAGTAAGCCAATTCAAAGATTCCTTCTAGTTAGAACTATTTTGTATTTTTAGAAAATTATCTTTATAGATTATTAATCTGTTTATAAATCTGAGTATTAGTTGAGTGAGGAAATAATTCCAGTAAAGATCTTAATTTCTTGAAATTCTGTCAAAAAATTGCTCATGTGTTTTACCATGAATGTTAACTACTTCCCAGAGGACAGTAGAATATGTCTCAGGAATAATTCTGGCTCTAAGTAGGTTTGAGAATACATTTTTCTTTTAAGCTGTAACATATATTATATGTGAGTAGAAGGTAAACTTTCCTGAACACATTTTTAAGCGGCTTCAACAGTTATATCAACCTATGGAATTAGTTTATGCCTGCAAAATGTTAAGTATCTGTGATAGCCCATCTAGAGTAATTCCTGCCCATTATCTCAGCACATATTTCTCAAAACTTGTTTCTTTGATAACAAAAAAATTTTTCTTGCAAGAAAAGCTGTGACATTTCTAAATGTGCTATATTCCCTCAAATTATGAAATATTTAACAAGCTCATGTTATATAAGGAGACCATGGCTTTGGAAATTTTGAAAAGTGGCTTTATTCATTTATCTTATACCTGAGGCCAAAAAACATCAGAGAGATTAACCACCAGCCCAAAACAAGGACACCACATCTCAGTTCTTAAAGCATCTTAATCTAATCTTTTATACATAAACACAATTCAAAACTTCTACCTTTCTACCTTACCAGGAATTGTTTTAGGATCTGCAGAAGCTACAAGTCCTTAAATTCACAAGGAAACAAAATTTGCTGACAATATACATTGGAAAAATAATTCAAGTACAGTGCATGTAAAGAGGAAAAATGACATTAAAGGAGATCAAATACATACCAGCAGAGAACTTTAAATATTCATTTTGATAACGGAGTGTCACAGTATTAGTTCTGAAGAACAAAAGGAAATATGACATTGAAGAGTTTATGAAGATTAACTTTTAGAATATGTGACAAGGAATTAGGTTTATTATGGAGAGGCTGATTTTTGTCATCACTTAGTACCACATTCTCTCTTTTTATTTTTCTTCTAGAATAATTTCATAACTTCCTCAGTCTCTCTGAAGATGTTTCTTATGAACCTTTCTTAACAATGTACTTAATAATCTTGTTGGCTATGACAAATCCTATCAAATAATCCCATACTTTTGTTTATGATGGAGCTAAAACTGTGTGCAGTAAGCAAAGATATACATTCCAAAAGAAGCCAGAAAATCTTCATAAATAACAAATTAAAAATGTGCTGGCATTAGTTAGTGTATAACGTCAATGGAAGTCCTAAGGTAAACTGAGAAGCCATAGGTTATAAAAGCTCAGTTTCAACATATTTGAAATATAAGAGATATTGGGAAAGAAGAAAGTTTTTAAAAAACATCAAGAGACTTTTTTACACCTACATTTTTAGAGCTATCTCACTTTTCTTGTCTATAAGATATTAACAAAACATTAATATAAATCCCGGGCACTTCGCTTCAACAAGGATGTAGATTGAACTGTGGCTGTGAAAAGGCCTGAAAATGGAGTCTATTTAGAAATAAGAAACAACCAAAAAGCGACTTTTCAAATGAAAAAGAAGCAGATCTCTAGGGGGGAATCTCAAGTGCAGGACACATGGGTTTCGCTACCACTAGAGCACACTCAAAAGGGAAAAGTTGCTAAAGTTTCCAGAACTTAAACTTAAGAAATCAGCTATCACTATGTATACTCACACTATGTATACTCTACATACCATCAGAGATACACATCTTCTCATGTACTTACAATATCAGAATTCTTCATGTCAAAAGTTCCAATCCAGCAGATACCAATTCCTAGAGACTGTGGGTTAGTATGGGGAAAAGGACACTTAAAATTTTTTTTCTAATATCATTGTGTACTAGTATTATACATTATTTTGATTATTTTATTATAAATACTTTTTTGCTAGGTTTCATTTATATTATGCATAAGACATTATATGTATTCATTTATTTTTAAAAATGTTATTCTGTCAATGACTATCATTTCAGGAGAGTAATGGGACTGTTATAAAATATTAGTTATAAAAAAAGGGTATTGAAAAGTTTAAGAACCATTGTCCTAAATGCTGATGTGTACAGACATTTGTATTGCACTCTCTGTCATTGCCTTCCTGCTGAACAGATATTCTAATTTTTATATGATGGTACATTTTATAATAGAAAGTAAGTATTTGGAGTTAGGAAGAATAAAAGTGCATAGGAAGAGGTAAGGAAAAAATTATCAAATTAATTTGAAACTAGTAAATTGAACTCTATGTCCCATAGGCTTCCTATCAACTGCTTTATAAAATTTGAAATGCAGAACAGTATAATTAAAAACAAATTAAGAATAGAAGAAAGATGGGCCTTATTTTGCAATAATTAATTAATTAATTAAACTTGCAGATTGCCCAGTAGTAGTTGATTCTTCGAACAGCCAGAAGAGTCATCTGGATGGTAACATCTGAAGAGAATTTAATGGTCCTTTAATACATACTATTTCCCCAATGTTGCTTAGAATTTCTGCTATTTATTCACTCCATTGTGATTTATTGTGTCTATTTTGTCATTATACCTGTTACCTTAGAGATTCAATCAAGCTAAGCTATTAGTTCTATGTATAACTTAGATGATCTACTAATTCATTGAATTTATTCCTTGATCACCTATGGTGTGGAAATGTTCTAGACAATGTAGACATGACTGTGAACGAGAGAGACACATGCCTTCCTGAAGCTTATATTCTTCTAAAAGGAAATACTAAATAGATAGATAGATAGATAGATAGATACATAATTAATAAATAAATAAATGAATAAATAGGTAGGTAGGTAGATAGATGATAGATAAATAAAATGGTTCAGAGAGTGAAAAAAATCTTTAGAGAAAAACAGTGCAGAGAAGAAAGAAAAGAGTGTCAAGAATAGGGACTGGGGAGCATTTGCTATTTTAAGTAACATGAGCAGGGAGGGCTTCACTGAGTTGATTATTAACCAGTGACCAAAAAGAGTCTCTCAGTTATTATAACTAAGTGTCCCTCTTGTGCCTTGCTACTAAAAGTAGGTGTATAAACCTGAGGTATCTGAATCACACAGGAGCTTGTTAAGAAGTGCAGGACCCTGAGTCCTATCCTACACCTACTGGCAGCAGTCACATCTTAAGATCCCTAGGTGATTCCTATGTAAATTAATTTTTGAGACGTATGGAGAGGTCAATAAATTTTAAGGGTATTTTAAGGATCTTCTAGGGGTAAGGACATTTCCGGGGGTGCCGAGTTGGTGTTGGACATCATAGCAAGAGATTGGCTAGACAGAAAAAGTGGGAAGACATTTGGAAGGAAGTAGGAATGTCAAAGAAAAACAGAGTAGGATACTTGTGAAAGCTGGTAAGGTAGATTTTATTCAGATGATTCCAGTAGGGAGAGAGACTCTGTAAACTGAGCTCAATTCCACTGAGGAGAAAAAAAAGGTAGGAGGTTTTTAAATGCTGAGATGTGCTAGAGAAAAGGACTAAGGCGCGTTGGTTAATGTGATTAGGACTTATTAATTGGCACTTATCTGGTGAAGAAACAAACTTTCCACAGCTCTAGGACAGGAGGCAGTTTTGCACATATGAGCGAGGGGCCTCCCCAGTTAGACTCTGCGGTGCTCTCACAGGAACTGATAGACCAGAGAGGCTTCTCTAGATGTTTGCATTTCAAAGAGATGGCTCCCAGCTCCTTAAGGAGATATTTCTGGACGGTACAAGATCTGCATCTCAAAGGGGACAGAAAGGATTTATCATTGCAACATTTTTTTAAAAAAGATAGTTGGTACATGGGAAAGGGGTGCTATAGTCACATTTTGGCTGGAACAAATAGTTAATTCTTTAGGCAATATTGAGTTTTATCAGGCAAGTATTTGGGGTGGGAAGCAGGGAGTTGGTGGGATTCTAGGGAGATAGTCTTGGACCAGTAGAAGCCATACTACAGTTTGGTCAAGTTTTTAGTGAAGAACTTGAGACTGAAGAAAAACCACCTGTTTAATAATTTTTATCCTGGACCATTCCTAGACTTACTCTCAGTCACACTGCTTCCTAGCCTGCCTCCTGGCACTCCTTAATTCAAAGGGGGAGAGGAGAGTTACTGGATCCTCACTTGGGATGAATTTTGGTGTTATAGCCAACAATGCTCCTTAATCACAGGTCCATTCAATGTGTCTATTGCTTTTTGTAACATTTTTATAAGGCTAACAATAATAAATTGACATTTTAAAAATAAATGAATTTGGTCAATGTTTTATAAATGAGCTTCCATCTGTCAGCCATACCTATATATCTGTGGTACTTAGAAAATCTGGCTAAAAAGCTGGCTTTACCACTACCATGTAACCATGGTACAGTTATATAATCTTGTTATATTTCAGAGTCCATCACTGGAAAAGGAGAATTGAAATAGCTTCTGTTTCATAGGGTGGCTACGAGGATTAAATGAGATAAACTTTGCAAAGGTTTTATCCCAACTCTTGGTTCACATCAAACATTCCAGGTGCAATGAACAGAATTTACTGTTATGCTGGAGTATGAACCACTCGCCCTCAACTTTCCTAGGGGTGGAAACTGTGTATGCAATCTTAATTTTCCAGAAGAATTCAGGTTTCTTTCCACTGCTGCACTCCTCAGGGCCCAAGACATCCAGGTGTTTGGCAGCTGATATTTCCAAGCGACATCTGTGAACATCTGACAACCATAGATGCAGTCTTCTTTATGTCAATTGATCTGAGCATTGATGAGGCTGCTTTCTCGTGTCCCTCCACTGGCACTCTGGCCCCAGCAAGATTCTCCATGAGATATAATACAGAAATGGGAGCATGAGACCACTCTTAACATATGCCTTGTAACAGTAGAATTCATCCTGAACCTTTATGCATGAGGGGTCAAGCTCCAGAAAAGATGCCATGCATGACACACTTGATGATAAACATTAATATAATCATGCCCCTTAAAAATATGAATCTGCAACAGAGTAGAGTAGCCATCGTATCGTTGATAAAGTTGACAATGATTAAAACATTTGCATGTGTGCACATGTGCATGATTTGTTACACATAGAGAGCCTTGTCTTTTATGACTTTTAGGAAAAAGCAGGTTTCTGAAAGACATCACACACACACACACACACACACACACACACTTTCCTCTTTGATGTAAAGAACTATTAAAGTATCTAGTGACTTTGATGTTTTGAGAGTAGTAGCAACTGTGTAACTGAAACTCTGTAAGTATCTAAGTGTAGTTGAACTCCTTTGGCATGAAGCAGGCACCCCGCCTCTAAGAATTTGACTTTCTGCCCTTTAAATTCAGGTTCCCTGCTGGACAGCAAGATCTTAGGGAGGAGATACAAGACCATGTTATTTATTTATTTATTTTTTTAACTTATACTTTAAAATCTACTACAATTACAAAACCCTAATATCTTTTGGGCTTATAGATTCTACAGGTCATCTAGACTCAGTTCTTAAAGCTTTGTTCCCAGCAGGAGCTGAGATCTAAACTCACTATTACTTTGTGGTTTATAGGGAGAAAAAAATGTCAAAAAGAAAACATCCACCTCCTGTCAGAATACTTTAGTGTTACTGTGGTGAACATTATTAGAGAACATCATCTGCAGCCAGATGATAAAAGTACAGGACAGAAATAATCAAAGAACTGTGAAGTTTGAAAATTGAAGCTTCCAGGAATTTAAAATCAGCTACATCTACTGAATCAGATACTTAGCCCACAGCTATTTATTTCATGCCCTGTTTATTTTGATTTGGGGAGGGTTTGATGTATCTTGGGGGGAAATGGATCTTTGTTAGGGCAGAAGGAGAAATTTACTTTAAAATTTATTTTTATTTTAAAGATTAAAATTAATTACCTCATACAACAAGAAAGGAACATGTTATTTTTAAGAAAGATAATTTACTACAGACATATACCAATCGTAGTATTTCATAAACTTTTTTTTGCCTATTTTTGTCTTAAAAGAAGGTGCTTATATAGGTTAGCAGTTTATTATAACCTGAAATTGATAGACACAGATTTTTGACATTGGGCATGACAGGAAGAGCTTAAATGTTTCCAAGGCTCTTCACATACATGATTCTCCTAGACTCTGGCATATTAGCACGAGTGATTTTTTTACCACGCTTCTTACTTCAGTGACAATTTCCCACCTGTCATACCTAAGCAAAACCTACAATGTATTTTTAGTGTATATATGATGAAAGTGGATTCATCTTTTGAATTTGTAAAAGTGAATCACCTTCAACACCCTTTTTCATAGGATGAATTAGATGGCAGAGGCTGGAATCTTATGGAAAATTTAATAGATATGTGCCCAGCTACAGACATTGAGTTTCTAGTCTGAACTTCAATGAGGATGGCAATTTATACAAAGAATAAGGTGATTTGTACAAATCATAAGTTTTAAAAACTGAGGCACTGTGTCAGCCTCATGGTGGATACTCCATAAATATTGTTTGAACAAATGAATGAATAAAGCATAACCATCCAAAATACTCTAATAGGGGAAATAATAAATAAATAAATTGGTATATATATTAAAAGTTTGGGTTACTTTCTCCTAAAAAATAGTAAGGGAATATTGTCATTGAGGATACCAGCTATAAAACCAAAATTTGTTGAGATAGAGCACATCGTCATATATCATTCAGCATTTTTGACACCACAAGTTAATTCCAGCAAATGTTTCTTGGATATGAAACAACTGGTAAAACTGAGGTTAAGAGTTTCAAAAATAGCTATGTGCAAAACACTAACTTCCTGTGATCTGATAACCTCAATAACAATAGCTGTTGAATCATCTTATAGAAGTATAACTTCTAAGTTTTGCATCAAAGAAACAATCATTAGCTAGATATTATATATGGCTCTTACGTGTCCCCAGTTTGGCAAAGATGACTACAGATTCATATTTTTCAGGTAAACTATGTCTTATGTTTACCCCACATTTTGTTTCTGTATCTACTCAGTGACTAGCTCAAGCTGAGCACCCATCTCCACTAATGCTTATATATTAATTAACCAATCAATGAGGCTGATGTGTACAAGAACTTACTCTAACTGTAACGACCAGTGTTTTTTTGTTTGTTTGTTTGTTTTTCTGTAATGCTGCAAATGATGAAATGTGGTGGAGGAATCTTTGGTTTGATAGCCATTTAGCTAATTCTTCAATATTTTATTCAATTCAAACTAAATTGGCTGCCCCCAAAGTCTACAGTTTCCAGTTTAGTGCTGAATTTGTGCTTCATACTTATTTCCCTATTTTATGCTTTGAACAGAGAAAGGTACCTGTTCTAAGAGTGTCAGTATGCCTGGGTCATCTAGTTCCAGTGGAACACTAGAAAAGAAGGGAATGATATGGCCAAAGAGATAACACAAATTTAACACATTGTCTAAATTCTTAAAGGGACACTCAAATTTTTAAATTTACCAGTTCTTTGGGACATTCCTGTGATGACTGAGGGTTAGCTTTTGAGTCATGAGATAATCTTACAAGAAATCACGGTAACTTTTTCATCTTTTTGCTCTTCATGGTTATCTTTAAACACTAGTTAGAACACTATTGTCCTCTCCCTGTCCCCTGCAAATACTCCCCGCAAACTGACTCCATTCTTTGATTATGATCCCCACAACCTTTTCTTATGCCAGGCTTATCGCATTTTCTTTATTGCCCAATTCTTTCCCAGTCTTAATATTCTTTGAAAGCCTTTAATGACCATCCGTAGCAAGTTCTGTTTATCATGGCCCATAAAGCCTTTTATTCCCTGGCTCTTGACAACTTCTAAAGCTTCAGTTTTAGAGAATGTTGTTCAAATATCTTCAGTAACTCTATTTCATATTATTACACCCATTTCTTAATGCCTGCAGCTTTTAAAATCTGCACTACATATTTTAGTACATTTGGATAAACTGGGTTGATATTGTTCATGGATGAATTTATATATTTAAATGCCTCTCCAATTAGATCACAAAGCCTTCAAGATGGAAGGGTGAGCAGAGAATAAACATTCAGAATATAAGGAAGTGGTGGTTGAACAGAAAGTCATTAAATGAGATTTCTTTGATATTTTTGTTCTGTTCGTGCTGTCTCGGAACTGCTTCTATTCTCCCTCTTCAAATAATCCTGAACTATCTCATCCACCTGTTTTATGTGAAGCAATATAGAGAAGTGATTAAGAGTTTAGACTCTGGAGCCAATGTGTCTTATTTAGAATGCTAGCTCTGCCACTTCTTACCTGGGTAATTTTTTAGCAACTTATTCTACCTCTCTGAGCTTAAATTTTTCATCTGTAAAGCGAAGATGATAACTATGAGATTCCTATATTACATGACCTGACCTCTAAGTGTGAATGCTTATAATACATAGTACGCAGCAAACACTATTCAAGTGTTAACTATTATACTGAAGACTCCCAAGTCTCCAGCTCTGGTTAATCCTCTCTTTTGAACTCCTGACATGTCCTTCTAACCACTTTCTCCATCTGTATATTCCACAATTTTCCCAGCATTACCAGAACCCAGTGCTTTTCTCCTGAGTTTGCCTGCCTGCACACACTGGCTCAAAAAAAAAAAATGCACGAGCAGGAATTTGCAGTATAAGAAAAAAAAAAGGTTTAATATTGAATTGGCCAATGTGAAGATGGGAAGATAATGCTCTGAAGAAACTGACTCTCCAGTGGCATGTAGGTTATAGATTATATAGGGCAAAATCACAAGAACTATGTGTTAGGGGTTTGAGGTCATGCAGGGAGCTAATTGATCAGTGGTGAGGCAAGGGTGATAAATTACTTCTTCAGGTCTTGAGGACAGCTCTGAGATCTTTTCCATTGTCCCTCTGTCTGGTCTCATGGGAAAAAGTGAAGGAGTCACTGTACCTTAGTGCTCATGAACTGAAACACAACCTAGGTTAAGATGTTATCTGTAGCCTGCCAGAGGTCTGGATCCTGTGACCATTAGTCAGGTCTGGGTTATTGTCCTCTTTGCCTCAGTGGATTGCTGATTATCCAGGGGAAAGGCTAGGTATCTGAGATGTATACAGGGGGTGGGGCAGGAATATGATTTCTAGAGCTAGAATTTAACACTAAATTTAATCGAACTCATAAAGATCTCCACTTTCACCAACATGTCCAAACTGAACTCTATATTTTTATCTCCAAATCTATTGTTCTTCCTGTGTTTCATATTTTAGTACTACTATAACTCATTGCCCAAACTGTGAATCTGAAAATCATATCCACAGTTCCCTTCTTTCGACCTCATGTATTCGACAATTCAACTAGTATTATTAGTTCTACCCCATTTATATTTTTTAGATCCCATTTCTCTACTACAAAACAACCTCTGTGAGCAAAAGCCCTTTCCGAAGTAAAACTTATATGGTAAAATCTTTTGTTTCCTCCTCCATCACTCATTATCTCCAATCCGTATAGTAAACACCTTGGTGACCAAAGACTAGTATTCCATTTGTAAGGGGAGGAATGGGAGATGATTGTAAAAACTCAGAATTTATATATTTCTTACCTCCCTCATACATAAGAAAAAGAAGAAGGTTTTTATAAAATATTTGATTTTCTGGACATGGCTCCCCACCAATCTTCCCATCTACTTTTTTTTTCATATTAGTCACTAATTAGTCCAAAATATTGGGAAAGTCAAAAAAGATGGAAAACAGCAAGTTAAATATTTTTTGTAATTATACTGTGTCATTTTGCCCATCTCTTCCTGAGTCTAGGTGAATTAGTCTAGGTAGAAGATCTTTATTTCTCAGTTATGAAATTTGAATGTCAAATTTAAATCAAGTTTTGATATATGTTAAAGCCATTTCTTGAATAGCAAGGCCTTTGTGAGTGAGAATAATTTTTCCTTTTGGAGAAATCTGTCCATTTTTGTCCTTTTGCTGGATATACCTTTTGTTTGTTTGTTTGTTTGTTTCCATTTTTACTTTGAAGAAAGTGGAGACTGCAGTTTTTTAAATGATGAATTAATGTCTTATTAAATTATAAGTCAAACATGTATATAGACAGACATACAGAACCTACAAATACTTCCACATAAATAGATCTTATATTTGCTCCTCTTCTTTATTCTCTTATCCACCATTTAGCCTTTAGCTATAGAAGAAATAGATACTCAAAGTAACAGAAGCAAGATCTCTTTTCTTCAAGAAAATATGTTCCAAGGAAATAAAATAAATTTTTAGTTCTTGTTCTTCTGAGAAAGTTCAGATTGTAGATATGTATGTAAACTTACTCTGACTGTATAGAGATTTCTTTTTTTTCTTCTGTGTATGTGGGAGGAATAGAAGAATGTTCAGTAAGAACAGTTTCAAAATATTTCACCCTGGTATCATTGTGTGAAATGACTTAGGAATTCAAATCAATCATTTCTTCATCTCCTGCTGTTGTTAAGGTATATTGATATTTTAAAATTAACTTGCAGCTTAGCTGAATATTTTTTTAATGTCTGAAGGCAAGCAGAACACACATTTTTCTAAAAGCCACTCACACTGTCATTGCAACAATCAAATTTTAATTGTATAGATGTATATATATTTGATATATTATATACATGTAATATACACATAGATAGTTGGAATTACTCACGTTTTGGCCATTAAAAATGATTTTTAAAATATGCCAATGAATACATCAATCAATTAACACTACACTAGGTGAGAGAAAGGGATAGATGCAGAGGAATATGAAATAAAGCAAAAGACTTCCTGTAATGCAGTAACAGTTGGGAAGATAAAATCAAATACATTTATGTGAAAAAAATTTGTAAATTAATATTTAAATACATATAAATCAGTTTAATGTTCAAAATTTTGTTGACAAGTATTTTTGCAAAGTTTACTTATGTACCGATTTTCTAAATATAAGAAAATGTTATAATTTTTGAAAAAATGCTCTCAAAGAGCTTGCAATATAGGTGGAAATAAACCACTGGAACCTTACTTTGGTAATTACCAAATGAGTAAGTTTGTCAGAAATTATTCTAGAGCAGCAGTTCTCTACCTTAGCTGTGCATTAGAACCATAGTGGGAGGTGATGCTAGGATTTGTTTCTTAGAGATACAGGTTTAGTTGGTCTGGGATATACTTGGACCTTGAGATTTAAAAAATTTTCCACAGATTCTAATGTGTAGCCAAAATTGAGGACCATTGTTATATATCCTAAGGAGAAAAAGTTACCTTTACCTGAAGTAACCATAAAAAGCTTCCTACAGGTAGGTTTTCCATCAAAAACCAATTAAAATGGGCTTAAAGGCTAGAGAGGTATCAGATATGCAAAGAGGTATCAGAAACATGGGCAATTAGGCAATGAACAATACTAAGGCAAGAAAGTACAAGTTATATTTGTTGAACAATGGGTTAAACAAGACAAGTGACAGAAACAGAACTAAATATGAAACTGAAGCAGTTATCCCACTGGCTATGTCTGTGCTGTACTATTTCTTATAATCCATAATATGTATGAGTGATACATTATTGAAACTGTACCTCTATGGTAGACTTCATTGATGGCCACAATCCTTTACATTTATCTGTACTCCTAGCATTTGCAAGCCTTACCATAACTTCCTGCCATTGAAAGGTTGAGTCTCTTTTTCCTCCTCTTCAATCTGACCTGGACATAGGACTTCTTTGGCCAATGAGATGCTATAGAAGTCAGTAAAGCTTATATCCAAGCGTAGGTCTCAAGAGACTTGCATGCTTCCACTCTTTCTTTCTCTTTTGGAGACCTGTCCAGGCACAGAAAATGAAGTTCAAAATAGCCTGCTAAAAATGAGAAAGCAAATTAAAACAGAAACATGATAAGCTAGCTGAGGCCATCCTAGACCAGCAAGTGTTTAACTGATGAGAAACTGGCCCCATCTATAAATGAACCCAGCCAAGACAAGAAGAACTCTCCAACTAACTAGAAATTACAACCCTTCAGAATTGTGTTATAAATAATCAGCTGCAATAATCTACTAGATTTAGGGGTTGTTTGTTTTAAATCAAAACCTAATTGATACATCCTCATTTTCCCAGCTATAGTGACTGATCCAAGGTGTAGCCCAAACTAGATCAATTCGAGTTCTTCCTCAGAACATTTTCAACTGGAACTGGGAAAGAGATAATCTCTTTTCCCTGGTTTGTCAAACTGGAAATATATGAGTACAGAATTTTCTAAACCCAGGTGTCCTATTGCATGGAGAAAACCATCTGGAATAAAAAAAATCAAGCTTAAATACAAGGAAATGATAACAAGAGATGGAAAGAGTGAGAAGGCCCTTTTTGACAGTCTAGCCATCCATAATTCAAAGTTTCCTTCAATGCCAAGTCCACTCCTGTCTCCTTATTGGAATTTGGTTATAAGTTAATAAATTCCTCTGTTTGGATTAAACTAGTCGTAGTTTGGTTCCTATCATTTGCAATTGAAAGAGCCTTTACTCAAACTGTTTAGCAAATCAAGAAGAAACAAAATAAAAAAAGTGACTGAATTGCTGAACAATTCAATATCTCACATATAAAATAAGACATTGAATCAATAAACAATTAAAATCCACTCTTAATAAGACACTAGGTTAAGAGATGGGAATATGATCTTATCCTTAAATGATTTATATTCAAATAGAGAATATAGACTGGTACACACACAATTAAGCCTTATAATCAGAGGACAAGTACTGAAGGAAGGCTCTCTAACTTACTCTTTACAAGGTGAAATTTCAGTTTAGTCTTGAGAAGAAAGCAAGGCTCAGCTTGATGAAAAGTTTTGAAAACAAAAAGCATTCTAGTTAAAGGATAATGACTGTAGCCGTATCTCCATCAAAATGTGTCATTCTTTGGTTTGCTGATGCTCCCAAAGCTAGAATCTTTTTAATAAAATGGTACAGAGAGGAAGAACCAAAGCTAACATTTTTAGACACCTACTATGTATCAGAAACTATATAAGATACTTTATATGTTATATCTTTTAAACGTATTTTATGAAGATTTTGGGCTATATTTTCACAACAATCCTGTGGAATAGGGGATATTATGTCCCATATTATGTCATTATTTCATATGTTATACGACAAAAATTAGCTTTGGAAGAGGCAATTAAATTTGTTTTTTTTGTTTTGAAAGAATCCAAATATATTTGAGAGACATAATTAAGTCTGAGATGTAATATATACTAGACTATATATATATCCACATATATAAACTACGATATATAACATATTATATATCAGAATATACTAGATATATTCTAAATTCTAGATATCATAAATATGTTAGATATTATATATATATAATATATATCCCTCAGGATTGGACTAGGTATAAACACCCGAGTGTAAACTGTACCGATTCCTCGCCTGACACTGAAGTGACTACATAATTTCTGTTAAGTATTTATTAGGATAAATATTGCACAATTCCACTTACGTGGGGTATCTAAAATAGTCAGACTCATGGGGTCAAGAAATGGAGTGGTGATTACCAGGGGCTGGGAAGAAATTGGGAGTGTTTGCTCAATGGGTATAAAGTTTCAGCTGTGCAAGATCAATAAGTTCTAGAGGTCTGCTGTGTGTCATAGTATCTATAGTTAACAATATGGCCCTGTGCACTTCAAAATATGTTAAGAGGATATATCTCATATTAAATGTTCTTTCCATGTACAAAAAGGAAACAACCCACAAAAGGACACAAGAAAAATTTGGGGGATAATGTATATATTTAGTATCTTGACTATGGTGATGACATCACAGGTATATGCATATACCCAAACCCATCAGGAGGTATACATTAAATGTGTTTAATTTCTTATGTATCAATTTTACCTTAATAAAGTTAAAAAATACATGATGAAGCTGGAATTCGATTAGTCATTTATTTAATAAAGCGAAGAATGAGCATGAACAGAAAGAATAAAGGTATATGATGCATAAACCAGAGATCATTCCCTCTTGACTTTTAGAGCCAAGATTTCATACCGTATAAATCCTTTGTCACTGCCATTTTGCTCTGTGAGATATAGCTTCTTCCTTCCAATAAATTTTCCTGGATTCTGTTACTTGGAATCAAATGATCCCTGACTAAGATACTCAGGAAACCATTGAGTTCAGAGTAGACTGTGTTCTCTTTCAGCATGCTCAATCCCCTTAATATTTTTATTGCCCTTTTAGGGAGAATCTAGTTCTGAGGCTACATTAGCCTGACCTGACTACCAATGATCTGATTTTTGAAATTTGAAAACTGGAAGTTTTAGTTGACCATAATAGGAACCAGAAGGTTGGTATAGTTGCCCATGGAGGTAACAATCTAATTAATAGCGGTGTATGTCCAGAACAAAGGAAGTGCAAATGTTAGCACATTGTTATCTGAGCCCACTAAGAGAATGGAATGATCAAAAATGGTGTGTATTACATAAAATGTAAGCTCTGCTAGATCAGCAGAATTTTCCTCTCTTGTTCGCCAGTTTCCCCAGTGCCTAGGGCATAAGTGCTCAATAAACATTTGTTGAACAACTGGAAACCATATTAAATTAAAAAGACTTGTCATAACTGAGACAGTCTCACTTGGAGATTTAGACAAATGGTGGAAAGATTTCTGTCCTTAAATATCTAAAAAGTAGGCTTACTCACATTAGCTCAAAAGGGCAGTATAATAAAATTAAACACTCAGTCTTTAACATTTTGTTATCTTCCCATATTCAGAATATCTAGTGATGTTCTTTTCTCATTAGGAACCTGAATCTTTACCCTAAGTTTGTGTAACTATATCCCATTATAGGCCCTTATCTTATGCCTATGAAATGTCATCTTGAAATAAAACTAATGAGAAAGTAAGGAGGTATTTCTCCCAACAAATACTGTTCTGACTACTTTTTTACACACACACAACACCCATGATAATGAGGCTGATGGTTTTAACCTTAATCATTTTCACACAGCCCATATGAACCCAAGATGGATATTCAGTTAAGTTGATTATCTGGTGCACACCTGCTAGCGTAATTAGGTCTGGAATACGATGCTTTGCTCATTTACTAAACTAAAAATAGCTTGCACCAAGTGTCGAATCAGTATTTCAAGTCAGATGTCTTCAGATACTTCGCAAATTATGCTCTTATTAAATCAAGCACTAGTACCTTAACTGAGCAATCATTTTTTTCCTCATGCTACAGGTCAGTGATTCTGTGGGACCTATAACCTAGAAATCTACATTTTCAACCAATATTCAAGATGTAGTAGGTAGGTGATAGACAACACTTTGAGAAGCAACACCTTTATGAGAGAAGCAAATGGAGCTGGTTTCCAGATATTGATTCAGTAGAATCAGATATTTTCTTTTGTAATAAAAGTTTCTAGGCTTAATTATGCTCTACAGAGAAGCTAGTAAAAAATACTATTGACGTTTTCAAGATAATTCTTCAATGTCGTAATGGCAAAAATTCCACATTTTTTAAGATTTACTTTTATACAAACACATTACTTAAGGTTGTCTATCATTCAACTTTAGACATAGAAATTGTAGATATATAGTTCTTTATCTCTCCAATCACCACCTCAAATCATGCCTTGCAGAACTTCTCCCTGTGGACTCAATCCACAACCTTGTGTGTTAAGTATTCTTTATTTAGACTTTCAAGAAAGAAATCAAAAGTCATGCAGAAATACTAATTTTGCCGCACCTCTAACAGTTTATTTTCTTTTTATTCTTAAACCTCCAATTTTCTCCTCTCTATTTGTGAGTGCTGTTAAAGTAACTAGACTAGTTTTCTCCCCTCTATGCTCTTAATGTATTTTCTTGCTTGCATTCTCTTTCTAAATTCCCTCATTTCATGAGCTCCTATTTTCCTATCTTCACTGTTGAGAAGACTATAAACTTTTTTTTAATAAGAGTGATTCCCTTAGTCAACCTCTGATCACTTTCAACTGCCAAATTTGTGCTTATAAATGAATGTATGTTCCACTGTGAAGAACTAAGAAGAGCTACTTCATGAGCCTACAATAATACAAAATAAGCATATAAAAAGATAAATTAATCCAGGTGCAAAGTAAAAGGATTTGGGAAATTGTAAAAGATAAAATGAGTCAGCAAATAGATAATCCTAGAAATTAGTTGATTAAGTTCACTATGAGCCAGAATGTAGAAGGCAATATACTATAGGGAAACTGGAAAATATATGGAAGGCTGGGACATTAAAAGGTCTCTGAAGTATGCGGTGAACTATACACTCAACAGGGAGAAAATGACATGATTTTGTCTTAGTGACTCAGGACAATGAGGATAATTATTCAATCCTTCATGGACAAAGAAAAAAATGAAAATAAAAAAATTATAATAGGAATATGTTTATTATTGTTATTTTTATTCATAGCTGCCAATAATATTTAAAAAAAATAATCTTCTTTAACCTGTCCAGCCACTCTTTAAGGTAATTATAGTGGTCTGTTACATTAAACAAGAAGGCCATCATACTGAGGTGGTTCTAATACCTTAGCAGCCCAGTGAATAAAACAAAACCTAAGCCTAAAGTGCCTCAAGGACAATAAATCAAAACCTAAGGACAAACAATCACAAACGACCAACTAGACTTTTCCAAATAAGACAAACGCTTAAGCTATAGACATTCAAATAATTTTGCTTTGCTTCTGCCTTTTCTCTATAAAAGCCTTTCCAGTAGTTTCTGTCCATGGAGTGCTCTTTCTGATTTGATGCTGCCCAATTCCAATCATTTTTTGCCCAAACTCTTGAAATTTTTTAAATGCTTGTTTTTCTTTGAACAGATCTCTATTTTTAAACAAGAAAACAGACTCAGGGAAGTTAAACAATTCATGTAAGATCACATGGCTATTATATGGAATTTCAATGTTCAAAACCAAAATTCTTGTTTATTCTTTTTGCCAAAGAGAGAACTAGAGTAAGAATCATGAATTAGGGCCAAAAAAAAAAAAAAAAAAACTGCAATTTTGAAACTATATAAACTATATTATCTAAGATTCATTTATTCATTCAAAATTACTTGAGCAGCATTAAATACTCCCATGGGTGCTGTAGATTCTGGGGAAATAGTGATGGACAAGACAGATAAAAGATCGACAATAAACACACTGCATGCCTCTGATTGGCTTACCTGTATCTAGTCCTATTTTGATTTGCTGTTAGGGTAGTTAAAGTAAAATGCTCCATATCTGAGGAAGATGATAGAAGAGAATAAAAATGAAAATGCAAAATAAAAAAAAGAAACCCCTGTTGAAAATACATGATAAGACATAATGTAACCCAGAGTCAAACTTCCCTTTTCCCTGAGTTTACAGCAACAAAGTAGGTGGGAACAAGGAGGAGACCATGGATGTCATCAAGAAAGGGATTTTCGCTTCATTCTCTGTTACACCAGGTTCAAGAAAGCTTTTGAAGAAGCTGCGACTAATAACCAGTGGAGTTGGAAAAGGTTGCATTAAGCCCACCCACTCTGAACCCTTTGAACTACTAGGCAAAAAGAACTTAAATATGTAAATATTTAGAATGCTCTATGGAGCTAAAAAATATTATAACAAGAAAACAAAAATGGGAGTCAGAGTTTATAATCTTATAAACTCTGCGGAGAGTAATTTCTAGTCATGGTGGTGACTAGAAATTAGTTTTACCATTGTTCTTTTCCCTCTTCTGTTTTAAGTTGCTAAATTTTATCAATTTCTTATGGCAGCCGCAGAAAACTAATACACTCGTCACTTTTCTGAAAATTTATGTCAGAAACTAGTACTAATTCCAATTTCTATCTCAATCAGAATTCTTAATCAGAACTAATAGAGACTTATCCAGGATGATTAAGTTGATTATTAATGTGGATTTATTACAGAGAGATTAAGTAGCTCTCAATATCAAGAGGAAGGGAAAAGGAATAGGTTCAGAAAATGACAAGGAACAGAAGTTAAATGTCAGGTCCTCGGCCAAACACAGGCTTGAGAACATATGCAGTGAAGACATTGCTAATCCTCCCATGGAATGACATGGCTTGTTTCATCAATTCTGCTAGCTCTAGATACTGGGTGATGAAGTCTTTACCACATCTATCACCACTACCAACTGCTTGCGAATGCCACCACCACCATGACTAGAAATTACTCTCCACAGTCATTTTTATGTCATTATTGTTTTTCATCTTAACATCTGGAAATGGATTCACTGAAATGGCTACACCTAGCTTCCATGCAATACCTGAGCCACCTTTACAGCTGGAAAGTGACATCTGCTATTTTTAGGCATCATAAAAAGAGATGAGATCTGCCAACTACCATGTAGTTGAGAATACTCCAAAAGTAGAGAGAAAGAGTTTTCAAAGGATGAGCAGACAAATGTTCAATGTGTACTTCAATTATTCAGTTCATTTGCCTAAAACTTTTGAAAGACATCTCTTAGTTCCCTTCAGATCTCTGTAGCAAGTTTCAGTCTTTCCTCAATATCTTAAATTGAAGCGTCAGGTATCACAGACTATATGTTCAGAATGTTTGATTAAAATCTGAATTCTGCCCTTTCCCCAGTAAGACAGTTTTATTATTAGAACAGAGGTTGTAAAGCACAGAAGTGGAACAAATATAATATAAAGTGTTCTTATTTAATCTCAAGTGAAATGACCTTGGCTATGTCTCTTCTTAGCCTTTTCCATTTGTTTTGTCAACTGTAGAAATGCTAATGAGCCTACCTCAAATGGTTATTGATTATTTAATGTGGTATTACAAAACTATTTCCAGAAACCTCTGACGAGCTAAATATAGATGTAAGACAAATTGAGAGCAGATGATGGACAGGGAGAAAGTATGAATCGTGAGTGTACAATTAGGTCTCATATCTCACACACTTCTGTTTGAAGCACTGTATGTGTTATGGATTGAATATTCGTGTCTTCTCCAAAGTCACATGTTGCAATCCTAACCCCCAATACGATGGACTTAGGAGGTGGGGCCTTTGTGAGATGTTTGAATCATGAGGCTGGGGCTCTCATGAATGGAATTCGTGACCCTTTAAAAGACCTCAGAAAGTGCTTTTGCTTTTTCTATGATGTGAGGCTACAATGAGAAGTTGGCAGCTTTACGGCCCAGAAGATATGGCCTTCACCGGGTGCTGACAGTTCTGGCACCCTGATCTCAGATTCGCCAGTCTCTGAAACAGTGAGAAAGCAAATTCCATTGTTTATAAGCTACCCAGTCTAGGGTACTTATTATAATAGCCCAAACTGACTAAACAATATATTAACAAATCTAAGGAACATGGCAAAAGAAGGTAAAAGTAATTTGCTGCGACATCATTTAAGCCCTCTTGCTAAAAAAAAAAAAAAATTAATCATACATATATAATTTATATGTAGATAATATTTATAGATGCTATAAATATATCATAATTTATTTATTAACTATATATCTTCCTCTACCATTTTCACTCTGCTGATTAATGGTTCTCTAGATGATTTGCCCTTTGCCCTCTACCATTTTCCAATCTCCTCAATTATTGATTTTTCTTGGAAAAAAGAGCTATGATACGTGGCTTCCATGACACTTTTCTTGAATGGCTTGTTTATAAGGAGATGCTTATTTAACTTAAAGTAATGATGGATAGATAGAAGAATGGACTGGTAGAGATAACTTTATCTATTTTAAAATTAAACGTTAGGAAAAAAGGAAAAATGTTGGAGTTACAAAAAACTTTGGAGTTCATATACCAAAAATTCATCACTACTTGGAAGATTACTGTACTTGTAAAATAATTTTCATGCAAATGAATGGAAGAATTTGACAAAAAATCAAGACTCAGAATGAATAAGGTGACTACTAAATTGCATAGCTAGTCAATGGCAGAATTACAGCTTACTTCGGGTTTCTGAACTCTCAATCAGGTGATTTTTTTTTTATTAGTCAATGTTTACATTTGGATAACTAGTCCTTATCTCAATTAATATGAAGGAAGTTCAGCTTGAGACACACATGTGCAAACTCTTAGAACATGGTGTGGTAGCTGACATAAAGAAGTGATTTTTCTTTTCTTATTAAGAAACTTTATTTATAGAAGTTCTAATAGATTTTGAAATTTGAACTCATCATCCTCAAGCTAGTGATTATTTCTAATATATCCTAACTCTAAATCTTAACTTTACCATTTATTCATCAGGATTTCCTTTTGATGTGTATGCACATGTGTTTGTAGGTGTATTATTGGGAGAGATGAGGGAAAGATGTTGGGTGGTGAAAAAGAAGAGTGTGGTGCTGCCCCTTTTTCTACACAACTCAAGAGGGTACAGTTAGCTCTCCTTCTGCCTGCTTTTATACCTCAATAAGTCATATTCTGATATTCAGAAAGTGTTTGAGATTCAGGACATTTCAGATTTTAAAAGATGTATTATGTATATGAGCATCAAATATGCTATACCTCTAAAGTGGTTTGGGTGGTGTCCTATAATAAAAAAGTGGTTTGGGTGGTGTCCTATAATAAAATATACTAATATATCTGAAGTGAACTATGTGGACATTTACAGCAAATGGAATTAATAAAGACTATAGAGAGTCTCACATCAGTTCAAGTGTTTCTCTTAAATAACAAACACAAAACATGTCAGAGCTTTTAAATTTCATAATTGCAGATGAGAGATTGTGGGGCTACATTTGTACTCCAGGTATCATAAAGATCTGATGCTTGGGAAAACAAAGAGTGTTTCGTAAACATGCTACATTCTCTTCAGATCTGATGATATCTCTATATGTACTGGTAGAAAATGAGAGGAGATTGACATAGAATACAGAAGAATTTAGAGTAATAGAATGTAGGCTTTTTTCCCTAAATTGTTCCTACTAGACCAGCAATTCTGTAGTATTAAGCGATATGCTTGGCCCATAGTATGTGCTAAAAAATTTTCATGTGGAAAAACAGCATGGGTGATTTACTAAAGAAACTCCCCTTCTCCAACTGAGTGACAACTCTACATCATTTTAGTATCAGTTCAGATGTCATTTTCTCCAGAAATGCTTCTATCACTCTTCAGACGGAGTTAAATACCTGTTGTATATAGTCCCATAACAATCCGTATAGGCTTTCAACATACTACACTTTCCCACTATATTTATATATTTCCTTATCTGTCTTCTATACTTTGAGACAAATACTGAAGCTTTTAACCAAAATTTGTTCTTGGCATTCAGTAGGTTCTTTATTATTGAATGAATCAGTAGTTTTCCATTGAATGAGTAAGCAAATAAGTTGTTCATTAAACAGGGATATTGATGGAGGTAATAGCACCTTTTACTGGATCCAATGCAGAAGTTTGACCTTATCTAATGAAATTAAATTTTAGTCTATGACAGCCCCCTCCAGGTAACAGGGAAAAAAGGAGCAGAGAACATTCATTTAGTGAATAAAGATTTTTGTGGAAGTAAACACATAATGGGACAGGCCTTGCTTCTGATTTTACAAGGATAGAAGTCATGTATCAGAATACAATGGCCTTGGCAAGACTTTGCCCTAAACCTCTGCTTTCATGAACTCTCAGGGACTTTTGTCTGTATTGTTTATACTTCTCCAGATACCTCTAAATAACTTGCCTCACTTTCTCTCAGCTTCATATTTTTCCACATTTATGTCTTCTAAATCTTCATGATTTTTTGGTATCTCTACACTAGGAAACGTTTTGCTTTGGTCTCATTGTTTTTAATTTTAATTGCAAAAAAAAAAAAAAATTAAAAATAATGTCTTATCTTGTTCATAGTTACCAGTTAGTACCGAGAACTTCCACTTAGCAAAGTTACTATGAGAAATCATAGGCACTATGTTTGGAGAAAGGAGCACTACCCAACCGCATGAGTTATGGCTAAGGCTATAGAGACAGAAGGTTAAAAAACAACCATAGAAAACTATTTCTGGAAGCTATGATCAGATTCACTGAACATAATTGCCTCTTTAGAGTATAGACTTATACAATATGATTCATTCTTTCTACCTTCATTGCACTAATGCATTCCATTATTGTCTCCACTGGTTGATGCCCAACCACTGATTAATACCCTTCATCCCATTAGCACTCATCAGTCAGTTCAGAGTTCAAAATATGGTCAATAATTCCTTGGGTAACTCTTTAAAAACATCATAGTACCATTTTAAGGGTTCTAATCAGGATAAAACAAACACAGATATCAATAATAACACTCATCGTCATTGATTAAATTTTAAATAATTATTAAAATAATAAAAGCTCTGGAAACTGAGTAAGCAAAACTGACTTGTCCTCTGCCTTCATTATGGTTAAGCACATAAAATATCAAGTAAAAACAAACTAAAGCACAAACAACACTGATATAAGCACAAACAAAACCAGACAACAGAAACAGAGTCGCCCTGTCTAGAGTTAGCTTCTAAATTTAAGAAGACTTGAGCCTTTTTGCCGAAAGATACTTATGCCTTTTAAAAACAACCCTGTTCCTGACTTCTGTAATATGATTTCTGAAGACATATGATAACATTTGCAGATCAATAATCATGTGAAGAGACTAATGTGTTTGTTTGCTTTTTTTTTCAATTATGAACAGACTAACTGCATTCTAGCAGTAATTCCTGGTTTTATTTCTGTTATTACATGCTAAGTGTCTTTTTTTTGAGGGTTGAGGAGGGAAGATGGTTTCAGAAGCTGTAATTTTTTTTTTACTTTTTACTTATTTTTTATTTATTATTATTATTATTATTAGTCTCTTCACATGATTATTGATCATGTGAATGGATGGGAATGGAATTAGCAAGGAATTGGTGGGAATGGAGTTAGCATGTGGGGGTAGAAGTAAGCCATCTATTGAGTATAAACATTCCATGCATAAAACAAACCATGGAAAGTGACACGCTAAAAATGTGTCAGGTGTCTACTTTAGATGGAGCATAGTTTTCACGTGGTAGCAGAAAGAAATAATATACTCCCCTCAGATATCGTGTTGCCACTGTTTTTTTTGTTTGTTTGTTTGTTTTTTACCAAATAGATCATTAATATATACTATAGCTAATATTCAGTGGCACACACTTACATTACTCAAATAACCTCAGCTGTCTTTTGTGATTAATATTTTCCATGCTGAAAGCTCCTTTAGAAAAGATTCTTAGACATCCAAGGAGCTTCATTATATAAATACATAATCTCTACATCTTTGTCCTTTGCTATCTTTCCCAATGAAATAAGGAAGGGCATACTTATTTCAATTTATTTTTCCTAAGAAACTATGTAAATTGCAATAGAAACATGGAGATAGAAGATTATTTTTCTCCACAGTCTTTCAGTGTGTCTTGTTTCCACAATGTCACTTCTGTTCTACAGTTCACCTTAAGATGATGATCCTATATGAGTTTCAAAGTGAAAATATAAAGTAAATACATTTCTCTGTGTCACATACAGAGATTAAGTGTAAAATTTCAGTTATCACAGACACATTAGATAATACATGCATTTCACTAATCATGTACAGAAATTATTTACCCATCTCTGACCCCTCTTGGGGGAATGAGTTCCCTGGCATTTATTCCCTATAGAGTTAAATTAAACTCAGTTGTATTTCCTGATGTGGATAAGTATCTATCTGTGGTCCTGATTACCACCATCATTATGTGTTATTAACCAATGTGAAAATTATCAAGTTACATAATGATAGCAGTCAGTTAGCCCTACTTGCTTTCACATTCTAAGTTGGAAGAATTTTCTGCAAATGTAAAGAGTTTAAAATTGAAATTTGTCCTTTAAACAAGATAGATATAGTTTTACAGTATGTATTCAAAATAGTACTTATATATTATTATATGTAATGTCTTACATGTAATGATATCATTTCTAATTATTTATATTATTTCTCCAAAGTCTTCATCGAATGTGAATAATAATCATTGATTTACTATGGGATTAAGTAGAGTTGTCTAGGATGATAATGCTCTAGAAACCAACTTGGCTAGTCATGGGGGTAATTAAAAGAGTGATCTTTTCAGAATTTCAATTTCAGGCTTTCTCACTGAGTAAATTATAAAGATGCACCCCAGGGAACTTTAAGGAAGTAATGAGGCTTTCATTTCCATATCTCAGATTAGTTTTTTCCTAGTGTACTTAATATCAGAAAAGGCCATGAGCTAATTTCTTGGCTTGTTCAATACTGAGAAGACCCTAAACAACATTTTCCAATAGAGGGCACAAAGTGAAAGTCAGTGCTGATGGGAGTTTGCCACCAGAGCAATTTTCATGCTTACCATGACTGTAGGACCATCCAAGTGCACTCGTACAATTGAAAAATGGGCTCGTGCAGAAGAGAATCCATATTTAAAAGTGGTATGACATTGTCTATCCACACTATGTAGAACTCTTACCAGCGTCAAGGTCATTTAATACATCAAAGATTTAGAAAACACATTTTGAGTTAACTTGCTTTATAGTGTCTTAAACTGCTCATTTAAATTGAAGTTCACTGGGTCTCTCCAGCTGGATATCTTCATAAATTGCTATTTTAGAATAGAGTTCTAAAATTAGAAAATCTTATTTTGAAATCCTTTGTAACTGGCCTGCACATGTTATAGATCCAGATGGTACAACTAATCCTCAGTAGGGGCATTTTACAGATCTAAATGGTCTCAAATCCTTGAGCTACATCACACTCACCATTTCATTTTTCTTTATGTCAGTATGTGATACTAATCACATGCTGTTGGTGATGCTTTAGAAACTAACCCCTATCTCTATTCTAATTCCAGGAGCAAGCACTACCTTAGACGGATTGGGGTTTTGTTTTTTAAGGAGACAAGTTTTGCTGGTAGACAATCCAAATATAACAAGGAATCCCTACCATTTCATATAGGAGTAACCTCTAATTAATAGATCTCTTTGTGGCACCAAGCTACAGAGCTGATATCAGCATCTTTGAATATGTCAGCAAAGTCCTCAAGCTAGTAAGAGTTCACTCAACATTTAGACTTTGTAAAATAAGCTTTTGAGCACATGGTGTGTACTCAGTAGAAAATTATTTTTACCACCATATTATCTCTAAAATTCAAAATATAATATAGAAATAAATGAAACTAAAGGTGTATAGAGCTATTTCAGTTTCATTTGCAGAATGGGCATGATAATCAAATTTGGAAACTAATATACTTTTTTTTATTTGAGAGGGAGAATAAATATATCTGAGAAGAAATCTCAGATAAAAATGTTATTTTTATTCTCAAGCTTATTTTGGTGTTGTTCAACTTCAGAATAAGTGTATTTAAAAGAAATAAGTAAACCTTCCACTTCTGAAATTACACATTACCCAAGAAAATCCATCATTCAAGTTTATAAGTGGATTAAATGGGCAGTATAACAAATTTTACATAGTCTAGAAGACTTCAGATAATGTATATATTCTATTACTTAAATCATGAAAATCATAAACTTGCCAAAACAAATAGTGCATTACTTGATTTGAAAAACCAAGAATAGACTTCACCTTAAGAAATATTTATAAAATATACCTGATTTCCCCTTTAGAATAATTTGTGACTATATATCTTCTTAATTGAGAAAATGCTTTATCTTAGGTAGAAGCTAAATTCAGAAAATCTTTAAAAATATATTTTATCACTTTCTTTGGTATCTTTTCCTAATATGAATGTTTTGATCCACTGTAATAAGTCATTGTCAAGTGAGGCAGTGCCTCACTTTGTCTAAGGAGCCAAGAACAACAGCCATAAAAGAAATAGTGGAGTAAATTGTAGCTAATTACTGAGAAAACAGATATACAGAAAACTAAGTTTAAATGAAGTCTATTGATAAACACAACATAGGGAATGGAAAATAAAAAAAATCTCTTGGTCATTATTCATCATTAAAACACAAATACAATCCTAACTTCAGGACTTTCATACAATTACTTATAAATCAAATTATATGGTAATAAAATAACCTTTTGCTTAATGAATTATTCATGTTACAAATCATTAACAAAAGAACAAAATTTGATTCTAGATACTATACTTCACATCTAGATAGTAAACACTTCACATCCGTAACTCATTTAATTTTCCCAACACTAACATATGATATCAATTCCATTTTTCAGATGAAGAAACTAAGAGGATTAAAAACCAGAGTATTTGGAAAACAGGTGGGACTGGTAATACAAATTCAGTCCATATTCATCTAGTGTTAAAACACAATCTAAACTTCCTAAACTAAAAAATGTTTGTCTACAAAAAGCATAAGACATGGCCCTTAACTTTGAGACAATTCTACCAAGTGAAATAAAACTATGAACAAATACCCACATCACAACTTATTGAATGAAATAAAACTACATACAAAACAACCACAATATATCCATTATAACATGACAGTATCCATAATGTTCTACGGCATCAGAAAAAAATAGAACCAAAATCAACAGGAGGCATCAGAAAAAGCTTGCTGGCATAATTAACCTATGGAGTTGAGTCCTAGATAGAGATAACAAATTTGTCAAGAATTTAATGAAGAAAAGGAATTTGAGGAGCATAATGGTATATTAAAAGTTATTACGTAGTAGAATTACCTTTACTTGTAGCCATTGCAGAATTATTAAAATATGTTAAAGAGGTAGCGACATAGTAATGCTGTTTTAGAATAAAAGTTTGTCAATGATATCAAACTTGAATTTGAGGAGCTTAGAATTAAGACAGACCTACTGGAAAATTCTACACAAAAAAAGAACCTCATCTATGGCATTAAAGATGAAAAGGAGCATGATGGCTGAAAAGATCTTTAGAAAGATCAAATCAACAGAATTTGGCTATATGAGATGACAAACAAAAAAAGCTGCATTTTTTTAAGTGTTTGTTTTAAAATGGGGACAGACATTTCATTCAAACAGACTGAAGAACACCAGAGTTTTGTTTTGTTTTCTAAAATGCTTATAGTAGCTGTGATGTTTAAAATGTACGAAGGTATTCTTAAAGAAATTAAAATCAGACATCATTAAAAAAAAATCAAATACCAATTTTAAAACAGGGTAATTGGTAATGAGGAAGGAACACTCATTAGGAAGCACTAAAACCAAGTCCTCATTCTGTTACTAATATGTTAGAAAAAGTAAATTAGCTTCTCTGGATCTCAATCTAAGTGATTGTATATGGAAAAATTAAGGACTATATGTGTCCTTAATTGTGGAAATCACAGAGTTCTCTTCGGCATTATTCTAAAAATAGAATTCTTCAGTTGTAAAGGCATGTAAATAAGGGCAGTTGTCCTTGCCTGGATCACTAAATTAACAGTAATAATAAATATTGGAATCTGTTTAAGATGGTGAAATATATAAATAAAAAAATTAAGACTCTGAATCACTCACAATTTACAAGACAAGACAGATCAAGTTTAATTATCTATTTCAACAGGTATTCATGATCAAATGAGAAAGTGCATATAAAATTGTTTAGAAAATAAGAGAACATATAAAAGTAAGAAGTTATCTTTCTAGATACAACTATCGTGTAAGAGATATTCATGGTACCAACGACCAAAGTAGCATTCAGCATTTGTTCAACAACATTTATCAAGTATCAACTGTGTGTCAGACACTGTTTTAAGCATTGGTTTACAACTCTGAAAAAAAAAGCCATATCCTATTTCAACCCTAATTGGAATAGGCAGACAGTAATTAAATAGACTAGAAAATATCCACTAGTATTAATAGATCAGTCTTAATTCTAAGTTCTGTATTTTGTAATAGTGACTGAGAAACAACTCTACAGGTGTGGCCAAGAAAGGCCTCTGAGGTTGGAGTGAAAACTTGAATAACAAGGAGAGTATCATGTAACAAAGACAAAGAAGTAAGCAGGAGCCAGACCATATAAAGCCAGAGCAGATTAAGAGCTGATACTTCATTCCAAGGCAGTTTTAGATAGAAGAGCAAATTATTTATTTTCCATTTTAAATGATTTTACTGTTTCCTTATGGGGAATCTAGAAAAATAATATTGGAATCAGTATAAAGAATTAAATTACAGATGTGGAATGTTGGTGATTGGGTCTGGGTTACCAGAAATTAGAATAAAGAGAAGGGAATAGATTTAGAATGAGTTTTAGAAGAATTTAGCATTTAGAATTGACTGGACTGGCTAGTGGTTTAGATGTTGGAATAGGGCAGGGAAAGAGGGAAACAAAGATTCTCTGATATGTTGTAGTTTCTCAGTAAATAACTTTAGAATGAATGAATGAACGAATGAACAGTAGAATAGAGTGTTGGGAGCTATCAAGGAATTTCCAGGTTGAAAGACATTTAAAAGTAGCATACAGTAAGGTTGCAGACTACTCTTCATTTCTGTTCCATTAATAGTTTAATTCTCTAGCCACCTGAAAATTCACCTGGAGTTGAATTATTGTATCTTCTCAATGAACAAGAGAGAAATCTCTCTCTCATACTCATGTCCTGAATGGGTTATGGGCAAGCCAGAAGAGGTGGCTCCATTTTCGCTTTAACCTTCAGTTCTCTCACATTAGCTAAGCACTTAAGAAAACTCTTATTTTTGAACTAAGCTTCTAATATATGTTTAATAACATATTTAATATATTTTAATATGTTTTAGAATACATTAGGATCTGTATTGTATATCTTAAATTATTGAGGGAATGAGAGATGAGGGTTCAAAATCAGCACCTTTGCTAAGTAGAATCGATAGATTGAATTTTCCTAATAAAATTTAGAGATGTGAATAAAATTCACATAAACAACAAACTTATTCATTAAAGAAAACATAGTATGAAGACATAGAAGTGCTCTTCTACCGAAAGCAATGTGGCTGATTGAGTTTATAAAAAAGTTTACAAATGTCTTTTAGATGTGAAGTTGGAGAATTCTGGTTTTGAAACCCATGAATTGACTTGACATTTCTCAGTTTAGGAACGAGTTGATGATTCCATAATCTCATAATTTTCTGAAATTTTAGAATAAATATTGAGCTATGATTAAGTGTTAAGTACATTTACATTATCCTTCTTGATTTACCTTATTTATAAAAATATGTGATTAATATCTCTTAATTTCAAAGTAGAATCATAGAGTTCTAGGGTATTATGGATAGAAAGACTGAGATTCTCTAAACCAATGCTGTCTGATAGAAATTTAAGATGAGCTACATATATAATTAAAAATTCTCTTGTAGCCATATAAATATACATACAAAGTGAACAGGTGACAATAATTTCAATTTATTTTATTTAACTTACATAGCCAAAATATTATAACTTTACATGAAACTGATATAAAAAAATTGAGATATGTTACATTCTTTTTTGAGGAGGAAGTAGTTAAGCCTTCAAAACCAGGGGTACATTTTATATAAACCACACATCTCAGTTCAGATCAGTCACATTTCAAGTGCTCGGTAGCCACATATGGCTAGTGACCACTATGTTAGGAATTACAGTTCTAATCCATATTTAAGAGATGAAGAAAATTATATCCTAGATAAATTAACGAATGTGCCTGCAGGCCCAGAATGAGGACTTTACAGTCTGACTCACCTGTCTCACTCTTATAACACTGGGCTTATGAATAATAATTGTTGACTCTCTTTTGGACATTTATCATGTGCCAAGCACTGTTCCAAGCCCTTAACATCAATTAACTCATTTAATCATCATAACAATGAAGAAGGTGATATTTTCTCAAGAGAAAAGCTTAAGTGTTAACCAAAGGTACCAGCTTGTAAGTGGCAGAAAAAGGACTTGAACCCAAAGAGTCTGCCTCCAGTTTCTGTTCTTGGCCATGACAGTTTTCTGGCAAAAGGTAAAGGAAATGACTTTATATTTTATAGTTGAAAGCAAAGTACAGAACAATACCATCAGTCAAAGGTAGTATGTGCCTAATGTTTTCATCAATAATAATGTTGCACTCAACTGAACTCTTGAAATAATGCTGTTCTAGTGAGTTGAAAGCATCCTTTCCAGCAAATCCACTGTGTTGCTGGCAAAATACGTTGTTACGGGTGGAGTGTCTGGCATCCTTTGCAAACGAGCTTCAAGATATTTCGTCTTCTCTTTCTGATTTTTCAATTTGGTGGATTTCTTTTCATCTATTGCTTTTGTTTTGTTTTTGTTTGCTTGCTTGCTTTGATATTATTATAGAAAAGCAGCGGATTTGTATTTCTGGGTAGTTCAGGATATTTTTTAAGCATCACATTAATAAAATTTCTCTACATATTTACTTCCATTACCTTGTTCTTGTTACTGAATGTTGATACACGTTGTGCTATTTTTGTTATACAAAGAAATAATCAATTGATTAACTTATAACAAAATTAGCACTGTCAAATTACTTATATGCATTAAAAATATTTGTTGTCTCATACTTTAATAGCTGATAAATGCCCAATAATTTCTTTATAAAATGCTTACCTGACTTGTTAATAATATTAAAGCTACTATATCATGCACCTATTCATGTTGCAAACTCCCAAGGTCAAAGAATTGGTGCCAAATATAGGGGTATGCCTTCTTGCACATTTTACTCACTTAAATTTGTTAGGAGTTGTTAAGATTCTCTCTCCTCTTCTCTCCCTGAGAAAAGACAATATGCATCCATATTTAAAAGCTACATCATACAAAATCCATTGCACTTAGCCTGCTAATTTTCTTTTCTCAATCTTGATGAAACAAATCATGACTATAGAGGTTTCGCTCGTCTTTTGCGGTTTTAGAAGGAGAAGTGGATCCCTAAACTGCTCACTGCTGACCATTAGATCAGGCACTTCCCTTACCTTCTGAGTGATGGTTTTAATGACATTTTTCTCCTCATAACACAATCTTCCACCCTAAAGTATCAGATTCAAGGGAACCAAAGACGTTTGTTGAAGGAACAACAGCCATCGTAGACCATGTCCACTATCATTTAATGACTCTACCTGATTTTTTTTAAATCAAGACTTTTGATATAGTTCCTCTATTTTAGAGAAAGTCTAGAACTGTCCTCTCTCTTGACCACATTGTTTCAAATATGGCTCAGGCTGCCCCAAGAAACTAAAAGCATTTTTTTCTTCTTTAGTTTTAACTTGAAAATAAAAAAATAACATTTTGCTTTGAATTTTCTACTCAAACTTTCCTGCTAAAAGTCAAGCAAATATTGATTTTTTAAAAAAGTGTCTGGGCAGATGGAAGTAATCTCCCTGGTTATTTCACAGTATACCAACTTTGGATGCACAAACACAACCCCAGCGTCAGCAGACTCATAACATGCATTCTGGGTTTGTACTTCTGAAGGAAGCATCATGACTATCACATCTGAATTTCATTTTCCTGTAACGGCTTTTGAAATTCTTGTTCTTGCTATGTTGTATTTTATGGGGGAAAAAATGGCCTATATTTCAGGGAAAAATCAGTGTATGTGCATTACAAATGCTGAAAAGCAGATCAAAGTATCATTACTGAATAATGATACTTTGATCTGCTTTTTACCTCATTTTACCTCAAAGTGTCCCACATTTAACCCTTTCTTTTCCTGTTAGTATAGTACCTGTATTCTCATCCTGAATAACTTAAGTCCTGTTTATAAGAAAAAATAATGGCTATGTATAAAGCCAGATGGGTGGTAGGGTAATATGGGAGATCGTTTCATAAACGATATAAATGTCTAACCAATGTACTGAAACTAAAAAAGAAAAGAAGCCCTAGTATAAAACTACATTGAAAAGGCAGTTTACATAGAAAAGCATAAAGCAAGCTCTAGGATAGTTTTGACTGTCTTAGAAATACATTTTCTAATAGGCCCCTCTAGGCTTAGATGTTAGAGATTCTATTTGAAAACTTCAAATCTTCAATACCACCGGCAAGGCTATATTTGAAAAACTGATATTGAATTTTTAAAATATTTAATCGTGACAGTTTCTTAAATGTTATTGTAATAGTTAATTAGAGAAAATACAGATTTTTATTGTTATTAATTTCTTAATAAAATAGTACAACTGAAGTCCAGGTTCAATCATATCATCTCCCTCATCAGTAACATCTGTCACATTCTATATACCTACAAAATAAAATGAGAATCCTCTCAGTTGTATTTAAGGTCCCCATAATGTTACTCAAATAATGTCGCCTGTCTTATCTCTCTGTTACATTCCTAGTTACATTCCTACACTCTAGTCAATCATATTCTTAAAAATATTCAGGAATAAGATTAAAGAGCCTCCCTTGATAACCTGTGTTCCTGTTAAGCATTCTTATCTTACTCTAATTTCTTTCTGCTATTTAACCTGATAGCTAAATGTTCTAAGCATATAATCTGCTTTCATTCAAGACAAGGTAAGCTGTCTTAAAGAGAACAGACTACATAAATACAATTAATACGATAAATTCGCAAATAAAGTAATGCGTTATTACTGTTTCATGGAGAATCCCCGCACGCCTACACAATGCTGATACCATCATAATGACTCCATTTGGAAAATATTTCTTTTTCCGAAGCAGCATCCATTCTCTTTCCCTCTTCATCTCAGCTGTCAACCAGCATTACTGCTTGATGCTTGCCGAGATATGCTTCTATTATTCCTTATGTCATATGAAGCCCACCCTGTATGAGATGTTAATCTGACTGAGATTTTAGTGATTAAATATTTAGAATAATAGGTTAAATATTTTAAAAAGAATATTCGTATAGTGTATGCCATAACGACTGAAAACAGCAAGACTAATCTTTCTTATACAGAAAGATATACCTTCTCCTAACTTTTTAAAGGTCTACTTATATTGTCTCAATCTTATCTTGGAATACATGTCCTCACCTTATAATTATTGACTGCCACATAATTCATTGAGCAGAATAATCTGTGACCTTTCTCAAAAAGCAAGAGATTATGTTAACATGCAACCTAACGTTAGCATCCTAAATTTCTTTCAAAATAAAATAATTTTGTTTACAATTGATTTGAAACTATATTTCAAATGTTCATTAGAGGCAATATATGTAATAACCTACTTATATGTTAAGAGTTTGGAATATTGGGCCCCTATACCTTGCATTTCTAAACCTATAAAGATATGCTTAACCTATAAATGATGCTGAAGTGAACTTCTAACTCCTTTTTGGATTTCTCCCAACTTTATAGTAGGGGAAGATTGTTTGCATGCAAAATTACCTGGTAGATAATAGCAATACTGAAGTACAAGTGACTTTTCCTCTAAAAATAACACGATTCATCTTCAGCATTGCCTGTCTGATGAAACTTTCCTTGAGCATCATCACCACCAACACAGACACAAATAATCGTTCCCTTTTCTGAGTTCCCATAGAATCTTGTTGATGTCATAGCATTACTGATTACTTTAAATGTTTATCTTACAATATGCTGAGACTTCCTGCAGATCAGAGACTGTCTTATTCATTTCTGATTCCCCAGAACTAGCCTCACAAATAGTAGGTGCTCAGTGATGATATGCTAATGAATGAGTGTAACTTTTCTATCCTCTCTAATTTTCTAATTCCATGAAAAAATGTAGCACTTCCACTCAGTATTTTGATAATTAATGAAGTATTGCTTTTAGTTGTCGCTTAATCATTTCATGTAAAAGCTCTTTAAGGTCAAAAAACTGGTCTTATTTCTTTTCATGCTCCATTTAAATTTCAATCATTGGAAAAATAACAGATATAAAACTGTTGAGTAGGTAATAGTGCATTTTCTAATGAATTAACTAATCTTCCTTAATTAATTAATTAGAATATTTATTGAATAACAACTATGCCAGACAGATTAGTGCTCAAGTCAAAATTATTTCTTAAAATGATAATTTTAAGCATCTATCTAGACCCACTGAATTAGAAATTCCAGGGAATGAGCTGAGAAATCTATGTTTTGAAACCTTATAGGTGATACTGATAATTTGCTAAATTTGGAGATTCCTGAACTGGAGTTTACTAAGAGGAAAAAAAGCATGAGATTTAAGATAAATAAGACAGACACAGGGTTTCCCATCTCAATCTCCTGCCATTCTTCACTGCCTGACCAGTGACTCTGAACACACGAAGAACCACCAATAGAAATAAAAAATCAGAACAAATGCAAAAAATCAGAATCATCTTTACAAATAACAAATCAATTACTTATGCTAATACATGGCGTATATGTGTGTGTGTGTGTCAACACACACACACACACACACACACATATATATTCCCTGAGACTTAGATATAAAATGAAGAATTCTTAATATTGAATGTAGTCTGAAGGAGAACTAAATATTCATACCAATATATTCCCAGTGAGTAAGAGAATTTAGGAGGAAAATGGAAGACTACATGATAGAATGAGGGAATGACAGAAATCCCTCTTAACTGGAACAGTGGAGTGTCAGATTGAGTATACAACTGTGGTTCTTCATGTGGTTCGGCATTTCATAGGGTCATAGAAAATCAAATGTATTTTAGATTTTCATTCTTGGGTTGACAGAAAATTTGCCTTTTGAAATAGTAGTAATTGTATTTGGCTAATCTCATAAGACAACTCTGCGAGCCCAGTGAATTACTAGAAGTATAAAGCTAGAAGAAATATGCTCTAACTAGGCAAAAGAGTTTAGATATCTTTTGTCAGCTATAACACTAATTTCACATCTATGCAGGCAGGTTGAACAAAAAAAGTTTCCAGAGAAAATCAAACCAGTGTGAAGTTATGCACATGAGAACTGATGAAAGTCTGTACTGAAATGTAGCAATTATTAAATAATAAAAGAGAGATTCTTATTTTTTAATGGTTACATCCTCTCATTTTCTAAATGAAAATATACATCATTTGAAGACCTGATTTCTTGATATTTTAGCCTTGAACTATGCTGAGAAAGCCATCTAATATTACAGTAATTATTAATGTGTTTGTGTCTGAAAATAGTGTTTTTAAAGAATATTTATCTTTGGGTGTACATTAAAGGGCTGCTGAGTGTTCATAAGATATTCTGAATAGTTAATTTAATTGTTCTGCAAAGGGACGACATTAAGAAAGTCTGGTCAGAGGCCTAACAGTTTGATAAGACTTGATGCACACGTTCAGGTTGCCAATGATATAATTATAATGTTGATATACTAAACTCAGTGATGTGCATTTTCCTCCAGGGAATTAAAGGAAAATTTGAAGTCAATAATTCTTCATTTCACCTGTTTCTGCTCTAAAAGTGAGAGCAACATTGAAACTAATAGGTATGATATAGAAGTAAAACCATGGGAGACATTGCACAAAATGGAGACACTGGGCTAAATTGATTTACTTCCCACCACCATGCCTTCTCCCCTGCCCCCCATCTTTATGCTATTTTTTATTAAATCGATTTATTTAAATTAGTTTCAAGTATATAGTACATTGGTTAGACATCTATATAGTTCATAAAACGATTCCCCCAATTGCTCCTTCCCTCCTCTGGCCCTCTACCTAGCCATCATATTAATGCTAACTACATTCCTCTGGTGTGCTCCCCATCCCTGTAACCAACTATCAACTACTAATTTGTGCTTCTTTAACCCTTCATCCCATTCTCCCAGCTCCCCAACCCCTCTCCCTCTGTCTGTCATCAAGTTGTCCAAATTGTGAGTCTGTTTTTGATTAGTTTGTTCTCTTTTTTCCTTAGATTCTGCATATAAGTGAAATCATGTAGTATTTATCTTTGTCTGACTTATTTCACTCAACATAATAACCTCTAGGTCCATCTATGCTGTTGCAAATGGTAGGATTTCAATTTTTTTAATGGCTGAGTAATATTCTATTGTATATATGAACCATAATTTCTTTATCTAATAGTCCGTTGATGGGCATTTAGCTTGCTTCCATATCTTGGCTATTGTAAATTGTGCTGCTATGAATATTGGAGTATATAGATTTATTGTTTTGGTTTTCTTTGGATGAATACCCAGAAGTGCAATTGCAGGGTCAAAATTTTTTGAGAAACCTCCATATTGTCTTTCATAGTGATTGTACCAATTTGCAATCCCACCAACAATGTATAAGGGTTCCCTTTTCTCCACATCCCCGCCAACATTTGTTGTTTTTTGATTTATTGATGATAGCCATTCTGACAGATGTGAGGTGATATCTCATTGTTTTAATTTGCATTTCTCTGATGATTAGCAACCTTGAGCATCTTTTTATATGTCTATTAGCCAACTGTATTTCTTCTTTGGAGAAGTATCTATTTAGATCTTCTGCCTATTTTTTAATTGGATTGTTCATTTTTCTGTTGTTGAGTTGTAGAAGTTCTTTATATATTTTGGATATTAACCCCTTATCAGTCGTATCATTAGCGAATATCTTCTCTCAAACAGTCAGTTGTCTTTTTGTTTTGTTGATGGTTTCCTTTGCTGTATAAAAACTTTTTAATTTGATATAGTCCCATTTGTTTATTTTTTCTTTTGTTTCTCTTGCATGAGGAGATATATCTGAAAAGAAATTCCTGTTAGTAATATCAGAGAGTTTACTGCCTATATTTTCTTCTAGAAGTTTTATTGTTTGGGGTCTTACATTTTAAGTTTTTAATCCATCTTGTATACAGTGTAAGAAGATGGGCCAGCTTCTTCTTCTTCTTTTTTTTTTTTTTTTTGGCGTGTATCTGTCCAATTTTCCCAACACCATTATTGAAGAGACTGTCTTTACCCCATTGTACATTCTTACCTCCTTTGTCATATATGAAGTGAGCATATAGGCATGGATTTATTTCTGGGCTCTCTATTCTGTTGTATTGATCAATGTATCAGTTTTTATGTTGTAGTATAGTTTTCCTTATGTTATTTTGATGGTCTAGAGTTTGCAAGTGAACTCACTGAATTCTGTTTTCTTCTGACTGTGCACTTGACTTCCTGCTATAAGTTTCTTACTTAACAAAGGTCAAGTAGTACTTACAAGAACCTGAGATGAAAAAATAGGAAATACAACTTTCACTCTGCCAAGTACAATGGAGTTTCAGTATTATTAAATCAATCAGTTAAACACATACATTTATTAATTACTTATACTATGCCAGCGCTATGGACAATATAATCTATCAATGGCTTGTAATTGAAATGATGTGTTTAACCATGAATTAATTAGCCAACTACACAAGATCATCTTGGTTTAACTGTATCTTTCTGTGTCTCAATTCACACCAGGGTTTTAGGGAAGTGGAAAAGAAGAACAGTGAAAAAGATTGGGGATTGGTAGAATGATAAGAACCTGCAAGAGTAGATACTTAATAGAATATCATGCTTCATGCTAATTATTGAATTTCTTTCATTCTACTCTGAACTTATCCATAGTTAAGCTTTTCAGATAAGCTCCAGTTTCAAAAGTGTTTAAAGTGAGAGGAAGGAACAAATGAGAAATGAGGAAGAAACGTATAAGGATTGAACAGGCCACTTTGTTCTCCTAATCTCATTTCCCCTTCTATCATCTCAGCATCTGAGTTCTTCAAGAGAAATAACTAGACACAGAAATCGGGAGTTTGTGGGAGGATTCCAGAATAGATTGCCTAGTCTGTACATTTCCATTTTAAATAAATCAGGCATTATTTCTATATTAACTTTGTGATACCCAAACAAGTTGAGGATATGTTGAAGAAGACCGAAAAAAAGGAAAGTTCTAAGATTGCTTTTTTATTTCCAAGAATAATTATGATATTTTCGTGAGCTAGATTTCATGACTTTTTAAATGCATTTCCTGTACATTTACATGTCATTTTCAAAAATATTTACTCTAACTGTATCAAATCAGTTCAGATAGTTAGTTCTACAATATACAAATGCTGTCTAATTTACTGCTTTTTTTTAAAAAAATTATTTTATTATTAGTTTCAAGTATACAGTACATTGATAATTTACTATTTTTTAAAGTGAATTTTATGCCCATACATACTAAAGTAGAGACGTGAATGATAAAGTAGCTTTAAGCTCTCAACGGATTATATTTCAAAAGAATGTATTTATATTACCAAATTCTTGATCATTTCTAGGACAAGCACTTTTTACAAAACTCCTTGCAATTAATCTTGTAAACTTTCCAATTAGTCAGACTTATTTTGGGCGGAAGCAGTAACTGTTCTTTTCATTAATGTGTCCAACTATAAAACAGGAAGGATTTGTGAATTACCAGGAAGCCAGATAAATTAAGGTCAATCTCGTAACTTTTAAATAAAAGTTATATCTTTTCCTGAGACATCATTAAAGGGGCATTTGTTAATTACATCAAAAGTCACAAGCATAATGCTATCCTGAGGGTGGGGGCTGATGCAGTGGAGGAAAGAAAGAAGAATCAAGCTTGTGACAGGATTTCTAAACTTGGCTCATCATCCATTATCTCAAAGGTGACTGTGTCATAATGACAGATCACAAAGGGGGAGTACAAATGACGAGCTGGGGTGGTGGTGGTGGTTTAAACACAGGCACAGAATGCTCATTAGTTACATTAATCTTGACCTAATGGAAATCTTGGCTTAGGAAGGTGGTACTTACATGAATGAGACTAATGTTCTAAATTCAGGATGCTGGCAGAACAGAAAGTAAGTTACCAGAAGGTCATGGGCCATAATCTCAACATTCAGTTTATGGATACTGAGAGATGAGTGATGAGAAATTACCTTTGTTTGAATAATATTTGGTAACGAAAATTGATTTCATATGCCATAATGCACATGCATATGCGTGCACAAGCATGCACACACACACACACACACACAGGTTGAGACTGAGATAGAATATATAGATATTATTACTATATGTTACATATTTTATATAACATATTGTATATTGTTATATATAGTATTTTATAGTAACCATATGCATATTACATATTTTTATATATGCTTCTCCAAATTACTAAAGTAATAAAAACATAGTATTTAATTAAAATTAAGCTAAATCATATTATCTAATAAGAAAAAAATTCTCTTAATAAAGGGATGCTTAAGTAAGAAGTTTGTAGGCTGGTGACCCCACAAACACATGAAAACAGACAAGACCGCTTTTCTGGAGTGTGTTCTCCAGTTGGGATCAATAGTCTTTTGTCAGTGTATAGTAAGGATACAGCCACCTGAAAGTAACAGAACACACAACACAACCCAGATTAAACAAACAAAAAAGAGAATTTTTTGCTCAAGTAACTTGAGTCAGACATTTCCATTTTGAGGAAAGACTTGATCCAATCAAATTAACTGTCACCAAGAAATGGATTTCTTTCTGTCTCTCATCTTTACTGTTAATAGCATCAGCTTTTTACCAAGATGTTTGCAAGAAGCCTCCAAGCAGCAGAAATGATTCACTATTCACCTTATTGCTCCTGCTGCTCACCTCCAGTAGGAGAAAGTGCATCCCATGCACTAACCATCAAGCCAGTCTTGTACTTGATTCTAGGCCAACTTAGATTATATTTCCACACTGAATCACATAATACAGTCAGATGATTTCACACACTTGTTGTTTTAGGCCTATTTAAAATACCACAATGCTGTACACCTGAAACTAATATAAAATAAAATTAAATGTCAGCTGTAGTTGAAAAATAAAAAAATGATAAAGAGAAAAACTCTTTATCATTAAAAATCTATATAAAAAATAAAATATCTGTCACGAGAGTTTGCAATGGTGTCAATCTCACCCATACCACAAGCTTATTTCTGTACAGTGAGGTGAAAATGGACTAGATGTTGCAAAAAGCATTCAATAATGTACAGGACAACTAGTAATCACTTTATGTGTCTCACTACATTACTTACATTTTAGAATTCCATGAAGAGTATCTCTTTTCCTTGAGATGTTCAGACTTCCGATAATTATTGGCCTCTTACCCTTTGACCCAAATTAAAAACAATGTTTTAGGTCCTCTACCTAATCCATATATTTTTTGTATATCATTCATTGGATAAAAAGAAGTGAGTGAGGGAAAGAAAAAATTTATAAAGATTTCTGATTCTTTTTCTTTATTTCCAAAACTCAAAAAAGAAAAAAAAAAAAACAAAGATTATCTGTTGCAAAGAAAAATTGGTAGTAAATTTAACATATTTTACAAAATTTAACATATTTTAAGTTAGAACCAAACATGATCCTTTCTTTTCATTATGGCAAGAGAAGTGGAAAAGATGTCACTGGCTTAATAGCAAAACATTTCCAAGTTTACATGTACTATGAATTAGTAGTTTTGACTTTTTCCTCTTTATGACATATGACTTTGCCATGTGGGAAAATTGCAGAAATGAAAGCATTTAATTTGATGCTTTTTATTTTTAATTTCTTCTTGCTAAATGTGTATTCTCGTGCCTTAAACACACACACACACACACACACACACACCACACACACACACACACACAACCTATGCTAATTGTTCAATGTAATGCATAACTGCCAAGAGAAGAAAAGTCTCATTCTTAGGAAAATAGATAATCACATTAGGGTAGCTTAATAAAAATGAAAATTAATTATTTGTAAGCCCTAAGGGAAATCATTAGCTTAAACAGAAACGGTAAAATAACATACTGTATGTGAAAAAGGAGACTACTCCCATCATACTGACTAATTTATGCAGAAACTAAGCATAAACATAATGATCATGGTGTATTTGTTTCCGTTCTTTGTTTGAATTAATGTCTCCAAGAAATAGAGAATCAAGTGAAATCAGAATAAAGAACATCTTTCATGAATTTCAAAGTTCCATATTAGCATTAACTATTTGTTATTCCAAATACTAGTTTTCAAAACTACCTTAATAAAATTTTCTTTGTTTTGGGAATATATTTCTTATTATCTGTTCAGTGTTTTGAATGTAGCAAAAGCTCCCAAAGAAAAATTAAATTAAATTCCTTAAAAAGATGTAAGAAGAACAGAGATGTATTTCCATCACAAGGTAATGAGTAGAGTCTTCTTGGGGCTCAGTCCACTGTAAAATGATAGGGAGAAGGGTACAAAGGCCCCCCACTTCCTGCTAGGTGAGAGCCATGTTTGTAATAAATTAGATGAATAGCCCCCAAAAATGTTATGATCCATATGACAGGAGAAGATAAAGCCTCTGGAGTGGGGCTGAGTAAAGAGAAGAAGTCAGAAGCCTGTGGAAGGAGGAGAGAAGAAATGAACCATCATCACAGTTCCATATTATTGCTTCCCACAGAGACTGTACTACTTACAGACAGCGTAGATGGGCTTCAGATAATAGCATGAACTTCTGGCTAGATGGTAGTAAGCGCAATGTCTATACACAGCCTTTGGAAGCTAGAATCTTAGTGTCCTGTGGGGATCAGAAATAATAAATTATTTGGTGATACATTCTAGGATCCTCCCTCTCTCTCTCTTCTCATTCTCACATGGCAGGGTCAAGAATTTACATAGAGC
The DNA here is from genome assembly GCF_902729225.1 of Pteropus medius. Taxonomy (NCBI): domain Eukaryota; kingdom Metazoa; phylum Chordata; class Mammalia; order Chiroptera; family Pteropodidae; genus Pteropus; species Pteropus medius. The sequence continues at coordinate 1,362,588 of NW_024347731.1, read as the reverse complement.
TTAACTACTAGCAATTCTATAAGATGGTGATGCCCCAGAAAAACATTGATTTATTACTGGGATTTTTTGTGACCCCAAAATACTAGTGACTGATGGCCTAAGAAATATGCATTAAATACAAGCATCCTTTTACACTTGCTTTTACTTTTATAAAGGGAGGAATCTACCAATATATCCAGAATTTGAAACAGTGACCATTATTTTATCATTTATATATCATTGAATTTCAGGTATTAAAATGAAGGATGGACTTTAAAAAATCATATTTGCCTCCAAAATAAACAGAAATATTTGTTACCTAAATTTTCAAAACCTTAAAATATTAAGCTTTTAATAATGTCAAACATTCACAGGGCCTCACTGGCGTGGTGCAGATGTCTGGGCTTCTTGTTATCGTGTAGTGAACTGTCTTCTGCCCTGGGATTCCTGATCCACCTCTCAGGTCCATTTCATCATGACTTCTGTTCAGAAAGGAGAGAATGGCTTGGAGGAGAACCTGGAGGCAAAGATTATGGATGGAGATTTGGGGGTGAAAGATTCTGAAAAACTCTGACAGTAAGTGAAGGGAAAAAGGGATGCACTGAGCAAACATTCCTCTCTAACATCATCTGGAAGCATCTTTTATCCTTGACATCAACAAACTAATTGTTCAATTCAACCTCTTAGGGATGCCATGCAGATCTCTGTTGGGATGTTGCTTCTGTCACATGGCAGAAGACCCCCTATTTTCTCATTCTCTAGATTTCCAGCCTGGTTCCAGTTGATTATCTTCCTATATGGATAATTTTCTAGTGTTGACTTTCTCCACATGTTTTCCTCCCCCGCTTATGTCTCAGGTTAGCTGGGTCAGATTTAAATGTTATAATATTCTAACAAAGAGCTCTGACTGAATCTTCGTTAAGCAAGATAGGGGGCTCTTTGTCTTATGCAAATATATTTCATTCCTAAACCTACGTGAACAGATGCATATAACGGGATCTCATTTTCAGGACAGCCTAACATGTTTTTATTTTGTATAGAAAATTCATGGATCACTGGATGGGAGCCAAACCAAAGTTATAAGAGCATGAGGAAGAAGATAACTGCAGAAGCAAGATAAGAAGGAAAGGAACCACAGAGGTATTTGCCAGTGATGTGAAACCAGAAATTTTGGAGAAGAATCATTAACAAATACGTACAAATGGCAGAGGTAAAGATCTATCTTCTGGAGTTAGACAACCTAGATTTGGAATTGAGTTTACAATCTTAACGCTTTGCTTTTCTCATAAGAAATGGGGCCAGTATTCACTACCTCTCTGTAAAGTTGCTATGACAATTCCAAGGGCAATCACTTTTAAGTGCTAATTATCCTACAAAAATCTTCAGTCAGAGGGAAGGTCTCTGGTAACATGCCACAAGAATCTTTCCTTCACTCTGATCTGTTCAACAGTTCCATCTATAACTTGTGCAAGAGTTTTACTTAGCCCATATGTGGGTGCCTTGGATCTAAGCGAGATAGAAACCACGTTAGATGAAAGGATCAGCAGCAGTAAAATAATTTGGCACCTGGAGATGTGAAGTGATCTAACAATAAACTTATCGAAACAATAAGTTTCAATAAACTTAGTAATTATAAAACTTATGAGGCCTTCATTATGGTTGTAAAACCAATTGCTTAAGCACAACCTTGACAAAGGGCAAGGGGTGTAATTTAGTCCGTAAACCGAATGTAAGGCTTGAACTTGACTAGATCCTTACCATAAAGCAGCTTGATGAATTAAGTGTTTTAAAAAAAAACATTATCTTAGGCTGCATTAATAAATTTCTTCTTTCTAAGTAAATAATGCTGTAGATCCTTACACAGGTTTGGATGCTACAGATAAGCTATTTCTCACTCAAAGGAGAATGACTAGGATAAAGAAGGAAATGACTAATGTATATGGATATCAAATCATTATGTTGTACACCTGAAACTAATATAATGTTGTAGTCAATTACACCTTAATGGAAAATAAATTTAAAAACTGATTTGAATCATTCTATGAAAGAATTTTATTGTTTTTAATGTAAAGTCTTTAAATAATAAAATCAATAACTATCTATAGAAATTTTAAAAATTTGAGAGAAGTCGAAAGGAAGGAATTGCACACAGTCCCAGGGATGTGAAATCCTTGTCTCCTGAAAACAGCTAAATAAAGTTATTTATTGTACCTTGTCTCTGTTAGAGACTCTTCAAATTAATTATCTCTGATACTCAGTTTTTGAATTTGAGAACAAATAAGAAGATACATTCAAGTAATCAGGAAACTAAACAAAAATGACAGAAAAATTTGAGAATTCTCACAATAAGTGTGACTACCCTAATCAGCCTGTCTTATTGGGATGGGCTCTGCTTTGTTGAGTGAGAATTATTTTGTTCCTGCACATCATGTAATAGGTGATTACTGTCTCTTAATCTCACTAAAATATTAACACTATAATTTTGTATTCTCTGAAGATCGGTCAATAATTCTGTGTAAAATACTTTATAACGGAACACTGATATTCTACTGTTCAGCCTTTTTTCCTATTTTTTCTTAGTTTAACAGAAAAATTATGATTATGTAAGCAGAGGCGCCTCCCGGCTAATCATTAACCAAGAGTATGTCATTTAAAGCTTCAATTCATGGAGTCCAGTACCTCACTCCTGCTAATTTGTTAACTGAATATAATTTCTTCCAGTAACTCACAAGAATCTTTATGCTGGCAAACAAGTCATTTCATAGATGCCTACCTACAGTCTTATTGCCTTTTCCTTGCTTAACAGGGACTCTTCTTGGTGACAATACTTGGATTCGTTTAGGAAGAGGTTTCCTGTTTTTTGTCATTTTACACCCATTATCTTGTTCTATTGCTATCTTGACATGTTCCCTTCTCACAGCTTTGATTCGGGAGACTGAGATAATAAATGAGTTTAGGCTGTATTTGGAAGAGACTAGAAATTCTTAAGAATGACTGTCCTTTTAAAGCTTGCACAGCATTTGGCTCTGCAGGCTGACCAGGGTCAGTTTCCTCTGACAAACATCATTATTTCTTCCCCAGGCAGAGTTTACTTTCACTTCTTGGGTGGATGGGGTTACTTTTGTACCAAATATTACTATATAGCAGCTAGATCCATTGCTCATATGAATTTTCTGAAAACTCAGACAAGAACGTAGCTAAGCCATGTATAACCTTGGTGAACACTTCCTCAGGAACCATTCCTAAAAATTAGGAAAGAATCTCGTTGCATTCAGGTCTCAAGTCTATCACCTTTGCTTTGTCACCTTCTCTAGTCAGCCATTTTTAAATAGCATCTCTTCGATCATCATCTCTCCTCTTATTCTGCTTTAATTTTTTTCTTAGCACTTTCGCCACCGGATTCATTATACTATATTTTGTTATTCAGCTATTACTCAACTCTCTTGGAATGTAAGCACCATGAGAATAAGGACTTTGTTTTTATTTATTACTGTACCCCCAGTGGCAAAAAAAAGTGCCTGGAACTTCATAGATATTCAATAATATTTGTTTAATAAATGATAAATGACCTTGCTGGAGAGTTGGATTATAGAAAAAGCCGAAGAATATGATGACTGGCTATATCATAAGGCTTGTTTTTTTGCCTCCGGCATAAACCCACACACAGAAATACACACGCAGAGTGGCTCGTATGGTCATTCTATCCTCTAATAAAGGTCATGTAGTCATTGCATATTTGTTGATTGAGTAAATGCATTAATGAAAGCCTGAGTTTGATACTGAGTTTAAAAATTACTTTTCTAATTAGAGCACTAAAAGAAAAACGCAGGAAGTAAAGAAGGGGAAAAAAATGAACAAATGGGACACCCCTATTATATTTTCTTACATAATCGTAGGGATGTTATGAGGAAGGCTCTAAGCTTTTCCTTCTAATTGTTAATAGTGAGATTATAAGAAAACTCTATGTGGCCAAAATGAAAATGTAAAGCCAATGTGTCCCATTGGATGATAAATAAGTTGAAGTTTAATAGAAGAGTTAGAAAAAAAAAAAAAGATTTCAATTTGCTCCTCATTTCATGGAGGTAAAATTTTAACTTTGTGGTCAGTGGTGATGATAATTTTTTCTCATCAAAAAGGCACAGCCAAAGGGAACATAAGGCCTGCCAGAGTGTCTTCCATTTCAAGGTGCAATTTAAAAATAACTTTCTATCTTCTCTAAAGATATGGAAACAGTGTTAGGAGATCCCAGAGTGGGCTCTGGCGCATATAGGTATTTTCAGTTCATTAATAAATATTGATTTGACCTGCCTTTTAAAAACTGACAAGAGTTGGTCTCTTAGGACACTTCAGGTTTGCTGCATATAATCTAGACCACAAGGAGGTCCTGGAACAAAGGATTAACTCCAATATCCTAAGGATCTGGTGGCAACACACTGCCTTCCCAGCTACTACGAGAGGCTTCTTGATCTAGGCGTACACATAAATTACAAATGCTCTCAGCAGCCTGGCAGGGAGCCCAGTGCAGGAAAAAGCGCTATTTATTTATTTATTTATTTTGCTATTAAAACCCACAGACCATGCCCAGACCAAGTTACGAGATGCTTCATAGCTTTTTGGCTTACTTAGTGTGTCTTTAATGTCAGTACAAGGTTTTTCTATAACCATTTCACAGTTCCTAAATTATGGCCAAGAGAGTTTGGGAAAAGATTTCCCTCATGGTTGATAATTCATGAAATATAAGAAAAACTACATTTCAAAATGCTGATTTAAATAACAGCAAAAAATTGTACATATGTGCAAAGTGCTGTCTCTACTGGGATCTCTTGAAAGGAAAGAACTTCCAGTTTCTGACAGCTTTCTGTGGACAGCCCCTAAGGATAATTTTCTTCCTTTACAAGAATAGGTAAATTTCAACTTCTTTTGTTTCTCAGAATCTATCTTTACTTCTTTCCTTCTTAAATTCATCTTGCTCATAAAGCAGATCTATCAAGCCATTCTGTTTACCTGTGGCTAAAAGAGTTCTAAAGAGTTCTATTGTATCAGAGCACTTACTGCACTATTAGTTTGTTATTAGTTTTGATGGATTACAAACCCCCAACTAGTAGAGACCATATTTTATTCAGAGCTTAGTATTGAAGAAATAATCATAATGAAATGAATTACTGCCCTTTTTTGAGAGTTTATCATATACCAGGTACAATTTTAGACACTTTACATATATTAGGTCACTTAGTCTTCACAACAATTCTGTGAAGTTAATTATGTTTCTGCAGATGAAGGAGCAGGATCACAGAGAAGTTAAGTTATGTACCTGAGAAATAGTGGAGTCGAGATTCAAAACCATGGGAATATCGCCAGATACTCTTAACTACAGTGTGTGTAGTAGTCCCTCCAATATTTGCCAAATAACAGTTATTGCTGAGTTATAGAACTGTTAGGGGGTTTAGAGTAGCAAACATGATCATATGCCTTCAAAGTAATTCTGAAAACACCCATAGTTCATTTTATTAGTGTTTGCATTGCAAGCCTGACCCAGTAGTCTTCTAGAAGCCTCACTGTTTTTACCACCCTTTTGTCTGATGATTGCACGCCAATCCAGTGTGGCTGGTGCCATTGCATCTAGCAATGAAAAGGTCCTATTGGACTGGCTTAGAAGCATGCATTGGTAGACATTTGTGTGTTTCTTATGTTCATCTCCTTTGAAATTTAATTCACAGTACTTAGTTAAATTCTGTTTATACCTATGCCCTCATCTGGTGCTGTGAAGAGCTACATAATTTTTTTCCCTGACATTCTCTGTTCTTGGGCTACACCAATTCAATATAATTTGTACCTTTTTCCTGACAGAACCAACTTGCTCAAGTTCCCAGTCTAATCTTCAAGATACACAACCAGAAGACTCTGTTTCATAGGAAAAGCCAGTTTGTCATGAGCTAAAAGAGATAGACAGTTCATGGTTTGCAGCCTTAGAGTCAAATGAAAACATGTAACTCCTGAGCAAAGCTGGCTGAAGCTTCTAAAATGCTTTATGTTCCACCATAATGAGTGTTGGCTACAAAGGGTTAGAAGCTAAGAGACACCACTGTAACAGTGTTGCTCTGTAATGTTTTTAAAAGTTGCTGCAAATTACGAATATCAGCATTCATTTTTCTATACCCATCAGAGAGCCCTTAGAGTAGGGCCATTAGTAGCTTATTTTGCATGTAGTCTAGTATTTTAGATAGCGGTTGAACTATACAAGATCACTTCTGATCTACTCTCTCTTTTGGTTACTGTAAATGATGTGCTATGATAATATGAAGGCTATAATACCATCACCATCTAAGATTTCTTGAGTATTTACTGTGTGTATAAGAACTTTGCATATAATGCTACATTTAATACTCATAATTACTCTCTGTAACAGGTACTAATATTATCATCCTCATTTTGCATGTGAGGAAACTGAGACAAAGGAAAATTAACTTGCCCAAGGTCATGGAACTAGGATTCGAACTCTGGCAATCTAACTTTTACAGTAGCCTTTTCTGGCTTAACAGAAACCACGAGAACAACCCTGGGAATGTATTTGGGTGAAAGGGCAAAGTATAAGACTGGATAAACAATAATTCATTGTCTTGGGAGCATCTTCTCAGGATACAATATTTGAAATTCTGGTAAGGACCTTTGGAAACGTGGCAAACTCACTACTAAGATGGCTCTTAGAGGTCTAAAGAAAAACTTGGCCAGTGCTGAGCTGTAGAATGCCTGAGTTGCCCTGGGAGAAAGAATAAACTAGATTGAAGGAAATGGATGTGATGGAATGGAGATATTAAGTAAATTAAGAAAATTCCACAGAAGACTGTGTGCCATGAAAGGACTCAGAGGACACACTGTTTTCCAACTCTATCAGAAGGGATGTGGTAATAGAGGCATCAGCATCACTGGGAAGTTTAGTGATCACTAAGAAGTTTTGATTTCTGCAGGTCAGGGATGATGATGGTAAGGGAAGCTGTTATGGACTTGGACTCTCTAATATCCATGGAGATGATGAGGTCTTGAAGTAATAGAGGCCAAGTGATGGTGCTTAACTGCCATCAAACAATTTTTGTAATGGCCAGCAAAGTTGAAGAGACATCCAGTGGGCTTTGCTTAACCCACACAGAGCTATGGAGATGGTTAATGGAAAATGGTGTCCCTATAGAAAAGTAGACAAGTATTTTTTTTTTTTTAAGTTAGCATCAATGACAAAAAGGAGGAAAGAATGGAGGAATAGGAGACTATCAGTGATAAAAAGTCACAATCCCTTGCTCAGATCACAGACCTAAGCCCATTTTGAAATCCAGAGCCTACTGACAGAAGTGCTTGTTTCAGTGAGAAGAAGCAACATGAAACACCATCATGGCAACTATATACTTGAATATTTTCCTAATTCTTCCCCAAAGGAGCCTATGGTTATTTTTTACCTAGATGATTTTACCTTGAGGAAAGAAGAATACCCAGACATAACTAAGATGATCGGACATAGTGTCTGAATTGATAACCCGATGCTTTGGGTAAAGCATCATTAAGGCCACCTTTGTAAGAGTAAGGGTTTAGCAGCTAGATGATAGTGTTCATGATCAAGTATTCGTTCTCTATTAGGGTCCAGTTATATACCAGGAGCTGTTTCTTTTTCTCAAAAGGTTTATTCTCTAGCAATGACACCACACATTTGGTACAATGGATGCCCAAAGCTTCTACTTACTATCTAGTCACTATCTTAGATTCACCTGGATTCTACAGAGGCAGAATGGTGAATTAAATCTAAATTTATGTTATGGTTAATTTATAAGGGCCATAGGTGCCCCGACTTTTAGTTAAACATTATTTTTGGTGAGTCTGCGAAGATTTTTCTGGATGATGTTAACATTTTTACATTTAACAATGGGCTGAGTAAAGCAAATTGCCTTCCCTAATGTGATCAGGTTCCATCTAATCAGTTGAAGGTCTGATTTGTTGAGCTGGGATATTGATCTTTTCCTGCCTTTGGACTCAAACTGAAACACTGATTCTTCTTGGGTCTTAAGCTTACAGGCTTTCAAACTGGAACTTATATCAGCTCTCTTGCTTTTCTGGTATTTGAACTTGAACTGGAACTACAGCATTGACTCTTCTGGGTCTTTACTGGCTGACAGCAGATCTTGGGACTTCCTAGCCTTCATAATCATAATCATGTGAAGCCGTTCCTTATAATCTCTGTCTTTCTGCTTTGTTTGAAATTTGTCAGTGAGTTTGCACCAACACTACACTTCTCACTGGCTGCTGTTAGTCAATGACCAGCAGGGAGAGATAGTAGAGCAAACCCAATCCTGGGAGATATGGGGCTCCTTTGACTGGCAACCTTGGCTCAAGGACTTCTCATTGGCTTTGTAACAATGTCCTTAGAACTGCACACCAGTTTAAAACTTTTCTGATCCAACCTCTATCACAAGAGTTAGACCCGCATCATGGTCTATCAGCTCTCTCAGCTCCCTTTACATCAGAGGTGTTTTCCCCAAGACATCTCTTTAATGCCTAATCATACCTTGATGTCTTCTTGAAGGACCCGAATAGAAGAAGAGGTTTACATTTCAATTTTGTCTTGGTTTAGATTTTCCATAAAGCAGAACTGGAGATAACTTCTTGGGTTCAGTTTAGTTGAAAGACAATCCCAGGACGCTGGACTGGGGAAGTGTAGAGAGTAAGACAGGGAGGGATGGAGAGCCAAAATAAAGATGTGTTGTAGAGATTACTGTAGTGGGCTGGGGGGACTCTATTCTGCCAGAACCTCCTGAGAAGGGCATAAATGTTTCTCAGAATTTTCTTCCTGAAGGACAGGAGTTGGATAATTTACCCATGAGCATTTACCCATTGTTGACAATTTCTCCATAGTCCCAGGCTGTGCTGAGTTGACTCCTGTACATCAGAGGACACTCTGGGGCAGAGTGTGAGACACATAGTAAAGAGAGAGCTGTTTATCTGTTCCCCCTTGAATTTCCAAGGTTTTGCATGTTCTTGTTTCTCAGTAAATATTGAATGAATTAATTAATTTACTGATTGTCAAAGATTATTTATTTTTGTAGTCAGCAAGTACTACTTGGGATGGACAGTGTCGAAATCATCTGCAGAGATTTCAAATATTAAATATTCTATAGTCTTATCTTTTGAATATTTGTTATTCAGTAGATGTGGTGCAACCCAATATTCTATTTTTAAAAATATTTTTTTACCGTGATTTACAAGCAGAGCCTGCACTGCAATATTTTGATCTGATTCCATCGACTAAAACTGATCTCTCTGTGCTTCTAGTGAAAAATATTTTGTGATATGTTCTCTCAAACACTGAAACTGTACCTTTTTAGGTTTTGACCATAACTCTTTCAATTTGATGCCTTCCATTTGTTAGTGATTGAGGACAGTTCTACAGACAGAAATAAAATCTATCATTATATGTCATTTCTGGTATAGACTTAATAGTTTCATGGGTTAACACTAAATGAAAAAAATGGATTGATTTAAGCTTCACATTTTTTCATTTCCTAGTTAGTTGTTATCAAGAGTCGTTAGTTATAAGCCCACCTTAAATACAAGGTATCCTCAAAAGAGATGTCCCAGTGCTCATAGGCTCTGGTGTCATGATTGGAGCTGGGCTCAAGAGAAGACATAGAAATGATCTGGCAAGCCAGGCTTACAGCATTACTTAATTTCATTTCTGATGTTTTAATTTTCTGTTTAAAATCATAGACTATGCTAAAGGAAAAGAAGGTTTCTACAATTTCAGAAATTGAAGTCTTAAAGAGTACGGAAAATAAACCCTCTTAAGGAACAGTGGAAAATAAAAGCATGAATCACTTTGTCCTAAAAACTCTGGGTATACTTTTTAGTTTAATATGCCTGGTGAAGCAGCTGCTTTGATGTGACTTTTGGCCACTAAGAGCCACCCTCTACTGGCATTCTTCCTCAGAGGCTCCATCCAAACAATCCCACATGTAAATTAATATGTAAAATGAAGACTTCTATTATTTCTTTCAGGCCACACCATCTCAGAACAAGATGACAGTAATAATGGAGCAGAGAAAAGGATGTGACCCATAAACATTTTAGTACTGCCTCTGACTTAAAAATATTTTCATATTATAAAATAATATAGACTTAGAAAATTTAAAAGATTCTAAAAAGGAACAAGTAGAAGATAAAAAGCATTTGTGTTTCTACCAACCCAAAATAATTAAAATTTGGGTGTTATTTCTTTGTATTTAAATGTGCTTACTATTTTGAGTAATCTGTTAGATTAATAAATGAATACATGAAAAAACAGATGATTGATAGATATAAATAGATGTTATTCTCCCATATATAAAACTTTGTATACTTATCTCATTAGAGTATAACATAAGAAAATTTTAATGTCTGCCTCCTATTCTGCTATGTATATAGTCCTTAATTATTTAACTATTTCCATATTATCTAGACTCATTTCCTCTTTTTTTCTGGTATCATCAGACTGCCATGATCATATATGTAGAGAAAGTCTTTTCTATATTAAGCATTATTTCTTTAGTTGCGTAAAAAAAAAAAAAAAAAAACCAAAACAAAACATGTTATCAAAGTGTTTGAAAGTTTTTATATTTCTTGACATGGTATTTTTAAATCCTTGAGGAAAAGCCAAAATAAAGAGAGAAAATGCTCATAAAGTTATATGTGGTTTCCGTAGTGCTTCCATTTTTAGTGTATAATTGTTTGGATTCATGCTGGAGTAATGGACAAAGAAGAGTGGGATTACAGGGGTCCAAAAGGCTGCTTCCCACCGAGGAGCACGATGGTGGCAGGATCATTTTTCTCTTCTTTTTCTCCCACTACACATTAGCCTTCTTGGATTGTCACATTGTAAATTTAGGAAGCCCATAAACTGTAGGGCACAAATGGGAAGATATCACCATTTATTCATTCAACAAATATTGATTGAATAACTATAATGTGCCAGGAAGCATTTTTGGTACTGTAGGTACAGAGGTGAAAGAGCAGGACCAAACCTACTGAGAAATGAGGAGAGCAAGTGCAAAGCATAGGAGTTGTGGAGGGTCATGTGTAGGAAGTAATTGATTTGCTGCTTTAGTTTTGGAGGTTAAGGAAAGCTTCTCAGAGGTGAAGGGCAAGCAAGAATCGATTCTGATTTTAGAAAAAGACCATTACCATTCTAGGCTGTACAAACAATAAGTAAAAGTTTTCTCAGTAGGGAGCTTGCTCTGTCATAGAAAATAAAAAAGGGGCAATGTAACTAAAATCTACTATTTTCTTTAATTATAAAAGTAGGGAAAAATAAAATAACATAATTTTTGAAATATATATTATTTTGTCATTAGAAATTTCATATGCTTTTATATTAAATTTTAATTTTGGCAGATATATTTAAATAACATTTATGCTCATAATTACCTCAAAATTATAGTATTTATTATCTGTGTTTCTAATTATTATTATTATTTAATGTTTTAATAAAATAGAATATATATTACTGTAACACATTTCTTTTAAAAAAATATTTTAATGACTATGTCAACACTATTGTTTTTTTTTTAATCTTTTGCTTTATGCCTGAAAATTATTTTGGAAAATCGTTCATAACTTCATTAAAGGGTTGAGAAAGGATTCATGGCACCGAAAAAGCTAATAAACCCTATCTAAAGAGAAGAAGGCTTGTAGAATTTTTTCAATCCTATCATAGAGAGTATATCATTAGTTTATGGCTTGTCCAGGCCAATGAGTCAGTTAACTTGAATAACCACTGCAAAAATTAGAATTATGTACTTTTTTCCTTTTCTTTTTAACAGACTTTATTTTTTAGAGCAGTTTTAGATTTATAGCAAAATTGAGTGGAAGGTACAGAGAGTTCCCATATATCTTTGCCCTCACACATGCACAACCTCCTCCATCATCAACATCCCTCACCAGAGTGGTACATTTGTTACAACCCACAAAGACACATTATAATTATCCAAAATTGATAGTTTATCTTAGGGTTCACTCTTGATTTTGTATAGTCTATTATACAGAGTAGTTTCACTAACCTAAAAATCCTTTGTGCTCTACTTATTCCTCTCTCTTTATTAACTCCTGGCAACCACTGAACTTTTTACTGTTTCCATAGTTTTTGCCTCTTCCAGAATATCATAGTTGGAATCATACAGTACATAGACTTTTCAGATTGACTGATTTCTTTCACTAAGTAATATGTATTTAAATTTCCTCTGTGTGTTTTTATGGTTCTATAGCTCATTTTTTTTAAGCACTGAATAATATTCCATTGTCTGGATGTATTACAGTTTACTTATTTATTCATCTACTGAAGGACATCAAGGTTGCTTCCAGGTTTTGACATGAATGAAACTGCTATAAACGTCTGTATGTAGGTTTTTCTGTGTGGGTATAAGATTTCAACACCTTTGGGTAAACAACAAAGAGTGTGATTGCTGGGTTGCATGGTAAAAGTATGTGTAGTTTTGTGAGATACAGCCAAATCATCTTCCAAAGTGGCTGTACCATTTTGCATTCCCACCAGCAATGAATCAAAGTTCCTGTTGCTCTATATTCTCACCATCATTTGCTGTCGGTGTTCTGGATTTTGGCCATTATAATAAGCATGTCATGGTGTCTCATTGTTTTTTCATTTTCCTGATGACATATAATGTGAACTATCTTTTCTTGTGTTTATTCGCCATCTGTATTTCTTTGTTCTCTTAGTTCATGAAGTGCATATTTTCTGCCTAGCAAAAGACCTTTCATTAAAAGGTGTTTGGTGAATATTCGTTTAGGTAATTGGATTTGGTTACAAAGGTTGTAAAACCCATATCACAAATGACTTCTCAACTCACAAGTTAATTGCAGTTCACTGAGGACTTGATCTAAATATTTAAGTTTTTAAATATTTTATCAAAAAATTTATTTAGAAAGCAGTGAACAGAATAGACTCATAGAGAATACTTCCAGTCGACATGTTTTATGAGAGGACTATAAAACATACCATTAAATGAAAAGAATTTCTCAGCCTTCTCACTGCCATTTTACTGTTGCTCAGAAATCTTTGAGAGGGCTTCACCCTTCATTAGATGAAATCCCAACTGGATCATTGTGATGTGACATGTAATTTGACCTCTTCCACCTTGTCAATACAGGTAGAAAACTGAATAAAAATTGAATTATTATGTATCAACCTCTGTATCTCAGTTTATTTTTCCTGGGTAAATGACAAGTATGCATATTCCTTATATTCATAGTGGAAAAGTATTCCTTTGAATTGATTATAGAATCCTTTACTAATTAAGTGATCTCTGGAGTCACCATTTTAAATGTCTAAACATAATTTGGTACAATATGTTTAGCATTTATCTAGAAGTTTCAGTATACTTACTCGATAAGTGAAGAGCTTGAACTATGCATGCTTTAATCAGAAAGTCATGGCATTTGCATTTAAATTTTGCTCTCACAGGTTAGAATGAAGAAATAATTATGAATATGCATGACTAAAGATGTGGAAATGTCATTATTCATTTACAAATTCTGAAAAACTAATTGTAATTCTCTGTGGAGAATTCTAGTATATTCTATTACCTTGAAAATAATTGAGAGACTTTGTTATGTCTAACAGTTGGTCTTTTTTTAAATATCAAATATATTTTCAGAAATCCCTGGGTATAAAATGGGTTGGAAAAGCTAACTATTTTCTAGTCCTTTTGGAATTTTATTCTGTTTTTTAACAGCTATATTGAGACATAATTGATCACAGTTTCATTTATTAATATTTCTTTAAAATTCAACAATAGTTTTAGGGCTACAGAAAAGCTACAAAGACTACGGAGACACCCTTTATACCTCATGCTCAGTTTCCCCTATAATTAACATCTTATATCACTATGGTATATTTGTCATAACTAATGAAATAATAGTGATACATTATTATTAACTAACGCCCATGTTTTAGTTAAATTTCCTTAGTTTTTACTTAATGCCCTTTTTTCTGTTTGGGATCCCCATTAGGATAGTCATCATGTCTCTCTTAGGCTCTTCTTGACTATGACAATTTCTAAAGGTTTTCTTGTTTTTGATGACCATGACAGTTTGGAGTACTGGTCAGGTGTTTTGTAGAATGTCCCTTAATTGGAATTTGCCTGATGTTTTTCCTATGATTAGAATGGGTTATGTTTTCTTGTGGATGACCACAGAGATAATGTGTTATTCTCATTATGCCATACTAAGGGTACATATTATTAACACGATTATCACTGTTGATGTCAACTTTGATCATATGGCTTGCGGTGGTGCTTGTCAGGTTTCTGGATTGATTCTTTTCTCCCTTCCTGTACTGTACTCTTTGGAAGGAAGTCACTATGTGTAGTCTGCACTTAAGGGGTGAGTACTTATGTTCTATTTCCATGAGACCAGAGCATCTACAAAATTATTTGGAATTTTTCTGCATAGGAGTTTCATTTATCCTTTTTATTTACTTATTTATTCAATTATTTATTTATATAAGTATGGACTCATACACTGGGTTATAATATGTTACTACTATATTTTACTGCTCAAATTGTTCCACTATTGGCCAAAGGGAGCTTTTTCAGTTGGTTTCTGTGTCCCTTTGACATATCCTTACCGTGGAAGTTTTCTGAGTGCATTTTTACTTTCAGACACTACATGATGTTCCAGGCTCATTTTGTATATTACTTGCTCCAGCACTAGAATTAGCCATTTATTCAAGGAGTCCTGGTTTAATTTATTGGAGAAAGATATTAGAAAAATGATTTGGGTGCTGGTTGTGCTTGTTGCTACTGAAGTATTATTATTTCTAGACCCCCTCAGCTGACAGATCAAAAAAGTATATGTGTGTATTAACCCATGTTTGTATAAATATATATATATTTCTCTGTGTATTCATTTGAAGTTATGTTAAGCTGAACATGAGTTCACACTGATGTCTCCAACTGTAATTTATTATCACATGCATCACTCTAGCTTTCCCTTTGCTTGCCTGTAAAACTCCACTCTAACCATGACAACCATGATTCCTACTATCTGCTATTTATTTTAGTTAAATTCAGAATTCTTATTCATAATCCCTATGGGAAATAATCAGCATACTGACACTTTGCCATTAGTTTTATAATCTCGCCCATTTTCAAAGTTACTTAGGTCAGCACATTTTCCCCAATTCCCTTCAGTTAGGGGATTTTATACATTTGTCAGATAAAAATTTTTATGATAATTTGCAGTCCATTTTAGGATCTCTCAAACTTTATTTTATCTTTAGTTGATATATCCTAGGTTTTACTTTTGTGCTGCAAAATTTTATGGATTTTCAACAAATCGATAGTGTCATGTATCTATCATTATAATATTACATATTATTCTATAATATATCATTACATCAAAAATCCCCTGTGCTTTACATATTCAATGCTTCCGAAGGCCCTGGTAATCAATGATCTGTTTACTATTTCTATAGTTATGTCATTTCTAGAATGTCACCTAAATGGGATCATATAGTATGCAGCCTTTTCAGACTGGTTTCTTTCACTTAACAATATTCATTAAAATTCATTATTGGTTTGTGTGACTTGATAGACCATTCTTTTTGTCAGTGGATAGAAATCCACTATATGGATGTACCACAGTTTGTTTATTCATTCACCTATTGAAGGGCATCTTGGTTGCTTCCAGTTTTTCACAATTTGAATAGTGCTCCCATAAATATTTGTGTTCAGGTTTTTATGTGAACATAAGTTTTTAAATTAATAGTGTAAGTAACTAGGAGCCTTATTGCTGGATTATATTTACTTGCTCTGCAAAAGAAGGCCATTGTGTGAAATGGACAGGTACAGACACTCTTACCTTCTTTTAGTTCCTTAGAATGCAGTTTCTTATATGCTGAAAGTCTTAACATATATGTTTCTCTCTGCTTGAAAGGTTTCCTCTTTCTTCATTTAGTTAACTCTTACTTAACCTTCAGATCTCTACTGAAATGCCATACCCTTTAAGGTCCTTATTACCATTTGCAATGACTTATTTGAGTGATCTATATGCCCCATGATGATAGAACTAGTGTCTGTGTAGCTCAATGGAGTTGATCCTTCTTGCCTAGCAGAGTGCCAGGGATCATTTCTATGTAAGTCAGCTTAAAGAAACCTGTGAAAACTGTGTAATATTCTATGATATCTCTTCTCTTAGATCCAACATGTCCTTGTTGATTTTAATGGAAGTAGACTGATGCACAAATTTGAAATAAACCAGTTCTGAAAATGGAATGCAGAATACATACACAGCATTTTGTGCTTCCTGGAATTAGTTAATTGGCTTTTTATTTTTTCAGAAAACAAGTTAAAAAACCTTAAATTCAAAAGCCTATACATCAAAATGAAGACCTATCGCACACACATACACATACACACACACACAACAAATCACACAGGAATAAATATTGTCAATAATTTTGTGGAATGTATTCCAGATGATCCTTTAGAATCAACTTCCCAAGAGCACACCTGGTTTTGGATGGGGAGGAAATAAGGATTTTATACAATATTTGTTACTCCTAAGTGTTTTTATACATTCTGAGAAGTCTTTTCTTTTGTAACATATACTGTTATCTTGGAGCTTAGATATACTGCCTATCATGATAGGAGATGAAGAAAACAAGTTTGATTTGAGTAGGGTAAAAAAAATCTTAAAATATTATTTTAAAAACACCTCTCATACTGTTTTCTTAAGACTTTGTGTGAGAAAAAAGTAAAATGCATCTTGCACTCAGTACTTAAATTTTTATTATATAGAAGGCATCTAAATACAATACATTGTTTGGGCCATAAAAAGCCACTTCTTACAAAGTTGACCCCACCCCCACCCCCACATACACACACACATACTACATGAAGATATGTATATTTATCACATAGTTAAAATAAAACTTTACAAGGTTTGAGTTTTCTTTTTGCCGTCATTGGAGTTGAGCAAGTAAATGCCGGGCAATATTATTTTCTCTTATTTTGTATTATGTCAAAAATTAAAAGAAACATTTTCTTTGATGGGGCAGAGTGAACAATGTCGTGAGAGATTATTTATGGCTCAAATAAATATTCCAATGGAAATTTGAGATTTATTCCAACCCTAACAATAACTTATTGTTGAATATTATAATTATCCTTTTTTACCTGTGTTTACAATTAATAAAGTGAACGAT
The DNA here is from genome assembly GCF_902729225.1 of Pteropus medius. Taxonomy (NCBI): domain Eukaryota; kingdom Metazoa; phylum Chordata; class Mammalia; order Chiroptera; family Pteropodidae; genus Pteropus; species Pteropus medius. The sequence continues at coordinate 1,345,379 of NW_024347731.1, read as the reverse complement.
ACAAAAATTTTTAATGCCAGAAATAAGAATTCAAGCTCAAGTAAGAACAGGTGTCAGAGGGTGCCAGAGCATGTGGAAGCACTACTGATATTCCACTGACAGAATGTCCCACGGTAAAAAAAAACATACATTTGACAATTATGTGATCAAAGAGAAATACATGAAATTGCCTTTACATTGTTTATTAACCTTTAAATTACATAAATATTAAACTATGACTCAAAGAATGATGAACTGTCATTATACAGGATCTTGGGATTAGGAAAGAACAAGAAGGATGTATACCTGAGACCCAGAGATTTGTTAAATTTCAAAAGTTACATTAATACGAATACCTTTCTTTAATCTTAATGCTCAGAAATTAAAAATAAATTTAAGCATAGAGAAATATCATCTCGAGACTATTTGGAGCCAGCAAATCCTTCCAAGTAGTTATGTGAAAAAACTCTTCTTAAAAAACCAATCTAAATGGTCAAGAGAAATTTTAAAAATCCTAGAAAAATTATAAAGCATGCTTTTTCTTCAATAATTACTTATAAAATCTTGTACTGAATGATGACTGAGATGTTGTACCCCCTCCAATGGGATTCTGGAGTCCATTCAATAAGTATTGATTCTGTTTTTTTTTTTTTTTTACTAATGTATTACTGAGGTACACTAACTGGACATATAAAGCATGTAATTGACTCTGAAGCTCTAGTGGGGAAAGAAAAAAATGCAACAAAAATATTATAAAGAAGTATAGGCATATGTGTTTAAGTGGCCAAAATAAGGTGAGTTTTTAAAAAAGAGAGGAGAAATTTTATACTTTCCCTGAGATTTAGCAGCAGCAAATTGTGTCAGGGCTTGAGACAGATACAAGAGTTTAGCCAAAGTGCTGACTGTACCAGTGGACTATTGAACTAGCATAGTTCTAAATTTCAGGTCAGTCATGGAAATTCTCAGGTTTCTGGAAGAAAGGGGAATATTTAAATTGCAGTAGTAATCTAGGCTGGAAACAAGGGCAGAATCCCTAAAATTTTACTCTTATTTCCAGCTAACTCCCTAGAAGCCCACTTGATATTAGTTCAGACCATGGTCACTTCTCTGAAAAGTATTTTTTTTATGATAGGTGTAATGAGTTGAATGACATTCCCCTGAATGATATTTTTTGTCTTTACCCCAGGAATCTGGGAATGTGTCCTGATTTAAAGATAGTATTTGCAAATGTAATTAAACTAAGGTTCTTGAGATGAGATTATTCTAGATTATCTGGCGAGCTCTACATCCAATGACAAGTGTCCTTATAAGAGATAGAAGAGAAGACAGACACAGGAGAAAATCCTGTGAAGACAGAGGCAGAGTTTGGGTTATGTAGTCTCAAACCAAGAAATGCTTGGGCTACCAGAAACTGGAAGAAGCAAGGAAGGATTTATTAATAGATGTCTGAGGGAGCTTAGCCTGGACTTTAGAAACGTAAGATAATAAGTTTCTGTTGTTTTAAGCCACCAGTTTTTTGATAATTTGTTATAACAACCAAAGGAACCTAATGTAATGAGCTACTAGAAAAAACTTGGCTTTTTTTTCTGTTTCTCAGGTGTGCTAAACTCTTGCTTTCTTTAGACTTGCTATTCCCTCTGCCTGAATACTCTTCCTCAATTATCTGGAGGACTCCCTCACCACTCATTTAGGTCTCTGCGCAAATACCTCTTCATAAGAAGCTTCTACTGATCACCTAATCTAAAATAGCATAGCAGCCCATCTCAAACTTCCTTGCTTTGTTTTTTTTCTTAGCTTTGATTATCACCTATCATTAGAATATAAGCATCACATATAAGGCAGATGGATGGTGATCCTATCTGCCTTATTTACTGCTATAAATTCTACTATAAGAAACTTCCTTGCACATAATAGGTGCTCAGTAAATATATGTTGAATGTTTGAATGAAATGGAAGCCGTCTTGTATTTTTATGGGCAAGGGTGCTCCTCAAACAAGAGAGAGAACTAGTGTCCAATATGCCAGTGACGATTCAAAGCTCCAGCAAGATTATGTAAGTGGTGGCCTCTAGTTACCTTTAACAAGCTCATTAATTATAAAACTAAAAGAACCAAAATTCATTTCAGATGATAGAATATGGAAATGGGCATCTGTAAAATTGGGTATTAATGGACATCTGTGAATTTACTTGCTTAATACTGAGATGCTTTATTTGACTAATACTTCATCTTTATCTCTGATATTTGCATAGCAGTGGTTCTCAGTTTCTAAGTATTAAATTTCTCTATCCCTTGTTCTCTGTTAAGTAGTTAATGAAGTGTAAACACATTTTAAATGCAATAGGAGAGCCTGCTATTTAAAGAACCCCTGCACTACTGCTGGTTTAAGTGAATTCTTTTTAATATAATGAAATAGTCAATGCTCAATTTTTCTGAATCAATTATTTTAAATAACACATTTACCATTTTGATGATAAAATTATGTTGATTCTTCATTTGAGCTTTTTTTCCTCCATGAATTGGAGAAAATCTGAAGAGGGTAGTATCTTTACTTGCTGACAGGAGAAAGAAATTGCAGGACCAGAATTAATAAATTTCATTTTTATACAATGCCATTGTGAAGTCTAAAATTTTTTCATAAGCATGAATGAGTGAATCATCAACCTTTCTTCAGACATAACCTTTGCTTCCAAACATTGTGGGAAGTTATAAAAGTCACACATGTTCTCTCAGTTTTTAAGGGTGAAAATTTATTATTTTATAACCTGTAGCTAATTGCAAATTTAATAGGTTTGTAATTATTGGGTACATCTTTAAATAAAGCTGCTATTTTCAAAATTCTTGTTAAAATTGATAAAGCAAAAAAAAATTATTTTATTTTTGTGTTACAATTATGGAAGAGTTAATGTTTTTGCCATGCTATACATTTTTTGTTTAACTCTAAAGAATTAACTGATTCGAATAAACTATAAACTTCTGCTTCTTTCATTTAGAGTTAGAATATCAAAGAGTTATCTTTTAAAGTTCTGGCTATTGTTATTGAGAAAGTGACCAGAACTCAATCTTTCAAATTTACTGAAAGGCTCTGAGATACAGATTTGTATGCAAGAGGTTTCTTAGTGTATGCTCTTGAACACAAAACCTCTAAGGAAGTGAGGATTGTGGGCTTGAGAAGAAGGAAGTGAACATTCATCAAATTGAAACAAAAGCAACTAATCCTACAGAGATTGATGGCCAAGAAAACAGAAACTCAGAGAAGTGTAGAGAAGGATAATGAACACAGTACACTCAGGGGCATGAATAAATGGGCAGCCAGTAAGGGTATTACTCATTTTATACAATCAAAGAAAATTAAGAATGGGTGTGTGGGAGGCCGAGGATAGCCACTTCAATGTCAGAATCTTTTACCTGGTTGCCATATTTGAGCCACCACTTAGATTTGAAACTCAATGTAGGAGAGACTGGATCCCAATGGGGTTCGTGGCCAAGTAGAAATCATGGCAAGTATATGCGATAATGATTATTTTAGACCTTCTTCAAAAGGACCCCCTAGCCTTTCTCAAGTACCAGTAAGCACAGGATCCTTGAGGATATTGATACCTAGAGACCTGAAGCATTATCATGGGCCATGTTAAAGTAGGGGCCAGGTGGTAAATAGAATCCTGTGTCAGGTCCAGCTTAGCATAGTTCCAATGGGTCCACAGGCCTATTCCCCCCATTGTTTAGCCCTTGAATATATAATTTATTTAAAAAACTCTATATATAGTAGAGATTTATTTTTAAAGGCCTAAATATTCAGGAAAGGTGGTCTCCATTGTCATTTAGTTCATCATTCTGGCTTCCACAGAAAAAAGTAAAATAAATAAAATAAACAGATTATCATAAATTCTGCTGAATACTATCCCCAGTTTTCTTTATTTTATAAGAATTCGCAAATCAGCAAAGTAATATGCCTATTTTCATTGACCATATAATTTAGCTAGAGATTAGATTACTATATAGCTATGGTAAAATTAATTTTTCAAGAGAATTTTTTTTTCATTTAATGTAGCTTCATTTCTTTTAGAAGCACTTTAATTGTATATTTGTTCAACAATATCTTGTACTTTTCTACATGTCTTGTCTTTTCAGTTTTTTATGTTTTGCTATTTCTTTTGCAGCAGTTATTCACTCTCAGTATCTTTTTGTTTCAATCATTTTTTTTCAACTCTTTTTCCATTTTGTTTTTGTTTCTATGAACTAAGAACTTTAGATGAATGCAATTTAGTGAATTTACTAAATAAAGACCTTTCTTCTTGTTTATTGAAAGAATGACTGAAATATGAGAAGATATAATTCCAGAAGAGCAAGTGAATATTATAAAACACATGTGAAAACTGGTGGACTATCAAAATAAGTCAATGCCTTAGACTATAACTTCAGTGGTTAGGTATATTTAGATGAGAATTTAAAAAGTCATGGATGCTCTAGTCCACATTACATTTAGATACTTGGCAAACACCGGGCTTAATCTTACCCACTTTTGATATGCATGGCTAATGCCAACTATTCATTCATTGAGAGCATTTACCTTGTAGAGCAAGAAATAACACCTTCCATATCAGATTCTGCCTGTGTGTTTGAAATGCAGTAAAATAACTTTGCACAACATTACTTTATTTATCCTTTCTTTCTTAAACTAGGTGGTAGTTATATGTGTTTTGTTATATTTCTGTTTTCTATGCCTTTTTATTTGCCTGAACTATTTTATAAATATAAAAAGAAAAGGGAATGTGTTATCTAATTAAATTACCTTTTTAACTTTAAAAATGATAAAGTCAAAAAGAACAGACAGTTCATCGACTGTTAGATCATCTGAACAATGATCAAAACTGTATATCTGATTTCTTATAATTACTATGATTCTAGACCCTTTTTAAATTAAATAATTGAAGAGGGTAAGATAAGATTACAATCATGTCAGAGATATATGTGTGTCTGCTAGAGAAAGCACAATTCTTGTAAGGTGAACTTGAGGAAACCAATTAAATTTCTAGAATCACACAGCTCTGAATAAAAATGAAGATTTTTTATCTGATTATTAATGAGAAGGCTTTCGAGTGATTTTGCCAAAAGGTTATTTGCTAATTAGAACCAAGTGGAATTATGTCTATGTGGTTCAGAAACTAAGTGAACCGCTATTACATTAGAATGCATGCAAGAACAGCATTTCTAGCAACTGCCAAGGAACCTTTATTAGATGGCTGTAGAAACATAAAATTTTGTATGCAATTGATTGTATTTTAGAAGAAGTATATCTCTTTCATAAGATTGAATGTAAAAATAATCTTCCCAAAGTAATATCTCCTTTTCCCAGCTTTATTGAGGTATAATTAACAAGAAAAATTGTACTAATTCAAGCTATATAAGATGATGATTTGATATACATAGATATTGTAAAATGATTGCCACAATAAGGTTAGTTAATGCATCCATCACCTCATGAAGTTACCTTTTTGTGCTTGTGGCTGTTGAGACTATTTAAAACCTACTCTCTAAGCAAATTTCAAGCATATAATACAGTAATGTTAAATATAGTCACCGTATTGTACATTAGATCCCCAGAACTTATTCATCTTATAACTTAAAATTGATACCCTTTAGCCACCATCCCCTAATTCTCCTCATTCTCTGGCCACTGCCAACCACCATTCTACTCTGTTTCTATAAGTTTGACTTTTTTCTTTCCTTTTTCTTTAATGCAAATTTAATGACTACTTGCAAAATATAAATCTTATTAATTTTATTATAAACTTTTATTTACCTATAATAAAAAGTAAAGTTATAATTGTAAAATGGTCTTTGTCTTGACAATGTTTACTTATTTTCATATCTAATAATTTTTCACATTTTTTATTACAACACGTGTTGAAAACCCTAATAGAAGCAGGTATATAGTAACAAAAGGTACGCGAGTTACTATTGACACATAAATGTAGGCTATGTCAAAGAACGCTATAATTCTTGAAGACTCCTTAAAATGAATTCAAGTTGCCTTATTTACTTTGTTATCATAACAATGAGATCATCTTTGGAAATGCATCTATCACTGAGCAAATTTTGTAAATAGGATAATGTTATAGACTGAATTGTGTCTCCCCAAAATTCATGCTTGAGAGCCTAGCCCCCAATATGACTGTATTTGGAGATAAGACCCTTAAGGATAATTAAAGTTAAATCAGGACATAAGAGTAAAGCCCTAATCCAATAGGACTTGTGTACTTATAAGATGAAGAGACACCAGAAGTGTGAATGCACAGAGGACAGGCCACATGAAGACACCACAGGAGGATCTTGGACTTAAAGCATCAAGAGCTGTAAGAAAGTAAATTTCTGTTGTTTAAGCCTCCAGTCTGTGGTGTTCTGTTATGGCAGCCTGAGCAGACTAATATAGATTAGAATTTAAAATATTTATTTTTATGTTAATCTCTCAATGAAAGTAAGATTAAAAAGATTTGTTTTCTGTGATGTCTGAAGATTTTTATCTGTTGAGAAATGAAAGACTTTATAAATGCAGATTCTTATCTGAGCAGGCCCTGCTCCAGCATTGGAACCACTCAAGGATGTGTGTATTCAAGATGCCTCCCTCCAGGCCTCTTTTATCCCGGCAGCTTGGCCAAAGACCCAGTTTTTCAGCAGTCTTCATTATGGTGCCTGACAGGTGTTGATCAAAAGATTCATCTTATGCAAATACATGAAAAAATTGCCGAATTCTCTATTTGAAATTGTTTTAATAGACACTTTCAAAAAATGTGAAAATTCTAATTTCAATATTGTTTTTTAAAACTTGCCATTGAGAGTGAGAGTGAACTCCTTGGTAGCACTGATTTTTGATAATACCATTCAAAGAGACAGTGATAAGCCCCTCGCGCTGATGAATTTTATAAATTTTATGACAGTTGACGACATTTCTTTCAGATTTGGCTGTGTTTTTAATGCTAATGTGTGGCAATATAGAACACAGTAAAACTAGGTATGTTGCCAAGCACTAGGAGTACTTCATCCATATATAGTTTCCAAAATTCTGTCTGAGTAAAGGTTTAACATTGCAAATAAATCCTTCACCATTACAAGGCTGCTGTAATCTTCGCAGGTTTTAACAGAAGCTCCTAACATAGGGATCTTCTTGGACAGCATTGTGGTGAATATAATAGGTAAAAACCAATATTTAACTGGACTGAAAAACTATCTAGTTCATATTTACGGAAGTTGAAGGTAAACTACATCGCTTTCTGTTTTTGCAGCTGTTATATAGCTTTTCATGTGTTGTACAAATATGCATCAAATATGTCATCAATTCATGAAGGAATGATGTCATTTGACTGCAGCATTGCTTTAATTCTTTTTTTCTGCTCTAAGCCATAAACAAGATTGACCATTTAGAATGCATATGGCTTTATCACTAATCTACATTTACCCAAGGTACTTTCCAAGGTTTTAATATGCCAACGATGTGAAATGGTATTAGCCTCTGCTCTCACATGTTTAACATATATATTAAAGTGCCAGAAAATTGAGCACTAATATGTATATTGGGATTTTTTACAAAAGACTTCTTTAGAAATCTTATCTTGAGTCATAGTGTAGGGGAGGTCAACCACAGAAAACATATCTGCAGTTCAGCCAATGCTGTCATCCAAACAGATCTGCTATATTCCTCACCTTGACTTCTGCTGTTTACCAGCATTAAAGCACAGAAGATAGAGAAGCTCTTCTCAGAAAAATTATTCCTAATGCCCACATCAATTTTCTCTCTAACCCTCTTTGATTTAAAAAGTCATCAGATTTCTTTTCAAGATGGAGGGGTTTTACTCAAGAACTCTAATTAATATTAACTTCACTTAATAACTTTGTTCTTTTTCAGGAGGAAAAAAACCTATGTGAAAATCAAATATTTTAAACAAATTCTGATCATTAGATATGATGTTCTGAATGTTGTTTTATCATCTTCAAATAATGATATTAAAAACTTCACATTAAGATAAAAGTAGATTTTATACATTTTATTGCTCATAAAAGATATTCTCAATCTCTTTGCTCTTTAACACAGGTTTAAAAATATCTAGTACATTCTTAAACAGTTCTTTAGATTATAAGGCCTGGCATGATTTGTAGATTTATTAAATAGACACAAAGTAACATTTTGACATCTATAATGGGTCTAATCCAAAAATAACATTAATTTAGGGAGAATAGAGTAAGTAAAGTTGATAAATTTTCTGTTTTCAATTACCAAAAGAAATTGTAAGCAGTTCAAATAGATTTAAAATTCCATGAGTACAATGGGCATGTGTTATTTTTATTCGTGTCTCCCTACAGTTAACTGCAAGATCTTAATAAGTTCTTTTTGAATGAATGAAGAAATGAAAGAAAAAAACCACTCTATCATTCTCAGCAGAATGCAAGAATAATTCTAAAATTACATAGTTTTGCTAAAGGATTAGATCCCAGTTCCAGTGAAGTTTGAAGTGCAAAGAATAAATAATTAAAGATTTAAATTCTTCTAAAATTGTGTTTTTCAACCTGAGATCAACTGTTCTTCTGGAGAGAGATCCATGGAAATTTTATGGAAATTTAAGTACATTTGTTTATATGTTTTGTTTTTTTTTCCTTAGAGAATTTAAAATATTCTTTAGACTCTTAAGGGTTGTCATACTCCCAGTGTGCTTAAAACTACTGCTATAATATGCACTACTTATTTCCAGGTTACCAACTGGGAACTAGATTCATTTTTTTTTTTCAAGATCCTGTTAAGTGATATTAACACAATGAAGCTAATCAGATCCATACATAATATCATTTAGTGGTTTTAATCACACCAGGGTATTAAGCAGACATTCCTGACTTCTTTTTCAATCTTGGAGAGAAAGAAATATTTGGAAATTCAGATTAGTTCTTCCATTAAGAGATTTAAGTGTGAGCCAAAATAATGATTCTAATGATTCTTTTGGAGCATCTATTAAAAAAGAAAGACTAACAAGTTGTAACACTTGGTCTACCCTTCAACTATATACTTTCTCCCCCAAATCTGGTGAATAACCTTTAGCCACTGATGTCTGGAGTGCCAAAATGAAACTATATAAATTAGAAGATTGCTATGTAGGACCATCTTTATGAAATCTTAGGAAAATCTTTTAGTAGTCATATTTAAAGGGCAAGGAATGAGCTATAATTATGCTTTCTCGAACTAGATTATATCTGCTTCAATAGTACACTACAGAAACTATTCTGCAGATAAAAAAAAAAGTTGAAAAAAACCATCACTGCATTTAATCGAAGCTAGTCAGAAATTCTGAAGGGCAATAATTGCATTGGATTTACTGGAAACATGATCTTCCTACCTCTGCCATCATGTGATTAATTTTCACATGAAACGTTAAAAATACTTACATGTCAGCACCAAGTTGTGCAATGAAGTGAACTTAGTTTTTGAGAAAACAATTCGAAGTAAGTGATAAAATGTTTTTTAAAATTGTATTGACTTTTTCCACAGGTAAAGTGTAAAAAGAAAGACAAGAGAATGAAAAACCATGTGTATATGTAGATTTCATTACTCGCTAGTGCTAGAGGAATAGAAAGATGAACAGGTTTATTCTTAAGTTAGTGGTAAATCAGGGACATAGTATTATGAAGAACTAATAGCCTATGTGCAGAGACAAAAGAGACAAGTTTATGATAAATCTATAGGCTACATTTAAAGACAGCAACTGTGGGCAGGTTCATTAGTTTGGGTGACAAATAGAATGAGAAGGTCTTCATGAAGGAGTTAACACCTGGTCTGGATCTTGAGGAATAAGTTTAGTTTCATTAATTTCTCCTATTTTTAAAAAGAATTCAGAAGAAAGTAGAACAAAATCTGTCAGTAGCTAGATTTTTAAAAACAAGCAGCATTAAAAGCTAAAAACTAGATGAGACCAAAGTAAAAAACATTCTAGTGTGAAAATGTACATCCCATGCAATAATGGGTTACGGAGATGAAATACATTATGTTCCATATACACTATTGGCTTGAACTATAGTCCAGGAAATCTAGGGTATTACATTACAGATAAAATTCCCCGGGCTCTTAAATTAAAATCTGGGATTAAAATGTGCTCCCAAAGTCCACAATCCAGGAGGATGTGGAGATATTAGCTGCCTGGGCTGGCTGATAGGAATGTTGCACTCAATCGTACAAAGCCAAGGCTCTCTTTATGAAATTGAGGGGAAGAAAATATTTCTGAGCTGATGGCATAGCTGAGAATGTTATGAAGACACCTAGATGTTTGCTGTGAACAGAAGCAAATTAGAAATCAAGGTTAAGGAATAAACTTGTTATTTTATTACCCTGCTGGGTAAGGAGCAGCACGAAGCTGTAATAGGGGTGGAGCATGGGGGATATGCCTGTCTGACTTCAATGTCTGGAGGGAACGCCTTTGCTTACTATTCTCTTATTTTTCTTATATTTATTTATTTATTTTTAACAATATAAACACCTCTACTTTTGTACTGATGTCTTGCTTCACCCAGCACTGGGGAAGTTTAGAATATGAGAGAGTTCAGAGAAGGCATCAGAAACCATCAAATCAAATGCTTTGTGTTATTGCAAAGTTGGAAGAAGAACAAGAGGTAGGGATTAATATTTCCTCAGGGTCAGAAAGATTGGGATTTTTTTTTTCTGAAGCATATTCAGTTATAAAGATCCCAGGTCTTAATTGGAACATTCTCAGTTTGACTCTGCCTCCCACGGCCTTTATGCTCTCAGGATGTCTGCACAGCAGGCTCAGGGGAGAGGGAATTCCAGGGTGAAGCATCAGCATGTGAAAAAAGCAGAGAGCCTTATAAGATGTTGTTTGAGAGTAAATGTAAGAGAAGAAGGTAATAAAATTTATTATTGAATCCAGAATGTAAAGGGCCTTAAATGCAGTTCTAAAGGAATTTTAGACTTTTCTCTTGTAGTCCATAAAGAATTATTAACATTTGATGCATAGGGGTGATGAGATTTGTGTTTCAGCAATATCATTTCAATGGCAGCTTCAGGGATAGGTTAGTCTAGAGGCAAGACAAGTAGAATTTAGAGGCTGAGGAAATAATGCCGGTTAGAGACACAGTGTAATTTAAGGACATAACAGAACTGTGAAAAGGAAAGAATTGCTTTAAGTGACATTTTGTAGGTAGCACTAGGGGGCTTGTTTTCTAATTTGCTACTTGAAGGAAGGGGTGGAGTAAATAGTACACCATAGTTTATAACTTGGGTGATTGGAAAAACAATGGTGCCATTACTAAAACTACAGATCTCTAGAAAAGAAAGATTTGGGGTGGGCAGTGATGGATTAGCTGCATTTTAACTCTCTCGACTTAAATGTGCTCATAAAGATTCCAGTAGGAGATAGCCAAATGGCAATTGACAATTTCAGTGGCTAACATAATAGCAGTTTGCATCTTCCGGATGTGAATTTCAAAATAGGCATTCCTGATCAGTGAGTAGCTCTATTGCAAGCAATAATGGACGAAAACAGACTCATTCCCAGTTATTTTAACCCATGGCTGCCAAAATCGCTGTCTTCATCTGCATCATTCCTGCAGCAAGGGAAAACAGGAAGATCAGCTTGGGAGGTTAGCATGGCCTCTGCCTGGAGGTATCACAGTAGTGCATACCAATTCCACTTGTATCCTAATGGCCACATGTAATTGCAAAGGAAACTGGAAAAAGTATTCTAGCTCACGTTCAATTATTGTTATTCAGTTATAGGCATGTGTCTCAGTGGAGAGGTGAGTTTAGGAGTCATTGTCAACGAGTGGAAGTTAGAAAGGTGACAGTAGATGAAAACACAGCGCTTATATCTGAGCAACAGGAGTCGTTTTCTTAGGTGGTAAGTTTTGGGAGCCTCCAGATATTACAAACATCTTTTCTTGTTCATTAGATAGCTTTTTAAAAGTATAGTAACTGATTTATAAAGGGAAATTATGGGAGAAGAATCTGTGGGTTGAACTGAGGCCCTCAGCCAGAGGAGGCCAGAGGAAAGCCTGCACAATCTTTGCCCTAGAAAATCAGAGGCAGAGGCTGATTTTCTAAAAATTTCCCACCCCAAATCACCCAAATAGGGCAACTAAGTAGCTCAGGCTCCCCACTCTGAGGAGCAGGATGACGCCAGTCCCCACACTGGGTTTAGGAGGGTCCGATCACCACCCAAGAATCCTGGGCCTTGCTCTGTTCCAGCCAATCTCTGTCACCAGTCAAGCTGTTACCAGTTGAGCAGGAGGGTGCCTCACATAAAGCCAGTGGGGAGGGCGGGGGTGGAGGGTTCTTGCGGTCCTATGGCTAATGTCTGGGAAGTAGGCTGCAGGGACCTGGGTGGGAACGTGGTGGAGGCCACAGTGGTAACTGGAGTTACAATTTTTAAATATTTAGACATATGATATATTGTCTCCATTTGTATTTTTGCACTGGGCTTTGCACATATTGGGGGAGGACCTGGTAAATATAATTTTCAAAATTAAAATATGGAGAAATAAGTGAAGAGGACAGAGATTTGAAACGCAGAGAAAACCAACATTAGAGTATCATCAGAGGAGGACGAGTGAAACTGAGGAATGATGAGAAAAATAGAAGGAAAACCGGGAAAGAGCTTTGTTGTAGTCGTAAAGTGGGGAGAGGTTTTCATGGAGCAACATATATTCTCGACAGTCACAGACAGTCAAGAAGCATATGGAATAAATAATGGCTCATGAAATTTAGCTTTATGGAGAGTCAAATGACAGTCAGACAAAAATAAAAAACCTATCTTGACACAGCAGAGTTTTCTCCTATACTTGTTATTTATGGTGCAAGGCAGCTGTGAGCTAACTTGACAAATCCATCAGAACTAGGAACTGGTTGTAGACGCTTCAGACTTTCCTGGGTAGAAGATTCAATAGTTTAATATTTTTATGAACCGTATTGTGAAATACTTCTGCATCTTCTTTTTTCGTTTTGTTTTGACTGTATCCTTTTGATATAATTGACCTCCCAAATAAAATTCAATAGCTCCCCCTTATCCATGGTTTCACTTTCCGCAATTTCGGTTACCCACGGTCAACTGCATTCTGAAAATAATTAAATTTCCCTAAACATCAATATTTTCTGTGCCTAACATCCAGCCATTGACATTGTCATGGCTTGATGATCCAGGATCACCTTGGTATTTGGTTATCAATATCTCCCAGTCACTTATTTTACAGACTAGAACTAAAGGTTATAAAAGGCATCAAGAACTCACTTGTTCCTGGCATGTTACTCAGAGTTCAATATTGTGGTAAAACTGGAAAATGCATATTTAATAACACACATGAGCACTTACTTTATGCCAAGAACTGTCCTAAGTAATCTGTTTGTATTATTTAACTCTTGCAACAACACAATAAAGCTTTATGTACTATTATCCCCCCCGCTTTTGATAAGGTTGGACAATAAGATATTGCTACGGTTCAACCATTTGACTCATAGAAATGGAAATTTTATGATTCAACCTAATACATATGAAAGGAGATTAAATCACTTGCCCCAAATCATAAGATCACAAGCTAGTAAATGGAAGACTCTAAATTTGAACTCGACAGTCCATTTTCCTCTTTATCCTGTGCTATACATTCACTCATTTTATATATGCATACACACATATGTATATGTACACATGCATATGTACAGATATATATTTACACACCCATTCTTGTGTGTATATACATACATATATAGAGACAAAAATATAGATATAAACTTAGATGTGTGTGCGTATATACATATATTCTTAGATATTTCTATAAAGGCTCTAATATATAGAGACAGGCAATCTTCTATTTTCTGAACTTTAACCCTGAACAATAAAGCCAGTTTATTACTTTTTATACATGCAGTCATCATTGGTATACTTTGTCTCGAGTACTTTAATTTTTTTTTCTCTTAGCACACTCAACAGCTAAGATTGTGATCTCTATACTTAAAAAAAAAAAAAGAATCTCATCTTTATATACTCATCTCAATATTTAATATCACTGCAGAGTATTGTCCCTTTTTTCTGTGATTCATGCTATTTGGGCAGCTTGTTTTCCTGACAGTAGGTCCTAGGAAGCCAGTTTCTTATTGCCTTATGAATACCAATCCACCATTATTAACGGGAGCTGTTTACAAGAGAGTCACGAATATCCTCTATAAATGTGAGTGTACATACCATGCATAAGGTGTCATTCAATTGGGACAAAATCACCATGAGCAAAACAGGTTCCTCTGTGGTCTCCAGACATTTTCATTTGGATTAAACATACATTTTTTTTTTTCAAATTTTGATGCTATTTTTAATCAATATTTATCAAGCATGTGCAATGTGGGGATAAGGATTATTAGACAGGAGGTTGATTTTATTCTTAATTTTATTATGTCAAACTGTATAATGTAGTATGAGTTAATTATTTAGATAACTTAAACTAAATATACTTTTGCTCATGCTACCTGTTGGGAAAGGCAGTCTCACACATGTAGTTTTCCATCCCCAACTTGGCAGCCATAAGAATAGACATCGGGCCTGGATTATTCCTTATCAGGAAGTAAGAGAGTCCACAAAGCTTGTGCTGGACTTGTCACCTCCTGTAGGAATATCTTTCTCTGTTTCAAACTCAATATGTGTTCCTTTGTTCTGCTTAAGGTGCGCATTATATACACCTGGTCACTACTGTTTTCTGTGGGGAGGGAACAGGGGCCTATTGCTGCAGCACGAGATGGTGTATACAGACCAATTACCCAGGATCGACTGCCAAGAGAGACCATCTGGTCACGAGGAACCAACACCCATAACTGAAGCTGATCTTGCTATGTTTCTTCTCTGTGTGAGGCACTGTTTCATCCATTGCTTGACTGCATTGTGTTTTCCTTGGAGACTCTGATACCGGCAGAAGTGTTCACAATTCTACTCCTGGTAATAAGTAACAGTTGCCATTAGCTCAACAGTGACCAAAACGTTATAGGTAGAATTTGCATTATTTTATATTTTACATTTTTAAATTTATCAAAACAAAATATTATTCTGATAATTCTCTATACAGCTTATACCATATATAGAGAAATCTACAGAGAGAAAGAGAGGGTGGGGAGAGGGAGAGGGAGAGGGAGAATTATATATGACTCTATATAGAGTTTGTGCAAAACCCTGCTCATGCATCTTTTAGAAAAGCTTGGCCTCACCTGCCCACCCTCCCCCATCTGCTTGTCCTGCTTGTCCTTTTGGTGGTTTTTTGATGGATCCCACCATTCCTTCCCAGACATCTTCATCATCTTCTCTACCCCTATCTCCTAATGCCGCTGAATGTCTCAGCCTCCCAGGAATGAGGAGTGGGCTATAACATGTCTTTGCTCCTATAACTGAGTGGCGCAGAAACTTTATCTTCCAAATTCAAACCAACTTGACCTACAGAGGCTCTTGTTCCTCCATTTTCTGCCTGGAGGCATCATGTAATGCAACCAGAGATTATAGGAGAGTTGAGGCCTTATCATGTGAACTTTGACCAATGATAGATCAGAAAGAGTCATCTGGTAAACTGTTTATTCTTTATGTTCTAATGGACCGTTCTTAGATTTGGAGGTTCCATTTGGACTTTCACGGGAGGTCCCATGAATATCTATAGTTTCTTACATTCCTGAGTAGCTGGTAAGACTTAATGACACGTACAGTGCCAAATCAAAAAAGGATTTCAAGCAGAAATTTGCAGAGATATTTTCTTTAGCTTCCTATAGCCAATGAATTTATTTTCCTTTAATGAGAACTTGCAAGTTAAAACCAGAATATTCTGTATATTACATGTAGTCTCTTTTTGTGTAACAAGAACATAAGAATAAAGTGTGTTTAAAATTCCTCCTTCTCAGCTTTCAGTGAAACAGGTTTTTGCTTTTTGGAGCAGTGATAGACGGGATTGCAAATGAGTGAAGCAGTTATAGCTGCAGGAGAAAGCGCACAGCTACCCAGACAAATTTCAAAAAGAGAATGAAGAAAGGGGAAAAATGAAAGAGGGAATGACTAAATTAAGCAGTAGCAAGAACAAGTAGAACTTTGTGAGGAAGAAGAAATACCCAGAATATTATAGAAAGTTTAAAAATTTCTATAAACTTCACCCTCAGTAAACTAAACAGACCTTTAAGGAAGACTTTCATTGCCATTTAAGGTTTGGTGTCCCATTTTAATATGACACAATGCTAAGGGAGATCTGGAAGCAAAAACAAGATGGCTCGATTTTATTCAAAATATATATAGGAACACTCCACTTCGGTTAACTGTTTAGTAATCTTTGCATTATTCATTTTATAGTGTGAGTAGTTATTCTCTACTGTTGTGTGTCTAGATCTAATGTCCTTAGTTAAAGAACCATCTCCGGTTTTACTGAGATTCCAATGGTGAAATCCTAATGAAATCCTAATGATTACTATAGCTACTCTGTACTGTCATTCATCCCTAAAAATTAAAGCCCAGTCACAACTTGTAAAGCTCAAGTAACAGAGATATTTATCATGTACTCACCTCGAGTCTGTGCTGGTCTGCCATGCCGTGATTTCCTGTAGCCTTTGTTCTGCATGCCTGACTTACATCTGCTCAGATACCCACAGCTAGATGTGCAATCCCAGGTCTTGCCTCTGATCTCTCTCCCTGGGAAGCAGAACTCTGCTGAGCACAGTTTTGAGGCCAGTAGACTAATGGCTCAGCATGACCTCATTATTAGGGGCCTTTACTTTGTCCTTTGATGTTAATTCATCCAGAAACTGGATGTGAGAACTCCGGCAAGTTCTATTGTCGTGCTTGTCTGTATGGATTAAGTTCTGGGTGTATAGAAAAGCACAGACAATGTAGGGCTCAGCTCTGTGGGGCAACACATCCCTAATGGCATCAGGCCTAAGACCAGGCAGGTGGTTGACAAATTGAAGTCAAACATAAGAGAACCATTAATACTCTGGCTTTTATTCACCTGTGTCCCCTCACATCTACTCACCACCTTTATCTACTCTACTCTGTATTGTAAAATAGACTTCCCCAATTCCATTGTCCTTTAGCTTCTAGCTAAGTTTGGCCCATGGAAGGCACTGGCTGAAGACTGGAG
Source organism: Pteropus medius (assembly GCF_902729225.1). NCBI lineage: Eukaryota > Metazoa > Chordata > Mammalia > Chiroptera > Pteropodidae > Pteropus > Pteropus medius. The sequence goes on along the minus strand of NW_024347731.1, from coordinate 1,328,269 downwards.
AACAATATGAGAGGATAAGTTGGAGTATTTCTTTCTGTCTGTTCTGGAGGATTATCTGGAAGCTCCTGAGCCCCTTCTGTGGCTGTAGCTCCTGCTTTGTAGATGTGTAGTGGCTCCAATTTGCACCGGACCGGGTAAGCCCCCTCTTAGGCTTTCCTTTCTCTTTCCCTACAATGCCAGGGGAACTAGCAGTTCTTTAAACTTGCTAGTATCTGGGTTGCCTCAGCATCCTTTGTTTAACTTTTCAGATTTTCAACCACTTGTAAAGTTATCCGTGCTAAATTTACTATTTAAAATATTGTATTAAACCAAACTGAACTGAATCTGTTTAGCAAAAATGACAATTACTTAAGGTTTCACCAGACTTTCAAGATTTTTTTTTTTTATTTCTGTCTAGATCCTAACTAGTATATATCTAAAACTTAAGTTAGAGAAGTTAAGGCAATTAAAACCTCTGTCATGAGTGGAGTGGGTTTAGACTTGGAAAGAGTTAAAGAAAGAAATATTATTTATAATACAATTTTAAAGATAAGCATAAGTTTTCCAGATAAAGAGAAAATAAATTTGGGGAAGAGCAAGCTCTGGGACAGGCAGAGGTTAAGAAGGGACAGCATCTTTGGGCAAAGGAGAGTTTGCAGTGGCGCTAATTCTGACTTAAATCTGATGACAACATGAACATCAAAAAACCAGTGTATTTATGAGTTTGCTAGAGTTGCCGTAACAAGGTACTTTAAACAAGATGGATTATTCCTTTTTACAGGAAGAGAGAAACCAAAGTTTGTGTTTTTACAGTGACATAATGAAGAGTCCTGAAAAGTATTAACAAGGAAGAACTTGCTTAATGTGAAGACCTCAAGATATTAAAGCATATTAATAAAGAACATGTGAAATCTTCGCTGGAGAACTTCACAAAGAACATGAACATCCCTCCCATCAGAGTGATTTGCGTACTGTCCCTCCTGCAAGTAGAGAGCGGTATTGGACTATTGGTTCAAAACCTACTAGTCCCAAAGCCATTTTTCTATAACCAAAAATTCTGTAATGCCCTATTTACGATTCTGATATAAAATTCACTGATAAATTTTAAAAAGTGAATTTAACAACAGGAATTTTTTATCTCACTGTTCTAAAAGTTAGCAGTCTAAGATCAAGATGTCATCAGGGGTGATTCCTTTAGAGGACTATGAGGAAGAATCTTTTCCATGCCTCTTCCCTACTTTCTAGTGGTTTGCTGGCAATCTGTGGTGCTTCTTGGCTTGTAGACACATCACCCCAATCTCTGCTCTCACGTTCACATGACATTCTCCCTGTGTGTTTATCTGTGTCCACACTTCCCCTTTTCATAAGGATACCAGTCATACTGGATATAGGCTTACTCTAGTGATGTAATTTTAACTTGAGTACCTCTGCAAAGACTTCATCTCAAAATCAGGTCATTCTGAGATATTGCAAGTGAGAACTTCAACATATGAATTCAAGGAGAAAGTAATTCCACCTGTAACAACCAGTATGACACTTTTCTATAACTCAAGCAAGCAGTAAGGGAACCACACTAATTACACATAAGATAATTAATGTTTGTGTTTTGATATATTAAATTTTGAAGTACATACAGAAATCTTAAATAGAGATGTCTAGTAGGCCATGAAAACTTGGGGTCTAGAGTTAGAATTCCTGGGTTTGATTCCTATTTTTTTCCATTGTAACTTTGGACAAAGTACTTAGGTTTCGTAGCTGCAGTTTCCTTATCTGTAGATGTGGCTGTTAGCAATGCTCAATGGTTTGATAGAAAGTTAAAGATTTAAGCCATGTAAAACCATCTAGTGCCTGGAGCTACAAAGTGTTTACTATTTGGTAGTTGTTATCACGATTACTATAGCTACTCTTAGCAATACTGGCATTAGGAATAGATATGCATGTCAGTAAATAGAGAGTCACATGGAAAAGCAACCTACATTCCTGCATAACACAATAGAAGGAGCACCAAAGGTTTAAAAGAACCCTCAGAAGCAAGGTACAGTCCTTCCACCTTTTATAGATGATAGTAAGCGGGGCTGGAGGAAGGAAGAGTCCTGCCATCTTTGCTTAATTTATTTACCTGATTCTTGTGCTCACATCATTTTTATTTATGTTTTATATGTAATGACAAAAATAGAAATTGATAGTCATGAGGAAAAAAGAGCTATCTGCATACACATAAATGTGATATTTTTTATGGTACTGATACAAACTTTAATTTACTGAAAGATAAGAAAGTAATAGCCATCCCAAACAGTAATTCTCTGAAAATACTAAAAAGCAAAACATACACTGTGTGCATTTATAACACTTAGTCCATTTTCTGTTACTGATAGTCGATAGTGACTCTGAGGAAAAAAAGCAATTTAAAAGATCTTTGAATAAACAAATATTATATTTGGTGACATAAGTGATGCATACACTGATATAAATAGCCCTTGGAAACAATTTTTCTGTTTTTGATGTTATTTTGGATCCCTGAACAGAGAGTAAGAGTTTTGAGTCAGTCACCTGGTAGTAATGGACAAAGCACTTCTCACATTCAGACTCGTTTTCTCAGCAGTAAAATGTGTGTGTGTGTGTGTGTGTGTGTGTGTGTGTATCAGGATCAGGTAGAGCAACATTACTAAATATCGTTGTGTTCCCTTACTAGTTCTAACCTTTTGTACCTATGGGGCTGATTAAGCTATTTTTCATCTCTATATTTATCAAATTTGGTCCATTTTAGACTCAGGTTGCTCCCCACACTCTAATTCAGCAATTGCATCTACTGCTACGGTCCTAGTCTTGCTACCTAATCCTGAACTCTTGATTCACATTCTCAGCTGTCCCTGAAAATCTTATCTGGGATGGTCATCCAGCCATTCCTTTATTTATTCAATGCATTTTATTTATTTTTATTGTATTTCATTGTTTTAAATTTATTTTTATTTTGTATTTGGTTTATGTCAATTCCAGGGATTAAATGGAAGGAGGATTTAAAAAGGTGTTACTTTCATAAAATCTACAATTTTCTAAGCTTCATTTTGTCTCCAAACAAACGCCTCTGAATTTTGCTTTCTGTCCTGTATTCCCATCATTTAATTAATGCCTTCAAGTTGCATCTTAATTTCTGACACTGCCTGGGATGTGTTACTATGAAGGCCTCAGCTATTTTCTTTTCAATCAGTCTCCAAGTCTCAGGATTTATATCTGAGAAATAACTCTCCTACATCACTGCCATCACTTTGGGACACTTTATGACATTTATTAAACAAACCTGTATTAAGCATCTAATTTGTGAACATTATTTTCCCTAAAGATTCACAAAGTCATGAAATTTTCACTTTCATACATGTATCACTTCACACTGAAAACAAACTAAACCCTCAATTCTCTCTGTAGCCATAAAGAATTAATTACAGACTTAAGACTTCCCACTCTCAGAATCATTAAATAATTCCTCTTTAGTAGCAAGAATAATAATAGTTTTTATCAATTATTTCATTTTATTATTATAATAGTCTCATGGATCAGGTAACATAATCATTGGATTATATTATATTGGTTAGAATTCTTCATATAATTGATTCCTTTTAGATTTTTTTTACCATTGTTTAAAGAATATTGGAAAGTAAACACTTTGTGGGATTTATAAGGAACATAAATTGTAGTGATTGCTGCTTAAGTTTTATCATTGCAACTAAGATTTATTATTATAATTCTGGCAACAAGAACATTACTGTTTTAACAATTATAATTACTTCCTTCCTATAGTAAAGATTTCACTTTCCTGTTAAATGTTGAGGGACCTAATTAGAATTATATTTTTAAAAGTTATCTTTACACTATTATCCACAGTTTATATGATATCGCTGGTAAGGTGTTTTATAATCTAAATAAAAATGTCTTCTATTTTTCTAATTTCTAGAAAAAAAGACTAGTATCCCATGTATATATATTTTATTTCAAATTAAGTTTATCTTTAACAAAGTTCTTATTGTTTAATTTAGCTCTGCAGAAAAAAGAAATAAGCAAACAGGAGAGTCACTGAGCAAAATACCAATTATTTTGGAAATATGTAAATATAATTTATAATGAAACTGTTATATAATATAAATGCTGTATGCAAAGGACATTGTTTTTCAAAGCTAATGCTTTTCAAGCTCCCGTTTAGACCTGTTTGCTTATTTCTTTTTTCTGCAGAGTTAAAACAGTAATGTTCTTGTTGCCAGAATTATAATAATAAATCTTAGTTGCAATGATAAAACTTAAGCAGCAATCACTACAATTTATGTTCCTTATAAATCCCATAAAGTGTTTACTTTTCAATATTCTTTAAACAATGGTAAAAAAATCTAAAAGGAATCAATTATATGAAGAATTCTAACCAATATAATATAATCCAATGATTATGTTACCTGATCCATGAGACTATTATAATAATAAAATGAAATAATTGATAAAAACTATTATTATTCTTGCTACTAAAGAGGAATTATTTAATGATTCTGAGAGTGGGAAGAAAAATTACAAAATGTGTGCCTATGAGATAATGAGAAAACAATAGTAAAGTTAGAAAACAAATTATTTATATAGTGTATATGATACTTAATCCTCAAAAAAGCAGTTTTACTAACATTTCTGATTTCATCTCATGACACAGGTTTATGGTACCTTATAACAAGAATCTTACAATTTAGAAAGTTTTTCTAGTGTTTCCAAAAATATAAGATAAATATTTACCTATATAAAATTTAGTCACTGCCATCAAAAAGGTATAGAATGACAGTGAATTATAACATGTGAATATGTATGTCACTCAACTAAGTCAATTTTTTTGGTTTTTTATACATACATATAGAAGACATGCACATACACATAAACATGTATATCATATGCCTGTTGCCAAGTACCATTTTAATCATTTGGAACACAAAGATACCCTGTCAACTGGAAATATACAGTATAATAGACTGAATGGTGTATTACAATATAATATGATAAGTTTAATTAGAGAAGAGGAATATTAATACTATTTGAGAGAATCAGGAAAGGAATGTGATATAAGCTTGAGTAGGAATTTATACCAAGGCCAAAATAAATAAAAAGGTATTTCAAACAGAGAAAACAGCACTTAAAAAGCCATAATTGGGGTAATTTTTTGATATTAGGGAATGATAAATTCAGGATAATTAAGATTTTAGTCAAGAAAATAGTGAGAAAGGATGAAGAGATAAGTTAAGCTACATTGTGGGGAAAGTATTTATTAACTATGAGTTTAATCTAGAGAATGAAATCATGATAACACTATTACATGGCATACTTTTATTTAAGCTGAAATTATTGGGTTATGATTTTTAAAGTTCAGATTTAAGATTACAATAAGTACATGAGAATCATAAATATATGAAATGATATTTTCATCATTATCACCATCATCATTATCTTCTTTGTTCATTGAATTGGGGGCTATACTGAAGCAGGAATTCTACTAAGCACTGAAGATACTTAGGCGGTATTTTTAAATAAAGGCTGAAAAATAATTAATATAAATATGTTTCATTGGAGTGTACAATCTAATAGTGGAGACAGGTGTTGGTAAAATATTTAGACAAACAGCTCTATATCTGTAATTATGACAAATGGCAATGGCAAAAATGTGCAAGGCTCTTTAAAAATAAATAATATATACAGATGTGACTCAGGTTTAATGTCTAGAAACATTAAGAGTTATTATTAGGAATTATGAAGGCCAATAAAAGGTAGAGGATGGAGAGAGAGAGAAGGTGTTCTAGGCAGTGATGAGTAGGCTGTGAGTGGAGAATCCTGGCACACTATAGAAGTGGCGAAAGAATAATAAAGAAAATAGTTCACCTGCTATTTTGAAACTCACATTAGTAAAGTGACTGCTCATAAGAGACTATCAACTGGTAAACATAAAACAAAACAAACATACAATATTAAGGTTTGGATTGTGTTCCTATTTCACACATCCTGTTGAAAACAAACAAAGCAAAAATCTATACACTCATATAGCGATTTCTGAGCATATTATTTGTTTGAATTACAAAATTTGTATGCAGGTACTTGACATTATGTGGAATATTTCTCAAAATAAAATTCATAGACTAACTGAAAAATAATCAACAGAGAAGTTTATTAAAAATTAATATTGCTGGACTTGACTATGTCTCGTTCACACATACTGAAAGAGAATCTCTGAGGTAAAACGCATACATTTGCATTTAAATAAACTTCCCTGGTTGAATTCATGCACACTAAATTTTGAGAATCACAAATGTTTACGCGGGGGCACATTTTACTACTCCCATTTCTGCCAAGATCAATAAAGAACCAATTTCTGCTTTCTTTGCTACTTGAAAAAAGTTTGAATGAGCACTCTAGAACTCTGCATGACCTTTACTTTCTCCCACTTACTGGAGGAAGCGTACCTTATCTGATTGATGACATTAGGGGAAGTCTGACTTCCATAGAGTCCACTGACAAAAGGCAGAATGCATTAAAATGAAATAAGCATTAAAGTGGGTCTCTCATGTTCTTTTCTTTTTAACTGTCACTGTCTCAAGCAGAACAATTTTTTCTCCTCTTACAACATTCACCTGAGAAGCCCATTGAGGCAGGAACTCTCTCTCCACGGAGAGCTTGAGATTTCCAGTGAAAGGGTATTTAAATTCATTTTAGAGCGAGAGACAGGAGGCAATGGCACATCTAAATCCAGCTTGATCAGAAATCCTTGTATTGCAGTTAGTAAATCTGGTTTTGTTTTGTTTTTTTATTTGTCCCCTTGCAACTTGATTAGAGCTCAGGATGTGGCAAGTGAAGTATTGGTATCCTAAAACATCCAACATAGATTAAAAGTCAAGTAAAACTTTCTATAACTTCTAAGAATTTTATCTTCAGGAAAGAAAGGGTATGTGGTGCTTTATTAAAGTCTGTGACTATACTTTATCAAGTTTATTTATCAAGTTAATACAAGGCATATAAAATCCCTGATATTAACCCTTAGCACAATTAGAGTATCAAGTACCCCTCATACAAATGTTTAACAATATTAAAAATGTAAGGGAGGAAATCATTAGTGAAGTAATTAAAAGCAATTTTCCATAAATAAAAACCATAGATTTCCAGATTGAAGGGTCCAGAGAGTGGCTAGAAAAAAACAGTAATGGCTCAAGGCCTATAAAGTTAAAACCTTACATCACTGTAGTAATGATAGGATTCTGCAAACTTCCAGGGGGTTGGAAGGAAATAGCTCATATGCAAAAATGAAGAATTGGAATGTTTTTTGACTTCTTAATAACAACCCTGGGAGCTAGAAGGTAACAGAGTAATGCCTCCAAAAACCTGAAGGAAGATGATTTGCAACCTAAAATTCTACATGTAGCCAAATTATTGATCAAGCATGGGTATAAAATTGAATAACGTAGGATCTCAAGATATTTATCTCGCATAAACTTTTTCTTGATAAGCCACTGGAGGATGTTCTCCACCAAATCAATAAGGTTTACCCATAAAGAGCAAGACTCTGGATACAGAAAACGGAGATACTGAAGCAGGTATAGACAGGATAATGGTGAAGAGAAATCACAGAATTAAAATAGTGGGCCAGATGTGCAGTGCAATTAGCTTAGATAAAAGATCTCCAAGATGACTATCTCCAAGAAAAGGAAAATTCAACTAGTAAGTCACCTTACATGATTGATTTTGTGGAAAATAGTATTAAAAAATCTTGTTTGGTGTGGGAAGGGTTAGCAACAGGTACCAGGAAAATAAGCAAAGAGAAAAAAAGCATGACTAAATCCAGAAAAAAAAGTAACATAGGCCACAAAATCATATACATTACAATCCTCACCTGTGAATAATGTTTTCATGAGTATAAACTGTAACACTAAATAATATATAAATTTTCAGGGTTAAGAGAGGAGGATTAGAAAGGATGGTAGGGTAAGTAAGCTAAATCATCATCTACTATAACAGAAAACAGCAATATCTAAAGTTGATATATCAAAGATAGCAATATATTAAGTATTTAAAAATACATGAGGGGAAAGTAGTTTACCACCCCCAAATATGCCTCTTTCGGGATAGAGATTATTTTAAGTTGTTTATTTCTAAGAAACAAGAGTCAAAAGGAGCCTTTTACCTTCCCTCTACCTTCCTAAAGGAATTTATATAGAGAAATCTGATCCAGGAAAGGAGCTATCATCACAGATAACAATATTTTAATATGAACTAAATGTGGCAGACAGGGAGGAACCAAGCAAGGTCTCTTTGTTAGCTTCCTCTCTGTGTCCCTTTGTTTCTGGGTGGCCAGGCAAGAATTTGTTTACAAAATGTTTTGTCCTTCTCCTCTACCTGTGAATTGCCTACCTTCCAGTATGAAGTCCAAATAACTATATCCCTTTCTCCTTAGCTCAAAATGGCATAAGGTCTCAAATGCCTGATCTATTCTCTGGTTCCATATACTTATGGACGGAACCCCCTTATGTGCATACATAATAAATTTGGTCCTGTTAATCTGTCTCATGTCTATTTGAATATTAGAACAACCAGAAGAACTTAGATGAAAAGTTATTTTTTCTCTCCCATAGCAGCGATGTTGAAGTGTCAGAATATAGAACCAAATAAGATGAAAGTGGTTGCTGCTAGAGTAGATGAAGAATGAAGTAGGGAGAATTCTTGCAAGTAACTGACTATATAATAGGTGTTCTTGTACCATTTAAATTATTAAACTATGTTTATGTATTTTTTGGAAAAAAATTGATTTTTCATGAAAACGAAATTTAAAGGCATGACTAGTATTCAATAATATTAAATGTAAAATGTTGAAAATTGTTAATAATCTCTTACTAAGAAAGAAAAACATTTGTTCCTCATCAGAGTAACAAAGTTTAAAAAGAGAATGTCAAGGTTTGATGAGGATATGCGGAAATGTTGGTGAGGATATAAATTATTGAGGAAGACGATTTACCAAAGTACGTCAAGAATCCATAATATGCTCTTTTCTGAATTACAGAAATCTTGTTTTATTTTTTCTCTTTGTCTGGGAGAATATATACACAACCATGCAAAAATCAAAGGTAGTCATCGTTTCATTGATTATGATTGTAACTACTGTGTAAGCATCCACTGGGGAAAACTAATCAACTTAGGCCTTTGCTAAAATATTAATTCTTCTTCATGAAGCTTTCTCTTAAAAGACTAATTAAAATGGAAATTCTGATACCCCATCAGCTAATTTTTAAAAAATTTTTTGTACAGCACTTATCTGCATCTCAAGTACTATATAATTTACTGACTGGTTTACTTATGATAGTCCCTTCTCTCCAGACTGCAAACTCCATGAGGACAAGGATTTCTTAAAAAATGTTATTCATAATTGGATCAACAACACCTAATAGTGTTCTATCAATGTAGTAGATGCTTAAATATTTTCGTTCAAATAACAGACTAGTTTGTAGATGTTATTTTATGAAGAAATAAGTTTAACAATATGGAGGTATATTTACTGTATATTAAATAAGGAAAGAAGGATATAGAGCATAATATAAGATATAATTTAACTTTTATAAGGTTCTAAGCCTTGTTTGCATAGAAAAAGAAGAGAATAGAACACATCGTTAAATATATATATTTCTATTTTGCCTATTTTATTTCCTGAACTTTTTAAAGGAAAATTATAAATGCAATGAAAAATAAAAATCAATATATGTTTAATTCATAAGCTAACCATCATGAATCTAGGTAGTTTAGAATTGGCAATGAAATACCATACTCTTTTCATAATGCAGATTCCAAGTTGATTTAGTGAGTGTAATATCTTGACTGTTTAAGCACCTCACCCTCCCAGAAACCAGCAGCAATCACTCTGGGAAGCAACATTGTTGCTCAGCAATTGATTACCATTTATTGGGAGTTGGAGGTTATAAAACATAAATGAAACTCAATAGTCATGTTCTGGGCAAGAGAAAAATAAGAGCAATTTTCTGACTGAAACCTCCACCACCTCGTAAACAGGTTTCTGCTGCACCCAGCTTAACTGCCCTTTGGTGGGGCCACCTGTTTCCTTAACTCAAGCATCCAAGACACTCAAAGCTTTTCTGAGAGAGGCAGTACAGGTTGCAATTAAGGACACAGACTCTGACTGAACCCTCTGGTGTCAGATTCCAGCTCTGCTGCTTACTAGCCATGTATAGACTTGGGTCAACTTGTGTAATTTCACTGAGCCTCAGTCTTTCTTAACTGTGGGGCTAATTGTAGCACTACTTTTTAGAGTTCTTATATGCTGTCACATCTCATAATATGTAAATTACTATGAGTACTGTCAAGCATATCTCTCATATATATTAGCTTTTACTAATTACACTAACATATTCACTCATATATATGAATATGTATTCATATTAGCACTTACTGATACATATTCTATATCTATATAGATATAGAATATGTGTGTGTGTGTGTGTGTGTATACATATATATAATTTATCTCCACATTGGATGTCAATGGTTAGACAAGGGTCCATCCTGAGATTTGGGCAATAATCGAAGACAAACATTAATGTTTCACAAAGACATGAGGACAAATATGAATGTATAACAAAAGCAAAAATTATTTTTTAACAAGAAGAATTATCCACAGGAGAAAAATAAGAGCAGCAAGAATTTAGAAACTGAAAGAGCTGGGATCAAGAACTCTCAAAGGACAGAGGTAAGATGTCTTGGAATTTTCGTTATGAAGTTGAAAATGGTAAAAATAGAGAGTTTAGAGGGAGGCTATTGGGAGTGTCAGAGACTGAAAATGAAATTTAAGGATATCTTGACTTTTATTTTCTTGAAAAACAACACAAAAATTTGAGAGATATTTTTCTAGGACTGTTTCTTTTGATTGCCAACACATAGGGGCTGGGCTCATATAACCTACCACTAATTTATTGCTAATAATCTTTGTATTTGACAAAATATCTTAACTTCGATTTTTCTCAGAAATTATTATGGAATTTCTAGTAATCAAGCATAATATACATTGACCTCTTCATAATAAATCAGAGTTGAAGCTATATTCTTTTATATTGCACTGAATAGAAATGGATCACATTTAAAAGATTTTGTAACTTTAAAGTCTCCTCGCTTATGAATTCTTCCTACCTGATTTACTTGCTAATTTCCTCCCTCTGTGGGGAAACCAATATTAATTTATATAGAACTTGACACAACCATCTGGCAAAATAACTAAATCAAGAATCACCTCTGGAAATACTTTTGACAAGCATTATTTCCTAGAACGATGCTGTAATATTATTCAACTAGCCCCCATATATTGGGTACATGACATTATGATGACAAATTCCAAAACATTGTTAACACACTCTCTCTCATCTTCTGTCTAATCTAAAATAAATGATAACTTTATACATTTTTTAGATTAAGGTTTAATGTCCAATTTATAATTTCACATATTAAAAGATGATAAACTAAAGGGCAACTAAATGAGATTCAAAAAATTCAGTCTGATTACTTCGTTTTAGTTTTGTGATATATACTTTCTTAAGTATATCTTAAAGGTGCCTCATAAATTAAAAAAATAGGTGTGACATAAATTGTAAATATCTTAATATTTAATACGTACAAGATTTTATGATGAAGTGATTTTAATAAATCAGGCTTCAGCCAGATAGCACATGCTGAGGATTTACTGGGTATGAAATACTTTACTAAGAGCTGTGGAGAGATGGGAAAGAAGAGATTAAGTCCTTCAAAAAAGTAGACATGCATAGATAAAATATACTACCTTTGCCCACAAGGAGCACATAATCCAGTAAGTAAGCAATACAGTATATGATAAACAATACTGTATAAGAAAAGCTTTAAAAGGAAAGATGTATAGGAAGCTACGGTAACCCAGACTAGAGTTATGGCTTCATCTGAGCAGGTCAGGGAAAGTATTTAAGAAGAGATGAAGCTAGTAGTGAGTCTTATAGGACCACAAGTTGGCCAGAAAAAGATACAGGAGAATGATATTCAGTGATGAGGATTTGCAGGGCAGAGACATAGATTTATGAGAAAGAGGCATACTTAGATCACGAGACATCCTCCCGTAGGACTAGAGCACGGGTACCTGTTAGGGACTTAGTGAAGATGAGTCGGAGCAGGTGAACAGCAGAGAATTTCTTTGTAAGATTTCTCCATTATCTTTTTAAAAAAAAATGTGTAATATTTGAATTCTTCTATCTAAAATTACTATTTTGTTTTAATATAAAACAAGTTTTCCATGCAAATATTTGATTCAAGAAAGACCCCAAAAGATCTGCAAAGCTCCTTTTATTGTTTCAGGTATATACATCATATCTCTATATGCTTTTGAGAGTTTGAGAAACAGAAAAATATAAGAGGTTCCAAATAAATGAGGACACCTAAGAGTTACTGTAATTGTTGATGAGTACTAGAAAATTTATCAGTATCGGTGAACATTTCTGATTATGTCTACATACTATGGAGAATTCCTTTTAACTGAGTATTGTATAAACTGTAATTCTACTGTTGAGTTCTTAGGCATTGCCTCTAAATTAGTAACTCTAAATTAGTTCTAAACATGTACTTACATCATGGAGAGCTTTTTATATTCTAGAGGGAAAAGTACATATTATGCTAAAAGAATAAAATTTCTGAAAAGACGTTGGTCGCAATATAATGAAATTCATTTTCTTTCCGTTGTCAAAATACCACAGTATACTGTTGAGAGGGGAAAGGATAAAAGTACATTCCATTCTTAGAATAAAGTCAGGAGCTGAACAATTTTGTTGTTATTGACTAATGAACAATAGCCTTTTAAGAACATTATTTTCCCAAAAGAATAGAGTTTAGTCAAATCTATTATGTCAATGAAAAACTAAAATGTTTGTGAAAATGCATTAGGCCAGGAATTCAGGTATCCAACTGTTTTCTTCAATAAACTAGTGTATTATACTATTGGATTTCATAACTAAAATAATCACCCTTATGTATTTACTCGACCTTTTAAAAGGATTGACCTTATGGTATTTTATACCTCTTAAAACAATGATAAAATAGTCTCAAAAGCTATTTTTAAGTAAAGATGAAAATTTTTTATACATGTTTATGGATTTGATTACATATCTAGGATATCTAGTTCTTGAGATGATGTTTTGTACGTAAACATTTTCCTCATCTTTCCTTATAGGTCTATATTAGATGATAATTAAATTATTAAGATTTTAAAAATAGTGTTAAAGAAAGTTTTTGACATTTTTTATTGTCAGAATAAAAATGCATGTTAGCATTAAATTCCAAAAACATTGGTGCCATTTTTAGAAACACTGAAAACTGAAAAAGACCCGGAACACATTTTCTGAGATGTCTTGACTCTTCTGAGGTCACTTTCAAATCCAGATAATTGATTGAATCTACTTTTAAAGTCTGTCCAACAAATAGATGTCAGAACAAAAATACTATATCAGAAACAATTTTTCATAACAACATTAGAGTTCATGTCATAAAACATGAATTGGTATCATGTAGGACTATAATATTTTATTAAATGACTGTCAAAATGGCACTTTTTCGATCTTTTAATTTTCAATTTATTCAATCAAACTTATTTATTAGTAATCAAACTGAGTAGTCCAAGTGTTTAATTTCAATGTAGAGGAGAAACTAGTAATTTAATAGACTCACTTGCATTTTGTATTATGTCCAATAATAAATGGTGAAAACAGACGTTAGAATCCTTCTCGATCTTTATGGTGCAGGCTATTTTGATCCATGTAAAATATCATTCACAAAAAATGCAGAGATTAAGATTTATGCTCTTCAGGAAAAATAAACATGCTTTTATTTTCTTCACTGTGCACTAAAAAATAGGAGTAGATAAATTGAGTTTGATTTTCATTTTGTAACTAGGAGTTAGTGTGATGATTCAGATAGTCATTCATTTAGTCACAACAAATGTCTGGATAGGCTTGCTGATGTCCAGGCACTGTATTAAGTTCAATATAAAGTCAAATTAGACAAGGAGCTTACTCTATAATTAGAGTTTACTTAAACTCTTCAAACTTCACTTTCCTAATCTGTAATGAGATATTTTTTCCTTGTGATAGAGACGTTAGCTATTTTGACTATGTTAAAAGTAGTTATATTAGATATATCCACACACACACACACACACACACACACACACACACACACACACACACAACATATAACTACTCCAAATTTTGAATTCTACAGAATAATTTTACCTGTCTCTAACCAAATAATATTCTCCATATGCATTTGGAAAGAAAAAATTGGTTTGTTAATAGTATCACAAAATTTAACTTCAAACCCAGAGTAGGTAGATTCACAGGAGTTGGGAAAACACCTTGGCTATTTTTTGTTTAAAGGCAAGTAAATGTGTTTGATGTATAAAGTTAGAATTTTTTTTTTTCCTGAGGACCATCTGTTACAGTATTGGAACTGGGCCCCTAACACCTCTGATAAATAGGCAAGTGGTTAATTCACTCTAAATCCACAGTACCCAGATTTGTCCAATATTGACCTAGTTGTCAGATGGAGCCTTAGAAAGGAATTTATGATTGAAAATGAATAGGAAATCAGAAAGAAACAGAGGTAGTCATTATGACCCTTGTGACTAAATAATTCATACCTATGGACAAAGGACAAAACTACCAATGCATAGGACACACTGACTCATAGATAGCTGTTTGAGTCATCTTGTTGGCTAATAATAGTTAATCAGAGCTTCTCAAGTAGATAAAACAGAAGAATGGTTGTATGAGCACTGATGAGGAAATCATATTGCAAACCTTCACTTCTGAGATATTATCTATAACCCACGTTCCAATCAATGTCATTGAAATAGATCCATACGCATGTAGCTGTTTCTTATTCCCTTTTGTCTCAAAATAGTAATATAAAACTTTATCTAATTTAGTGTAAACACTAACAGGAATATGTCTGATATTATATGTAGCCCATAGATTAAAGGATGTCCCTACAGTTACTCTGATCTTCTGTCTTCAGAATTTCTCAAAAACTGCTGCTTCTAAAACCTTTCTTATTTTGCCAATTTCCATGCTTATCATCTTGTCTTATTTTCTCTATGGATGGTATACTATCAATGAGTGTTGCAACCCCACTAGTTATTCTTCAAATATTACAAGAAAGTTATGCGTCTCAAATATATCTCTGTAGTTTGGTCCTCTTTACTGAGCATAAGATCCAGAATTTCAACTGTTTAGTGGCAATTGCACAATAGTGTCCAAGTAGCATTACAAACTGTGTCCAGAAATAAACTTGATAACTTGACCTCAACACCCAACATCTTTCTCTTGTTTTTTTAACTCACTTAATGAAATAAGTATGATATGAATGACCTATCTCAGTAACTATACTCCAATATCCACCTATTCAATTCTTAACTATTATACTTTCTTATTCCTAACTCTTCCTTGTCTACACATAATCTTTCCTAATTTTGCTTATATTATTTGACTGAAATACAATTTAGATCACATATTACAACTAGACTTGACTATTGTGGAATGCTGGGTTATGTTCTTTAGTATATTCTCAACTTTTAGACACATAGTTAAAAATGGGTAAATGCTATTTTAACAAATTAATCTCTCTACCTTCCTTAGAAATTTTTAGTATTACTTAAAATGTGAAATCTTTATGCTTCAACTCTGTCCCAAGCAAAGGAAAGAAAAATAATTTAAAATTATTATTTTGGGGTCTCTTTTTTTGACAACTCAGTACAGAATGCCCCATTAATGGAACCACCACTTATTTCATTAGAATAAAGAAGGAAAGAATTGGAAAAGTAGGTATAAAGGGATATCTGCCCTGCATACTCAGAAAATATTTTCTGTATATCTTTCTGGGGAAAATCAGATCCATTATAAAATTGTTCCATAAGAATAGTTTGTTATTAATAGACATTGAAGATATGGCCTCAGATGAGTTGACGAATAAACATCTTCTGATTTCAATTTTGAATAGACTTCATCACTTATAACATACTCAGCACTTTTATAAATGCTCTATTTATGAAAGATGTATTTATAGGCAATGTAAGATAATGCATCTTCTCTTTAATTAAAGAAGCCAAATTGAAATTAAACTAAATCTGATTTGCATGACATGTTACTTGCTACATCTTTTTTCTTTTTTCTTTTTTTTTTTTTTAATGAAAAAAAGGTGACTATACTTGCTATATCTTAAACAAGGTACACAAACAATTTGGTCCTTGAAAAAGGACCGGACTGCCACTTTCCAAAATAAAGGAACAGATTAAAGTGTGACAGTAGTCAAACCCTTTAACACTTTAATGAAAAAACTGAACTTGTCTTTTAAAGACAATTTGTTAGACTTTGGAAGTGATGTCACATTTGGTCTGGCCAGTGCTTCTATTCACTATTCCACACAAAAACATTTGTTACCGCCAACAGCCAGTGACAGATATTTCGTACCCATTTATCTCTTCCCTGACATGCCTTTAACTACGTCAGAGTTGATTCTTATTTTCAAGACATCCTCTCCTCTCCTTACCAGGTAATATTTCTCCAGTATTCACAAGGAGATTTGCTCCAGAAATATCTGGTATGGTGAATGGAAGCAGACTAGGATTCAAGGGCTAATGAAAAATGTAATATAGTCCCGACTCCCTGGAGGAATATCATATTATGATAATACAATATAATGAAATAATATTTTTAAAAAATATATCATGTGATATAGTACCTAATTTTCTGAGAATGGACCCAAACTTATTTATCTACTGTCAACCAATGGTCTCAAGGGCATACTCTAAACCTTGGAGATGTACATTGAAGGAATGATGTTATTGGAAGGCAAACAGGATTTCTTGATAAACTGTTAGCCTCGTGCTTTGAGGAAGTTCTCAGCATACCTTGAACATTGACTTAATGGTCAAGCCTTGTGGTTAAGCAAACAAGCAACAATAAAAACACAACAAATCTAAAAACTTTGGGGGCCATGAAGGACATTTCTTCCCCACTCTTGAAACTCATTAATGTTTCACTCCTGATCTTTCTCCAGTCCCACATTCTCTGCCCCACGAAAGTGAAATCAACAACCTGACTGGTGAGTAGTACAAGGAGAAGCTCGGCCTGCACAGCTCAGCCCTCTCATGTTTTCTTCCTCTGGGAGTGAGCTGTCTTAAGGAGCACACACTCTACTCTGCCTTTTCAGAGTCAGTCAAACTGTCTAATTTAGGGGATCAGTATTGGGAAGCTCACTCACTCACAGATAACAGTGACATTCTCTTATGTCATCTTTATCAATAAAAAATATTTTGACCACCATCTATCTTATTTCTCATTTAGTTCAGACTATGGCAGGGAAGACAAACACTATATTTGGGGGGCTCTAAAATTCAAGATATTAAAGATATTAAGATATTAAAATTTTAATATCTTAAAATTTCCTCTGAGTACTAAAAAAACAAAAGATACACTGGGCATTAAATGAGCTAATGCAAGTAAAGTGCTTAATACCTTAGTATAGCACCTGGTACATGGTCATATTCTTTTTCCTCCTTTATCTCCAGGTCTTATTTTTGTTGCTGCTGCTAAAGCTATTACTCCTACTTCTACTTCTACTCCTACTACTACTGCTCCTTCTCCTTCTCCTCCTCCCACTCCTCCTACTATTACTACTACTGCTACTACTGCTGCTACTACTACTACTACTACTACTACAGATATTCCTCTTCCTCCTACTTCTACTTCTACTACTATTGCTCCTCCTCCTCCTCTACCTCCTTCTCTTGTTACTAGTACTACTACAGATACACTATTATCAGTATTACTGCATATTGTATAGGCAATAGAAAAATTAAGAAAACAATTCGAGAAACATATTAACAACCACTAACTATTTTTTTTCATTAGCTCTTCACCGAGAGCTCTACAGTTTTAAACTGTTGTGGCTTTATAACATTTGTAAAGATTTTTATTGAACACTAAAATCAAACGATTCTAAGGTTGAATTATCTTGTATTGCTATTAACTTGCTTGGCAATTCTTAGCAAATAACTTCTCTGAGTCTATATAGAACGGATATGATAAACAGTTTTCCTTATGAATAATTAACACATGCTGAAATACTGGATTTGCAAACAGCTGATAGTATCTTCTTCAGTTGTATATCTTAATATTATTTTTCATTATTTCTAAGCAGTTCTCAAACCAAAGTATGGGTACAACAAAAACCTAATTGTCTTGAATGAGGACACAAGGTATATTTCTCCACCATTGACTAGGATAATTCTCCCTTCCTGAGTTTAGTAGAAATCTAGAACTGCTCCCTAGAGCAACCACATCAAGTTTATAGATTTGTTTTTTATAAAAAAAAAAAAAAACTCTCTTCTTTCTGAATGAGTCATAACTTTCTAAAATCCTCCTGCTATGAAATATAATAAGTCTTTCTATGTTTAGAATCCAGAAAGGTCACAAAACTTCTATATTCAAAATCTGCTTGCGGAAGAGGGTGATGAACATCAGTCCTGCTCGTCACTCTCACCATTTTCTATAGGGACAGTGAGGAAATCTCAGCTCCAAGTGCCAGTTTCAATGTGCCCTCATCTGACGCAGTGGTGCTTTGATAAGAGAATTCTGAAAATACTTGTTTTAGCTCTATCGCTGTGTTCTGCCACCACCCGTAGACAGTACAAATAATTTTGGGATGCCTTTTTAAAAGGCTCTGACAAGGCTTTTAGCCACAGCTGTATTACTGAGAATTGCATGCACAGACCTCCTTCCCAAGTAGACCTGTTTTACTCCTTCCTATCCACAAACTAGACTGCTTCTATTTTGTTTTTGTTTTAGAATTTAAAACATAAGAATGCTTTATTACTTTTTCTTTAATCATTTGCTTGTTGGAAAAGCTCATTTGTCATAATCCAGAACTACAATATAAATCGTGTCTAGATATAAGAAACTAATTAGTTGGCCCAAATCCCTGGATAATACAAATTGAAGGAGCATGAACTTTTATTTTGGTGGGTCTTGACACCAAAAAGATAAGAAGCGATTGCATCTCTGGGAAGGAATAAATGTTGACCTTTGAATTAGCCTCAGAGGAGTGTATTAATGGTAAAATTCTGTTACTTTTTAATGAAAAATGCTGAGAAGTTATGCATTAAATAAATTAGAATAAATTACACAAAACTTTTAAATTAGGCCTTATTATTTTATTTTATAATGGGCCACTGTGTACTACAAAAGGGTACCGCTCTATAGAAAAGCCCTTTTGATTGTTTTCAAATTTGAATTCTGTCTGATTGATATTTGTACTATGTATTACAGGTTATCTGTTCAATCTTCTTTCTTGCCTTGTGATTTTTCTTACTTTTCACAAGTTTCTGATATTCCTAATTGTTTTGAATGTTTCATCACCCACCAAGAAATTATAGTATTGTGTACTAGTGCATTTTAAAATACAAGAAACTTTTTGGATGGAAAGTATATCCTGGCAATGGAGTTTGGACTGTACCTTTATGTAATCTTGTATGTCTGATCATCTCAGCTTTCAACTACTTAAAGCCAATAGATGACAAGTACAGTGAATAGCTGTTTAGCTGACCTCTTGCAAGGTGACTATTATTTTCCCCTTACTCCCTAAAAATGAAGAATGCTATTGCCATAAATTTTTGACATTGGTGCAGCACACTCCAGAATTTTGTTAAAATGAAATCAAAAGCTACTAAAATTATGCTATGGTTATGTCATTTGGATATTCTGACTTGTAAATAACCAAGTTGGATATTTTTCTCACTTTATAGAATATGGTTAAAGATAACACAGAACATACAGCATGAGTTGTTTGTACAATTAAGTTTTCTAACTGCCATGGTTAAAAGGTGGCATAATTTTGTTATTTAGCATTCAAGTGATAAGTTACTAAAAACCCATTTAATAAATTTAATATTTCCCTATACAAAGCTCTCTTTTCCACTTGTTAGACTGTATTTTATACTGAACTTGCAAGCTGACTAAATAAATGGGTTGTTCAACATCCTAAAGAAAGCCTCTCAGTTTTGTTGATTCAGAATAGTATATTACTCTTCTATCTTTTAGGATAAAGTTTATTAATAAAGGGGTACAAGCACATTAATTTGCTTAGTCAACAGATTCTTATTAAGCACCTTATATGGTTTGAGCCCTGGAGAGCTGCAGAATGCAAATACTTAAAATATGTTTTTTCATAATGTAAAAATTATTAATTCTAATTAATATGTTCTAAAAATTCTAGGGGTCATTGTTTTAATAAAAGTGTACTTCATCTGAAAAGCTCATGACAATGTATATAGCTGTGATATAAAGCAATATATAGCATATGTAATATGAGTGGTGCTAAAATAAGTCATAAGAAAAGCTCAGAGAATAGATGTGTTCTATCTGGGAAAGCTTTTGTGTAGAGGTTAATGCTTATGAATCAGTAGAGTTTCTATTTCTCATGATGATAATATGGGGGGGAGTGCAGTCGAAATCCAAGAATTTGCGTGTGAAAGATGACCATGTCATACAAATTATATTATTTTGGTCTAAATAGACAGTGCACCATTTGGAACTGATAAAGTGCCTGAGTCACTTGTGTCTAAAAAACATAGATATTACCTTCTTAAGTATTATATATATGGCTATTGGAATTTATTTTTATAGATACTGAGGTGGCTTTATGCTACTAGAGGAAAAAGCACTAAATGTTGATTATTTTTAACTTACAGCATCAATTACGCTTATGGTTACAGAGACAACTAGAAAACTTCAAAGCTTAAAAATAAATTTAGCTCAGTCATCCATGAATACTCAAACTCAATTTAACACACGATGCTATTCATCAAGAATAAGCCACTCAGAAAAGTGCTAGTCAATATGTGCCAATTTTGCCAATAAATACATAGATAATTGCACCCTCTATTCCTACTCCCTGATATTTTCAGCCAAGAAAAGTTTTTAAATGGGCCATGAATCAATCAACCTCTTCTTATCTGTAGCCACCACTTCACAACTCAAATTAAAAAGTTCTATTTTCAGTACTTGGCTGTTCAGGTCTTTTGGAAAACCTGAAAAGGAACTATTGAATTGATTGTGGATTGGTATCCACTCTCTAGTTCAATGTATATGCCTGTGATATCACTCAGTTTCTTAGTTTCATTTCCAAAGTATCAAAATAAACTTCTTTATGAAAATTTTTTAATGTTCTTGAACTCTTTTATTCCTTAGAGGAAAAGATTCAACTAATTCATGGTAAATATTTCCATTCATTGTTAAAACATTTTGTAAATGTTTATTGCCAGAAGTGGGAGCAGTGAAGTGGGCAAACATTACAGAACAGAGCCTGCCAAAGATGGGCGTTAGCTCGGAACACTTCATCCGTTAAGCTGTGACTCCACAAAATACACCAGCAGGCTAAGGTGGGGTAGAACCACGTCCATCACTTTTCTCGGGTGAATGCAGGGAGCATTTCCTTGGCATCGACCTGAACAGGACAGATAGAGTTGTAAACTACTAGCCGAGACTCATGGAAATTTGTAGCACCATTTCATATGACCCAGGGGCCCATAAGAGTTCTCAGACTTGCAGTGTCTGGGATACTTTGTAAAAGCAAATTTATGGAGAAAGTATTGCCTAGTGGTTAACAACATGACTCTAGGGCCAGACTCCTGTGATCAGGCTATAGTGTCCTTACCTACTAGTAGTGAAGATATTTATTCTTCGGCAAAATGGGGTTCATAATTAAAGCACTTTCATCATAAAATTGTAGTGGTGATTAAATAAAACTACATGCATAAAGTACTTAAAAGTGGCATATATTATATGCTAAATGTTCATTGGTATTGCTATCCTTTTCTTAGGAAGACACCTTTATTGCAGGAGTTGGTGAAAAATTATCTCGATTATAACACACACACACACACATATATTTATATAAGAAAACGCTGGAAGGGAATAGAACACAATTTGGATAGTGGATGCGTTCAGATTGTGCAATTAAAATTATTTTTACTTTTCTCTTTACACCTTTCAGCATTTCACAAAATATCTCAATTTAATATTAGATATTTATTAGATATTTATAGAAAAGATGTTATTATAATACTTAACCAATCCAATGGAAAAAAAAAAACCTTTTAGCTTTTGGATTTATGATAGTAACTGTCAAATGAAATTAATAATAAAAATAACCAATGTTCTAAGAGCTTTATATGTATTAAATTAATTATTAATGCCCATTACCACACTATGAAATGATGTAATTTTTAAAAACTTGTTTTGAAAATAATTTTAGATTTACAGAAAATGTGTAAAGATGCTACATAGAGTTGCTCTATGCTCTTTGCTCAACTTCCCCTGATGTTGCCATCTTGTGCAACCATGGTACATTTATCAAAACTAAGAAGTGAACACTGATACAATGCCATTCGCTAAACTACAGACTTTGTTCGGATTTCATGAGTTTTTCCTACTACTGTCCTTTTTCCTTTGCAGAATCTCATCTAGGGTATCACATTGCATTTAGTCACCATGTCTCCTTAATGTCCTCTAATCTTTCAATCTGAGACAGTTTCTCAGCTGTTGTCTGTTCTTCATGACCTTGCCACTTTTGAAAAGTACTGGTCATGTTCTTTGCAGAATGTCCATTTAGGTTTGCCTGATCTTTTGTCACAATTAGACTGAGGTTCTGGATTTTGGTAAAGTACCCTTTTCATCGCCTTATATCAGAGAGAGTACCTGATATCAGCATGGCTTATTACTATAATATTAATTTTGATCGCTTGGTTAAAGTGGTGTCAGCCAGATTTCTCCATTACAAAGTTTCTATTTTTCTATCTCCTTAACTGAATTCATTAGAAATGAGTCACTGGGTCCAGCAAACAATCAAGGAAGATGGGTAAGCTCAACCTCCTGGAAAGAGGAATACCAAAGTATAATAACTAAAGTACTAATTAATAAATATTTGGGGCGAGATACTTTGTGGTCAACAAATATTCTCATTCTCCGTAAAGTTTTGCCACTAATTTTAGCACTCAGCCATGGATATTACCAGCAGCAATCATTATTGTGATATCTTAAGAGTGATTTTCTATTTTCCTCATTTCTCTCACATTCATCTTCTAAATGAAAACCTTTCCCTTCTCCCAATTTATTTATTCAATTATTTATTTATATCGTGGTTGATTTATGAATGTTTATCTTATTCTTTTAAACCAATATTATTGCTTATTTTGTTGATCAAATTGTTCCATATTTTGGACTTAGGGCTTTTTTGAATGGGTCCTGTGTCATTTAGATATGTCCTCAGCCTCATCTGGTATTTTCCTGCCCTAACTTTAGAATCAGCTTTTTCTCCAGAAACCAATTCTTGGAGAAAGATATTTATAAAATAAGATCTAGGAATTAGGTATGTTCATTGCTACTTCTTCTAGGACCTCTTGGTGGACAGAGTTAAGAAATAACTCTTAATATAAGTAGGCACTAACCTATGTATACATGCATATCTATATTTATTTCTGTATTATTTGCATATATATATTAAATAAACATGAGTTTATATTGTTATCTCTGATTCTAGTCCTGCACTGCAGGATTTATTCTAATCCTTCCTGTTTATGTATAACTTCTTTCTCTGGCAGTAAGAAAATTGGCTAACATCATCTACATTTTATTTTATTTGTTTGACCTCAGTCTATATGTAAAGTAGTTTCAGAACTACTAACACGTGGCCCAGTGGGGGATAAATTTACCAAATAGTATACAGTGTTTGCCTATAGTTCATTTTGTCTTTAGCCTTATGGAAACCATTTCTAAATCACTTCAATGTACATTCTTAAAGGACCTAAAAAAGGAATTTTTAAACTTTTAAATGGAGATTTTAGTAGGTTTTGAAATCATCTTTAGAAATACAAAAAATTATTAGCATTACAAAAAACTCATAAGAAAAACAGAGTACAGAAGCTGAAAACTTAGAGCAAATTTCTTCTAAAAAGTTATGATTTTTATAATTGAAAAAAATTGATTTCCTGCTTTTATAAATCCTGTCAATGATATACAGCCTTTCGGATCTATGGATCTTTTAGAAGTAAGGTTTACAGGTATGTCAGCTATTGTTTGTTGGCAATGATTTCTAATCAGTTTGCTTTCTATAGAAAATTACTCAGAGTATTCCAGATGATATTAATGTTGAATCTTTCTTTTATTTACAAAGTACATAGCATTATTTCTTCAATTCAGTCAGAAACAAAGTAAAAACATAAAGAAATCAAATAATAATAGCCAGGATTTAAAATCTGGAATTTCGAGTTCTTCCTCTGTCATTATTTTCTATACCTGAGAGGATAAATGGATTTAACAAAATAATAGGAGTCCTCCTCTTGTTCCCACCTTCAGATGACTGCAGTTCATCACAGTCAAAGATAGAACATCACTGTTTTTGAGATTGAATTACTCTTGCTTGGGTAGAGAACACCAAACTACTACTTCTGCAAAAAATATAGTTTGTTTGACAAAATGTTTTTAAAATTTAAAATTTAAAATAAGAAATCATTTTACTTTTTTTTTTCTTGTGGGTTTTGTTTCCTAAAAAAGATCTTATTTAACCTGTCATGGAACCCATGTCATATACTATTAGTAAAAGATATTTAGCAATGTTTATAGCTGTATAAAGTGCCACAAGATTTATTCCAGAAGTTGCATAATGTCCATGAAATATCTACTTTGCAACTTATAAAACTTTCATCTTTCTCTTTCTCCACCACTGCTACAAAACTATTTTTTAAATTTTGATTTGTTTCCTTATTTTTCATTCCTTCTCATATATTTAGAGTACGCACCAATTTTAGAGAATTAATGTGCATTTCAGGGCTTTGAGAAAAAAATATTTATCTTTGTGTGTCTCCTCATTTCTGAGGTTTCCTCAAGGCTGTGTTGTCGTAGCAGTAAAACCAAAGTGGGTAATGAAATCAGGAGGCAGTATCATTCAGCCTACCTGGCTTAATCTCCCAGCATTTGGCCTTGAAAAATTCTAAAGAAGCAATTATACAATTTGTACCAAATTGGAGGAGGAGGAGGTTGCTGGACCACCCAAATGTATTCAAAAGACACACATAAAAATTATATGCTCTGTCAACATTTTCTTTATTATATTTTTTATCTTGTTACGATTGAAAATCCATCATACAAATTGAGGCTGTCCTTTTTCAATGCTACTAAATCAAATGGAATTTTTGATTTTCATCAATAAGAAATGTGAGCAATTTCCTAAGCACTACAAAGGGGAAACAATCATCTCTGGCAAGGGCCTAATTGATTAAGATCTAGTTCACTATTTATAGTTTCAATAAACAAAAGTCCCATGAAAAGCTCTGATGGAAAAAACAAGGGGAAGATGTCTCTGAGTTCAAAAAGTCGAATAAACTAGAGAAATTGTGCCCAAAGAATTCCATTCTCTGAAATTCACAGTATAGATTAGGCTATCAGATACACCCATATACACAGTAGATAATAGATAGATAGATGATGATGATAGATAGATGATGATGATGATAGATAGATAGATAGATAGATAGATAGATAGATAGATAGATAGATAGATAGATAGAATGATGAATGATAGAGAGATAGATGAATGAGAGAGAGAGAGAGAGAGAGAGAGGGAGAGAGAGAGAAGGGGAAAGAGAGAGAGAGAGACTAATACTCTGTGAAACTGACTTTGGGAAATGGTGGTCTTGTCATGCAATAGGAAACCCCTTTCTGAATTATTTACCCTCTGATCTATGAGCAAAAATACACAAAATAAAATTTTTCATGAGAGCTGAATACTCTTACTACTCCATGTACCCAAATGAATGAGTTATCCATTTTCAAGATGCAAAAATTAATTATAATTTTTTTCATAGCTTTTCCTTGTGCTAGATAATGCACGCTCTTTTAACTACTATAACAGAGAATGCTATGAAATATATACATAGAACATCTACTTATATATTCTATATTGTAATCAAAATTGTTGTTATGTCTTATAAAAATTTCCTACTCAAAAAGAAGATTTAGAAGGATCTGAAGATAATAAACTTTGATTTAGTAAAGGGTATTTTCAGATGATCTATATATTTATCATATATAAATTGCTTCACTATGAGAAACTACATAAAACAAACTATTTTTCATTCTAGCTATTTACCTTTATTTGGTCAAATGGGAATTTGAAAATAATATTACTCAGACGATCCCTATTTAGCATACATCAATCCCATGAAAAATGATTGTGTTTTCAAAGGTATTAATCCTCTATGTGAAAGTAATTGAACAAATAAGAAAATCCAAGATTCTCTATTATAATACTACCACCATGTTTTCAACCTTAGAGGATGCAGTTCTGCTCTAACAATGTTTTTAAATAAATTTATCTTTAATTCTGCTGGTAAACTTACCCAATAAGCTGGGTCACATATTGCTAAGGGCAATATATAGCATGCTCAGGCTGAAATAAATACTTTTCTTGTGATGGTCTGTGTTTCATTCTCTTTGGTCACCAGCATCATGAGATAGTAGAAGTGAGGTAGAATCTACCCTGACCACATGTCTTGGTAACTGGGCGGAAACCTGGCCTTTGTTAAGTGAGAATGACCGAGCCAACATTTAGTTGATATTTTTTACTAGACTTGAACTTATGGATGAACATATACACCAAACTACAAGAATGTAGATTGTTTTCTGATGTAAACGTTCATTTCCTCTTCACTATGACAGCAGTGAAAATCTTTAAAGAAGTTGGCCCAGGCTCTTCTCATTGTATTTGTCCAAGTTTTGATGATCGTCAGTAGTCTTATGCCATATCCTCTGTGGTTGATTCATTTACTTGCTTGGGTGCCATTACTTGCAGATTATATTCTTTTTTGAGAGTAATATCCTACCTGAACCCATTCTAAAACACCTTCCTCAACTTGGTACAATTAGTATCACTGAAAATCTTCATGCTAAATACTATGGAGAAGGAATTACAAACAGAACTTTTAAGACATATTCTTTTCACAAATTTAGAAAAATAAAGACATAATAAATACAATGCACGTATGTACTATGTACACATACAAGAAGCTGGGAGAGGGAAAATGAGAAATGAATAGAATAAGCTAGATAGAGAAATGGGTCAAAACCCCAAATCTAGAGGTGAGAGGGGTACATTAATTAAGCAAAGACCCTTACTACTCAAGTCAGTGGGAAGACATCTGCTTGGCTCTTGCATGAAGGTTATGGGTAGGGGAAGCATAGTATTATCAGATCTCATTAGCTGAAGATGTTGAGGAAAATTATCCTATTTTCAATTATGTTAATTGGACACTGTTTACAGTCATAGGTTTTATTAGTAGAGCTGAGTTATTTTATATTCAAGTGTGAAAAATAACCTTTTCTTTAGAAAACAATGCTGGGTCTTAAATTTCTAATAAAAGATTCATATAAGTGATCATGCATTCTGGGAACAAATTAACTTTAAATCATATGGTACTGTTAATGTGAATTGCCCTACTTTAAGAAAATTATATATCTTTGTGATAAAATGACTGAACAAGAAGGATTAAATTAAATATCACTTTTTCATTGATGAGATTTTTTATATATCACCAATAAATTGATCTAGTTATGAAAATTTTTAAAATAATTCTTAATAATTATTCTTTTTTACCTTTAATTACTTAGGATATTTATTTTGAATTGAGAACTGACTGTACTTAATATTTTATAACAGTGTGACTACTGGGGTAAACATAAAGTAGTAGTTCAACAAATAGCTAACTGTAGTTTATACTTTTAAGACAGTAGAAATGTTTATACATATGGCAAAGTGAATAGATATTGAGAATCTTAGAATCTAATTTAATGCATTATTTAACAATTAACCAATGCTTAAGTTATAGAAAATGTCAAAATGGTGAATAAGAATATAGAAACTTAGAGATATTTGGTACCAGGAATCATTTTATCTACAGTTTAGAAAGTTAAAAGCAATGTTCTTTTCTTTATATACCACAGAGTTTGCTTCACTGATCTTAAGAAAAAGAGCTCTGTATTTTATAGTCAGCCTAGTGGGCTTAGAGCAAGATAAAAATAGATCCTATATAGATATATACTAAACACTTATACAAATATATATCTGTGCATTCTTTTAATAAATGAATAATAGCAATACTAAGCATTTATGAAATATGAATAACTACTCTATCACTAAGCAACCAAGATGCTCAAAACATCATAAGAGTTTATAGGCATTAATCTAAGCTTTATTGTTTATTCAAGGAAGAAAAAGGTCTGAGATGACTATTATAATATTTTCGATTAAAAGAGCAAGTAAATCATAGCAGAAATGTCAATAATAAACTATTTAAAACTTCAAATGAAAGGAAAGACATATTTCAATAATTTAATACATATACAATTTGGATTTAGCAAAACATCTCTCTGTGTATACATTTCAAAGCTATTTTTATCTCTCTTCTCTCTTCCAAGCATGTTATTTATTTTATTTAACGATCATTTATATAGCACTTTCTAGGTGCCAGACACTGTTCAAAGTACTTTACCAATATTGACTAAGTTAGTAATAGGAGTTCTAGTCAACTCTTAGTTCAATTATTCTACCACTATCTCTTTTCTTCATAATCATAAAAGCTAATAACAATGTACTTTAGAAATAATCTTAAGCCTGAATAGTAGCGCATCATGTAATGCATTTACATAATATTTCTTTATATACTGCAATCTATTTATATGTCATTATCTGTGAAATTTCTGTGTGGATATTTTACCTTGCTTAGGCAGTCCCAAGGACTTACTTAAATAAAACATCAAATCCATGGCTTGTACTTCTTTCATTCCTTTCCTTGACTAGAAGTTTTCCACAATTGCCTATTGCCCAAACTTTAAATTGCATTTATTATATCAAATAAATATATCATATGAGCATTTTGATATGTTCAACCCACAGAACATACTAGTCTTGAGGGATTCCCTGATAAATAAATAAAAACAACTTAAATATGATATAATATTAGCGATGATCATGTAAGCTATTATGTTAGTATATGCATTCTAAATGCTCTGAGAAATTCGGCTGTTCCAAACATATTTGACTAAAAAAAAAAATCTCCTCCCCACCTTATTTTTTAACACCTCTACAAATTCAGAATAAGTGCTCTAGGGAAGACATATTAAAAATCAATGGTCCACAGCAGGGTTTGGCAAAAGAGATGCCTTTATTTTTCAATATTCTATCATCAAGACTTCCTACTATGTGAGATGTCATATATTTTACCTGATAAAAAATTCAGTAGCAAAGCTCTAAATAAATCAGAGACTATTCTAAATACAGCCATTAATGCATGGCAGAGAGTAGTCCAAGATAAAATACAGCTGCTTAAACATTTCATCCGGCTTGTGTTTTGTTCAGGTCCACATATATCCCAAGTACAAAACAAAAACAAAAAAGTTATTTATGACACTATAAGTTGAGCTCGTGTCTAGACAGTATGCATTATAGGTGAATCTGAAATCTCAGCTACATCACCATGTAATAATTGATCAGACAAATCAGTTAGCATATTGAATTACCTGTCATGACAGCCATAACAATTATGCCATCTAATTTAAATTATCAACTTATGCCCATATTTTACACTGTAAACTTGTATAACTTTAAAAGACTTTCTACATGATTAATGTGCTAAAGTTTATTAAAATTTATTATCTTATCAGGTAATTTTTAATCACACTTTAATAAAAAATTATAATTTTCTTCAAATTAAATAAATATAAACCTAATTATTTTGGCTTTTTTTTGGCACTATTTTTATTCTTGACAAAGTATAGTATTCTCTGGTTCTGCATATAATTGACATGGCAATCAATAATAATTATGCAAAATAAAGCTCAAATGAGAAGTAAATATTCTCCTTGAGAGGCAATAACTCTCACTGGAAAAATTACCAGTCTAAGAAGTATCATGAGGTATAGGTTTGTCCCTAATTCCAACTTTATGTGTCCTTTATTAAGTAACAATTTTTTTACAACCTCAGTTTTCTCACCAATACAAAGAAAAAAATCATATATTTTGAAGTCCTTTCCACATCTGAAATTCTATATTTCTTACATTTTTCAAGCATATATATTACTACAGAGGAAGAAGATATAGATTTAACTTAAGAGATATTGACCAAATACAAATATTTTAATGTTTTTTAAATTTTAATTAGGAAGTCATGTTTAAAACTCAAATTTACCTTTGTAACGTGGATTCTTCATCCCTCTTTCTGTCTCTGTCTCATTATCTATCTCTTTCTTTTTTCATCTTAACAAACCAAGATTATATTAAAGATAATATACTGGAACTTAATTTTTCCTACCAGTTAATTATGCATGCACAAATAGTCTGTAAATATCTACCACATTTTTTTTGTGATATTGACACATGATTCGTAATATTACGCCTTTTTTCCAATTTGTTGCAGTTACAAACAAAGCTGTAATTCTTGTATATAAATATCTATACAGCACTAGTACTTTTGCTTTAATAAAGATGATCTTCAAAAATTGTATTGCTGAGACAAGGCATATTCATGGTTTACATTTTAATGGATAACATTTAATCTTTCCAAAAAAAATAGTAGGAATCCAAGCTTCATTCCTGTGTGCAGTCATTGGCCAGAATTGAAGTTTTATGCACCATTTTGAAGATGTGAGCTAATGGGAGGTGAGATTAGAGTTGTGACATTGTCTGTTTTTCATTTTTAAAAGAT
Source organism: Pteropus medius (assembly GCF_902729225.1). Classification (NCBI taxonomy): domain Eukaryota; kingdom Metazoa; phylum Chordata; class Mammalia; order Chiroptera; family Pteropodidae; genus Pteropus; species Pteropus medius. Next base: position 1,297,410 of record NW_024347731.1, on the reverse strand, counting down.
GATCAGCAGTATTGGGGAGATGGACTAAAACTGAGATAGACTGAAGCCAAACATAACTTCAAAAAAGTGTTAAGAGTCTGAGTATAATAAAAGAAAGGCCCAAACATTAAAATATTTGTATTCGTTCAATGTTTTTTAAGTTAAATATATATCTTCTTCTTCTGTTATAATATATACACTTGAAAAATGTAGGAAATATAGAATTTCAGATGTGGAAAGGACTTCAAAGTATATGATTTTTTTTTTCTTTGTATTGGTGAGAAAACTGAGGCTGTAGAAAACAGTCGTAGGGATAACCAGCAACACAGATGTGTAATAACGTTGATGGTTAGGTCATAAAAAGTAACCTGGAAGATCGAAATGAATTCAGTGTGTTAAGCTTTCATCTTTTCATTTGTTCCCCCAACAAATATTTATTGAGCACCTATAATATTGCAGACACTATCCTAGGCCCCAGGGTGACGACCCTGAGTAAAGTCCCTGTTTTTATTAAGTTTAATCTCTACTGAGAAAAAAGAGATTAAAAAATAAATAAGATAATAAGTCCATCAATTAACAATAAAATAAGTAAGGGAAAGAGAGAGTAATAAGCTTAGAGACTAGGGCATTTCAAGGAGATGATCAGACACTCTTTCATAGAGGGTAAGATTAGACCATAGATCTACACAAAGTAAAAACTGAAAGTAGTATATATCCAACAACTGCGTTCTCAGTAACCAAAACAATCGTGATAGAAAACCTTATTCAAGTTAGAGTTCTAATAATCTGAACATAAGAGAAGGTGATTAATGGGAAAAAATTTGGCACAGTACACCATGGAAACATTTAGGAAATTAAAAAATAACTGACGATTTCAGACCCTGTTACTTAAAGATTCACTCTATTAAATGTGTCAGAATTTAGTTACAAGAAATGATCTTTAGACAAATTAATAAACAAACCCATTAGAATGGAGTCTATGAATCTATCTACAAAAGCAAATGCTTTTAAAAATTATAGCCAGCTCATTAAAATAATGATGACCAATTTATAGTGCATTGAAGAGTTTTTGTTTGTTTTGCACTGATTCTGCGTGTCTTTGCCCTTGTGGGGACATCCTTTTATTCCTCTTGGGTTATTTGGGCAGAGCTGCTTTTGTTCTAAATGCATATTGCATAACTGATTTCATAATGTTATGCTGTGCCCTCTATGGTCCTTGTTGCATAGGTAATCAGGGTTTTATTTAGAGGGTGTAATGCAACAGATAGCACTCTATGAAATCTAAACCTCCAGAGGGTTGATTGTTCAGAATTGTTTAGTCTTCCTCAGCCTACAAAATAAGAGTTAACCTAATACATTTTGAAAATGAACATAATTAAGCCTGTATAAAAAAAGAAAAAAACCTATAATATCTATTTTCTTATCACCTTGGAAAATATTGGAAGAGGCGTTTTAGTTTTTTGTCTTAGCAAACTCCCTGAAATTACTTTTAACTTAATAGGAGGGATTTCTTTATTGCTTCAAAGTGTGTATATAATAGATATATTTATTCATTTCTTTGTTTGAACTTTATTTGGGGAGTATAGTTTTCAATATTTTAATCATAATCACTTAATGAAGAGTACTAGCTGGCTATGTGTCACACAAATAAATTAACTATAGAAATAAAGAGGACTTTTAAGATATATGTATTAAAAATTAAGTAAAGAATTTAGTTAGAATAGAAATTTGTAACTAAATATAAATCAATTTCTAAATAAATTATTCTAAGCCATGAATGCATAAAAATTAGTTTACTACGATATAAGATAACATTTTAACTGCATTTATTCCTATTTAAGTGAACATTCATATATTTGGCTCTATATAAAATATTTTACAATAATATTTTTTTGTTCTTAACTGCTATCTGTACTTTATATTCGAACTTGATTTTTTTTTCTTATATACTTTTGGTAATATTTCTATACTGGCTTACAGGTCATTCATTATTTATACAATTTCAAATTTCTCCTTTAACATTCTCAAACACTTCTCATTCTTCACCTTCAAAGGGTCTCAAGAATAATAGCACACATGGTTTGTGTTAAAGATATCTCATAGGGTAAAGTATGACATACTGATATGCAAATCACCCTTAGTATAAATATAATACTATATTGTAGAAATAACATGATAATTTCTTTTATGTTGAAAAAATATGCAACAGAAAACAACTGCCTCAAAAAATTAGCTTATACTAATTCATTCAAAATTTACATTGAAACCCCCAAAACAATCTGACTCCAATATTTATTTCCATAAATATTTATAAAGAGGAATCTCTGAATGTGATACTCTCTCATTCTTGATGGACTGAGTGTGGAGTGCCTTCTATGGCAGTTTTTCATAACATTATTTGCCTCAAGTCACAAAAGTTTTAGATTTTTAAATGATGCAGAAAGTAATGATAAATTAAGTATGTATTTTTATATTAAAATGTTTAGATAACCAAATGCCAAAGGCAGAAAAATTTAATTAAAACATTTGTATTTTGAGAGAGGGGCAAAAGACAATCTACATTTTTTAAAGAGGAAAACAAAGAAATCCTATCCTGAATTAGATATTAAAGTTATTGGAGAAATGTTGACCTGCTGTGATAGAGAGAAAATATTTAATAAATAATTTTTGAATTATATTTCTGTGATGGCCTATGAATCATAGGTCTAAAATAATTATATAACAATTCTTCATCAATAATGCTGACTGAAGATCAGTAGAGGTGAGAGAGAGCATCTTAAAAATTATTTGAGCATAAAGTATTTTACAACTGATAAGAGCAGTTTAGATCACATCTAGCATAATGCTTATTTAACATTAAGTAACTTATTGGGTTGTCACAAAACGGACTTACTTTGGTACCTTAGACAAAGTATTAACTTCCCCAAGTCACATAATTAGATTGTAAGAACCTTTAAAAAGTACTACTTATGCCTAAATTGCCTAAATTTATTTGTGTGGTACCAATGAGTATCTATCATTGTTCAGTCAAGAGTACAAACTTATAAAGAAAAGGGATATAGAATAATAGCTTAGAGGTACAATACTTAGTAATAAAGACTGTAACTGAAATTTACTAAAAATTTAGGTGAAACAGGCACTGCTACTTAGAATCAAAACCTATGAAAAGTTTACTCTTACGAGAGTTTTGGTCGAACCACCAGATATTCCTCCCACAGAGGGTAACAATTGCTTAGTTGACATCACTAGGTCTGTCTCTGTCTGTCTTCTACCCAGGAAGAGTTGAGGTAGATAGACATGAAGAACAAGTACAGGTTCTGGAGTCACACAGACCTAGGTTGTAATTATGTCACATATTAGATCTGTGTTCTTGAGAAAGTACAAAATCTGATGATTCTCAAGTACTCATTTATAAAATGAAGATAATAGCACCTACCCTACCAGGAGGATAAATGATGATAATAGATACAAAAAGCTCAAGACGTAGGTAGGCACCATTTTGTAACAGACCAATGACACTCAAATCCTCCTTTTATAATAATTACTATTAAATTTACCTCTTACTATCTTCAAGAGAAATTTATCTACACACACACATTGAAAAAATACAATGCCCATAATAATAAAAACTAGAAGTGAAAGAAAAGAATTTTATTATAAAACATGTTTTTAATATGTAAATGCTCAAATATGACTATCTGCTATGAACTAAATTGTGTCACCCTAAAATTCATCCATTGAAGCTCTATCTTCCAATGTGACTGTATTTGAAGATATGACTTTTAGGAGGTAATTGAGGTTAAATGAAGTCATAAAAGTTGGGCCCTATCCCAATAGGATTGATAGATTTCTAAGAAGAGGAAGAGAGATAGGTCTCTCTCCCTACCACGTGAGGACACAGTGAGACAGTGGCCATCTACAAGCCAGGAAAGAAGTCCTCACCAGAAACTGATCATGTTGGTACCTCGATCTTAGACTTTCCCTCCAGGAATGTGAAGAGATACATTTCTGTTGTTTAAGCCCCCACGTCTTATTTTGTTATGTAGCTCTAGTTGACAAAGACACTGCTCTAGAAATTTTAATAAAATAGTCATATGCTTGTAACTGGAATCATCATTACTGCTACTGCTAACTTAATCCTTAGCTTTAAAAATTTCCTAAGATTCATGTCTCTGCTTTATTATTATACTTGCTCTGGTTTCTAATTTCTAGCTATCTTCTTGCCCTTGTTTTCACTTTCCCGTGTCTCTCCTCTCACTCCACAATGGTGACTCCTGCATGTTATACTCTTTTTATTCATATATTCTTTCTAAATCATCACTCATGGTTGAAAAAAATTGTTTGAGCTTCTTAAGGAAATTCTATAGTTTGCTTAAGAGCCTATCAAGAATCCTCTAAAGCCAAATGTTATACCTCTGACACTTAGTAAATCTGGGAAACAAACCCAGTAGGTTCTTTTATTCTACAATGTTCTTTGCTATAACTAATGGCAGGAAACAAGGTGACCAATATGAATGATCATCAGATCTTCAAATTTATAGCAACTTTTACACAGAATAATACAACTTCTTCTTGGTTTTCACTCACATTACCTGCATATAACAGAAAATACAAAAGCATATTTCCTGTTATAGCTTTGCATGTGTCAAGTGTTACTGAAGACCTTTAGTAAAGGCAGAAAAGGATAGAATTGACATACTTGGGGTAATGTATAGTTTGGCATACTATCAAACATTCAAAGAAGAGTTAACACCATCCTTTGACAAGCTCTTCCAAAAAATAGAATGGGAGGAAACACCACCTCAATAATTTAATGATATTAATATTACCCTGACACTAAAACCAGACATCCTAAGAAAATTATAGACCAATATTCTTTATGAATATAGATGAAAAAATTCTTAACAAAATGTGATCAGATCAGTTTCATTATATAAAAAACACTAAACACCATGACTAAGTAGCATTTATCCTAAGAATGAAAGATTAGTTTAACATATGAAAATCAATGAATATAATATACCATATTAATATAATAAAAGAAGAAAAACACATAATCTTCTCAATAATGCAGAAAAAGCATTTGACAAAATCCAACACATTTTCATTATAAAAAACACTCAATAATCTAGAAATAGAGGAGAACTTCCTAAGCCCAAAAAGACCATCTATGACAAATCTGTAGCTAATGTCATACTTAATGATTAAAGATTGAATGCTTTCTCTATAGAATCAGGAATAAGACAAGAATATTTATTCTTGTCACTGGTATTTAACATTGTTTTGGAGGTTCTATTCAGGAAAAACAGGAAAAAATACAAGGCATCCTACTGGAGAAGAATATGTAATCATTTATCTTTGAAGAAGATGTCATAATGTTGTATGTAGGAATCTACCAAAGAAGTAACTGATAAATGAATTCAGCCAGATTGCAGAATACAAGATCAATATACCAAAATGTAAACAAAAATCCATTGTATTTCTTTACCTAGCAATGACTAATCTGGAAATGAAATTGAGGTAACAATTCTACTTACAATAACATTCAAAAAAATATATTTAGAGTTAAATTTAACAAAGTGCAAGACTTATACACTTAAAACTACAAAACATCATTAAAAAAAGATTAATGAAGACCTAAATACATTTCATGTTTGTGGATTAGAAAATTTAATATTGTTAAGATGGTAATACTCTCCAAATTGATCTACAGATTCAGCACAATCCTTGCCAAAATCCCAGCTGCCTTTATGTAGAAATTGACAAGCTGGTCCAAAAATTCATACAGAAATGCAAGGGAGAAAAATAGCCAAAGCAACTTGAAAAAGAAGAATAAATTTGGAAGATTCATAATTCCCAATTTCAAATTTTACTATAAAGCTGCAGTAATCAAGACAGAAAAATATTGTCATAAGGATAAACATGTAGATCAATATAATAGATTTAAGAGTCAGAAATAAACTCTTACATCTATGGTAAATTGATTTTCCACAAGAGTACTAAAAAATATATCTTGGGGAAAGTATAGTTTTTTCAACAAATGATGCTGGAACAACTGGTATCTACCTGCAATAAAACTGGATTTCTATCTCAGGCCATGTGCATAAAGTAACTTAAGTTAGAGCATAGACTTAAATAAAAGAGATAAAACTATTAAACTGTTAGAAGAAAACGTAGGCAAAATTTTTTATGACCTTGGACTAGGCAATGTTTTTTTTTTTTTAAATATTACATTAAAGACATAAGCAATAAAAAATAGTTAAATTAACTTTATCAAATTAAAAACTGTAGGTCAGAGGACAAAATTAAGAAAGTGAAAGACTAGCTAAAAAAATGGAGAAAATATTTGCAATTAATATATCTTAGAAAAGTCTAATATCCAGAATATGTAAAGAATTCTTACAACGCAACATGAAGATTTCAGTAAGAGGGCAGATGACTGTATTCTGAGATGGCCAAAGAAGGAATAGCAAAACAATGGTTCTTAGATTAGGCCTCAAAAAATGAGGAAAGGGAAAAATGTAGAGGAAAGGCAGCAGATTTCAAATAAGGTGACTCTGTATTACTCATTGTCCAATTAGTCAACTGTCTATATATTTTAAATGTATATTTTTAACTATCTCTCGAAAACATTGGAAATGGTATTATATCCCTCGTAGTGTTTGACTTACTGTACCGTTATTCAGTCATTATTAGACAAGAAATATAGAGAGATCATTTGTATGCAACAAACATTTTTCATGTACACTGGGGCTCTTTGAAGTAACAAAAATTTTTATTCAAATGAAAAATTATAAAATATATTACTTGCAGATATTATAGTCTAGCTTTATAGGTTCTTTTTTAACAATAGCAACCATATTTTTTGTAAAGAAAAGCAGGACATATGATCTGACATGTAGAAGAGAAAAGGCTATTTTAAATTGGAGGTAACTCTGAATATGAGCCAAATGTCTAATGTAAAATAAATTAAAATCAAGGAAACTTTGGTGTCACAGAGACCTGGCTTCTGGACTCACTCTCACCCTTATTAACTACTTTATCTTGAACAATGTACTCACAGGTGTGAGTACAAAGCAAATGCTAAATCAGTTTTCGCTATCATTATTAGTGTGTAGTTGTAGAATAAAATCATTTTGTTAAGGATAGGTTTTTACAATAAACCACTTTTAGACATATGAGAAACAGAAAATGGTAATTTAAGCTTGCCTTGGTGGATAACAATGGTTATGTGTCTGGAAGTATCTTATTTAAGGATCATGCCTTTTACTGAAAAATGAAATGCCAGAGAAATAGCTGATCCCATGTGTGGAAATGCAGAATCTCTTGCATTACTTTATATCTAGTCCTGAAAATACAAATTGACATACTATTTCCCCACTCAATATCTGGCCTTTAACAGACAAATCACTAATCAAATGTAAAGGATACTATCTCTTAAAGATTACAAATAAAAAAGCAGGAATGATAACCAGGATGCAGCCTGTGCAGGAAGGGTCAGAAGAGTTTAGAAGAGGCTGTTAGTGCCCCCTAGTGTTAAAGCTCCTCTAGGTTTTTTTTAATTTATTTATTTATTTATTTATTTATTTATTTATTTATTTATTTATAATAGGTGTTTTACCAAGGGATTCCTACGTTTGAAGCAACTAAGTCTGTTCAAATGTTCCTTCATATTAGGCTGCTTCTAAATTCACACATGCATAATTAATTCTTCTAAGACAGAGAAACCTATAAACTCTAAAGATGCACAATTTGGTTATTTCACTAAAGAAAAGCCAACATACAAATGAATGGAGACATATGTTTAGCAAAGGAAATAAAATTCTATATTTAAATACATTCATTAATTGAAGCAATTAGATAATCAGAATATGTACAGTACATAGAGGGTATGAAACGAGTATTTAAGCTAAGTAACTGTAACTGAAGCCATTTAATGATGGAATCTAGTTAAACTCCTTACTTAGGCTATTTTTAATGGAAATGCTGACATCCTTAATACAGAGATCTGAACACTTCTATTCTAATAGTATCTATGCCTGCAGACAAGTCTCAGTAAAATGTGCTGAATTAACTTCTCAGGTTTGAGGCTTTTATTTCACAAGGACAGGATGTTAAATTCATGACCTTTGAATGGTCTAAAGAATTGTGGGTAACCACTGAATAAAATAACTAGTTTTATTGTATAGTTGTTAGTATTGAAGGAATCTCAGAGTTATAGAAGTTGGAAATTACTTTTGTAGTTTAGTCAAAATATATTTGATATTTTTGCTGATTGAATTTCATCTTTAAAACCTATTATAAAAGTGGTAGATGAAAATTTAAATTATTTCTGAATATTTACAACTAGCTTAAATAGAATGGAAAGAGGTCATCATAAAGAAATACTTAATTGGCTTCATTTCAGTCTGACTAATGTTTCTGTCAATATGATTATATTAGAAAATATTTTTCATCTTGAAAAGAAAACTATGTCTAATGTAAGGTTGGTCTTAAAAAAAAAAAAACCTTGAGTTTGAGTTAAGATGTTTTATCTTTGTTTTGATATAGCCCTTCCAAAGTTCCAAGAGAAATACAATATATACTAGTTTTTAAAGCCCATTTTTGTATCTTAGTATTGTTCTGATAAGGATCATTCTCAAGTTTTCTTCATTTTAAATTATACCTTTAGAATTTGAGAAAGGGTGTGGTGAGCTGTCAGTGTTTACATCCAGGATTATTCATTATACACTCAGACCATTCTATATTTTTCTCCATAATTTCCCAGCACAGTTATTCATATTGCACTGCCGTTATTCTACATGTTGACTCCTCCCCAAAACTCATTTTTATAAGATATCTAATGTCTTTTAATCTAGTCCTTCTATATCCCTTAACTCAAATTCAAAAGAATTTAAGGCCGTGATTATATTTGATGAGCGTCTCCCGGGTAATGAGATCAATTAGTAAAGAGTGACAGTTTTTTTTTTTTCCAATTACGAAGTAATTGGTATAGCTGAAAGCACCCTTGGTAAGAATGTCGTACTATGAATAGTTAAAAAGTAGGTGCTTGGACTCTTAAGAAAAAAAGTCTAATTTTACTTTCAACTGCTGGCTTATAGATTTAACATTTTTGCTAAAGGAATCAAACAGATACCATGCTAATTAGCTATGCATGTTACTCACATGTTTTATATGATAACCTCTAAAATAAGATATAAAATACTTTCATGATTAATAGGATCTATCTGGACTTATTTTAAAGAATATTCTGAAGTGAAAGAAAAGAAAAAACCCTAATATAGATAAGATGAGATTTCTAGTAGGTTAAAGCCATAGCAAATAAAGCAGATAGCAGATGCAGTGCCTTTAGTCTTAACATGATATGAGAATTAGAGAGTCTCATAGAATAGGAGGGAGTCTAAATGTAAAGTACAGGTACAAAATTCCACAATTTTTCATTTAGTTTTGCTTTTATTCTCTGATGCCTTTTCTAGAGAGTACATGGACCAAATCAATTAAGTAAGAATCTTCACTGCCAAGACAACGCAGAAACACTATTATACAAATTGGAGGATGAAGTACCTAATCGGGCCACTGAAGTGAACTCATCGTACGATGACCTAAAACAACGTGCTGATGAAAGTCCAAAGCAGTAAGAAAATATAAAATAAAAAAATAATAATACCATCCCAAAACAAGACATCTCTGGTTTAAGAGGTTTAAGAATTAAAGGCTCTGTCACCATTATCCACTAGTATTGAATAAACATATTTGAATATCATTGGCTCATTGAAAAACAACAAACACATAGTTTCTGCCCTTTATAGAGTTAATAGCCCAAGTGGCCTTCATTCAAGATGTGAACAGAAAATGCTTGGGGCGTTTCCTGCACAGGGGCAGTGGCTTTGGCTCAGCAGTTGGCTCAAGGGCTTGGTCATAAGCCCTAGGCCCTGGAGTAGGGCTCAGATTCTTGTTAATCAGAATCTTTTACTTGGACTTGTCACCTCATTGTCACCTTACATATTTCTTAGTCTAGTTCCTTTGGACTGTGATCTTTCCACTTTTCTGGACCCTTGGTTGCCGATCCCTATAGCTTGCCTGCCTTGCCTCAAGGATCTTTTTTGCTACCTCAGGGCAGATTAACCTCACTCACTGACCTGCCTTTCTAGGCTGTCTTATTGCTGAATAAATCCTGGTGTGTCTACTCTGAATTAACATTAACAGGTCAGATCTATATATCTCCAGCCAAAGGTTGCATATACTAATATACTAATTACCTATTTTTAATTTTCATGCATCATGAAAATGTCACAATGAAAATGTTAGAAAACTACGTAGTGTCGATTTGAAGATTCAGAATAGCTATGGGGATTCCAGTTCTATTACTGAAAAACAAAACGTCAAGAGGCATGACTTTCTTAACTATGGTGAACTTTGTGGCCATACAAGGAATTCTCTTTTGCTTTGTGGACTGGGTGAAATATAAATATGAAAGTTTTATTTAATGCTTTACACAATGCTGGGTGGATAGTAGGCTTCGATAAATAAATAATGAACAATGGAGGGGGAAAAAGAGAGAAGAGGGAAAGAAATAATAAGGAAAGTAAAATGGAAGGAAGGAAGTGTTTGAAATGACCGAAGCCATATTGGACAATCAGCAAGTAACAAGCTCTTTGATAAGTAGAGGTACTCTCTGGTCATATGAAATCGTTATCCACAAACTGCCTGCCAAGGGATATGAAGCAATGCAAGCAAGAGTTAGAACAAATACTGTTGAATCATTAATATTTATTAACAAGCATGCAAAATAATGTAAGACAAAACACAAACAGACACAATCTGCTTCGATAAAGTCTGGGAAACTACATTTTGTCCTCAAATAGGCACCTTGCCTCAGGTGTTCACTCTGAGGGAGACACAGAAATATTCTCTAGTAGGCATCCTTTCACCTGAGTCAGGCAAGAGTCCTCCACGAGCTGTAGAATTTGCTTCACTTGTAAGCCCTTTTTATGCAGAGGTGGCATCTGCACAATCTTGCTAATCAACCACATGTCCTAAACACCACTTATTTTTCATTAAAGAAAAAATTGTCTAACATATCTGATGCTAATTAACAAACTCCTTGATAAAGATTTTAATATTTCTCTTTGAATGTTTCCAAAATGCAGAATATTGATTAAAGTATTTCAAATTCTAAATAACCGCCCTTAAAGAATAGACTGACAGGCTACCCCACACTCCAAACACACACTTCTGTTACAATGTTTATAGTGAAATATTTCAAAGGAAACTATCATACCGAAAGTAAAGCAGGAAGGAGGGAATGAAGGAAGGGAAGAAGAAGGAAAGAGGGATGGAGAAAAGAAGAAGAAAAAAACCCTCCAACCATTCAATCACTGCTCTGATGTATTCACTCTTCCATCTGCGTTTGATCACCTGTCTCAGATACACTTTTTGCCATGACTTTGGACAGTCTCTCTGCTCAGAATTCTTCTGTTACCACTCACTCTCCAAAATAATATACTAATTTATCCACTTGGTAAAAATTTTCATTGACTTTCACATAAAAAAGTCAAGCTTTGAAATTTCAGGTAAAATCAATTACTTCCTTTGTTTCTTTCCCTCTCCCCAAAAAACTTTGCTTATCCATTTCTCAGAAATGTGTGTGTATATGTGTGAGTACGTATGTGTGCGTGGGTGTGTGAGTGTTTGATTAGATATAACAGTGTCTATGTTCTTTGTTATATTCTGAGTCCCTTAGTTTTTTGTTTTTTGTTTTTTTAAAGCCTACAGCATCTGGTATTCCCAGGCAGTCTCCCATCCAAGTACTAACCAGGCCCGACCCTGCTTAGCTTCCAAGATCACACAAGATCGGGCACTTTCAGGGTGGCATGGCCGTAGACATTCTCTTAACTTTTTGGAATTCCTAGACTCTAGTAAAGGGCCTATAATGTAATTTTTTAAATAAATGTTTAATTCGATTGCATTTTGCATTTAAAATGTATTCTATACTACGATCTACAAAGTCAGTTTTAAGTGTTTCTTTCCCATTTAAATATGAAATTAACTATTGATAAGAAGGAAATGGCAGGCGAGTAAAAAGAAAAATTATGATCCAAATGGATACAGCAGAGAATCTGAGTAGCATTTCACAGTAATAAGAGAAAAAAAGTTAACAATTTAAAATGTCGATTAACAAGAACAAATTCTTTTAAAATCCAAGTTGAAAAATCTTCTCCAAAATATCTATTTTATTAAGTGGAAAATGAATTTCTTGGAACATTTTCCAAATTTTAAAATTTAAACATAATAATTTAATTCATAGTTTGCACTAAAGTATTCTTTCCTAACATTAAATTTTAGATATTTTAATCATTAAGTTATTTTAAAGTTCAAGGTTCAGGCCTTTGTGAATTTTAGAAAAATTTTACACTTAGAGTTCCTGGTAGTTGGCAACAACTGTGAAGAATTTTTTTTTTTTTTTTAATCTTATATTCGATAGAACATTTAACAGGGTCGAGGTCTTGGTTTAGAATCAGCTTAACATTTTCTGACTCTTATTCACAGAATACCATTATGACTCTCTGGATTTAAGATGAACCAAAAATATACCTTACCCTAAAGGAAAATTGATAGGTGTCTCTGCAGATTTGATGACAAATTGCCATTCTACTAACCTGATGTACTTTAGGGAGTTTGGAGTCAGCAAGTTATAAATAACAGACAGTTTGAAAGGATCCATAACACACTCCCTTTCTTCTCACTTTATTGCAATGTTTCTCAGTCTCCACTGGGCAGAACAAGCTCCTGGGAGCTTTTTAAAAACAGAGATGACCAGCTTCCATCTCTGTAGAGTCTCATTTGATTCTTGTAGAGGAAGACCCAGGCTACTGTTTTTATAAAGTATCTATTTTTTTCTAATATGTTGCCAAATTAGAAAACCACTATCTTTAAGATTTGTGCCCAAACTAGAATATTCTAGGATTGTTTTTGGTCTTAATATTCTTTAGGAGCTTTTACTAATACATTTACATCTTGTTTTTTGTTTGTTTGTTTGTTTTTTCTTCAATGAAGTAGCAGCTAGCCAGATGTCATACTTCTAAAAAGAATACTTAGAAAATTACTGCTTATAGGTTATTTGGTTATTCTTTGTTGATACACTGAAAGACAGCATCTTATTGAATTGTATTCATACATTAAAATAACAGAAGGTAAAGAGGAAGGTTATTATTTATCCTGAAGCAGTTGAAGTTCTGTCTCTTACAATCCGATATTAATCCATTACAAAAAGTATGAATTCTCAGTTGAAGAAATATCTGATCATGACCGTATTTAGAACTAAAAACATGGCAGAAAAAAATTACAATTAACAAACAAGAATGTTATGTAAATAAGATCTTTATAAATAAATTGAAACAGAGAATTGAATAGTCACCAAGGATCTTCAAGGGAAAAGTCACTTTTACCAAATATCCAGACAAGAAAAAAAACCATAAAGTTCAATTAACCGGCAGTTAAGTGACCAGAATCTTAGAGTATGCAACCCTTAGTTTTTAGAAGAAAGAAATTAATCACGAATTGATACAAGTATCTTCCAGAACCTCTCTAATCCTAGTAGTCCAGGCAGACCTTAAACAAAGTGGGAAATAAATGAGATTTGTCCTTGCGGGTCTTTCTCCACTTTGAGACCTTCATGCCACCCCTTGGCTGACAAGTATTCTGATTGTAAGCTTGAAAGCTTACCTTTATTCATTCTACCATAAAATGTCCCAGTTTTGTGTTCCACTTCTTGTTTATTTGCTCTCTGTTTTCAATGATGACAAACTAATACATGCTTAAGTTTCTATGGCTACCAAAAAAACACCTTTCCCCTTGTTGAGTAGATTTGCGTTTTCAGGGAACTCTGAAGATGAACATGTTGAGAGTTCAGGTCACTTTATTTGTTTGAGAATGGGATGCAAGAGGGGAGGGAAACCAAATATTGTCACTTCAATCATCGTACTTAGCCAGAGACCTACTTTGTGAAATTCTAGCTATGGTCCTCTGGGTTTTAGTTAAAAGCTGAAAAATAATAAAGTCGATGCTTTATAAATTTAGCTAGTCAATGAAAATATCAAATATAGAAAGAGAAGAGTTAAATAAAACACCTTATGCTATAGAAAGTGGAATGGATTAATAACAGTGCCCTTTATTTGTATTGCTCTGTAAAGAATGATATTTGCCCAAGTCTTCCATCTTTTGTTAGATTTAAAACAGTGCAAGTGGCTTGAGCAGTTTGATATTTAATATGACTTATTCATAGTAGTAACTTCATATTTAAATATAAAATGAGAGAACATTTCTGTGTTTCCCATTAGCCATTGAGAAATTGCATTTGATACATAGTATATTTTGCCGCCAATTAACTCAACACCTTTCATCAATTAGAAAAGGCTTAATTATAGTTTATAACAGATTTCTTTCACATTTATATTAGAATAATTTACCTTAAATAAGGCTGGCAGACTTCATTTACATTAGATTCACACAGAATAATTTGTGACTACAAGTTTTTGTCAAAAGTCAATCCTACTAAAAATTAATCAACAAATTAGTGAAATTAGTTGCAAGCACAAACAATTGCAAGCAAACGGTATGCACCATTGCCATTCTTGATCCATCTTAGATTTCTTAAGATAATTTGATTACATGAATGTACCCTGTTGGACCACATTTATGTGAATTGCTTTCTTTAGAATGAAGATCTCTACCTAGCTAATAAAATTTAGTGTTCAAGTTTTGTAACAAATATAATACTAAAATTTCATTAAAATAACATTTTATTTTTCTTAATTTTTTAAAAAATTAAAATGATGAAAAATTTCTATAATTTGAAGATTCATAGGGTTGATGAACAATAGATAAGTATTTGAGGAACTGGTTTAAAATCAATCAAAGTTAAAATTAGAAATGACAATCAGAATTTTGGCCCCCAATTTTTAAATTTTTGATATTAGTACTCACAGTCATCAAATTCATCTTCATAAACACTGAAAAGTTTTAAAAGAGTTAAAGGCAATTTAATAAGCTTAAGCATTTTTATGAATAACTTATAAGATTAATTTAAATATGATTTATAAGCAGGCTACTTTTTCGCCTTAGCTCCTGACATTATTTTTCATTTCTCAGTACCTCAAGAAGTGGATTCCACATTTAAACTAAGAAAGTTTATGCCATGAATTCATTACTCTGCTTTCATTCCTGTAATAGCATTTATTACAGAAATATTTTATCCAACTCAAAGATCTATAAACTAAAAACACATTGTTCTGAAAATGTTGTCGGCAAGTGTATATTTGGCTCTATACCCTCTTCAGTACCAGAACTCTTTCCTCCTCTAATTGCTAAGTATCTTTATTCTGCTCCCTCCCTGCTCAGAGCTTTCACGGAATCTCACTTCTGAATGTGTCCCCCTTTGAGCACCCTGTGTTATTGAGACTGTACCCCCAGCATCATGAGTCCCCTGACTTCTGCTTAATTCAAACAAATTAATCCAGTTTGATAATGATGCTAACAAGTATGTTAACATGTGCATTTTACCTTTTGCTGGTCAGAAATAGTGCTATCAAAAAATATTTTCTCTAATATTGGAATTTCTATGGAAGGTTATATTAACCAAACCTTTCAATGGTTATTCTACTTTATAAAAAAAATGCATTCTTTCTTCAGCTACCTACACACAAGACTACCAGTGATAGACACTTTAGATTCTCACTGCTCCAACGAGTCTACACTTTTCATAAACCATTCCTTGCCTTTGCTCCACCTCTGCCATAATTTTGCTCATATCTTCCCTCATTCTCTCTCCATCCTTCAAAGTTTAGCTCGTCTTAGCTTTTCCATGATTCCTCAGATCAACCTAGAACACAGTAGGTTTAAACTTCTCTGAAAGATAAATAATGCTGACTGGCCAAGTATCGAGTCTTTGGCAACTAGTGCGTCTCAATTATAGTTCTAGGACACAGGTTGTTGTGGTTTTGTTTTCTATATTTTCAATAAAATTCTTCAAGTTTCAATGTAAGCTGACTAAGGGCAAGACATAAATTGTATTACTTCTTCTGCACCCAGTCATATTGTACAGCTGACACAATTTACATCTGAATGTTGACTCTTAGAACATAAAACGAGTATCACTGTGTTTCTAAGATATAGTTTGTCAAAATACGATATTTGATTCTTAATCTGGCTGTTCAATTAATAAATAGCAATTAATTTTGGCTTAATTTGTAGAACTACTTTAAAACTAATGGAAAGTCAAGTAACAAGAGTGTAGTGTAGGCATTTTATACTCAAAAAAGTATTATGAGACTACATTAAATACCATTAATAAGTCATGCACAGATGTCCCCATAGGCTTCAAAAACAACAACAACAACGACGACAACAACAACAACAACAAAAGAAATAGCACATAAAAACAAAAGGAAAAAAAAACTTTTGTTTTCTTTCATTTATTTGAAAAACTTTCTGTAGAAATACAACCATCTCATCAATAGAGAATTAATTACCTTAACAGGAATTGCTATGAACATGGAATTTATGCCTGAGAGAATCTATGTTTTTTCCATCCCAATACGTAGAATTAGCAGTACCAGTTGAAGTACAGGTCATAAAATTTGTTTAATAGGTAGAGTGAAAGCATAGGTATAAATTATGTGGCAGTTCAGAAATTATTAGGCCCCTGAAAAAAGAAAAGATTTATTCTGCACTTAAAATCATGAGTGTAAGATATTAACCAATATTTTTGTTAATATATTTGGGATAAAACTGGTTTTCTTTGTAAAATATATAAATCAGTGGTTCTTAACTAGGAACGGTCCCCTCCTATGCCCAGGTACATATTTGGCAATATCTGTAATAATTTTGTCACAGTTTAAAGGGTGCTACTGGTATCTAGTAGGTGGAAGCCAGGGATGCTGCTAAACATCCTTAAAAACAAAGAATAGTCCCTCACAATAAGAATTATGGCACTCCAAATTTCAATACTGATGAGATTTAAAAAACCCACGCTAAAGTTACCCAAGAAAGAAAATACTTCATCACCCTGCACATCTTTCTTTTTTCAGAGTTATTAGAAAAGTGGTTCATGTGTGGGTCTATTGGGGTGGGGGGAATGTGTTGTCCGCTCCCACCTAAAAAGTGGGCCACAAAATGAGGTCTGGGAAGCAAACTGAGGATAAACATAAAAAAGGCTAATAACCACAAAAAATCTCTACTTCTGGAAGATCTCAGTGTTATGTTAGCATAATGGATGCCTTTGATGAACAGCAACCTTTGCTTTCCATGCTTACAGTCTGTACACCAGAGTATCAGAGCCAGTATTTTAAATCTGCTCAAAATCTTTTAATGGACTTCCATCAAATTTAAAAGAGGAAAGTTTACAGTGATAAACAACTATGTTAACAAAGATCTCAGATAAACACCCTAACCTTACACCTCAAGGAACCAGGAAAAAATAAACCCAAAGCTAAGTAGAAGGAAGGAATAAAGAGAAGAGCAGAAATAAATCAAATAGAGAATAGAAAACAACAGAAAAAAATCAACAAAACTAAGAATTGTTTTTTTGAAAAACTAAAATCAACAAACTCTCAGCTAGGATAACTAGCTAAAGTAACTAAACTATCTATTGAAATGGCTCTAATAAATAAAATTAGAAATGAGAGAGATATTATAACAAATACTTCAGAAATAAAAATGATTATAAGAGAATCTCATAATTTATGAATAATATTTGCTAACAGAATGGATTACCTAAAAGAAACAGATAAATTCTTAAAATCTTACAACCTACCAAAACTGAATCAAGAAGAAATAAAAAGTCTGAACAGATCAATAACAAATAAGGAAATTGGAACAGTAATCAAAAACCTCTCAATGAAGACAAGTTCAGGACCAGATGGCTTCACTACTGAATTCTACTAAATATTCAAAGAATTAATACCAATCTTGTTTAACACTTCCAAAAAATAGAAGAGAAGGAATACTTCCAAACTCATTTTATGATGCCAGCATCACCCTGATACCAAATCCAGACAAAAACACAACAAGAAAAAACTATAGGCTAATATTTCTGATGAACATAGATGCAAAAATACTCAATAAAATACCAATGAACTGATTTAACAACACATCAAAAAGAGTATATAAAATGACTAAGTGGGTTTACCCCTGGGATGCACAGTTGGTTTCATATAAGCAAATCAATCAAAGTGATATACCATATTTACAGAATGAAAGAAGCCGTGTGACCATCTCAATAGCTGCAGAAAAAGCATTTGAGAAAATTCAACACTAATTCATGATTAAAAAAAAAAAAAAAGACAAACTCTTAACAAAATAGGTAGAGGGTGAATTTACCTCAACACAAGATCCGATCCCTGGTTATTTTGTTTGCATATCCTTACCACTCTTTCTCTCTCCTTGTGTTTCAGCAATACTGACCTATTTATGTTTCCTATAAACCCATCCCAAGCATGCTTCCATCTCAGGATTTTCCCTCTGACCGGATCATTTTCCCACCAGCATTCTTGTGGCTTCTTCCTTCATCACTGTCATCATCATCATCATCATCATCACGATATTTATTTATTTCATAAATATGTTTTTAATCAATAAGTAAATGAATCAACATTTAAGATGTTCTATCCAGCCAATTAAAATAGTTTCTCTTGTGCTTTGACGGTCTCATTGTTTACCTTCTTCCAAAATGAGGAAAAGATTAGACCTAATGAAGGAAAATCAAGCTTACCTAGAAAGATATTGGAATAATAAATACTTGTTAGAGAACAAGTGTTCTAGCCAAGGCAACTGAAATTTACAAACAAATCCTTTTTGTGAACAGAAGTTCCATGTTCTATGCTGTAGCGTGTGTACAGAGCAGATGTCAGTTTAGTATATAGAATAAAAGTGTATGAAGGTAAAAAAAAAAAGGAATAAAATTGATTTTAAAAAAGAGGAAACATAAAGTAACCCTTTAGAGTGATTGTGCAGCTGGATTTTTAAATTAATTAGATTTGTGTTCAAATCCTGTCTTAGGTTGCCTGTCTTAGGTTGGATTCCCCAGAACCAGGTCCTGGGCTGTGGTTTCATGTATAAATGCTTCTAGAGACACCAGAGAGGGAGTAAGGAAAGCAGGGAGGGAAGTGGAAGGAGCTAAACTGTACCATTACAAGGCAATTTATGGTCTTTGCCTGATGCCTCCTGCAACCTGGGAGCGCGAACTAGTTCAGGAGAGCAATGCTTTCATATTCCTGCACGGGTCTGTCACTGACAATGAACCACCCAGGATGTGGAAACCCCAGACACTTGCAGTGGCTGTAGCAGCTGTACTGAAGAGCCAGTAGGAACGAAGCAGGGCAGAAGCTGAAGGATGGCTCTCTAGAACGAATCAAAGTAATTAGAGGAAACCCGGGCTTAGCTCTGATAGCAATTGCTACCTTGACTGTTGATCCTAAGCAATTTACTAATTTAGCAAAAGTCTTTATGATTTATGTAAAAGGAACTAATGTTACTTCATAGGTGTTTAAGACTGAATGAAATATAAAGGATAAATATGTATATGTTGTGTATGAAATACACAATTTCTGGCATGTTGCTCAACCATTGTAACTATGTACTGATATTTTTATGATATGGAAGAAATTAAAAGAAAAAAGTGAGAGCTTATGAATTGTTTTAATTATTGTTTTTACACCACTAAATATAAGAGCCACTATTGCACTTCTACTCACTATTCCTTTTACCACAGTATTTACTTTCCAAAAAAAGGATGAAAAATATTCCTCATCTTAAGATATGAAAGCTGCAAAACGTTTCACAGATACACAAACATAGCATTCTCTTAACTACTCCTTGGCACAATAAACAGGTGGATTTGCAGATATCAGAGTAGAATTTAACTTGTTAATGTGCTAACAAGGAATATCTCAAAACACCACATATTGTACAACCTCAACCACTGGTTTCCCTTTCTACAATTGCAAAGAGCAAGCAACAGATTTTTAAATTATAATTAGGTCGAAACTGTAAAATGTTGTATTCTCTGTTTCCCCAACAGAAATCCATTACCTGGTATAACCTGGTTTTGCTAATGATTATTTGTATCCAAAATTTCCTTCGGATAACTAATTCAATGATGCTTTTCCTTTTGAATGAGAATAAATGCATTCCAATGGGATGGAAAATCATGTTGAATACATAGGACACACGATTTTAAAAAATCATTTAGAGAAACACATTCTTAATGAAGACCTTGGATTTACATTTAATTATCATTCCTCAGCAACTCCTTATTTGGAACAAAAATAGTTAACATAAAATAATTAGATAATTTACTAGCACCAAATGATTTTCTTTAATTGTAAAATCTGCCTTTCACCCAGCACAGTTTTAGTTAATGAGTTCTTGATAATTCGTGTGCAAGTATTTCTTAGAAAAGCAGAACTTATAGTTCCCAACTAAAATTTTTGTGAAAAAATTATTAACTTAGTGACTTTAATCTGAGTGTGAAGGCTATGTATTGATGTACATTTGAAGAGAAACTTAGAAATGGTTTCTAAATTCCAGGGGGTATGGACCAATGATTAAAATTGATAGAATAAGAAAGAAAATGCTTAGGCAACTTCTGAAGTAAAACATGGCATATAATCCCTTGGCACCATAGTTTCAGTGATGATTTCTGCCCCAGTAGGAGCTGAAGAGAAAGGGTAAGGTTTATACCCAACTCCTAATTAATACATATAGATGAGACAAGTTGGCAAGTTACCTTAGGCACGCGAATCATGTTTATGGCACGTTGAGTAACTGTCTTGAAGGTATATCACTAGGAGAGACTCAGATCATCATTTAATCCAAAATGGCAATGACAGGAAGAGAAACAAAAATGATGGCCTGAGAACTACCATTAAGTAATGCATTTATTTGTTTCCATAAATACAAATCTCCTTGGATTGATCAGATATTACTACAATAATGCTGCATAACAAATAACCATGAAGTCTCAGCGGCATACAGTAATAAATATTATTCTCGTAGATTGTCTGAGTTATGGTGATCTAAGCTAGGCTCAGCAGGGCAACCCTGCTCAGGCTGCAGTGAATGGGACAGCTGTGCTTCTCCCTGCGTGTCCATGAGTCAGTGGGAGCAGTTCTGCTCCCCAGATTAGCAGACTGGCCAGGGTACATGCTTTCTTTGCAATGTCAGAAGCTCAAGAGAGCAAGCAGAAACATGAAACACCTTTTAAAATTTAAGCCTTAACCTAGCACATTGTCACTCCTACCTGTATATCATCAGCTAATGCCAGTCATTTGTCTAAATTCAAAGTCAAGGGAAGTCCCCTTTGCATATGAATGAGGCATGATGATAGTGGGTTTGCAGGAAAGGCTTAAGAATTAGGACCAATAATTAAATCAACTGCATTTTCCTACTTTTCATATTTCCAAACTCTATTACTTCCAAGCATGTATGTATATCAAGAAAGGCCTTCTTAATTAAAAAAAAATAGTTAATAAAATCTAAGTTATTGGGATGAAGGTTTTAATAGCAAATTTATACTATTTGCCTATTTTAAATTAGTTTATTTTTGTCAAACATAGTCATATATATATATATATATATATATACACATACATATACATACATTTAGAGATTTTCAATTTTCTTAGAAATTTTCTTATTAAAATTCTCAGAATTATAATTGTTTTAGATGAATCACAAAACATTAAAATTAAAATATTTTTAGTTGTGATAACATTTTACATTGAACAGTAGCTTTTCCTAAATGATGTGTCAGCCAGTAGTTTGCTTATCAATAAGTGATAGGACTCAAAAAAGACTTATTTAGCTTTATGCCTGTAATCAGTCAAAAAAACTTCAATCATAGAAATGACTCAGTCCATGCTTGTGACAGGATGGTTAAACTTTGATGAATTCCTTCCCTATCATCGATAAAATGAGGAATTGTTACTTGTTATCTCAATGTCTGTCTTCTTTAAAGCACACTAAAAATGTGTGTTAGATGATTTAAGGAGAAATTACAATTCTTTTACTTTCCTCCTCAGAATGCTCTCTTTTATTGTCTGTAATTGATTGGACACCAGGTTTTTTAAGATAAACAAAATCGGCTGAAATATCTAGCAGATACACAAATTTGAAGCTCTCCTCAGACACACACAAAAAACTTTAGTTTCTCATGGGAACATTCTTGTGTATAGCTTGAGAGGAAGTGACTGATTCTATAAAAGTGGAAGTGAAGAACAAGTCCAAGTGTTGAGTAAAGGACGAGGCCAACTCTGACCCAAATCGGTTATATTTTATAATGAATCCCCAGGCAATATTGTGAAAGTATCAATATAAACTCATAAATAAACATTGCTGAGAAATGACTTAGGTCATACGGTTACCTGCACATAAAAGTAAAACAACATATATATAAGAAGAACAACTTCCTGTACTTGGGAAATTCATTTTTATAAAAGGTGAAATAAGACAATCTCCACATTCTTTGTGAAGCTAAAAAATAAGAATAATTGCTTATTTTTAATGAGACTCTACTATTTTTTTGCTTCCTTATTAGAGTTTACAGAGAATTAATGCCTAACATTGTGTTGTACTCTTGGAAGAGTAAATTCTCCCTGTCTCTGTTTTATGTATCTAAAGTAGGTATTTATTATGTATGTTCTTTGGATTATATGGTTTGAGAAATGTCACCAATAAAATTGATGAAAATTGTGGCTTCAGAGAGCTAGCAAGAGTGTAATTATCACAGTCTAAACTCATCAGATTTTGTTAAATCCTATAGGAGATTGTAAATGTTCATCCTATTTTCTCCTTCTTTTTATATCATATAAGTAATACCTATCCAGGTGTTAAAATTTCAAAAGGAACAGAGAGTGAAAAAAAAATCCTATTTTGATATGGAAAAAGTATTAAATAAAATTAAATATTCAAAATTTTCAAAGAAGAATCTCTTCAAATAAGAATTGAAGTCATTAACCTAACAGATTTTCTATCAAAAATCCATAACTTATATAATTCATATTGATGAAAACGCTCACTTTCACTCATACTTTTCAACATTATACTGGAAGTTCTAAATATTTCAGTAAGAGAGAGAAATAAAATATAATCATAATATTATAAGAATAAATAAAGTGTCATTGTTCACATCACTGTCGTGATATGATTATCTAATGACTACCACCACACCCAGCGAGACGGGCCCTGAGCTGACCAAATGCAGGAAGCAAAATGCAGTTTGAAATCTGCAATAGTTTGCTAGGGCTGCCATACAAAGTGCCACAGACTGGATAGCTTAAACAATAGAAATTTATTTTCTCACATTCTGGAAGCTAAAAGTCTGAGACCAAGGTGTTGACAGGGTTGGTTTCTTTTGAGACTTTTTTCCTTGACTTGTCAATGGCTGTCTTTTCCCCAAATCTTCACATGATCTTCCCTCTACGTATATCATATGTCTGTCCTAATCCCTTTTTATAAGGGAACCAGTCATATTAGATTAGGAGTCATCCTAATGGTCTCATCTTAATTTATTTCTTTAAAGACTTTATTGTCAAACATAGTCATATTCTGAGGTACTCAGGTTAGGACTTTAATATATAAATTTTGAGAGAACTCAATTCAGCCTATAACAAACCCAAATTGTATATAGACAAATGATTAGTATTAATGAAAGTTTAGCAAAGGTGCTGGATATTTTTTAAAATATCAAGAATGATAAAAAATATATAAAGTACCCAGAATTTAATCTAACAAAAGATTTACATAGCCATTATATAGACAACTGAAAAGGAAGGATTAATTTGTCCAAAACTCATGCAGTTTAATGTCCCGTATATAGCTACCCCAAATATTGGGAAACAAGCTACACCAAATTCTTCAGGCAATCACTTTGGAAGAGTGCTAAGGTTACAAATCAGGCCAGTGGGCTTCCATACCACACGGGGGAAACTAAAAAGCACAGACCCCAGTGATCTAATCTCACCAGAATAAAGACTTGTGCTCCACCCACCATGAATGCTGATATAGCAGAACAGGGTGGATGTCAAGTTTTGAGGATGTCATATTTCCATTGGAGACCAACCCCAATCATATGAAGAGAGGGGCTTTTTTTTCCCTAGTCATGCAACTTAAACCTGAGAACTCAGTCAAAGGCCAAAAACGTCTAGATTTTGGTATCTGGCACAGTAGGATCCTGTGGTCTGCTACAGAGCAGAGGGCAATGAGCGACCTGAAATCTCATGAGTTTTTCCCAATAAAAGTGATATCAAAAGCCTAGTATATGATATCAAAAGCTTAGTATGTGTTACCAGGTCATTCGTCTTTGTTCATCAAAAATCTACAACTATTAAAGACGGTCTAAATACTTAGATCCCTGTTCGTGGATAGGAAGACTCAGTATTATAGGAATATAAATTATCCTTAATTTATAAGTTCAGTGCAAATTCAGTAAAAGTCTTACTATGGATTTTCAAACTACTTGATAAGCTCATTTATATGAAAAAGCAAAGGGTTAATAATAGTCCATATAATATTGAAGAAGAAAAAGGTAGAGTAAATGTAATATTTTGTAAGATATAAAAAAATTTATTATAAACATATAGAATTGTGTTAATGGGTGAGGACAGAAAATGAAACACATTTTTATCAAAATACATCCTAATAAAAATAAAAATTAAAGCGCTCACTGGGAATCTAACTTTTTCTGTCTTTGCTACCTACAGTTTATTTCAACACAGTTGCCAGAATGATTCTGTATAACATAAGTAAGGCCAGGTCTCTGTTCAAAACCCTCTAATGTCTTCTCACTTTGCTCAGAATAAAAGCCCAAGTCTTCACCTGCTGTATATGTTCCTTCGTGATCTGACCTCCCTCTACATTTCTGACCAAAATGATTACCTCTATTTTGCTTATTCTGCTTCACGTACTGACTTCCTCGCTCTTCCACAAACACACCACACCCAAGACAACCTCAGTGTTATTGCCCTCCTGTTTTCCTTGACAAAATCACTCTTCTACATATGCACTTTGCTCAGCCTCTCATTTCTTTGTCTCTGCTCTAATGTTTTCTTGTCAGGGAAGTCTTCCCTTAATCATTCTATAAAAACGTAGCAACATAGCATTCTCTTCCCCAGTAATAGCCTTGCCTTGTTTCATTTTTCTCCCATGTACCTATCATATATTTTGTATTTTATTTTTAATAGACTTTACTTTTTGAGCAGTTTTAGGTTTACAGAAAAATTGAGTGGAAAGTACAGACAGTTCCTATGTACTTTCTCACTTCTCCCCCCACCCCCTAGTTTTCTCTATTGTTAACATTTTGCATTTATGGTACATTTGTTGTAATTGATGAGCCAATATTGATATATTAATTAACTGAAGTCCCTAGTTTATATTAGGATTCACTCTTTTTATTGTACATTCTATGGATTTTGATAAATGTCTAATATATGTGTACATCATTATAGTATTTCAAAAGAGTTTCACTGCCTTAAAAATCCATCTAGTCATCCCTCTCTTGAAACTCTGACAACTGCTAACTTTTTACTGTTTTTATAGTTATCTTTTTTTCCAGTATATGGAACCATGTTGTATGTAGATTTTTCAGATTGGCTTCTTTCGCTTAGCAATATGCATTTAAGTTTCCTCCATGTCTTTTTGTGGCTTGCTAGCTTATTCAATTTTAGTGCTAGATTATATTCCTCCTTATGGACATATCATAATTTGTCCATTCACCTACCGAAGCACATCTTGGTTGCTTTCTAGTTTTAGCAATTATGAATAAAACTGCTATCAATGTTCTTTTGCAGATTTTTTGTGTGCACAGGAGTTTTCAACTCATTTGGTTAAATATCAAGAAGTCTGATTGTCAGATCATATGGTAATGCATGTTTAGAGTTGTAAGAAACTGTTAACTGACTTCTAAAGAGGCTGTGCCATTTTACATTCTCACTTGCAATGAATAAGAGCTCCTTTTGCTCCACAGTCTCATAAATATTTGGTATTTCTAGTGTTTGGTATTTTAGCCATTCTAATAGGTGTATAATGGTAACTCATTAGAGTTTCAATTTGCAATTCTCTACTGACATAAGAGGCTGAGCACCTTTTCATATGCTTATTTGCTGTGTGTACATTGTTTTTGGTGGGATGTCTGTTCATACCTTTCACCCATTTTGAAATTGAGTTGATTGTTTTCTTTTTGTTGACTTTTAAGAGTTTTTTGTATATTTTGGATACCAGTACTTTATCAGAACTATATTTTGAAGATATTTTCTCCCAGTCTGTGGCTTGTCTTTCCATTCTCTTGAACACTTATGTGTTTTTAATCTTCTTTTCTCCCCAAATAAAATATATGCTGCATGAAGCTTGGAATGTGTCTCCTTTTTTTGTGCCTGTACCCCAAACACCTAGAAACTAGCATTTTTCTGATTCATAATTAAACCTCAGTGTATATTTGTTAAATGAGAGGAAAAATTTATATGCATATAAACAGCAAAGGATTAATAACCAAAATACATTATAAAACTTAAAAATAAAATAGAAAAACAATTAACCCAATAGAAAAATGGGAAAATATATCAACAGATAACTAATAGGTGAGAAATCACAAATTTAGGATAAATTTTAAAAGATGATTGACTATTGCAAAATAAAGAAAATGCTAATTAAAAATTACAGGATAACACAATTTCACATCATACACTTATATCTACATACTTTCTCTTTGTCTATCTGTCTATTTATTTTTGGTTATTGAGTGCATGTAATTGGATTAATTAAATCCCACAATTCATGACATACTAACATATTTGATATATTGACGTACATGTGACTTGTTATCTGTCTACTATTTATCTATCTATCATCTATCTATCATCTATCTAAATATATGTAATAACTATAAATTCATATCTATTTTCAAGTTGTAGAACATTACTAAAAATTTCTGCTATCTACTTTTTCTTTCTCATTCTACCCACCTGTGTCTTGCTTCTCACAGATAGGTCTGTAGTCTGAATTTATTGTTCTTCTGCTTTCAAGAAAGGATATTTATATGACACTGTATGTGCTTTTCTGAAAGCTTTTATCATTCAACTATTACTAAGAATTATCTATGCTGTATTCATAGCTCAAGTCTGACAAAATTTAAATATCTGACAATACCAGGATGGTGTTGGATCAGGATGTGAAGCAAGAATAAATTCACTGAACTGCTTATGAGAATGTAAATTGGTACAACCACTTTGGAAAAAAATTTAACATAAGCAGGTACAAACTTTTAACAAACACATGACTTGGCCATTGGACAACTAGGTATATAGTCTAGGGACACTCTGACATAGATACACAAAAACACATTCACAAGAATATTAATGTGAACCACTTTATTAAATACTAAAAATTGGAAATAGCCTAAATTTTTCTCTATAGCAGAGAAAAAAATCAATGAATTAAAGCTATACAAAAATATGACTGAATCTGCAATTAGAATGTTGAATGAAAAAGCAAGGTGCTGAAGAATGCATGTGAAATATAAATAACATAAATATATAGAGTTTTAAATGATACAAAGCTATACTATATGTTTAATATATATAGCACACATACATAAAAAAACCTGTAAAATGATAAACAAGAACAAGTTTAGGATAGTTACTACTTCGGGCTTGTTGGAAAAGGCAATCTTGGAAAATTTGTAGAGGGTGTCTGCTGCTTTGACAAAGTTTAAGGTGGATGTTGGGTTTTTAAGTTTATTTTATTATGCTCAATATCTTTTTTATGTTAAGGACTTAATAATGCTTCATAATAAAGTAACAAATTTCATAATAAAGCAATACTAAGATACATACTATTGGAATTTTTATTTATTCTTTAACCCTGACAATGTTTGAATTTATGTCTTTAACATTTGCAGCTTCCCTAAAATAATCAAACACCAAAACACAAAATTAAATCTCTTAATCAAAATTTTTAATAATCAAAATGATGCTAGAAGTATGGATCTAATGTAAAGACTGCTTTGGGCTCTGACAAAACTAAACAGTAAATTATCAACAGAAGAGAAATGCTAGGTGTTATATGAGGTGGTAAGGAGATACTGTCTAGATTTTTTTCAGCCATTTCAATGGATGCTGGGAAACACTGGCTATCGAGACAGACACCAATCCTACTTTCATAATAGTGTTTTTTATTAGAGAAAATAGAGACAAATGAAATAATCACACAATTAAAATGAAAATAAAACCCTTGATAGATGCTTCTAAGAAGAGGCATATTGTCCTATAAAAGATATATTGCAAAGACTTGATCAATCAGAGAGTTTAAGAAAGAGTCTCTTGGAGGGGAAAATGATAAATCACCTATCTTTAGGACAAACAAGGAGATGAGGAGACATTTCCTAGCAGAGAAAAAAGCAAGTTCAAACACATTGTTTAGAGTACAGAGAGCAAGTTCTGTTATAAAATTGGAGAATGAGAAAAATACCAAAAAAAAAGAGAGAGAGAGAGAGAGAAATTAAGTTACTGCTCATGTTAATCTTGACCTTACCTCCCTTTGCCAGCTCTCCATTTACTATTTTTTAAACAGCAATCTTTATTAATTTATTCAACTTTAGACTTAGAATAACTATTTGATGAAAAAAGACCTAAGAAAGGCCAGTTGTGTGACTAGAGCATATACAATAAAGCTCAGTTACTGAGAATCATCATTAATATTTAAAAATATTTTCAACATAGAAAATTTGTCTTTGTAATGGTATTCTCTATAATCTGGTTGTAGCTTAATAAATATTTTCGATTTTTAGATCTCATTTTTATTTTTATTTTTTTGTGTGTGTATGTGTGAGTGGAGACTGAAAGGAGCCGAGAAATTGTTTCCTGCAATCATGAAAATATAACAAAGGGGAGTACAGTACTTTGTGTCTTTCCTTTATTAAAAGCATATTATTAAATATCATTTAATTCTGATTTGTTAGACTGTAGAACAATTGATATTTTAAATACTCCAGGGAGAATTGTCACTTTTAAAAGTTTCTTACTCTAAGGGTCTCAACAGCTTTCTACATGAACTAAATTGCACAGTTTTCACCATTCAGTATGTGATGGCATAACAATATAACATTAAATATCTTTAGGGTATAATAAGATGACTCTGTGGAGATTGAAGAATAAGTAATCTGTCATGTATTTTTTTTTAAAGAAAAATAATGATTAGTTTGGCTCTATTCTTTATAATCTGCAGCAGTCTAATTTGCTCGAAATCACTGTTCAAACACAAGATTTCTGTAATTTTATGAAAACCATCTGGGACATTACATTTGCTGCATAATAAGAGAAATTAAGATTAGTAATATAAATAATGCTTATTGAAATTGAGTACATTCTGTATTTGCCTCTGTCCTCTCCCCCTGTACTCACCAGATGTAGTAGAAAGAGTTCCAGACCTGGAGTTAAAATATGGGGTTTATACTCCAATTCAATTTTAATACTTAGGAGCTGTGTTATATTGTATCTACTATTCATAAAGTTGGAATTATAATAATATTTATTTTACAGATTTCATCTAAGATAAATGAAATGACATGCCTATAAGTACTTGAATCTTCTTAGAAAAATCATGTCTTAAGGTTCTTTGTTGTCTTAGTAATGTATGTGGCACTCCCTTGCATCTAAATACACCCTATTTGCATATGAAAAATTAGATATACGTTATCGTAATAAAAATCCCTCCCCCTCAAAAAAGCTCTCACATTGTAACTAATTTGATGGGTTAAATTAAAGATAGACCATTTTTCTTCCAAAATTAACCAGAAAATTTACAGAAAGTTTTGAGTAACACAGATTGACTCAACACTTTTTATTTTCTAACTTCTTTTCTGATAGAGCTAGAGACATTTCATATCTTATTTAAAAGTGCATGGAAAGAAATAGCTTGGAGATACATGTTGGGCCATGATTGATCATGAAGAGAATTGAATTGGATTCATGTCAACAGATGAAGCATCATTGGTGAAAATGTATTTTTCTCTGTCCTTTAGTTCTCTTAAAGAACAGATGTAAACTCTAAGAAGTCCTTGGTCTTCTAGATTTTAGAAAAAAGTGATTCACAGATATAAATGAATAGTATCATACTTTCAAAATGGAAAATAATAAAAAAAACTGCCATTTATTTCTAAAGCAGAAACAGCTGCTAATATACATGCAACATTTTGAGAGGCTTGATATATTTTAATATTTCAGAAAAAAATTTCATAGATATACAAATCATTTGTATATACAGAGATGTTGAACTTTCTAATTAGCAGTCATTTGTATTTCGGATAAGTACAGTATCAGACAAAATTATACAACTGGTAGAGTCTATAGGAAAACATAAAAGCTTGGAGATCTGAGGGAAATTCAAAACAGAGAATGATAATAAAACAGTAAAAATAAACCATATGTTCTAACGATTTAGACTGTGAGAAGTATTTTTTAAAAGCTGAGAGCTACTACATCTGAATTTAATTTGTTTTCTGAAATTCAAAGCTTACCATGATGATCAAAATGGATGTTATTTTCATATCTGGCAATAAAGTATTTTTCTCAGGGACTCTAAAGGTGCTTCCTATCCATCTGTCCCTTTACTCGTAGGAGAGAGGATGTGAGCTAGAACAAAGATAGCCCCAATCAATTCTAACTTGCCCTGTGGCTATGTTAAAAGTCTCCAAAGATTTGAAATTCAGTATGCCTCCTTAAACAAATTTTCCACGTGAGGGTATGTTATAATAAACATTACAAGCAAAAGTCATTAAAACTGTGGTTTCTGAAAAATCCTAGAAATTATAAAATTGGTGGTAGAAGGGGACCTTAGGGATTTCTATAGCAGCCTTTTATCAGTTGTGGACCCCTGATCTCCTACATAAAAGTTATGAGGATATCTATTAAAATGTAGATTCTTGGGCCCCACTCTGACATACTGAATTAGACTCTAAATGAGAACCAGGAATCTATACTTTTAACAAATTCCCTACGTGACTGTCAGACTCCCTAAAGTTCGAGTCAATGATGTAAGAAAGTAATGTCCAAAATGGTAGCTATAGCCACAGGAGGCTATTGAGTCCTTGAAATATGGTGATTGACAAGCTTGAAGCGTATAATACACTCTGGATTTTAAGACTCATAAAAATATCTTAATAATTTTATATTGATCACATGCTAAAACTATAATTTTATAGATACACTGTATTAAATCAAATATATTGTTAAGATAAATTTCACGTTTCTTTTTTACAATTTTAAAATGGTTATCAGAAAATTTAAAATTACATATATGGTTTGCATCATATTCTTTTGGACAGCACTACTCTCTGGACTAGAAATGTTGGTAACAACTTTGTATCTTTTATTCAGCTTTACACTGAAATGTTCATATTTTTTTAATAATTTGTTAAAATATTTAAAGAATGTTTACTTTAAATTTTATTTATGACAATCAAGTACTAAATATTATCCTTATTACATAAATATAAACTCTTTTCAGAATGTATATATATTAATATTCAGAGAAAATTCACTTCTGTAAATAAATTTGATGTAATTTAAATTTAACTTGAACAATACCACAGACTCTGAAATTATGCTACTTTAACAACAAGAACAGTTGACCATTGTTTATGAATGAGGTTGCAAACTGCTTCTACCATATTATAATATGTGTGTGTGCATGTATGTAGGCACATTCGCTTAATACAGAAACTAGCTAGTTTGTCAAATGAATTCCTTATTTTACTTGAGCACACAGCAAGACTACATAATAATGTGAAAGCCATATGACTAAATTCTGAAAAATGGAATCTGGGTTGAAATGATGAATCGCACTTTCTAATATGATCCATAAAACTCTTCTATTTACAGTCCTCCATTCACTTTCCCATTGGAAGGTGAAATGAAGGAAACTCTAAAGACCTAGAAGAAAACAGTACCAAAAAACATAAGGAGCCGAGAAGTCCAAACATTCTTTTTCAAAAAGTCATATTAGTGAAAAATTAATAATAATAATGTGTTGTCATTAAATTTTAGAGTTGTTTGCTATAGCAGTTGATCCACCCTAACAAACAGATATATTTTTAGAGTGCTTTCTTCTCTCTTTTAAATCCAAATAGGTAATATTTTATACTCATTGTGTTCTTAGAGTAAAATTGTTTTCCTAAGAAAAGTACAAGTTTAGAAGGATAGACCTCATAATACACTATTGCTTATCCCAGACTTTTATAACTCACCTTCATCTTTTCATTAGGAAAATTGCTCCAGTTATTTCATCTTAAAATAGCTTAAATTTAATTATTTTCTTTTGTATAAAACAGAGTTTGGAAAACTTTTTTCTGTAAAGAATCATGTAGTGTATATTCACACTTGGTGAGTCTCTATCACAGCTAACCAACTCTGCTCTTGTAGAACAAAAGTATCCTAGCTTATACATAAATGAGTGTATTAATTTTATGACTATGTTCCAATAAAACTTTATTTATACAATCACATAGCCAACCCACGAGCTACAGCTTGACAACCCTGGGTATAGACTGTTAATCGCTAAATAGAAATTTAGAGATATTAAATAACATCAGGATAACACAACACCTTCATTCAGCATGCTACAAATCTGGCTTATTTTTTACATCGCTCTGTACTCAATTAGATGTATTTCAGTCTTTCTTGCTTAATGTATCAATTTTGAATACATTTTTCAGGACTTTATCAAGAAAAAATATTTTTCTGTTTACCTACATTATTCGACCACTTTGGATATCAGTTTGGACTTGTCTTGTTTTCTTACTTGTTTCTGTGCTATCTCTTTACCTATCAATTTTTTTTTTAGTACTTGAGTAGAACTGATAGGACAGTATATTAAATAGAAGAGAGAAAATGTAATTCAGACAGAAAATAAATATTTAAGACACAACGGTCATACATTTAAACTGTCTCAATCGAAAAAAAATTCTTTGCAGCTTTTTTTTCTGATAATGTTGGTGTTCTTTTCATTATATCATTGTTTTTTTAAATTTATGCAACACCTTCCTCAACTGTTATTCATTCAGCTCAGTTTATAAGTTCTGTTTATGTGTAAGCTTGATTTAGGCCCAACTTCAATGATTTCATATAATCTTTCTATATCAGCAGTGCAATTGAGATAGACCCCCCGAAAAGAAATAAGTAACCTCTTGGAGAAACAAATAAGTTGTAGCAATGCATTTCCACCCTTTGGTTTTGACTATAAATTAATCAGACCATACACAGAGGAGGCAAAAGATGAGAAAATTAGTTTCAGTTGAATACTTTCCTTTAAAGAACTGAAATCTATTTTGGAAGAACTTTTGTTTGATTGTGTAAATTTGATCAAGGCAGAAATAAATACTCACATCAGTTCTATCATTTATATAACTTCTACTGTTTACTTTTTATAGAGTGTTTAATTTTTAATCAAACATTTTATGTCATATATCATATGCAAATTTAGTAAGAATAAACTACTTCATACATATTTTAAATTAAAGTTAATTTTAATACCTAGAATCTTGTGATATAATTTGAAGTGTTCTCTCTTCTTATGTAATAATAGTCGATCCTATGTTTTTTTGTCAATATAAAAAAGAAGAAATAAGAAAGACTGTAAATCAACATTGCAATAACCTTAGCCACAGTTGCAGTTTTGGGTTTCTGTTGCTTCATACCCAGAATGTTCTGGGTTTACTATCAGCGGTTTCCACTTTTATTCATATATATCTAATAGGAAAAAAATAAGTAGAAATTGGAAAAACATTCCATAAGGAAAAGTGATGAGAGAGGCCCTCCATTTCCTGATTCCTGGAGAAAAACGGTTCTCATTTTGTAAAATCAGAAGTTTCTAAAGAGGTCAAGAGTAATTTTCATAAAGCCTTGTAACCATGTCAATCCATAAGAAAATATGTCCATCAGACTTTGAACATATTTCCCATTTCCTCTGACCTTGACACTCTTTACCAACTAGAAGAGAGTCAAAAATGCTTCTCTCAGTCAAAAATGATGCTATTTTTATATTATAAAGTTGAGTAGCCAACAAATTCTAAACTTATTAAAGAACTAGAACAATATCAGGATTTAGTGAAGGCTGAAGAAGAATATTGCTTAGCATTAAGAAAGCATTTCATATTTATTCTTCCTTGAAATACAATATCAGGATTTAGTGAAGGCTGAGGAAGAATACTGCTTATCATTAAGAAAGCATTTTATATTTATTCTTCCTTGAAATAAGCTAAATAGTCAAGACACTTCAATATACACTGGAAAGTATTTGGGCACCAAGAGTCAACTTATTCTTTTAAAATATATTGGTGATTTTACAAAAGAGGATTGTGTGTATAGTTGGAATAATGTTATTAATGCTGTTTGCTTTATTTGTTTCACCATGGCATAATGTTTTCTTAATAATATCATATGTATTTATATCTGTTGAGCATACACCATGATGTCTCTAGGGACAACCTACGGAAAAGACTGATATTTTGCCATTTGCAAGAGAACACAAGTGGACACACATATATACATACATATAAAGATATACAGATCACAAAAAACACAAGAACCAGAAGTCAATTTTATGGACTATAACAAAGATTCAGAATACTGAGGTATTAGGATTTGATCATTCTTTAGCTAGAAAGGCTCTTGGAGTTTTCTTGTGGCAGAAAGATTCTAAGAAATTCAGTTCATACATCATGGTCTTTCAAGGCTGCTGTGCTTCAGAAGCGCCTGTCTAGAGAGATTGATAGGGCTGTTCTGGTCTTGCTTTCCTACTGCTCTGTTTCTCTGATATCAATCTCGCATAGCCAGAATGGCTAAGAGCAGGGTTAGTGACAGTGTGACAAAGTTCAAAGACTCCTTCTAAGACCAAACAGATGAAGTGCATCCATTCTTTGGAAGAATTCCCTCCCTTCTTCAGAATCTTTAAATAAAGTAGCACAGAAATCCTTCTGCCTCAGTTTCTGTCTCTGAAACTCTCCATCTCTCTTCCGACTTCAAGGCCCTGCTTTCCCAGTGTCTGTTTCTAGGCTCTATTAAAAAGAATACTACTTTCCTATTTGTTTTGTTAATTTCTTTTCATTTCATATATATATATGTGTGTGTGTATATATATATATATATTTCATTTAAAACCACACTATATGAGGGTAATAGAGTCTCCCACTTACACATACATATGCATATAGAGAGCAGCAGTAAATTATGGCCAACTGAGGGGCTTTAACCTGTTAAAATCTTCATGTAAGAAAGTCAACGTCTGCTTCATAAGTTTTTAAATAATAGGACTAAGAAATTCAAAACATTAAATCCTGTTTAAATTCTTAATATCTAAGCAGGTTCTACATATGTCAACTTTTAAAATTTGCTTTACCCTACATTTAATTTTTCTATGCTGTATTTTCATCCCTTCACTGTATTAGATTATTTCAGCAACAATAAAAACTACCCTCTTCTGACATTCATTCACTTATTCTACATGAATGTTTTATGCACCTACTACATGCCAGGCTCTGTACTAAGCATGAAGGTTACAAATGTGAGCAAAATAACTCTAGTTTCTGCTCCCATAGATTTTTATAGTCTAGTCAACAAGTCGTACATGAATCAAACAATACCATAGTAGTATTTGTGCTGGCTAGCTCTGAAACTACCGAAGATCTTCTGATGATATAAAACAGAGACATGTCATAGTTTGAGAAGTCAAGTAAATGCTTGCTGAATGAAGCAGAATGTGAGCTGAGATTTGAAGGATGACGAGAAACATTGATCTTTATTATTTTTTACACAATATATTTGTTATTATTATGAAACGGTTTTCATATAATATGTGTTTCTAGCAGACCCTGATGGTTACCAACCCAACATCCATTTTCTACCTATGTTCCTTCTTTTTTCAGAGACTTCTTTAATTTACTCACGTGTTGACCCTGATTTGCAAAGAATATGAGAATGAATCTCAATTGCCTAATCCATTTATAAGAATTCTATTCTTGCAAGTAATTTGTTTAAGCATATCATGAGTTGTAACTCTAGCCAATGAGACATCAGGGGAGGTCTTCTGGCAGCTCCTGGGACAATGTTTTATAAGGACACATATTAGGAAAATTATAGTTTCTACATTTGAACATTGATGAAAACCTGATATCTAAAAGAGCTGTAGCTATTTTGTAACCATAAGCAAGGTGAGGAGGTTCTATCAAATTGAGGATGGGAGCATGGAAAGGTAGAGGGAGACCATGTCCTTGCTGGTATCATTTAGCTACTAGGTTTACTTTGGAGTTCCTGCCTAGTCTCTCGACCTGATCTGTGAGAGAATAAACAACTATTCTAAGAGTCTGTTTGTAATTGAAGACAAAATTATTCCAATTGAAAAAATGTTCTAATACTTGAATTTGGTAGACTAATTATAAAATGATAACAATAATACAAAAAAAATCTGAAAAAATCCACACAGTGGTTTAGCTATAGAGATGGAGGAAGTGCTGAAGGATGGAAAATGAATGACTTCGATAACTTCACAAAGAGCATGTATTCATCTATGGTTTTTGGTAATTAAAGCTTTTTTAAAAAGCAATAAAGTATAAATTTGCTCCCTTGTTACAAAAATTAAATTTTTTTCTGGCTTTAGCACACTGCCTTCAATGAGCCTGACTTATAGGAAATACCCAATTAATGTTCTAATTAATGTTTACTGAAAGAATAAATGAATCAAATCCTTTCAACGTGTCTGAAAAAGATAAAAGCATTGCGCACACTTCAACTCCCACTTGACATCAACTTTATGAGTAAATACCATTATCTCCATTTTGTATATGAAAAAAATTCAGCCTCAGAGAGATTTAGTAAGCTATTAAAATAGAATTAAATTTAAACTCAAAGTTTTCTGACATAAAAGCCCAGAAATTTCTCTAATTGGGCTCTTTTCTCAATATATGACCAATAACTAACAGGATCAATCCTTTCCCATTTTACTTGTAATCCTACCATTCTTTTCACTAATTACTTGAACTCCCTAGACTTCTGACTTTTCTTTCAAAAGAGAAAAACAAGTTTCCTCTCTCATTTCATTGTTTTCATGCCTATTATCAGAAAATATTCTAGCCTTTTCTTCTTCAAACCAGGGTCCTTAAATCAGCCATATTAGAATCACTTGTTAGACTTGGAAAAAAATATTTCTAGGCTCCATATAGTGCTCAAACCCAAGAATATACATTCCATAAAGCCCTAGAAAGACTCTAAATATATGCCAAAGTTGAATAAACACCATATTTCATTCAGAAAATACACTATTTTTGTTAAATAAAATTCACTCAAAGAAAGAGAAAAAAGTCCATTAAGCATACAAAACATGCATGACAATCTAAACTAGCGTAAAAATAAACCTACTTATTTTCTTAATATTTAAAATAAATACCTGATTCTCAAGAAAACATATGACCTTTTATATTTACTTCATCAAAAGTTGATTTAAAAATAATGAATTTTTATCTAATTAATAATACTGCCAAAATAAATTTGTTCAAAGTAAAAACAGTAACTTGTAATTCTGAACTTTCTTTAATAGCAAATACATTTAAACTAAAGAAAATTGTAAGTTAGCAATTTGGCCTGGTGTAATATTTTTAACAGGGTCACATAGCACATTATTTGTCTCTTTGATAGTAAAAATAAAAGACTGCAAATTGAGGTTATTTATTTTTTTTATGGACACAATTAAGCCTTTAGAGAGTTCAGTAATCTTACAGGAGAAAGACTAAAGAATATGTGTCAAGTGAAGGCAGATGTTGTTCCATAATCTCAAATGTTTTTATCTTTATCCAAAATTACACAACTTCTTCTAAACTTTTTTCTAAATAAATAATAATTCATGTTTAATAAGCTAATTCTTGATATGCTTTCTGATGTCTCTGATTTGTCTCAAAAATAAGTGCCCACAGAACACAAGAAATTTATTTATTCATTAATGTGCACATCTACTGAATATCTTCCACATCCCAGGCACTGTTGGAAGCACAGAATATACAAAGTCCAGAAGAACATTGTGGGCATGCGTAAATATAAGGAAACCCAAAGAACCATATTTTCAGAAATCTTTAACAGCTTGACACAGGTACGTGGTGGAATTAGGTTGGAGAAGGAAGCAGAGTTAGATCTTCAAGAGGCTTGTATACTAGGTTAAAAACTTGGAGCTTTACTTGGAAATTTTAAGAGATTCTAAGACATATAGTGATGTTAACCAGTTTAATGATATAAAATTACTCTAAATTAAAGGTTTGATTAGATTAGAGTTTATTGTCTTTATCCATTTCTTTCTCATGGCCAGTGAGTTAATCAACCAATTACATGATGAGAAAGCTATTTAAGTTCTCCCCTTTGATATTTACAATTTATTGATTCTCAGACTGTGCCCCAAGGAGACCTGACATTCCATAGAGCCCTTTTAAAGGCCTCTGTGTGTAAGAATCTGGGAATATCCACACAAGACCCATTTACATTTTAATTTGCTTTGCATGCAGGGCTTTGAGTAAGATTTGTTTTACACAAAGCATTTTCTACCATGGACCAGATATTTTCTTGGAAGCCTACTATTATAAGATAACATGTTTAATTCTAATGTAATATCCATCATCAGATATCATCTAATAATCAGGAGAATGTTTGATGCATATAAACAAATACAGTATTCTTCTTTAAATTAATTATTCAGGACTCTTTATTGCAAGTGACAGAAAACCAACTCAAATTAATTTAAAAAAATAATAATTGGTTCACTGATTTAGGAAGAACCTAGGTAGAACTACCCTCAGGCAGATCTAGAAGTTAGGATTCAGACGATAACATCTGGT
The DNA here is from genome assembly GCF_902729225.1 of Pteropus medius. Taxonomy (NCBI): domain Eukaryota; kingdom Metazoa; phylum Chordata; class Mammalia; order Chiroptera; family Pteropodidae; genus Pteropus; species Pteropus medius. The sequence continues at coordinate 1,258,514 of NW_024347731.1, read as the reverse complement.
CCCCTGTTCTCCCCCTGCTACCCCATCACATCTTTTCTTCCTTATAAATTGGCTTCTATTTCTCTTGGTACAGTTAAATTTTCTTGAAGCAGATGACCTTGGCCAAAGACAGCTTGAGGTTTACATCATTCTAGTTGGGAAGAATGCAAGAGGAAGATGAGAGCTTTAGTTTCCTTGACTAAAATGTAAATTCCAGGGAAGAAAAATCTGAATGGCTACTCTTGGATCATGTGTCTAAGTCACATGTCCACATTTGCAGTAGATAATTTCTGACTAAATTAAACCACACAGACACACACACACTTTCCATTATATTGAAACGTAAATTTTAAACAAAAATGTCACACTTGGTAAGAAAAAGAGTGATCGAAGCTATTCTTATATTTTAATTCCTGTCAGTATAAATAGACTCTTTGGGAAAGAGAGTCTTAGTAGTACTAGTAGCAAAATTTAGATTATTTCCACTTCTTAATTTTTTATTTCAACCCTGTACTCTTGACTATGTTAGATTCTTGGATTGATTTCACTAGAATTATTCTCTGAATTAATGCCTAGATGTCCTAACATTTTATGGGGAGCTTATTTTCTATTGGTAGAAATACACTAAACAAGTAAACAATAAATTATCAATATACTTTCATATAGTAATAAGTGCTATGAAAAAAATTAAGTAGGTTAAGAGGTAAAATGTGAGAAAGCGAGGGCAAGAACAGTTGACTTGAAGGAGAAATCCATTTGAAAATCCAAAGAGAGAGCACCCAAGCAGAGGGAAGAATAAGTTTAAAAGGATAAGGTTGGCTTCTTCTAGGAACAGAACAAATGCCTAACTGTCTGAAGCAGAGTGAACTGGATTAAGATGGGAAAGCATGCAAATGAATGAGAAGGACTGAGTAAAACAGACCTTTTTAAGCCACAGTAAGAATGCTAAATTTTATTATAACTGTAATAAGAACTCATCAAAGGTTCCTGTGCCAGAGGAAGACATGATTTAATTTGTAAAGGATCACTGGTTGCTGTAGGAAGAATAGACTGTGAGGGGTTAAGAATAGAATCTGAGAGACCAGTTAGAAGGAGACTGCTATAAATCGTGTGACAGATGATGGTGGCCTGGTAGCTCGGAATAGAGTGACAGAGTGAAAGTGGCGAGAAGGAATTTAATTCAAGATAGATTTTTGAAGGCGGGAGTGACAAAATACGCTAATAGATTGAATACAGGGTATGAGAGAAGGGAAGAGAGGGACAAAGATGACTCTTAGGTTCTGGCCTAAGAAACTGAGTGCAAGAAAAAGCAGAAACGGTAATCTAGACTGCAAACACCTGAATTTAACCTGCATCTCTCGGTACATTCTTTAGGCAAAATTTTCAACTATTGTTTGTGAAAATGTTATTTCTGGTATGCAGGACTTGGAAATATTGTTTTTAGAAGTTCTGGCTCTGTTTTTCTCCAACTTTTATCTTTGTTTAGCATGGTTGGTTTGATTGATAGTGATTATTTTTGAATTTTCAATATGTACTGACTACTCTTCATTCATTTGTTTGGCAGCATTTCAACGCTTTCATTAAATTTCCGCTAGTTTAGTACAAATATATTCTTCTAATTTAAAAAAGATCTCAATAGTCTGGTTATTTACAAGCATCCCACTTTATAGAAGCCTCTGGGCATTGAAACTAGAATATCTACTTGAAAAGAGATTCAAGTTTTAAGACAGAAACAATTCTACATATGAGAGAAGTCTATTATAATAGTCATCCCTAGAAACCTAAAGATAAGAAATGTACAAGATTTCTGACATATACCAAGCTCTGATATATGTGCCATTACTTTTAGATTTGATTTATAAAATTCTACCTCCAGAGCCTCCATTTCAAAAGCTTCCCGATGAACAAATAATTTAGAACTACACCATAATCATCTAAGCAGCTAGGCTTTTCCATATGTAAAGCAAATGGTTTGTCCATTTAACTACTAAAAAGCATGTTTTTGTAATGACCTAAAGTTAATCTCTAACGCACATTTTAGATCAAGATAAAAACGATGCAACTCTCTAAGATTATTCAGCTACTTTATCTATCAATTCTTTACCTTTGCTTTTTAAGTAATTAATCTAAGTAATAACATTTACAAGTGAGTAAGATAAGCCCAGTAGTCTTTCTCCTGTTTTTCCTTTATGCTCACACTACTACCACACTTATAATACTTCTGACATCAAAAGTGTCAAAAGTGACTTTAATTCACATGAAACTGTTCTTCACTTCAGATGCCAGTCAAAAGTAGTAGGTCCCCAGGTTACACATGACTTCTGTCCGACTTGGCTACAAATCAGAGGTTCCCATTACCCCTTCTCAGATTTGATTAATTTGGTACAGTGGCTCACAGAACTCAAGAAAACACTTACATTTACCAGTTTTTTAAAGGATATGATAAAGGATGCAGATGACTAGCCAGATGAAGAGATACCTAGGGTGGGGTCTAGGAGGGTCCTGATAACAGAAGCTTCTGTCCCTATAGAATTGAGGTGTGCTTGTGTTCACCAACCTGGAAGATCTCCAAATCTGTATTTTTGGGATTTTTATGGAGCTTCCTCATGTAGGTGTATGATTAATTACTAACTCCATTTCTATCCCCACCCCCTTTCTGGAGAATGGTGGGTGAGACTGAACGTTTCAAGCTTCTAATCTTGGCTTGGTCTTTCTGATGACCAGTTTCCATCCAGGAGCTCATCAAAAGTAACCTTATTAGAACAAAAGCCACTACTGTCACCCAGAAAATGTTAAGGGATTTAGAAACTCTGTTTCAAGAACTGAATTTAAAAACCAAATATTAGAACAAAATATGTTCTTAGTGTTCTTATCACTTAGAAAACTACAAGGGTTTTAGGAGCTCTGTGCTAGGAACTGGAAGCAAGGATCAATGAATAGATTTTCTAGTATCTCATAACAAGTACATATTCAGAATACATAGGCACACTTGTACCACACTGATCCATAATTTCTTGCTGATAACTTTAGGGGCCGTGTAGTATCATTATTTTGTTATGCCTAATCAATATGAGAAATAGTAAGTATCATATTATTTTCAGAGTCTATAACTAAAGCAAATTCCTTTGAACACCTGCTGTGTCCTGTAATTTATACATATCATCATTCACTTTAATCCTTTAAGCACTATAACAGAGATATTAATATTCACTTTTTTCTAATTAAAAATAAATGAACATAGAGGTTGAATAAGTTTTCTGTAGTCACACAACTTATGAAAATTGTAAACAGAGCATTGGTTTTTGTGAGTCCCAGTCTTTATGCTATTTCTACTGTATTATGTTTTAGTCTATTCAAAAGTATAATCATCATTTAGTAAATACCTATAAAGTTCCAAGAGTCCTGCTAGGATTATAGCTAGAATAACATAAAGGAACTCATGTTGTTTGTCTGTGCTTAAGCAAATAAAACTAACGATTGAACTTCTGTCATCATTAAAACTCAACAGGACTGCTTCTAATATTATTTGTAAAGAGTACAAAATTTGTTTTCCTGAATCTTTATCTCTCTGCTCTGCATCCAGCTCTTGTCCCTTATCCATCACTAAGATAACAAATCTTCTCAAGTGTTCTTTCCTCTATCAAAACCTAGACTCATATCCTCAGAAACAATAAGGTAATAAGTGACTTAAGCAGCTTAAAATAGCTCCCATTAGTTATTTTGATTTAAAAAAAAATACATTGAAGCCTTAATAGAGAACACAATGCATTTATGTTAGAATTTTAGTGATCATCTAAGTAAGTTGGTAATTCATTGATAATATCATAGGACCACAAATTAGCATTTACAATTATGTTATGTTGATATTAATTTATTCTGCCTCTTTCTATGTTTGGACATAATAGCAAAACTGCTAATTTTAGATCTCAATCACTTAAAATTCCATGATCAAACTCTGATTAATAATAATTATCAGAATTTTAGCCATATTTGACTCAAGATGCTAAAAGAATTTTAAAAAGTATCCAAACTGCTTCTATCCTCCTTATAGTGCTTCTGACCCACATCACAGCCAACTATAATGTAATCCTGAAGGCATAGATCATACACCTGAAATTACCTTCTACAAAAGTCATACTAAAATGTAACAAATATTTGTAAAGCTTGTACTAGGTGAGATATTCTCTTATCATGATAATATGAGACACAACTTCAGATATATCAAACGGAGGAGGTAGCTTCAGAATTATAATTAAATAGGCAATTAGTTGTAGGTTCTCCAGAACTTCCATATCAATCCCAAGATGACTATCATTTCAAAAACCAGTCTCTATGGAATTATATATCCCTTAAAGCTTTTCAAGTACATATTCAAGAATAAGTTCAAGATTATATAGAGGGAACTGACCATAAATACCACACTTGGGAAAAAAAACTCTCTGATAATGAATACAGATTGTAAATTAATAAATATCGATTCTACCTTATGGCCATTACTAAGCAATACTTTGGTGCTACTACTAAATTTATTAAGTATTGGAAATGCAAAATCTTAGTAACATTCTAAAAAATAAACAAGTTCTACACAATTTTACCAAGTTTCCTTAAATGTGATGAACACTCATTTAAGCTGTTGTAGAATATCTCTAAACACAATGGAAAGGTGAGAAATGTGTTTAAGTCAACAATTAGAATATCAAGTCTAGGAATCTGTAAACAAATGCTGCTGGAAAAATCTTTTATTCTCATTAAAAATTCTAGAATAGTTGATAACTCTGATCTGGGTGGTCTAGACACATAACTTGGTTCTCAGGACGGCTCAAATACAGGCACTCTAGCACACAACTTGCACAGCTATGAATCTGATTGCTGTGTAAGAAAACTGTATGGCTTTTAGGTTGGCGTGAGTTGTGAGATACAGAACTAGAAGTGTAACCCGTAAGAGAAAACAATTAGTAAATTAGACTTTAACAGAATTCAAAAGTTTTGTCCTATGAAAGATGCCACTAAAAGATTGAAAAGATCAGCTACAGACTGGGAAGGAATATTTGAAATTATACATGTGCTATGATTTACCATTAAAATATATATGTAAAATTCAACAATAATAAAACAAATGATTTCATAAAAAGTGGGCAAAAGATTTAAACAGATACTTTATCAAAGATATGTAAAAGGCAAGTAAGCATATGAAAAAAAATACTCCACATCATTTGTCACTAGGGAAATGTAAATTAAAACCACAATGATACCACTGTATTTATTAGAATTGCAAGAATCAAACAAACTGACAATATCACATGCTGGCAAGTGGGTGGGAAAAAAGAAGCTCCCGTTTATTGCTGGTGGGACTGCAAAATGACAATTCACTTGGGAATATTTGGCAGCTTCTTATAAAGCAAATGGTGATAATAATATTGCTAGGTATTTGTCCAAGTGAATTTTTCACACAAAAGTTTATAGTAAATTTATTCATAATCTCCCCAAACTGGAAACAAGCCTCTGCATTCACTGACCATTGGCCTTTTCACCATTCACAGAGAGGATTTTGCTATTCCCAGACAAGCAAAAATAATTGATGATATAATAATAATAATAATAATAATAATAATAATAATAATAAATAATATTAAAATGCCTGTAGTAGTATAAATCAAACACTTGTGCACAGAAATATGGCTCATTAAAATTTACACCAACATTTAAAACAATAATATGGAATCATCTGACATTCACATTAGCTTTCTGGGCATTTTGAAGATTACTATAAAGCTTGAATTGATAATCTATTAATATTCTAATGCTTTCTTGGCTTTATGGCAGTTCAGAGGCAGTTCCTTTGCCAGGGGGAGACATTCCCTGATGTGCTGGAAGGCTACTGGTAGGGAGACATTTTTCAGACATAACAGAGCTTTGGTAAATATCAGCTCTTCTCTAATCCTACTTAAGTTCAAAAGCAACATAACTTTTCTTTCATCCTCTTTGTTTCTGGGCTTTGCTCCATGTAGTCAGGCCAGCTTTCATGACAGGGGAGAATTTGTGGGCGTGTAAATGGAAACTAGATTGAACGGGAAAAAAGCGTACATTCAGATGATACTTGCTCACATTTATTATAAATTTATTAAACAGTTTTTAAATTTTTTCTTCCATTTTAATAACAAAAATAGGGGGAAAAAGCACTCTCTAAATACGTTGAATAAGAATGGATTTATTGTTGAAAGAAACACATTCACCTTATTGCTATCAAATTCAAGCATGCCACTTTTAAGAGTTGTTGACAAAAGTAGCATTCTCTTCATTTAAAAAAACACAAATTTTGGGCCATTGTTAAAAAAAAAAAGATTATGTATTTATAAATAAAAAGATATCAAAATTATCTAACTTTACAAACACTTTACAAACTTTACAAACTTTACAAACACTACTCTTACTTAGTCTCTGAATCATTTTTCCGATCTTGTAGCAATCACATCATTTTTTTCATTGCCAAAAATTTAACTCACAGTATTTATCACATTATAGAATAGATAAACAAATTCTGGAAGCAAACATAGTCTAAACTTTATCATAACTAAAATAGATCAGGAGTAGGAGTAAAAGGGGAGGATTTTTGTTATGGAGAAACTTCCAAACATGTTTTCAAAACACTTTCACCTCCTCTACTGGATCTGCATAGAATTGGAAGACTAGGTCACACAGAAAATAGATGTTCAGCTATAGTAGATATTGCCTAGTTTCAAAATAATCATACCAACTAACACTCTCACCAGCAATATGCTAAGTTTCAATTTCTCTGTTATAACCATTTTGGTGGTTGTGTAGTGATACTTCATTGTGATTTTATTTTGCACTTTTCATATGACCAATAATATTTTTTTGGACATTTAGCCTATTCTGAAGTGATGTTTATTTGGTTGCCTTATAACCTCAACTTTCTGCTGAGCTCAAGAAAACTGATGCTTTTGGTGATTATTTAACATTTTCTCATAACAAGAAAGCAACATTTTTTATAGATTTCTTCATTCTAAGTGGAAGCAGCAATAAGTAGGTTTATACAGCCAGTGGGTATTTTCTGCAGATGTTACCTGATTTTAGCTGGTATTCATTATTGTAGGTTGCTTGCCATGAGCCAAAATGTATCTTACATAAAAAGATTATTTGTGATCGAAGACCAAATGGAATTAGTCTTTTACACCAGTCATAACTCATTGGAAATTATCTGTCAACAGAATAAAATTAACAAATCACATCATTTTGAATAACAGTAAAACAGAGATATCAGAACAGTAAAACAGAGATATCAGAACAGTAGGTGAACATTTAGGGGTATATTTTTATGTTACTATTTATCACATACAATTTATCTGTTTCCTCTTTTGCATTTTTTGTTCAGTTTGCTTGTTTGTACATTTTTACACAACTTCATCTTCATCTTCTACTTTAATCTGAGCAGTCAATACTAGCTAAAAAATAGTATAATTTTAAAGGCTAGAAAATTGTAAATTTATTATGCCATTCATCTAAAAGGGCATAGAGAATTGAAAAGCATTATTTCAAAATGTTCTAGTGGCTACATCTTAATCTTAGTCTTAGAATTATTGATTTATATTATGGTTATTTTATTTTCTATCTCAATTATGTAAAGGGAATACATTATTATTATCAGGAAAAGAGTTTAAAATATCCTAGATAGTCTCTATATTATTCTATTATATATTATTCTACATAATATCCCCTCCCAAAAGTTTACAAATTCCACCTCAGCATAGAAAGCTTTTTTTCACCCCCAGTTTTTCACTCATCATTTCTTCCTATTACTGTAGAAATTCAATGGGCTCAATCTTCAATGCCTTTATCTTTGTAGCTTTCTTCTTCTCATTGATAGTCTCACAAAATCCCAATATTTTAAAATGTAAGCATTCTCTTCTGTCTCCATTGTCCAGCTTCCCAATTGTACATGAAATATATGAGGCTTTTAAAAACATTTTTTGCCTCTGTCTATACTTAAGAGATGAAGTAAATATCTAAGCTATTCATCTTAATAATGCCCAGATAAAACTGAGAGTAAATTAGGCATAGAACTTTAAATTAAACACCTCATCTCTAATTGTCTTTGATTATATAGACAAATTTCATAATTAAGAATACTTCTTCCAGTCATTTATATTACTCTGTAGAAAGTTATTACTCTGAGTAACTATATTTAAACATTATTAATTCATACTAACAATGTAAATATTTTGAATTTTCTTTTTTTGTTGATTTGATTATGTCACTTTCTCTGCCAAGTACTTTAACTACTTAATTTATGCTCCATGAAAATAATTTAATAATGCTACCAAACTATCTATTTGTTGGGATTTTTAACCCTGAACATAGATAATATTTTTGTGCTCAAGAGTTTGTTCATTAATTCCTTAGCCCCATCAACTTCTACACTTTCAGAGAACACTATTTCCATTTAAAAATAACTTTCCAATTCTTTCTCATTAACAACAGCAACAAAAGACTCATGAGAAAAAATGGTCATAGGTCAAAACAGCAAGGAGTTGTGTCAGGTCATTTTTCATTGCTTCATAATTATTTTATGGTTCAAAAGTCTTAAGCTTTAATTCAATACCAAAGTTGAATAGACTCTAAGGGGAGAGGCTTTGTCACAGTATCCTTCTTCATTATTTTCATTATTCCCCAATTTCCTCACTAATATTTTATTTTTATTTTATGTATGTATGTATATATGTATGTATGTATGTATGTATGTATGTATGTATGTATGTATTTATCTGTTTTTTGGTCTCTCAGCTTTAAACTCAATCCTGCTTTGAGGCATGGAGAACGTAGGCCTGATATTATTTGGCAATCTCTAACTGGAGTCTAGTGAGTTAGCAACCATGAATGACAACTCCCCTCCATTCTTCTTTGACTCCTGTGCTCATAGTGAAGCCCAGAACCTACTGACTCTAAGGACGCATCCCTTTTCACTGTCTCTGAGTGGATCACTCAGGGTTGAGCATCACTTTGGATCCTCCCCATCAAAAGTGTAAGATTTGCCCCTGAGCCTTAGGACAGGGACTGAAAACCTCCATGCCAAGGAATAGTCTCTAGGGCAATGACCACCTGCCTGATAGAAATTCCAAATAACACAAGTCAGCCCTCTAGAGCTCCCCACCAAGCTCATGTACTACTTTTTCCCATTAATCTATATAATGCTGAGAGTTATATGGAAATACTAATTCTCCAACAGCTGAGATCAGCAATGCGAATACAAGTAACAAACAGATATGCAAGACATTGTTAAGATACTTTTTAAAACAATTGTGTGACGTAAAATTGAAATCTACTTTATAATTAGAATTTTTGTATTACCTCTTTCAACAACAAGCTGTAAGGCCATGAGTTGGCATTTTATCACTTTGAGTCTATTTCTTTTAAGCAAAATAAAAGGTTTGGACTAGTTAATATTTATAGTTTTCATTTGATCTAATAATCCTCAGTCATTTTTATATAATTTGAAAACTTACAAAATAGATATATCACATGAAGATTGTTCTCATTATTTAAAGATTATTTAGCAAGAAAATCATAGGAGTGTGCTATTGAAAAAATAAAACTTTTGAGGTCAAGTAAACCTTGACTAAATACCTTCTTTTCCACTAATTAATTGTATGTTTTTTGATAAGTTAATAATTATCCTGAGCCATAATTAGTTAACTTGTAAATATAGATGATAAAGTACTACAGGGTTTTAAAGATTAACTGAATCACTTTTCTAGGTTTATCTTACACAATACCTGGTGCCAAGAAACCACAAATATATTTTAGGCCATCACTTGTCTTTTTTTTTTTCTCACCATTTATGAAAGGAATCACCACAACATTCTTTTGAAAAAATTTTTAAGCTACCTAGTCTGTAGTTTCTTGTTATGACAGCCTGAGTTGACTAATATAAGGTTTCATTCTTAAAAATAAAATACTAATTTTGGAAGACTAAAGTCAAATAAACCTTGCTTTTTAATACTAAACATTTGACTGCTTTAAATGTATGCATTTCAGTGAAAAGATTTTCATGTAAATAAATAGTTGAGAAAAATCTGGCATTGTCATAGGAACTTCCAATTGAAAAATATTGTCAGGTATAAGGGTTCCTTGAGTGTACTTATTTTTCCCTCTGCAAGTAAAAGCATTTAAATTTGCCTCTTGATTTTCTTTATCCTTAACAGAAAAAAACAGCAATGACAAAGTAAGATATAAATTAAAGCACCAGATTATAACACATATATATGAGCAGAAGAGTACAGTTTTCATACATTTTTAATTATTTTTACCAAATTTATTTACAAAACTCTCTCAATTTTAGAACATCTATGTATCACCACTGAAGAATAAGTGTTGACTAATTTGTCTCACCAGGGAGAATACTTATCGAATCATAATTTATGTTTTTGTTTGCTTTTCTACTGTGAACACTAATTATTTGTCTGAGTAAGAGTTTCTGCCCTAATAAGCCATTGGTGAGTGAAAATACAATTTAGATTTTATATGTCCTTTCAGTTCACAAGCTTTATACTTCTCATTAGGGAATCAAATCCCTTCGGGACTTTCGTGAATGTATATCCTAAAAAGAACTAAACGATCTTTAAATTTTAAATCAAGAACAGCAGAAGCTATAATAAGCACCAAAGTAGACAAAATCCAAGTCACTTGATTTGCAGTGACTCAATTATGTGACCTAATCTGCAAATTATTAGCCTCATCATCTAAATATCTCTATTTGAAATAAATTAAGAAAATATTGTTTCTATTCTGTTATCAAATGTCTTATGGACTATAATCAATAATTAAAAACAGCCCCTGCTTGATTATTCCTAGACTACTCCTGTGTGTCAGACAAACTCAACTCAAGACCAGAAACTGAAAATAAAGGGCTGAAGAAATATGAAAAAGAAAATGGCAGCAAATATTTTAAATCTTTATCTTCTGATCCCCCTACACTGCTTTTTCATTTGCAACAAATGTTATTCAGAACAAATAACTTCTATTAAACAATGACTCAGTCAGTTATGTAGTTTTCCAACTTTCCTGCTCTGGGGAGCCAGAAGAAAAGGATCATCTTCCAAAGAGAATGAGCATGTCAACTATAGTTTCTTGTTCTATAAATGTGTGCCATTAACAATACTGCCTATTTCATAGAGCCCTGGTCAGGATCAAGGTAAACAACAATATGTATGTGAGTACCTTGCACACTATAACTGTACTAGTACTTGTTTTATTATGTTATATATGTCTTGTGGTTTTTCAGGGGAAGGGGATGACCATGGTGTAGTGTTATTCAACAAATACCTTAAAATTCTGAGTTAGGCAGTAAAATGAACTGATGGGTGATTTTAATTGGAGTATAATGACAATCTAATGAAACAGATAATATTTGTAGATACAGAGAATTTTACCAAATAATGGCTGTAGTACATAAAGGCACATTGGGGCTTTAGGATTATTTGGCAATTGCCGATGTTATTAAAATATACACTCAAAAGAGAGGCTTTCATTAAAGAATAAGAATTCCCAGCCAACGGTCATTTAATCAAACCTTATTTTTAAGAATGACATTTGCTCATTTTATGATTTTTATTCTTCCCATTTGTGTAGCCATTGAGAGAAAAAAAAATAAGTCAAAATTAGTTTTTCCAAACTTTTATAAGTAAGCAGCAGTAGATATAAGGTTTTTAAGGTCATAATAATTCACACTATTGCAATGATCCTCTAAAGCTCCTGGTTCTCTTCTACTGCTTACAAATCAAAGAGAATCGTTCATTAATAAAACAGTAACACAGTGGGATTGTGTCAGTTTAATGTGTCATTATGAATTGATTATGCATTGCTTTTTATTTTATTTCTGTTTTAGAAAGTGACATTTCTAGTACATTCAAAATCCCTTCAACTCAGTTTTCCAGATTTCATTGTTGGAAGGAAGATATTTGTTTCAACCTGAGAACCCAAGTTGTTTCAATTAGGACTAAAGTATATTTGTATGGATGATTGGTGAACTTGGAGTGGCATTAAGAACTGAGGAAATACCTGGGGGCAAAAAAATCCTTAGTCTATGTAAAGAGAAGCAAAGTGCATCAGCAATCTCCTTAGACTAGAATATCAAGTCTATTTCTTTACAGGGCAACTAGGCCCCCTCAATCTGGGCCCAGTTCACCTCTCTTGCTTCACTTTCTCATATCCCATGATGTTTTATTCAGCTCAGGCTGTTATAACAAAATACCATTGACTGGGTGTCTTAAACAACAGAATTTTTTTTTTCACAATTCTGGAGGCTGGAAAGTCCAAAGTCAAGGTCTGGTAGAGTCTGATTCTGGTGAGAGTTCTCTTCTTGGTTTATAGAAGGCCACCTTGTCACTGTGTCCTCACATAGTAGAAAATGCAGGTAAGCTCTCTTTTTATAAGGGTATTAATCCCATCATGAGGACCCCACCCTCATGTACTCATCTAAACCTAATTATCTTCCAAAGGCTCTATTTCCAAAATCCATCACACTGAAGTTTAGGGTTTCAACATATGAATTTGGGGCGACATGATTTATTCCATAGCTCCTGGTTCTTTCTTTTCTATGCATATTGCCTGTAATTTCCATTTACTCTTGTAATATATATTGCTTCAATTCCATTGTCCATGATGCTTACTAAGCAGAGACTCACTTTATCCATTTAATTCCTATTCACACTTGAAAAGTCAATCCTAGTATCACCTGCTTTTGGAAAATTTTCTTCACCTTTTTAAGGAGTGACTTTTCTTTATGATTTTATAATATACCTTGTATATACATATTATAGTACTTACTATCTGAAACACAAGTAGCTGTGCATTTTTTTCCTACTAGATTGTGAGTTCCTTGTAGACAAGAACTAGGTTTTATACATCTCTCTATCTCTAGAGTCTAATATAGCATCTGAGTCATGGTGGGTTCAGTAAGATGTATGTTGGATGAATTGATAAATGAATGAACAAATGGAAGAGAAAATGGTCCAAAGAGTCTGAGACAACCTCAAAGTAAATGGAAAACATTCAGTGTAGCATATCTCTCAAACTAAAACCTATGCAAAACCAGGGGAATACAGCAATGACTCAATAAATATGCAAAACCACCTGAGAATATGGGAGAAATCTGTTGTTGTTTTTGTATTTGTCTTCTAATTTCTGTGCTCTTAAATTTTTTTCACATGCAAAAAGAAGCAAACTCCAGAGAATAAGACTTTTAATACTGGCTAATTTGTTCTCTTCTTTTTTTTTTCTTTTTTGATAGCTCTAAAAGTAAAAATGTTGATTCACAAGGAGCGATTATAATGCGTGCGGCATGTGTGTGTGTATGTGTCCGTGTGTGTGTTTCTTCAGAAAACCTGCAGGTGTTATTGTCATGTCACAGTGAAGAAGATGACATTTTGTTTTTGCAATTGTTATGCTGAACTCATTTTCAGTGGCTTTTGCAGCCAGTTCCAACCTGTTTAGAAAGGAACCGGTGTATGATTTCCTAGGCAAATCTCTACAGCTTACAGGTTAGTTACTCAAAAATGATTTTGTCTTTTTTTTTCCTTCTGTATCTCTCAAACATACACACATACACACGTGCGCGCGCACACACACACACACACACACACACATACACACAAACCATTTCACTTTCCTGCAGTTAGCTCACACAAAAGTTTGTTTAGAGACACAGAAGTTTTAATCCTTTCTTGTACACTTTGCCTCCCACTTCCCTTGCAACACAGAGGTAACAAATGCTTTTTTTGTGTGATATTAAGTATGACTAACATTTTTATTTTTAGATGATTCTAAAGTATAATATTTAGTTGGTTAAACGAAGGATTGGAATTGAAGGTTAAAAATAGAAAGTTTGAAACATAAAACTTAAAGCCAGAGCTAATATGAAAGAAGCTGGGAATTCAGAAAACTGAAATCAGCAAGGATCATGATAGACATGATGATGATCGTTGTCGGCCATGACATAATGACCCATGGAGTGTGATTATTTAGGAGGTATTCCTTTTGGGGCATCCTCTTTCCTGGACGTTTTTTATTATTTTTTATTATTTCTCTAGCCTTTTAATCAATAAATAGTTAATGAATACCAACTATGTCCCAGAAACTATTCTAGGCAATGAAGATGCAAAGATGAATAAAATTTGGTCTTGTCCATAATCCAGTGAGGGAGCCAGATTTACAAATAAATAATTATAATTAGTAATATATGTGTTCACATTGATGTAAACGAGAAAGTACATCTCTTGAAGAAGAATACCATATTTTGTTTTTTCTTTGAATCCCTCTGAGTAATTATCACACTGTTGAGGCACCGCTAAATGCTAAGTAAATGGTAGTGATCAAAATTATTAAAAAGATGAGATCGAGTAGTCTTTTTAACTTATGATAGTCTAATAAATTGTTTTCTAAAACTAAAGAATGCTAAAGCAATGTGGTTTTGAGATATAAAATAACAATTGCATGATTTAACATTTGCAGAAAAAAGATTTACCGGATATGCTTGAACCTCATTCTGTAGATGATGGTAAACTTTGCTCCCCACAAGGTCTCCAAAAATTCAGGGGATGGAGGAGAAGAGGCAGGGTTTAAATGGCGAAGAGGCAGGCTTTTCAGTCAACTCTGGCTCTGAATTTGTACTTCAACTTACCTAGTTAAAATTTTGTGTGGTCTGATCATTCTGTGTATGACCCTCACTTTTTAAATGGTAATATTCTACTAATTTCTTTTTTTACCAAAAATCACTCATTCCAGAAACACGTGGTTATGGCAGGCTATATTAGAAAATAAAAGGCTTATTATACTTGCAGTTTTGCACAAAACTTAAATATGAATATTAAACATATCTACACTTAAACATCTCTAGACCATTTTCCTGGAGAGAGAAATGTAGCCCATCTTCCACTGCACCCTCTTTTTTCCGGCCCTCCTCCAGGGCCTAACTCCTCATGAAAAATGTTCATTCAAGGTGCGTTCCCCAACAAAGCCAATTTTTTCCTTAGAAGAAATATTAGCTAAGTCATTTTAAAGCTACGTTTATAAAATTTTTATTTTGTGAAGTGTCTTTTAAGTCTTGTTAAAACCATATTTGCAAAGTTTGGGTTTTTGCAAATATCTTTTGTAGGTTGATAAATGCTGAAAATCTATTTAAACAGAGAGTTGAAGAGAATTCATTCAAGCTCTACAAACTTTGTAATTGCCATTGGGATGCAGAGAACACGATGACAACTTCTTTACATCAATTTCTGTGAAGGCGATCATCAAGGGGTGTTAAAAAACAAAGTGTAGGAGGAAAACATCATTTTTAATGAGAAACATTCCAATGCAGATAAACTATTCTGAGACATAACAAATAAGTGATAATTTACCATCAACCTCATTAACAAATATTCACTAAGCCCATGGATGGTGTTCAAATGCTTTACATAAGATTCTTTTAGTTTCTTGGCAGTCTAAAGTCTCTGAAGACCATAAGAAAGAGAAAAAAATTTTGAATATCTTAGAAACAGGAAGATGTCATTATTGATTCAGAAATTTAACATTTAGCACTCTAAGTGGGCTACAACTATTTCTGGCAAATACACAGTAGGGTGCAGATTATTTTTAAATAAAAAAAATAATTAGAAGGCAGCAAGTTTTCTAAATTTATCATTTAAATAAAAAGCTTTATTCAATGTCTATATGTTCTTTATATTAGACTTTTTAAGACAATTTATTTTATTTATTTTGGTTCATTTTACACCATATTATTTAATTCTGCAGTGAAGGAACACCTCTTAGATGGGTTAGTCAAGATTACATGTAATTTTGTCTGTTTTAATAATGAAATCACAACAATCTTTGTTAGAGTACCAACCATTACAGATTTATTAATTTCTATTGCACGAATACAGTATTTATACACTGTACAATATTTGTAGAGTATTTTGTCTATCGTAAAGTAAGTGAGATCTGGGCCTAATGCTATGCTTGATTACTGATAGAGAACAGCTGATTATTTAGATCTCAGAATGAAATCAGTTTTCTGAAGTGGTTATCATAGAGCAAAACTGGGAATTAGTGGATGAAAAACTGAATTACGGTTTGTTAATAATTTGGATTTGCTGCCTCCTAAATCTTGTTACATATTATATTTGTTTTCTTTTGTCCTTGGACTTTACATTGTCCCTACTTAGATTTGGATTTTTATCTTAACCCTGGAAAGGAATGATATCTCTTCTCCCGAACTTCACATTGACAATCTAGCCCTATTAGTCAGTCATCACAGCTTCTACATTCTTCCATCTTCTAGTTTGCATATGGGTTTCCAATATTATGTTTCTGACCTATTATCAGCTCCCATTAGCACTAGCAGATCTAGAGGGAATATAATCAGTAAGCCTCCTTCTGGTTCTACTTTTTTTCCTTAATTTTTAGAAGCAGTAGGGATGTTATGTAGCACTAGAGTACTTAATGCGAGGCAAAAATGCAGACTGTCCTCAGTGACACTATACCTATAAATCTGCCCAAATGACAAATTCTTTAAGGCTCTAATGGTCAATGAGGAGTAGCAAGGGATATTGCAGCTTTCCTGAATTTTAACCCTGTTTGTTCTGTGATTTTGAATTGGTTTCTTTCCTTTTGTTATCCCTTAACTCTTCTGAGCCTCTTTCTTTCAAAAATACAAATGGCTATACTAATAAAGATAATGTCACATGGATTAGGACCTTATGCCATCACACAGACACAAACACACACCAAATGACATGTAATATATATTACCCATGTTGAGTCTCTACTCCCCAAATATGTAGCTATTTCTGAATTAGAGTACGTGGTCAAAGTATAAATTAGACAAGCATAAGAAAAGATTCTCAACATTACTAGCCATCAGGGATATGAGAATCAAAACCTCAGTAACACCACTTCATACCAGCTAGGATGCCAAATAGAAACAGGTGCTGGTGAGGTTGTAAAAAACTGGAACCTTCATACACTCCTGCTGGGGATGTAAAATGGTACTCTTAGGGAAATGAAATTTATGTGCACAAAAATGTGCACACATATGTTCATAACGGCCAAAAAGTGGAAACAACCCAAAAGTTTATTAACTGGTGAATGGATAGACCCATACTGTGAGGTATTATCAAGCAATAAAAATAAATGTACTGGTACATGCTACAGCATGGATGAACCTTGAAAACAGAAACTAAGTGAAAGAAACCAGTCCCCAAAGACCACGAATTGTGATTTAATTTATATGACATGTCCAGAATAGGCAAATCAAGGAAGAAAATAGATTTGTGGCTGCCTGGAATTAGGAGGGGGTGTGCTGAGGTGAGATGGAGAGAGACTGATAACGGGTACAGTGCTTCTTTTTGGAGTGATGCAAATATCCTAAAATTGATTGTGGTGATGGTTGGTGAACTCTGTGAATATATTAAAAGCCATTGAATTGTACACTATAAATGGTTTAATTGTATGGTATGTGAATTATATCTCAATAAAGCTGTTATGCATAAAATAAGAGTAAAGACAAGTGCAAAGCTGAAAAACAAGTTCTTAGTGATTCTTTTTTTATCTTACTGGGATTTGGAGAGATCAATAAAATCTAGGCTGGCACTCTTAATTCTCAACGCTTATATGAAGTGAATCGCAGACTCTTGGCAAATTCCACAAAGACTAAAGGGAGTGAAATGATCCCTTGCCTAATTATTGCATTGCAGAAAGGGCAGAACTCACTGAAGCCTGACAGTAAAAAGCGAAATGATCCAACATGCTGTTTTTTGTTTTTTCTTAACAATTGCAAATAATGAAAACAAACGACTACTTATTTCTTCCAGACCCAGGGTTGTCAATTGCAGGAAAACAAAGAACTAAAATGTGTGGTAGCTGTGTTATAAATGCACATAAGAATTTGAAATTTGTCCTTTAGAAAATATTCACTAAGATGCATAAAGTAAAACTATGCCTCCCGAGAGTGGCCAATGAGCAATCGATGAACAGATCTTTCCCAAGAGAAGAAATTATTCCACCCTAATGTTTGTGTAGTGTTCCAAAACACTTCAGCATATATGGCATAACCTCATCATAACCTTTCAGGCTTAGAAAAATTTACAGCAAAATTCAGACCAATATGCAAGCTAAGAGTGGCTGATATTTTTAGAATCTAAACACAACCACAACTTCATATATGAAAACAACCAGATTTTAAAACCACATTATATGTCTATAAAAATATATATTTTTTGCTTTATATTCCTATAGTAAACAATAGTATAGATACTTTATGATGACCCCAACTTTTCTTTCATAGATTTTTCATGATTTTAACTTTGATATTTATGCTATATGAGTCAATTTTCCTATGTGAAAAATATATAATAATAATAATACATCCCAAGCTCATCACCAGGAAAATTACAAATACTGATTAAGAATATCTGCAAATCATTTAAAAATGTCCAAGTATTTGCAGCACAGTCTAGATTATAATAGTCAAGTACATACCACTTAGGCCAAGTGTCTATATATAGCAGTACTATTATCATGTTTTAACTTGAGATGTTATTAAAATGATAAAAGTTATTTACTGAGAACAGCTACATTCACACCATGAGTTTTCAGTTTAGTAAATGTTAGCTTATACGTGATTTGTGTAGTATTATCCAAATATTCTTTTATATTAATTTGTAGTTTTTTCTTAAAAAGGAACTGGTGTTAATGCCTAGACTCAGTCTCTCTTCCGGTTTGATACATATGTTCTTCTTTTCCCATGCTCTGCTGATCTACTTTGAGTCTCATACCCACTGGTGCCTCACACTCACTATTTCATTTGAAACTCATTACTATTCGTAGAAAGTCATCAGTCTTCATAAACTGATTTCTGTAAAGGTTTGTTTTTTCCAACAAGCTCTGCAAATGTTGATTGCCATTTATACTTGTTATCCCCATGAAAACAATAGTGTAGGTTATAGTAATTTCCCTTTGATAAAAAATTCCCTTCCTAATTGGCATCTGGATGGATGGCAGAATTCTTCTATTGCCCAGTACCATGACACTGTATTACATTCTAAATGTTCCCTCAGTAGAAACGGCTCAGAAGTTTTACTACTTAATCACTTCATACTCACTGTTGGAGGCCTTTACTAACAAGTTAAAAAATCATTGGTGATTGGTTGTCGAGATGGTTTAGGTTATAATTTTTATGCAAATGAAATCTCGATAATAACACTAATTTTAAAAGAAAAGTATATAAAAATTAAATTCTAGGATGAATTTAACATTAAAAGTGTTATTTTTTCTTTGCATTTATCAAAATAATTGGAATTGCTATCTTAAATATAACACTGATACATGTTGAATTACTAGAGTGTATTAGTTATCTATTGCTGTGTAATAAACTAATACATGTTTCATAGCTTAAAACAACATACCCTTATTGTTTCACAGTTTCATTAGGTTAGAATTCCGGGTGTCGCTTACCTGTGTCCTTGGCTTAGGGTCTCACAAGACTTCAGTAAAGGTTTTGGCCAGCCTGTATTCTCATCTGGGGACTGGAGAGAGTTTGCTTCCAAGTTCACTTAGATTGTTGGCAGAATTCATTTCTTTGCATCTATAAGGCTGAAAAGTTTACTTCTTGTTGGCTATTGGACCAAGGCTACCCTCCAGTTCTAGCGGCTTGTCACATGAGTTTTCCCGTCATGACCGCTTGCTTTATCAAGTCAGCAAAGAGAGTCTCTAGAGTGAGTCTTTTGGCAAGACTCACTTGTTTAACAGAACACATTACTTTTGTCATATTTTATTGGTGAGAAGCAAGTCATAGGTCCTACCCACACTCAGGGGCAGTAGATAATCCAAGGGCATGAATACCGAGAAGTGAGAAACCTTGGGACCGCCCTCCAGTATTTTCACCACATGCAGTTTTTAACTAATTTAATTGAAAGTTGCAGTATATTAAATATAGTAAAGTAATTGCTATCTATACCATAACAACCAAAAATAGATAGATATTATTTATATTAGGCTGTATCTTTCTAAATATGTTCCATGTAACTCCAGTACCATGATCTATAGAAGTATCATCCCCCTTGATCTCCCTATGATCCTGCATGTCCTCTTGGGTGTGCCAAGACTGTAAGGCCTTGACTGTTCTTTTTTCTGGGCCATTCCTCAAGATTTTTTATGCAGTTGGTAACTCTCTTATGCCCTGTCCCAGGAGAAAATGCAGGCTTGCTTACTGCTTTCAATAAAAATCAGTGGACTCTCCGAGATCAGTATTCCTCAGCTATGACACAAGCCCATTGTGTGTCGTTATAGCATCCATTTGGGCTTATTATGTAGCCCCTGGGGATCTCTGCAGCTAGAAAACTGACCTGGTACTCATGCTGACTGCTGTGCCATAAGTAATGAAATCCTTTGTCTCTGCCCCAGGAGCCTTGTGTCTTTTACCAGCAACTATGAAACGGTAGCAGACTAACCTCCTAGCTTGTAAGTAGCATAAAATCAGTTCCTGGATCCTTCACAGTTTCTCATACCATCTAACCCTGGAATTTTAAATTACATGACTATTAATTCCATTCACCCAAGTTTAAATCATCAAACATCTAGTAACAATTTCTGTTGCTTATTCTTTTAGTCTATTTTCAGATACTTGGAATTTCACTTGCAGAAGCTAAATTAGTAAACAAAGCCCATGATATCTTCCAAGGTTTAGTAACTCCACTTTTACACTAAGTTTCAAATTGGTCATACTGTTATGAAAGTCATAAATACAGTAAAGTTTCTGGGAGCTAATAGCATTTCTACTGAGATGTTCAAATTGTGAGGAAGAATGAAGAGAAGTCTTTTTAACGGTAACTAGTTCCAATGAAATGCAACGCGTTTTCTGAGAGGCTCTTATTAAAAATCCACCACGCAGCCTAGGCAAGACACAAAGAAGCCTTCCCATGTGAAAAGTTTTAAGTATGCTGGACTGTATACTTCCTGTTGTTTGATATCTACATTTCTACATATTCCCAGGGCACAATGACTTTGCAACATAGGCTGTGATATTTGGGTACTTATAGCATCAGTTCATCCTGTCTCTACGATTTAAATTCAATTGTATCATAATCAGTGGTCATAACTGATTGTTGCTAGAAAAAAATGCTAATGACTTCTGTTTACATATTTATAACCATAAAAATAGCATTATCATCGTACCTACTGTATATGTGCATTGTGCCAGAAACTAAGATAAGCATTAATATACATGATCTTATTTGTTTCCAGAAAAAATTACTTTATTTTAAGAAGCTGTTATTATCAGTCTTATTTTATAGTTGAGAAAATTTAGGTTTAGTAAGGTAAAGTAACATACCCAAGAAGACACAGCTAAAAAGTGACATAAGCAGGCTTCGAACCCATGTCTGTTGGAGTCCAAGATCCACTTCATACTTAGCATTTTCTCCTTCTAAGCACTTCGGAGGCATATGTGTGTGTATATATATATATATATATATATACACATATATATATATATACATATATGTGTGTATATATATATATATATATCGCATATATATATATATATATATATATATATATATACGTGTATATGTACATGTATATGTATGTGTATATATATTACATGGTTTGTGACTACAAATTTATTAGGCAATGCTAAGAATAATTAATCATAAGAAAATAACTTTAGTGTTAAGCAGTGTTGCTTGATGACATACCCAAGATAGAAGATATTCTGATAACTGAAATTTATCCCTTTAAGTAATCTCAATATCTCTCTCCCCCTCCCCCATATCTATCTCCATCACTTTTTCTTTCTTTCTCTCTAAAAAGTAAAGAGAGAAGCACTATTTTAAACACTTAATTCTCTGTAACTTTAATAAGTGATATCGAAATGGTTTGAATCATGTGTTATAGATCTAGCCATGGTTTTAGACATTATGGGGGAAAATGGATAGGTTCAAACTCTATGGAGTAAACTTATGTAGGATTACAAATTGTCATGTCAGTTTCTTTTGGCTTTTAATCATTTCCTCCTTTTTTATAAACTGGAATATTGGAAATACAGCTGTGTCCTCCCTAGAGGTTTGTACCATGGCTTCCTGCAAAGAATATTTTTGACTTACTGTTCAAGTTTTTATCTCCTTTGTGATTTCTTTAAACTACAACACATTCTTCTTCAGAAGAAAAGGATGATACCTGGGCAGACAGAAATGAAGTGAGAGTTGACTTCAAGTTTCTCTTTGATATTTGATATGGAATAAAATTCAAAGTTTAAACTCATTATAAGGTGCATTTTTGTTGAGATGAGAAGAGTGAAATTCTGTATGGCTGAGTAGAAGAACTTCATTGTGACATTTAACGACAAAGAATATTCTGTTCTACAGGTTTAAAACAATGAGGAATAATTATGGGTGGACAAAAGGATAATCACGTACACATGCACATCTATTGATATATATTTACGGACACTTTTTAAGACTAAGTTGAATCAATCTTTAACAAAAGCACAAATAGATCAAAACCAGCAAGAAATTTCCTTGGTGCAGTTCTTCCTAGTCTTTATACATAAATGTTCTAGATCATTTAATAGCAAACTGGTCTATTGTGGGAGAACCTAAACATCAGTATGCATTAGAACTAATTTCTTAAACTGAGGATAATTTGATTTGGCAGATACTTCAAACTTTGCCAGAATATTTACTAGCATTTAGAAACCATGAGTTAGACCATATCCAGAAACAAATTAGTTTAAAATAAATCATTTTTAAAAGCAATCAATTTTTTAGCAATAATATGATTGTACTGAACCATCTGAAGCCAGGTGTAACTTGAATATTTCAAAACCAAATCAACTACTTGTGTATACAGAGTCTACCTTTCAAATTTTTTCAGAGAGGTGCATGAATGCTGAGCCCAGAATCTGGCATATAGCAAGTGCTCAGTAACCATTTATTGAATAAATAGTAAGTTCATTTCATCAGACTGAGGGACTGTGTGTTACAGAGTGACTGAGGAGTCCGGTGCACAGCCAAGGGCATTGCAGTCTCTGAAGGGCCCCTGGCCAGCCATGCTTTTATGCACAGCAGCATTCCCAGCCCAGGTGCTTCTATTTGGAAGTCTCCTCATTGGGAAACTTGAAGACAATTTTCCCCACTCCAACTCAGTACCCAGGACTTTTCCTACTGTCTTAACCATCCTTTCTCTCCCTCCCAAGGCCCCCAGGTCCATAAAACTGCAGGAGCCTTTTGTTTGGGGCTTTCTCAACAGGAAGGTGACTTCTACACCTGTGCTGCTGACCCACCTGTCCATGGAGGGAAGTGGGGAGTCAGTGCTTTCTATGATTTTAGCCCCTTGCTTATGCTATTGCACCAAGGGATGAAAGATTTCACCGTTACTTCTATTTTGTCTTGTTGCTTTTTTTAGATACCTGAAGGTGGCTACTGTGACATCTGACAGCTCAGTTCTCTCTCCAGCTCAGCTGAGTTCCTGGCAGTGATTTGCATGCAACGGTTAATTTGTTCATATGGTACTTAACTGTGTCTAATTTTCTTGGCCTTGAAAATGTCTAACTCCAGTTGCACCCATCCACTCCATAACCCCAGACTGTTTGACTTGTGGACCCCCATTGGCTTTTGGAGGGAGCCAGTCTGAACCGATGAAGAACCTAGAAAATATTGGAGTGCGTAGGACTTGATTTGGCCTTTTGCTGTGTCTCCTCCAGATGCACTGCAGCTAAAGAAACTAGACCAGAGGTCTGCAAACTAAAGCCTGTTTTGAGATGACTTGCTTTTGTATAGCCTGTAAGAAATAATTTTTACATTTTAAAGGTTAAAAAAATAAAAAAAATAGAATATGTGACAAAAATCATATGTAGTCCACAAAACCTAGAATACTATCAGCCCTTTACAGAAAATATTCATGGATCTCTGCACTAGAACATAAGCCTTGTGAAGGCAGGATTTTTGTCTTTTACTATTGTTTCTCAGTGCCTAGAAAAGTGTCATGGCTAAAATTAATTGAGTTATTATAAGCTCATATACAATATCATTGATCTTCCAAACCAAGCTACACACCAAACAAAAAATTATTACATAACATGTTTTATCTTCCTACCTTAACAAATATGCCTGTAAAATGATGAAATTGTCAAATCTGATGAAAGATGTTCTACTGATGGACAAACAGTATTTGGATGAGAAATAAAATAAATACATAATCTATTAATTATTATATATTTATTTCATAAAATTTATTTTCTTGCTTTCAATTCACCAAAATCTTTATTATGTTATTATAATCAACTTCTCTGTAATTCGTGCTCTACAAATCCTAATAACTCAAAGAATAAAAGATTAAAGTATAACTGTTTTAAAGTGTGCAAAAAGTAAATTATATGCACCAAAATATATTCATTAAAGTAACTGTAGACCCCTCTTTGTCTCCTGAACAGCACTTTTAGTTTGTGTTAGAGGCTGCTGCTTCTCTCATTTGCCAACTCTGTCACCTGAAGAAATTCTCTATGTTTGCTAATATGCTTTTGGGGAATTTTTGTTGACAGCTGGGAGTGAAGGCAGAGAAGAGTAGGGAGGAACAAGGGGACCAAGCAAAATTTGCAAATGGGAATTATTCTTGGGTTTCTCTTTCTTGTCTCATTCCACTCCTTAATGACTTCCCAGCATACCCAATCTTTCTCATCAGCACATGTGACCTTTGCTACAGTCTCTGCTTCCTGCGCAAGTCTGCTCTGAAGATAATAGCTATCACCTCTCTCTTCCTTAGATGTCATCATTTTAAAATAAAATAAAAAAAAGATAAAGTAACTATCGAAAATCAAAAATAAAATAATTTTCTTTTGTAATTATTTTTCTAAAATATTCAAAATAATTTAATAAGAATAAAGAGTGTAAAATATAATTATTAAATATCAAAATTTCAAATCAAAATTACCTAAATAAACTGAAATTATAATTAAATTATTTAATCGAAAGTTATTAGCATTTCCAGCATTGTGTACATCCTGTTGCCAAGATAAAGGAAAGCTCTGCATATCCACTCATTCAAGAAATATGAGTTATTTAATATTACACAATTTCCCTCAGCCGCCAAATGCAACTCTTGCAAATACCTTGCTAATTCACAAATTTGTCAGTATTTCTGGAAACAGGAATTGATACAGGAAAATAAACAAGATGGAAGCTCAACATTATTAGAAAGTGTTCCTTGTCGTGTGAAGAAATTTTGTTCTCCTCTTGACAGGAAGGATTTGACAAGAACTTCTAAAACAATATTTCCAGCACTTTGATGTTGTGTTCTACTTGTAAACTGGCAACAGAACAACCCTCGAATCCTGGAGTTGGACACAGCCATATTTTCTTTGGAAGACATAGAACAAGAGATTTGGAGAGTGTTGCCCTGTGGTCTCAAAGAGTCACGGCAGCAGATAAATGCAGCGGGGGCACCGTGCTCGTACCCGTGTTCTTACGTGTATTCTAACAAGTTCATTTTACTTTTCTTTGTAATATGTAGGGCCTTCTCTCATGCAGGGCACAGGGCAGGGGCACCTTTGCCAGGGTCTAAGAGTAATACGTCTCACAATCTAATGAAGTCAGTACTATCGTTATCTTCATTTGAGCATATGAGGAAAGGGACACATAATGGCTTCATTTACCCAAAGATGGCCAGCTAGTAAGTGGTAGAGCCAGAGCCAACCCAATTAAGTTAAATCCAGAACTCAAGACTTAAAAACTACACAGAATGTACCATGAACCTTGTAGGACTACTAATGACTAACTTGTTTGTTGCTTCCTACCCACTCCTTACAGACCTCAGAGCTCTTCAGTCTTCGCCTCTATTCTTCTCTACTGTTAGAGAGTTAATTGACATCTGGTTGCTTTTTCTAACCTACCGCAGTGCCTCTGCTCTGAACTGCTACTATATTTATTATTATATTTATGGCTTTTTCTACCCCCTTCCTTTTCTTCTCTTCCCTTTCCTTTTCTTTTCTTCCCTTTCCTGTAATAATATTCATCTGTCTTCAGTAAGTCTCACCAATTTTCTTGTTTTAGATTATGCAATGCCAAATAAAAAATATTTTTGATGTTTGTCACTGTTCTTCATGAAGAAAAAGATTTTACATCAACAAATTGAATCATATAATCTAAATTATGAAAATCTTATTATCTGACAAGTTGTTTTTTAGTTGTATTTTTTAAAATTTTGTTTGATTTTAATTTTTCAGAGGAAACAGGAAGACATAAATGTGATTAAACTTTTTAGTCACTTTGAATTTCAGTGGAATTTTCCATGTTGAAAAAGCTGCTCTTATAGTTATTCAGATTTCATTGTTGTTTACAATAAAGAAAGAACACATTGATTCTTACTGTTTTGAAAACTTAGTGGTAAACAGACATGTTGCAGAGTTGTAGATACAAGAGCCTTTCTTTCAAATTTACTTTTATAACACAATTTTCTCCTATTTTAATTACCCAGGATTGATGGGTGTTGTATCTCCAGTGAAAGTGGGCAGTGCTGTGAGATATATCCATAAAATGATGAAACAAATTCCACAGCCCACTACAGATCATTTAATTACTTTATAGTTTTAAGGGACATTTCTTAAACTTCTGCCTGCAATTATTTCACAATAAGATGCAAGTAAAATAAACTAGTGTCAACCTGTACAGGGAAAACTTTTCAAATTGTATTGTTATGATTATGTTATTATGATGAGAATAAAAGCTAGTCATACTATGCAGATTTATCTGGTTTTGACTTAAAATTCATTTACAAATAAGAAATAAATGTGTGAGATCTGGCTACCAAATAGTTTTAATCCTTGAGTATTAGTTAAACTTTATTCTCTTGTAAAACAAAACAATTGAGTTAATGTTAATTACGTTCATTTATCTCAACATCTCAGAGAAAAGGAGCTTATGAGAAGAATTCTCCCACTTCCTAGGTAAGCGTCTGGGAAAATAAAAAGGTGAGCAGTGTGCTTACCCCACTCATATTTCGAAACAAAATGGAAAATTGCTAAGAGAGCAAATACCCTCTCATGGTTTGGGCAGTACTGTGTATAACTTTCTTATTTACTTAGAGCTTTGAGATGGAATTCAATCCTAATGACTTTACCTGTGGAACAAACATGGAATGGAAGCCAGCTAAAGTCAATGATGGCCTTAAAGCAAACTGAGATTGCATCTTTCACCAACTACATACATCCCAAGGGAGTTTCTGAAACTTTTCTACTTGGGGACTGCGAATGGGAGAAAGCTGATGGTGAAGAGACTGACAGACATTTGATATCACTTACATTTTTTTAAAAAAAATCTGTTATACCCATGAAATATAAAATAAGTGTATATAAACACACACACACAGAATTTTTAAGGTTATTTATTTTAAAAGTCACGTGGGTGGGCTGGAAAGTAACTTTAATGAGATGACTTGTTTCCCTCAAATTTCTATAGTTAACATCACTATCAAACAACTGTCTTATCATTAGGACAGGAAAATACATAAAATGACCTTTCGGCTTTCAGGAATTCAGAATTCTGTCCACATTCACTGTCTATCTAGTGCATTAAATCTCAAATGTTTGTACGGCTTTTTAAAAAAAGCCTTTAGTATGAAAGATTTATTTGCTCCTCAGTAAGTAGCAACAAAGAGATGAAAAGAATTCTAAAACCAAGTCTTGGATTCCATTCGTCTTGATTAGACAGCACACAAAGAGAAAGAATTTGTGATTTCATGGGCTGGCAACAGTTATAAATGATAGTAAAGATAGCTATTAAATACTAAATGCATATTATGCTGAATGCTTTGCATATTATCTCATTTACATTACCTCCAAATATTGTAGTGACTAAAGCAGAGACTCTACAACTAGACTAACCAGGTTTTAATTTTAGTTTCACCATATCATGAACTGTGTGGCACTGAGCAAGTTACTTAACTTTCTGTGATTCCGTTTTCTCATCTGCAACATGCTGATGTAATAATAGTATTTACTTCATAGGTTTATTATGAGGATGCCTGAATTTGTATTTGCAAAGTGCATAGAACAATACCTGGTTTATAGTAATACACAGGGAATAAAACCCGACAAGTCTTGCAATGCTTTCTCCATTTCAGGTAAAGAAATTGTCTCTGAGAGGCTTACCAAGTTTCTTAGATTACATGGTTTGTGAAGGCCCAAATTAGATAACAGCACTGAAAATGAAGAATAAATTTCTGTGACAGATCTATTAGTTATAACTGTTATTATTAGAATTTACAGGACTTAGCAACCGTTTAAATTTAGGGAGTAAAACACTTCTGAATATCTCTACGCTCAACAAGAAAGCTAAAAACAAAAGCTCCATCTGTTATTTTTGCTTGAACCAAATGATGTTTCCGGCCACTTTTACAACAGCTCTTAGAACCAAACAAATGGAAGCTTAGATTTATTTAGGTCAATATACTTCCAGCTTGAAAGCTAATCTGTTTTTCATTCAGTTCTTTTTACAGAATGCAACATAATTATGGGGAAGGATGATAAACATGAAGTTGTTTATAAAGATCATGGTGTTCTGCCCCATGTCATTTGCAGGAAAAATTTTGTGTGAAATCTTTTTTACCCAGAAATCTGTACAATCATAGTTGAAGCAAATATTTTTAAAAGTGAATGCATTTGTGAAGTTATAAAGCAATTCAGAAAGGGCTTCCCAGCAGCATGGTCTGCAATTTGGAGAAGGGTGAATATCTTTCCACAAAATCACTTAGTGAGTACTTCCGTAAGCCTACACAGTTGTATTTTTGTTGAGGCTTGGTGGATAAGAAAAAAGGTGGTGTTGAATTTGCCTGCTTTTGTTTACTACTTCTCATTTACATGGTGCAGTAGCATATCCTGCCAAAGGAATCTTAATTAAGTCAAAGGCATCTAATAATAAAGCTATTGTTGTGTGGAAGAAAGTAGGCATTATGGCAACAAGTAAATACTTTGAGCATCAAGAATATTTCAGGTTTCCGGAGAAAGCCAACGCATCACAAGGTTTTCATTCTGCCCTTTGCCTTCAGCCCACAGCTCCTACTGCTCTTAATGACTCAAAAACACACTAGACTGTATCCCATGTAGGGAGTAGCTAAATAGCTTTTTAATGGATCTCTGTGTGGCATCTATGAGAAGGAGGGAAAAAGGGTTGATGACTCACACTGAGTATGGCCAACTGAGACCCAGGTTTTATGCCAGTTTGCTATTTTTTAGAAAACATTTCTTAAGCACAGTCAGGCAGTCTGATTTATTATACAGCTTTATGTTCTAGTGCTGAGTAATCCTACTATAAATGGGAAAGGTACCTAGTAAATTACAGAGCGACTTACATCAAAGACTAACCCTCATAATTTCCAAGAATCTCAATAAATTATACAACTGGAAAAATATTTTTGGCCTCAAATACTCAGTTACTTTGGGCAACGAGTCTAAACAAGCTCTAAGTGGAGAAAGAGGCATAGTGTAAGTATTAGAGGAGACATTGAATCTTTGATTGGAAGAACAACTTTCCTAAGGATTGATCTATGGTAACCATTTCCATGGGGGGTTTCCAAAATATGGCATATGAGCATAAAAATGATAAAACAGTAAAATGCTAGAACAAAAGTAATAGTACGTTGATATGTCATCTTAATCACGTTTTTGAATTATAAAGAAACACATATTGATTGTGAAATAAATCTGGAAATTAGGGAAAAACAGTATGAAGAAAAAAATCTTATTCCTTAGAGAGAATTTATTGTTCTATTACAAATACAATATATACTTCAATATGAAAATAACTTTGAAGCTAGAGAAAATAGAATGAGTTATTCATGATCCTTACAGATGAGGACTAACTGTAACTAGTAACTCTTAACTGTTTGGTGAGATTATGTAATTAATTTTGTTACATTAAGGACATTGAACGCTCAGTACTTAATGTTCATAAAATCAGCTTAAAATCTTGGATTTTAATTAAGCCCAGCATAATTAACTTCAAGATAAGATAAAGCAGATCATGCAATCATTTCACATTTTAAATACATGTATGTAACACAAATATTCTAAGATCTCCTATGGATCATTCTCTTTATGGAGTTAAATTTAAGAAGCACAGTTCAATACCATAAAGTAGTAGAAAAAAATTTTATAGAGTCCTCCACACCCAATTGAAACCCCACACTAACACTTTCAAGAGCCTCTTTATTTACTGCCTAATTCTCTATACTCAGTAGCAGTTGGCAGAAATGTCTTGCAATTTAAACAGCAAAATTTTTCTTTCTACTCTTCAAGCTCTTGTGAAATTTCAGTTTGAAAGTTCTTACTAATTGCACTCTCAACCTCAATCCAATGCCTATCTCATCTGTCTTCCTAAACACTGAAAAATCACAAAAGTAACTTTTTTTCCCTCAGAATGTAAGGAAGGAGAAAAATTGAGTTGCAAATAATCATTGGGGGCGGTGCAGAGATGGAAAAAGGAGAAACTGTGAATGCTTTTACCTGTCATGTGACCAGAATTTGGATTCTATTTGCAATGCCCTATTTAAACTACAAAATTGAGGCGGATTTTTTATTATGGCTCAGATATTAGGAAAAATTTAATGAGCCACATTAAAACATTGCAAAATAGTTGAATACAGGTATGTGTGTACATGCACGTGTGTGTGTGTGTGTGTGTGTGTGTTAGATAAATGTGTCACTGTACATGTGAGAAAATAAATAGTGACCAGTACAATGTTAAAGAAGGAAAATTTGGAACTTAAAAAAAAATTTAAAAATTGACCAATTATCATCAAGAGCAGAGATGTCCAAGATATTTCTTTGTGTATTATCAGAAACCTGTCTGTAGGCAGGGAAATCTTTTTATGAAAATGGACTTTAGCGAGTTATAAATTCTTCTGCAAACAAAAATTATTACAATCTTGAAAAATAAAAATAGAATTATATGACAAGAAAAGAAAAGAGAAAATTGGTATTTTTAAATGAAAACATACACATACAAAAAAAGAACAATAAAGTTACTGGAATTTTATGTCTATTATCACGTTATGTGAAATGAAGACTATAAATGGTAAGAAGTGAATAAATTGTCAACTAGCTGAATTAAAAGCATGTTTAAACAGGTATTATTATAGCTTAAGTTATAATTTATATCAATTCTCCTTCATGGATATTAGGGAGATCTCCTTCTAAATAACAACATTCTGGTGGAAATGATAGACAAAATTCCAGATATGTAAGGAGAAATTTAAATTTTTTTTTTAATATATGCCCACAACACTACCCAAATTATAAGGTTAATTGAATTATCTTAGATTAAAATTAATATTTCTGTTCTGAACCAGCACCATCCACTAGTAATTTCTGTGACAATAGAAATTTTCTACATCTGTAGATGTCTATGAGTACTTGAAATATGGCCACTGTGACTCGAAATTTGAATTTGTATTTATAACTAAATTTATGTAATTACATATGACTGGTAGCTACCCATTGGAGAGTGCAGAGTCCACACAATATGATTAATCAGAAAATTATGATGGTTAATGCACACCATCTGTGAATGTACTATACTTTATGCATCTTCATGAGAACACAGGTGCACTGGCTATATGGGACAATACACTTCAGTGGATTCATTGGGTGAGATTTACTATTCTAGTAGCTACTCACTGGGAAAGTTTATTTTAGATCATTCTGAATTTCACCTGCTGAAGGCTGGAAAATAGAAAATAAATCATCAAGAAATGTTGCATATTACCAAAGATATTTTAAGGTAAAATATGTTTTTCCTGATTTTCTTTTCTCTTTCAATTGAGTGTAATATCCTTATTAGGTTAAAGGCACATATACATAGAAACAAGAGTCAAATTCAATCAGAACCCTAGTTTGCCAAAATGATTCCAATTTCAGATAAGCTTTTACACTATGATTGTTTCCAACGTAAAGAAACATGCCAACATCAAAGTTATTTATGAGCCATGTGACAAGGGGACTACATGTCATGAACTTAAAGCCCAGATATTCGAGTCATGAACTAAATTCCGGCTTTACTCTGGTATCACTCATTGCCTGTCTTGGCCCTGGACAAGTTACTTTTCATCGTAATAAAAGGTTCACATCCATAAACATGGAAACATAATGACAAATTGTTATATAAATATTTATTATGTAAATGAGTATAATCATAATGGTACCAATAATGGTAATGAAAATAAATTTCTTTATGGTGTACAAAGTATTACACATGATATTCTTATTAATTTTGAGTTAAGATAGCAAATATAATGCCTAAAAAACAGCTGTCTATGTTTTTGTTTTGTTTGCTTTTTGTTAATTTGCTTTCAAAGAATATAATGTTATAATATCAAGCTCCTTTGGAGATGAGTTTTAATGCTTCACATCTGCCATCCATCCTCTCCCTGTGCCTCCTCCACCTCCTCCTTATCGTCATCAGCAGCAGCGCAGCAGCATTTTTATTTTAATGATAATCTCTTTAAAATGAGAGTAGAAATATCAGTATTTTTCATGTCTTCTTAAAAGCTACTGGTGGTTTATTGCAAGAATAAATGTACCTTCTAATAAGAATTGTTTTCCCTTTTAAAACTTACCTCTTGCAAAAGTCCCTTCCTGATTAGGTTAAAGATAATTAACTTCCAAAATCAATACAATAGTAAGAAAAATTAAGGGGTACTTTGGGTTGCAAATAAGCATCCAAAAATCTAAACATAATATTAAAAAGAAATAAAAACAACTAAAACATACTACATAATATGACATTTATGTCCCTAGATAATTATATAATTAATAATCCATTAGAAAATTATGAGCTTTCTTCTTATAGTAGTTTAAGGATAGCTCTACTGTCACATTCTCTTGTCCATTTTAGAATTCTGAGAACAAATCATTTCTTAATGGCTTCTGAGAGTGTATTCCTTTAAAGCATATTACTAGTGGCCAGGAACTCTTCTGACTTGAACCCAGAATTTTTACCAGTGTTAGTTTTATTTTTGTAGATAATCCATTAAGAATCTATTTCTGAATGTTGGCAGGTGATCTAAGTCAAGTTGTTTTGTAATAACCATGCACAGTTCTGCACATTGAACAAATCTTTATAGAAGAAAGTGGAGCTAGCAATATTTTTGTTGATTTGGCAGACTCAGATATGCATACAGTTTATAAGTGGATGCATTTTTCCTGGTTTGTTTCTAAGACCTCAAATGCATACTCTAGTAATAAAGATGCATTTTTTTCAGTTCACAATTATTATGAGTTAGAATGCCTACTCTACACAGTATTCAATTTTTAAAGCTGAAGACAATAAGAAACAATTTTTAGGTGCATCAAAAGCTTCAGTTTCAAGACTGTTACTTTAATACAAAATTATGACGCCATTAGATTTCTGTGCAGCCAATAAATCTATATTATGAAAGTATATTTATGAAGAGAGAAAGAACATAATAAAATACTTATAAGAGAAAAGTTCTTCAAAATGTACATTTATTGAATGCAATACTGGTCTATATTTTTTTCAAAAGAGATAGAGATACACACAAACATAAAATCAAATATCTGTGAAAATATACATCAAAACTGTAATAATTATTATTAGATTGCAAAACTGTGAATAATTATTTCTCTATATGCTTTTTGAATTTTCAGGTATAAAAGTAACATGAATTACTTTCTAATTGGAAAATATATTATTATTTTTTTAATTTGGGTTGATTTTGAAGTCTTTTAAGTATCTTAAAGGAATATTTTTTTAATCCCAAATATATTTTTTTTTCTTTCTCTTTAACCAAAGCAACTTAAGTTCACAAGGATGAAAATAATGACAGCAGCCTGAGCTTTAACTTTTGAACACTTTCAGTTTTGTCTTATTAAGGGATACCATAATATGCACATATTTCAACAAAATGCATGAAAAACTTTGCACATTTTAAAGACTTTTTTTTCATAGTGTATTTTGTTAATTCAGGAAGTCTGTGAGACTCTGGCAAACTTTCAAGGAATGGAGGTTGTATGAAAGGATGTGAAAAATGAAGAATATCTGATTAGGTAGTGGTAGGGAAAGTTTAGAGAACATATTAAAAGAAAATACCAAGAATACTAACATACGTTTTACTTAAAACACATGTCTTAGGATCCTCGAGACTTCTTTTTCCATTTCAAAGAAGCAGAAATGTATATGATATTATATTTACATAAAATTAGCATATTAATATTTATTGCAAAAAAATGTCTTATTTCAGAATACTAAGATTTAAAATGTTCCTTAAATCTAACATTGAGGTATAATGTAAATGTGTGTCAAGGAATCTCTACCGTAAGATATAGAGTTAGGTAGAACTTGCTCTATGACATACAGTAAGAATATCACTATTTTATACACCATGAAAGTATGTTATTTTATGTGCATGTGTGTATGTGTCTAAGTTCTTTTTCTTCAAAGATATTTTTCTCCGAAATTCATTTCCTTATAGAGATTTTGAAATGAGCAAGTATTTAGCCATAAACAAGAGCATTAACGACCTCATTTTTTATTATATTACAAGCCGAGTTTTTGCTAAAGTATGAATCCCATTCTTTAATTCTAGTTAACACAGAGAATTTACTTCAAGGTTACCACAGACATCAAAGTCGAGAGAGCAAGGACCTTATTCTACAATTAAGTTTCTCTAACACAATAAAATTGTCATGGGTAAAGCCATTTGTATTTTAAATGCTTAAAGATGATTTAAAGTCAGCCATGCAAAAGCATTGTTCAGAAAGGAGCTTTATTCCATGATGGCTGAGATGAAAAAGTTTTACTGTTTGTTTACTTTTGCAAGGAAACCAAAATACCACTGAGAGAATATATTAGGCAATTTAACGATTGACAATTGGAAAATTAGGTAATTTAACAGTATGAATCACTAACTACTCTTTCTGGAGGCCAATTTATCCTACTGTATTTTGTGAAATACTAAGAGCTAGTTTAGGTAGTATAGTTGATGATGATCATGATAAGCTCTAGTAGTCAATTCACTGCTATTCAGCAAATGCTCATGAACAGCTACTTTGTCTGGCTCGGATGTGAGCCTAGTCGTGTAGAGTGCTAGCTCTGGAGACAGAATTCCCATGTCAAATCTGAACCCAGCACTTCACAACTCTGAGACATTGGACAAGTTACAACTACATTATAGGGTTAAATAAACTAGAAGCATGAGGATTCAAGTATATTTCACCAAGTGAAATCAAATGTTACCTTATCATAAAGAAGATATGGTATACACACACACACATACACACACACATATATACATACATATGTGTACATATATATGTACATGCACACACAGTGGAATACTATTGCAGCTGTTAGAAAAATGGAATCTTGACACTGTGACAATGTGAATGGACCTTAAAGGACCTTGTGCTAAGTGAAATAAGTCAGACAAAGAAAGACAGATACTGTATGATTTCACCTGTGTGTGGAATCTAAAAAAAAACTTGAAACAAACAAATCAAAATAAAACAAAATAAACAAATGAACACAAAAACAAGCTCATAGATACAGAGAAAAGACTGATGGTTGCTGGGGGAGGAGGGGAGGTTTGGATGAAGTGGATGAAGATGGTCAAAAGGTACAAACTTTCTGTTATATGATATACTTTGCATGAGATGCAAAGTACGGCATGGTGACTATAGTTAATAATACTGTACTGCACATGTGAAAGTTGCTGAGTGAGTAAATCTTAAAAGTTCTCATTACAAGAAAAAAATTGTAACTATGTATGGTGACAGATGGTAACTAGACTTATTGTGGTGATAATTTTGTAATGTATACAAATATCGAATAGTTATGTATAACCTGAAACTAATATAATGTTATATGTCAATTATACCTCAATAAAAGGTCATGTTCTCAAATGCAAACCATATGTCTTCAGCATGCCCATCTGAAAAGGTGATTTACAGATGAGCTTATGTAGTATCTCAAGTGATTCCCAAATTAATTTTTTTTAAAAGCTCTAATATTTAATCAAGGAAGCCAGGGTGTTTATCAATTGTATTATGATATGCCTGAGATAATATTTGTATATATCTCTGATAAACAGAATTAGAGAAAAAAATTATGTCTCTGTACATGGAACCAGATCAGATCTTTTATACTATTTCTGCAGAGAGTATGTATCAGTTTGGATTCTATTCTGTAAACAGAAAACAGCCAAGTATTTTAAGCAGAAAGAGCTTTAATACAGAAAATTAGTGCTGTAGAATTGTTTGAAGGGCTGGAGCAAAGGGGTCTAATTGAGACCTATACTACAGAAGGCCACAGAACAAACCCACAGAGGAGCTAACTTTGTCTGCCACTCAGAAGATTTAGGAATCTAAAAGATGCCAAAGAAAGTTTTAAGCTCAAGAACACTTCTTTACAGCACATTGGTGATCATGAAACCAAGATTGAAAAGCTGCTTCACCTTCCCAACACCAAAGCTGGTAACAGACATGGAATTCTGTTACAGAAAACAAAAGCAAACAATTATTTCTCCATTTCATTGATTACAGCAGGAAACAGTCAGTGGTAGAAAGAAGTTGATGTTTGTCTCATTTCTATCTTCTAAATCTTACCCAGGCCATTTAATGGGCAGAAAATTATTTACATCTAGGATTCTAATGACAAGGAATGGAGTGTTTAGCTTCACAAACTACACGAGAAGGTCCCCTAAGAAAGGAGTAAAAAATAGATATTGGGTGCCAATTAATGATATCTAATACAAGGTTTAATTTTGAATACTTTATTATTTTTGTAATTTCCCAAATTGTTAAATGTAAATGAGATATATCTTATTAAGGCATAGTCTTTGCTAATTATACAAAAATTAATCAGGTAATCTAAAACTCAAAGTTTTGAAATTCTCTATTAATCAGAACCTTGGCATTTTACCACAAAAAGAACTGATTATCATTTTGATAGTCTTAAAGCACAGTACTCCTAAATTATAGAATTGTCTGTACACCAATATGAAAAATATACTTCTTTATATTCTCTAAGGTTTTTCATTTCAGAGAAAGGATTTGCTTTAAATGAATTATAACACGAAAAGAGAAATTAAGATATTTCTCTCTATATATATTTTTTTCCTGTAATTTTTCATTTATCTAGTTAGTGCAAGATATCTTTTTCACATGATATGGCTTCTCCAAAATTTTACATTTGAATTTCCAGGTCATTTAAAAATTAATAAGGTGAAGAAGAGTCTTAGGTCCATGGAGATAAAGAGGGCTCTGAGACTGACAAGTCTTTTTGGTCCTCAATAAGCTAAATCTAAAATGTATATGGAAAGATTCAAGTCCTATAATAGCTAAAACAATCTTGACACAGAAGAATAACATAGACATAATCACTTAATTGATATGTCTTACTGTTAGTTACCATAATCAAGACAATGCGGTATCGCTTGAGAAATAAACACATAGTTCCCTGGAACAGAATAGAGAAGCCAGATAAACCCACACAAGTATGCTCAACTGATTTTTGACAAAAATATAAAGGCAATTTAATGGAGAAAGAATAGCATTTTCAACAAATGGTTCTGGAGCAAGTGACCATATATCAGCAAAATAAGGAACTTCAATCTAAACTTCATGCTTTATACAAAATGGATCATAGACTTAAATGTAAAACATAAAACTAAGACATTTAAAAAAAAACCATTGGATATAGAAGACAAAAAGTTTTTAGACTTGACACAAAAAACATGATCCATAAAAGAAAAATATGGCCTCATCAAAACTAAGAACTTTTATTTGCAATAGATTCTGTTAAATAAAATATATATATATAATACAGAGTGGCAGAAAATATTTGCAAATATCATAATCAACAAATGACTATGGGGAAAATATTGAAAAAATATGTCTTAAACTTAATAATTTTTAAAAATCCAGTTAAAAAATGGACAAAATGTATGAACAAACATTTCACCCAAGAAGACGTACACATGGTAAATTAGCACAGGAAAAATGTTCGGCATTATTACCCATCAGGGTAATGCAGATTAAAACTATAATGAGATATCAATAGATACTTATCTGAAGAAACAAACAAAAAAAAATGGTGACAACACCAAATGCTTACAAAGATGCGGAAAAACCAGACAACTCATGTGAAAGGCTACACCTACTCTGGAAAACGGTTTGGCATTTTCTTAAAAATCTAAATGTGCAGCTATTAAACTTCCCAGCAATTGTACTTCTTAGCATTTATCACAGAGAAATGAAAACTGTAAATGGTTGTTTATAGTAGCTTTATTCGTAATAGCTAAAAGTTAGACCTATTTCACATATCAATAGGTGAATGGTTAAATAAACTATGGTACATGAATACTACTCAATAATAAAAATGAACAAACGGTTGACACACACAACCAGTACACATCACCATAGAATAAAGCTGAGTGAAAAAAAGCCAGTCCCAAAGGGTTGCATACTATATAAATTCCTTCATATAATGTTGCTAAAATGATAAAATTTTAGAAATGGAAAGGACATTTCTGGTTGCTAGAGTTACGGATGGACAGTTAGTGAGTATAATTAAAAAAGAACAACAAGAGGGATTCTTGTTATGAGAACTGTTATATATCTTGACTGTGATTGTGGATGTGCACATTCGCACATGTAATACAATTGTGTATAATTAAATACACATGCAAACAGACACACAAATGAGTACAAGTAAAACTGAGAAAATATAAATAAAATAAGTATATTGTATTAATATCAATAACCAGGCTGTGATAACGTATTACTGTTTTGCAAGATGTTACCATTGGGAAAAAACAGGTCAAGAGAACAGGGCATCTATCTGAATTATTTCATACAATTGCATGTGAATCCATAATTATTTTGATAAAAAATTTAATTTAGAAAATCTCAAAAAGGTTAATTTTAAAAATTACTTCAAGTTATTCTCTAATTATATTATTCTTGAGTATGTCATTCAAAAACCATATTTTCAAATCTTTTCATTAAAATATTTCACTGAAATATACCAATAGTGTTTACACATACTGGTTTAAATTAATGAAAAGTTTATAGTAAAGTCATTTGAGAAATTAAGTGACAACTTACTAAATTCATTTACTTAAAATAGTTTGATTTTTAACATGAAATGTTTCATGTTGAACAAATTTATATGATAAAATTTTCCAATCTAAAGTGTCTAAACAGGTAAAAAAAAGAAAGTTTAAGAGAAATTCCATGAGAAAAAATACAAAGCTGTAAATATAAAATGTAGGCTTGATTCTTATAAAAACTGGATTTTCCTTTATAAAAATGCATCTTAGAGGACAGAGACAGAGCTCAATATTCCAAGTCTTATTCCTTCCTCAGGCAGTTTGCTTATACCACTTTGAACCAGGTGTTGAGCTGAGACACATACCTGGATTCAACCCTTTTGTTTTTTGGTGTTCTTGAAAAATAGCATCCACCTAGAAATTCACAAAGCTAGCCATTCTGAATTATCATTAATATAGTTTTTAAAGTTTTATTTACTAATCCCTTCAGTGCATCCAATTATGATGTCAAAAACTACAGAGTAAAATTATACCTCCTTGACTTCTGGTTATAGATCTTCAGATGAATTTTATAAGCATCCCAAAGAAGCATTGACTGAGGCTATTTCAAGCTAAAATACCTTCTTCTAACAGTACTTTGAGCACAAAATGATTGTGAATTGAGTGTGCTTTGTAAGGATTTGAGTAATGTGGATCCCTTATTCTAAAGAATATTTTGGAGGTGAGAAAAAATTACCAAAAAGCTTGCTTATATTTTGCAATATTCTTTTTATCCTCTTTCGAAGAGAATTAAAATTTTTTTTATCCTCTTGATAATATTCACACGCATAATCACCTTAGTGTTCGCCCCTTAAGATTGTCATCTAACTATGGGTGGTGAACACACAATGCAATATATATATGCCTTACTGTTGAATTGTACACTTGAAACTTATTGGATTTCATTAACCAATGTCACCATACTAGAATCATCACATCTCCCACCCTATCCTTAATTATACCAAAAAAAAAAAAGCCTAAAGTATGACCATTAAAGTAAAAACAAAAAAAGAAGTATATAATTTAGGGGAGAAATTGTCCAAGAAAACTTAGACTAAAAGTTGTTGCTAGACCAATCCTTTAACGTCCTATTTCTTAATTTTGTTTAGTGAAATATTCTCATTTGAAAAATCACCATTAGGTATTTTAATAGTTGCAGCCAAAAGCTCCTTAATACTTCAGACAGTTTAAAATTGATGTCTCCCAAAGCACAAGCTTGCATAAGGCAGATGGTATGTGATGAAATCTGTTGGTTAGGGATCAATCTATAATCCCATCCACTAGGAGTTGTAACTGCTCTAGGTAGGGGAATAGCACCAGTGAAACGGACAGCTATTCTGCTGAAGTGCCATTGTCCTTTACTATAAAAACAATGAAAATGTTATGTGAAGCAGCTGCCAAGTTTGTGTGAACAGAGAAGTAAGGCCAGTGCTCCTGGGCAAAAGCTAGTTGCAAACAGCCAACTCTCCACGCTGAAAGAGAGTGAGATTGTATGTCTACAGTTATGGCTATAAATGGCAAGTGAATCAAATTAAAATTCCTGTATGAAATGTAAATTTGTTTCTTCAACTCCGGAATTCTCTAGGCCATAACCTCCTTATTTCTCACTGAAACAGTAATTTGGATAGTGACCTGAAGTAATATATTTTTTGATGATAAAAGATGACTTAGAAATATAAGTATCAGCTATTAATTTTTAGAAATGTAAAGCTTTTGAATCAATGGTGATCTTCAATACTGTTGTAATTTGCAGTGAATTAAAGCTCAAAGTTGTAGATCCACCTTAGAAAACAGTGGGTGACTGAGTCTATGGGAGGGCACATGTGGAAAAAGCAGTGTACATTTACTAACTGCCTACTCTAGATCAAGAGCTGTCCACACATTTCTTTTTTTAACTTTCACCAAACTTCCCTAACTTAAGAGTTTTCTCTTTATTACAAGACCAGCAAACTGAGACAAAGAATTTCACCAGTTAAATTACAATATTTTTTCTAATATTAATCTGTCAGTTTACAAATCGTTAGAGTGAGAAATTATCTGTGATCCAATAAGTAAGAATGCCTTGATGCTTGTTTCTGTCTGGTTATAATTAGAAAAGTTACTGATCTTTTGATATTGATAATGTCACCACTATCAAGTTTTTATACTTCCAAGTATAAAAGGTTCATGTTAATCTAAACCAGGTTAAGACACTAGACCATAAAGTGTGAAGATCGGTGAGAATGTAGACTCAGACACAGATTGCTTTCATTTTGGGTTAATACAAACCAACATATGCAAAGAAATGAACCAAATAATACTAAAAGTGAGTGGAAGCAGCTCTTCAATACATAAGCAGTCACTAGTTACCTAGGTGCTAGTTCCTCACAAAGTTCATTCAAATTTTAGGGGTCAGTGCAATCTGTATAAGACAATCATCCTGCTAGGTCAGAATTACTCAGATCTCTGGGTTCCCTGCTTTTGAGACCATTAGTTAGATTGGAAGAGACAGGTCAGCATTCAAGAATTTGGCTGCTAATATGTTACAGTAATTCCTCTCTCTCTTACTGTGTCATTGGACAGTAGCAGGCCTGGCCACAACAAAACTTAGAGATGCTCATTTCTCCTTCAGTGTACAAAGATCTGGCTATTTTAAACCATCCCCCTCTCCAAATTCTTTGCCACCCCTTCCATCAAGAGGTAGGAGGTCTACTTCTTCCTCTCAGTGGGCCTAGAACTGCTTCCTCAAATAATGTTGGAGGGAAAGTGGGGATAGGTAATAAAGGGTGATGCAGCTTCTATCTTGTTTATTGAAACACTTGTATTTGGAGCCTTGTACCACTCCATAAAGTGTTTGAATAAATACCTTATGGCCACTATGCTATGAGAAAGGCAAGACACTCATATGTAAAGCTTCTTGGCGATGCTAGTCTTCAAGTCCCCACAGGACAGCAGCAGACAAACATGTAAGGTATGAACTTCAGGTGATTTTAGCCCTTGACTTGAGTCACCTCAGCTTTTGGCTCTTCTCACCATGAAGCACACGCTAGCAATTTCTTTTGGCCCCTATTCAAATTCTTGATCTACAGAATTTTTGAGAATAATAAAATAGCTGGTTTAAGTCACTAAGTTTTGGGTGTTGTGTTATACAGCAGTAGTAACCAGAACAAATGGTCAGACACTAATCACTTTTTGCAGTCCCACTGTATGGAATGCACAGAACCTAAAGCTTAAAAAGGGACTGTATTCCTGTCTTGAAGTGCCATTATTTATAACTCTATTCCTTACCATTTTCTCTGGCTTGTGCAGATTTTTTTCTGTTTTATAAATATGAATCAAGCATTTCTGAGAACCTTGTATAAAAAGAGACCCTAGTAGAAGTGTCACCAAAAATTAATTAAACCACAAGAATACGTAAGTAATATCTTAATAGTGCATACATTCCCAAATATAATTTCAGATAATTTTGTTAAGATTAGGTTTTGCTACTTATGACAGAAAACTGAAATTAACAGTGCTAAAATGCATAAAATTTTATCCTGGGATTTGACAGTCTAAGGCTTTGGAGTCGAGTCAGACAGCATATCTGTGTTTGAGCTAAGTTTTATCAGAAACACACAGGCTTTTCCCAGCTCTGTACTGATCCATTCCTAGGATGTGGTTCTCATCCACATAATTCAAAGTGGCTGCTGTTGCTTCAGTTATTGCTTCCACATTCCAACCAACAAGTATAAGAAAGAAAAGGAGTGGGCCAAGCTACCTAGTTAGCACACTTTCAGGAAGTTGAACATTCTGTTTCCACTTTGATATTGGTCAGAACGATTATGGCCACACTTAGCTGCAAAGATATCTGGGCAAGGAAGTATATCAGGAGAAGCAACCTGCCCAGTTGACCTTCAGAGGTTCTGTAACTTTAAAGAATAATTGGAAAATGGCTATGTCATGCTACTAGGATTCTCCTTTTACAAAAAGGATGCATGACAAAATATTTCAATTGCCTACTTGGTCGCAAAGAGAAAACATATGAAAGAAGCATATGTTTCTTTGTCATATGTTTCACTGTGTCAGAGACTACTACATTATTAGTCTTACCCGTGATGTAGAAATTATTGGCCTCATTTTCTAGAACAGAAATGGACTCAGGTGTATGTAGTAGAAACGTAGTTTAAATCTAGGAAGGCTTTCTGAGAACAACATCCATTCTCTACTTCTTTAAGGGAGAAGAACCCCGGAGAGATATCGTCAGTGACCTTTGAAGCAGGGACCTGTGTCTTGTTATCTGCTACCAACCCTTCACAACGATGATTGATGATGATGATGATGCTAACTTGGACTGAACGTTATATGCAGGTACTCCAGTGCCACTCAGCTAGTAATTCATTAGTGTAGACTCTTCGAATTTCTTTTTTCTAGTCAGTATGTTTACTTTCATAAAAAAGAAAAAAAAACTTCTTACACATTTTTTCTCTAATTATTTCTAAAGAGTAAGACCACAATTTTGTTCAAATACTCAAAATGATTTTGTTCAAATATTCCAAATGATTATTAAAAGTTTCTCTTTAAGTGACATGGTGCTTTTTTTGGACTTCTAACTCTAAGTGCACTCTAAGTAACTCATCTTGATAGAACTGAAGAAAAAGTTTTTTTGTATTTTTAGTTGTTTTAGTTCATTTGAAGAATCTAGATTACTCTTTATTTGGCTTACTAAACTGGAAAAAAATTAAAATGTCAAATATTAACATTAAAAGTTCTGTGACTTTTTAACTTTCTCTGACGTTCTTCGGAAACTATTATTTCCAATATCTTACACTTGGCTGTGCATGGATTTATTCTTTATTAAAAAATAAACTATTGTGCATGCCTGAGAAATTTTGAAATCTGGTGTTATCCAACAACCTTGGAACTTATAAAATTATTGTCCTGTTAAAGCATTATAGTTCTTGAAATACATAAAGCCTGCAATAATAGTTTTAATAAAAGCTGGAGTCACCAGAATAACACCACTGTCAAGTAGCAACATAAACAGAATGAGAGCAATTAAGTACACCACTCCTAAGTGGCCGGGGCACAGGAAGAGAGATGGTCATAGCAAAAATTCCGTAACACTTAGAAACAATTTGCCTGAAGCTAGCCTATTACTACTAATTGCTTTTGAACTGCAAAATATTCTCTAGAATCAATATTTTTGTTGTTTTCTTTAATTTCCTACCTGCTTCCTCAATTCTTCAAGTTGATACACATGTAAGCTGCAGCATTATGTCATGGCTAGAAACAGCTACTTTTTGCCTAATCTTGACATGGGTGTCAAAAGCAGCAAAGCTGGGGTTATTATCTTTTGTCAGCTTTTTCTATAGGAAATTTTAGGTCATGAGTCTATGGATTTTGCAAGTAAAACTGTAAATTAAATTGAAAATACAAATCAATCAGGATATTATTATCAAATATTAATATTTATTGTCCATAAACCTCTAATAAATGTTCTTATATTCCTAGCTTTAAACTCTAAAACTTTCTCAGTGCACAGCAAAGAGCTGTATGTTGCTAAAATGTTGCTTTGTGTTCAGTTTCAGTGAAATATAAAATCATGGCTGAGATG
This sequence comes from Pteropus medius, assembly GCF_902729225.1. Lineage (NCBI taxonomy): Eukaryota > Metazoa > Chordata > Mammalia > Chiroptera > Pteropodidae > Pteropus > Pteropus medius. Next base: position 1,213,810 of record NW_024347731.1, on the reverse strand, counting down.
TCATTAAACAATTGTAGTGAAGTAGCTATCTACTACTGCTGATGTATCTTTACTTGTTATTTTCCAGTTCTCCAAGTTGTGATTATTTTTCAAAAGTAGTCAGAAGTCAATGAGAAGTAGAGAAATTTCCAAACTTGTAAATCAGAAACATTTTAAATATCTAGCTGCTAGTGCTATACACAAGGTTTTATTTATCATCAATGTTGGATAGTTCTAATACTAGAATTAAGATTTAGGTGTTTTCATGCCACATGTATAAGCCTGACTCTCCATAAACAATCAGTTACACTTTTAGTTCGGAAATTTTTCAATGAAAATTAAAGGAGAGGATACTTTCCAAACGCATCATTCTAAACATCATTGTTTGCAAGACTGAGACTAGCATACAATAATTTGATGTATTCTATATTTTTTGACTACTTAATAGTTCTTAAAAATGAAGGTAGAGGCTAATTTCTTAGTGTCCTAATATCACACATAGAAATTGCTCAGGCTGCAAAAATTGGCATCTAATCAAGAAAGATATATTTAACCAAATGGCTTTGGTGGCATTTTAGAATTCACCTCTAGTAAGATCTTGAATCAGTCATTAGCTGATTTGTTCACATATGTGTTGTTTCTTCTATGTCAAACTACTCTGGCCGGTTGAGGCACAAGTGGAAAAGCATGCTGTGATTTCATCACCAATGACTGCCTATCAAGACACAAAGAAACAATCTATTGGAGCACAGCTTGGAAACCTTTCATTGTTACTTTGTGCATGTATGCATGAGAGTGTTACTTTTCTACTAAAAGACAGCAGATAAACCAACTAATATGCAACAGGGAATGGTGAAAATTGAAGGCACCTCAAGAACGTGTGTCCATATAAAGAATTAATCACATCTCAACTCCAGCTAATTGTTGTTATGAGCCCAGGATGGTAAGAGAATCCTTCTTTTTTCTCTCTTTCTTCTTCCTCTTCCCCTTCTCCTTTTCCTTCTTCTTCCTTCTTCTTCTTACTACCCTAAAATTCAATTTATATGTGTAATCTCATTTTAAAAATAACCTAAGCCAAAATGCATAAAAAAATAAAACACATATACATATGGATATTATCAATAGGTCACCAGTCCAATTTACTCTCATTTTACAAATGAGAAAAAAATGAGTCCTTGTAAAATTAAATACAAACATATTTAAAAAATATTCACAAAGGTAGAATAAAAAGAAAACAGTTTTGTTATTAAATCAGAATGCAATGTGCATTTGCTCAGAGATTTCAAGACAGAAAGCTACCTCACCCTTTTATATAACCAAGCACACTGTAGTTTGTTGATCTCTTTCCATTTTAGGTTAGATATAAGGAAATGGTTTGAAAAATATAATTTTCACTATTTTATGCACATTGTTACCTCTCCTATACCTTTTTCCAAATAAATGTTTTTCAAGATTTTTGTGGTAGCTTGTCTGTGAAACGGCTGCCAACAATTCCTTCTATCACTGTCCACTCCTGCCACCTGTTCCATAAAGAGCCGGAGACTATTTCTTTCTCTCTGAATCTGGGCTGGCACCCGAGACTTGCTTTGGCCAGCAGAATACAGCGAAAGGGATTTGTGCCAGTTCTGTGCCTGAACGTAAAAAGGGCTGTCAGCTTCTGGCTTCTGCTCTCTGGGAAGCCAGCTTCTATGCAAAGCTGGATAGACTGACTGAAGAGCTAAGCCTAGTGGATGAGATACCACGTAGAAAGAGAGGTCACGGGAGGAAAAACAACACCACCTCATGTAGCTGAGTTCAGATGACATAAAAAAGAGGTCCAGCCCTTTTAGACAGACAGCATATAGCCCTTCTGGCCACTCGGGATACGGTTCTAGCATGGGAAGGAGGCCATCTTGAATCTTTTAACTCCAATGCCGCAGCCCTAGCTAACACCTCATGAAGCAGAGGGGCCATCCCCTGTGTGAATTCCTGGCCCACAGAATCAAAAGTAATAAAATAGTTATTTTTAACCACTAAATCTTGAGTAATTTATTATGCAGCAATAATTCACTGAAACACCTGTGCCCGCACAGTATGAAATAGAGATTGAGAGTTGGCAATCATCTAATAAATTGGATTTGAATAAACTACCACCAGCCATTATATGTCAGTATTATAGAGAATTTCCTGTCCATAAGATGCTTTAATAAATATTTTACATGTATTATTTCAGAAATCCTTATAAATCCAAATAAGAGATACTATTTAAGTCACTAGATCCCTAAGAAAATTGAGGCATAAAAAGGTGAAATTATTTGCACAAAAAACACTAAATTGGAAAATAGGGATTTGATTACAAGTAGTATAACCCAGAGCTGTGAGGTGAATCACTGTGTTCTTTCAAACAGAATTATTTAGTTTTAAAATCTTCCCAGGCACTGAATTACTTCTGTTGTGTAACCACACTGGCCATATTTACCAAATACAGCATTATTTATTTATTTATTTATTTATTTATTTATTTATTTAACAAATATTCATGGACAAATTTTGTACAAGGCACCATTCTAAGTGCTAGAGATAGAAAGCAAAAGTCCTTGCCTCATGAAATTTTCATTTCAGTGAAGGTAACAACAAACAAACAAACAACAACAAACAAACAAACAACAAACAAACAAACAAACAAGTATAAAGTATGTCAGGCAAGGTTAAGTGCTATGGAGCTAGATAAAGCAAGCTGATGGAGACAGGAAGAGAGGAGATAGAGAAAGAAATGCCATTTTAAATAGAATAGTCAGGAAGGAAGGCTTCTTTATAGTTACTTTTGAGAGGAGACTAAAGGAGGTATGAGAGTGAGTTTTCAGAATATCAGAGGGAAGATTATCCCATCAGAAGAAACAGCAAGTACAGAGGCCCTCAGATGGAGGCACGCTTGGAAGGAAAGAAGGAAGGTCCAAGTGGCTGGAGCAGTGACTGATGGGGACAGTAAGAGGTATGACATGCAAAATTCTAAGATGACTCCCAGAATCTCAGCCCTCTGATGTTATACCTTGTATAGTCCCCTCTTTTAATCATAGGCGGAATCTGTGATTGCTTCTATATATATATATCAAAGTATATAGCAAAGACAATGGAATGTCATTCCTTTGATTAGGTTACATTACATGGCAAAGATAATGGGATATCTATCCCATGAGTAAGTGGCATTGTCTAAGACTCTATCAAAGTAGATCAGAATAAGAGACTCCCCCTCTCTGGCTTTGAAGAAATAAACTATCATGTTGTGAGAGGACAACATGGAAAAGACATGTGGGCAGCATCTTGGAGTTGAAAGTGGCTCCCAGCCAAGAGCCAGTAAGACAGCAAGGAACTCACTCCTATAACCACGAGAGGTAAATTCTGCCACTAATGCAAGAGAACACGAAAGTGGATTTTTCCCCCAGATAAGCCTCCAGATGAGAATGCAGCCTGTCTAACACCCTGATTGCAGCAGTCTTGTGTGACCCTAAGCAGAGAACCCAGTTAAACTGTGTTCTGACTCCTAGCCTGCAAAAGCTGAGATATTACATGTGCAATTTGTAAACTACTAAGTTTGTGGTAATTTGTTATACAACAACAGGAAGCTAATACAGAATGAAAGGAGTTTGGGGTGATATGGTGGGGTGAAAGGAGGGGCCAGTTCACTTAAGACTTGTAAGTCATAGTAAGATCTTCCTGATGAAACTGTCCTGTATCTTAATTGTGATATTTGAAGGAGGTCATTAGATTATATCAATATAATATTGGACTAATTATGCAGTATGTTACCATTGCCACTACATTTCATGTCATCATCAATCAGCATTGATATACTTCTCTAACCATTCCCGAAGACAGGATTAATGTGGGAGATGGCATGACTAAAGATTATAAGTCCCTGCAGAAGAGGTTGCTGTTGTCCGGCCTTGAACTCATTATTCACACGAAGCTTTTGACATGTTTAGAGCAGAAAGTACACACTCAATAAGTGATGCACAGAAAACAGCAGTAGAATATGACCATGGTTTTAATAAAGGATTACAAGAACGAGGGCTCTTCACTCTGTGTGTTTAACTGGAAGGCAGATAGGATGATAATACTGTCAGCTTTATGGGATGGTTCATGAAATGGATTGATATAGAATGAAAAGACTAGGAATTTATTATATAAAACCATATTGTATTTTAGATATCAGAGGGACATCTGACCAAAAACAAACAAACAAACAAAAAACAAAAAAACAAAAATTCAGATTATGATACACATAATTTCTTCTGTTAGGTGAAGAGTTCTCAAATATTTCAACAATGGACAGTTTCATTCACTCTAGAGAGAAAATGCAGATTTTATTTGGAGAATATTTGACCATAAATGGCATTAACCAAGAATATCTGTGGATTAGTAATGAAGTAACCTCTGTAACAAGTTTTAGCACCTCTAAAACATTTTACAATTTTAGGCTTTGGTTTTGCAGGAATGGAGATAGATGTTTTAAAATGGCCCTCAAAATGCCCCTTTTGGGTCATGGAAATAGAAAACATAGATGATGCTTTTCTTATTACAGGAAAAAAACTGTAAAAATATCAGACAGTTGTAATTAAAACCACCTGGAAATAATTTCTATGTGTTTCAAAAGACTAATGACTAAGAAATTTGAAGATACAGCTGGATGAAAATCTATTTCTCTACAAAGATCACTCATAGTAGGTACTTTATCTGAAGTTAATTATTAGCTTAAATAATATCTGCTATGGTGTTTGTTCCTGGGTTGTCTACAATATCATTTGATGATTTCTATAAAAATTCCATGTGAACAATAATAATCTTGAAAAAATTACTTTCCTTGAGAATATGGTATGTTTTTTCATGAACAGTGTGTTGTCTTTTTTAACCTTAGCCACTACAAACCTCAGAGCTAAATATATTTCTCGAGTTGAGTAAATGTCTAGAATTCTATGGTACGTCTATCTACATTCTCGGTTTTCCATTCTAATTTATATTTTCACAAGCACTTGACTATATTTATTATTTATACATTTGATTTTTTGTGAAATATTCTATGCTATTTCAAATTTGTTCTGAAACGATACAGGGAATAAGGGAAAAAAGGAAGGAAAAAGAGGAAGAAAAAGTGCAATCAATAAGCATTATACAGACAAGCTGTGGATAATTTCAGGCAACTAGTTATCAAATAGCTGGGCTATAAGGCTGTGAGAAGTCAAATATCACTATAATTAAAAGTCTACAAAGAAATTCAAATATCCAACTGCTTCCATTATCCTGTTCATCAAGATAACCGGGAACTAAAACTGCACATACAAAAGGTAATCAAAAAGAAACTACCAGCATGTAAAATATTTTCACTGATAATATATTTTTACAATTCAGTCAAGAAAAGTTGTGACTGCAATAACAAAAATAATATTCTAGAATGAGCAACTAAATGTTTATTATCAAAGGATAAATGCATTGATAATCTACTTTATTCTCAGGTTTCTTTGCAATTTTTCTTTCATAGTTTAGTAACCACTACATTGGAAGTTTTAAAATTCTATTTATTTAAATAAGAAAATTACTTTAGAAGTTAACCCTAAATTGTTTATTCCAAGTCAACTCCAAAAAAGCATCATCACTCCAATTAAAGACAGGTCTATGGTGAGAGAATAAACATAAATACAAATATGTCCCCTCAAATCAACCAATATATCCAAAGGTGAAAAAAAAATGTAGCCTACACAATAGTGATCATGAAATGATTAATACAGAAATGCCTGTGAAGAGCTATTACTACAAAGATGTTTAATGGTGTTAGCAAGGACATACAATGGTAACACACAGGCAGGCATTGTTTGCAACATTTCTTTCAGGAAGGAAAACGCTCTTCTTCACCAAGAGATAACTATAATTCTTCCTAATAATTGACATAACTCAGAAATAAAATAAAATTTCTATCTTAACAATTATACTAGCTCACTTCTTATATAGTATGACAACCGAGACTATATCCTATATTCTTTTAGTAAAGTCATTCATTCATTCACTCATTATCCATCCACCCATCTATCCATCCATGTAGTAAATATATACCTAATGCATACCAGGCAATGCACTAGAATTTGAAGGTAGACTTATGAGCAGGAGAGATAGAATATTCTGTAATTGTTTTCAGAATCCACTAAATCTTCTATATAGTTTGTCATGTATAAATATGTATAGTAAAATATATTTTTACTTATTTTTATTTATTATATTATACGTAATTTTTGATGAAAGTAATATTTTTAAGTTCATAAAACATTTTTTTCAGCATCTACACAAAACCCATGTAAAAAGGCTTCCCCAACATTACTACATATAGACATCTAAGATGAATATATACTATGTGACTATTACAGTCAAGAAGTGTTGTCAGAGTTGGAAATTCAATAAATATTTAGTACGCTGTAGCTACATTATAACTAAGCCACTGTTTATCTTAATTTCACAAAATATAAAATCAAACTATGACTCTCACTATTTGAACTTCACTGTAATTTGAGCTATACATGAATGCTCACCCTCAGTCACAAGAAAAAATATTCAACAGACTCTTTGTATCTATTAGACAAAATTAATGTTAAACAAACAAATGATTTATCACTATCAATATTATAATCAGTTATAGTGATATATCTACTAAATTTAAGTCATCGGTTATTTCCTATTTGTACGGCATTTCTTTAAAAAACAGAGAACAAAGATGAGATGACCAACACATATTATCACTAGTCTATCTAGACACTTTGCTAGATGCTTTACATAAATTATTTTAGTTTTATAGACAATTTAGTCCCATACCTCTACACTCACTATGGCAGCAAATATTATTATGAAGCCGAAAGAAGCATAATTAACCTTTCTAAAGTGAAAGAAATGACTATATATATGGCACAGCTTAAGATAGGAAGAAGCCTATCTTCTTTTTCCTAACTCCATTTAGTATTTTCCTAACTCCATTTTTTTTTCCTCTCTTCTTAAAAGAAACCTCTTTTATCCCATAGAAGAATTCTATGTGTTGATTTCAAACCATTCTAGCTAAGAGACAACTATATAGCATAGAGATGGAAAAGGATAGAAAATAATGTAAAGCGTGAAAAATAATATATCAAAAATTCATAAAGACATTTTAAATATATATTAACCCACTGTATTAGTTAGCTAGGGCTGTTATTGCAAAGTACCACAGACTAGGTAGCTTAAACAACAATTTATTTTCTCAGTTCTAGAAGCCTAGAAGTTTGAGATACAGATATCGGCAGTGTTAGTTTCTTTTGAGGACTCTGTTCATGATTTGTAGATCGTGATCTCTCTGTATCTCCACATCATTTTCTCTCTGTATGTGTCTGTGTCCAAAATTTCTTTTCTTAAAACAACATTCAGTCATATTGGATTAGAGCTCAACCTAATAACCTCCCTTTAACTTAATTACCACTTTATAAAGACTTTGTCTTTAAATGCTGTCACATTCTAAGATATTAGGGGTTAGAACGTCAACGTACGAGGTGGTGGAGGAGGGCGATTCAGCCCATAACACCTAGCAAAACACAAGAAAATCCTGAGTATTATGAAATCAGAATTATTATAATTTTTCATGTTATTTCTAGCTTTCCAACTAAAAAACAATGGAACAAATGTATTTAATAGAGTAGCCCAAAGCCAATCTACCAAGATTTAAAAAATCCTTAATCTCATTGCTAAGGGGACATCCTCCTGCCCATAGCAAAATTATACAGTCGTTTAAGAAAGTTGGTCTACATTGTAATAAAATTCGATAGTAACACACGCGAAGCTTTTACTCATATTCTTCTTTGTTTTGTTTTTGTTTCTTTGTTGCATTCTGTTTGTTTTGATTTTGCTTTTTTTTTCTGGCAAAGTTATTATTTAGTTGGGCCATTTCCTGAATCAGATTCAAAAGGGAAGAAAGGGGTGATACATTTATTTTCTTGATAACATCTAAAATTCATTTTTAAAATGCCAAGGTAAGTCATTGTGTTTGCCTAGGTATTTGATTTTCGCTTCTTTGTAGATGGTGAAACTCACTATAATTGTAGTTAAAGAATAGGTGAAGAACATATATGATAAGAAAACACCGAAGGAAATGTGCCACTGAGTAGTAAATGACATAGTCTTTATACCTAAAAAACAATCAGCCCACCAGGAATGTTCTGTGGGAACAGAGAAATTATTTTAATGCTTTCTATAAAATCATTTATTGATTATTTTTAAAATGGGTCTCAAGATTTCAACTTTGAATGAGAATTCCTATACTCTTTATAAGCATAAATTTACTCGAAATTATGCTAAGTGATATTTCTTATTTCAAATAATAATCATTTCTTTTCAGATCATATCATTGCTAAGTATAAAAATAAAATTTTATATATGACTTGTAATGATATTCCAAGATATATCATTAAAGAAATTAGAGGCAATTACAACTATAGCATGTCAGAACCATTAAAATATATCAGACTATCTTCAGGTTTTTTAAAATACATGAAAAAAATACTAAAATTGTACTTTGAAGGAAAAATGACTTTCATCATTTATGTTTCTGTAGCTTGAATATAATTATGAAATATTATCTTATTCCTAACTATGGGAAACATCCAAGAACCAATTTTTACCCCCGTGGGGCGATATCACCCTCACGGAGAATGCATGCTACAAGTGACAAATAGCACACTGCCTGGCATATAGTCTCACGATAAATGGGTGATTTCAAAAATGTTTAGAAGACAGTTTCTTAATATGATGTCCATGGAAACCTGATGGAATCCTGGGTGGGCCTGCCAAAATCATGTGGAAAAATGTGGTTCATTAAGAATTATTCTGGGAAGGTCCACAGCTTTAACTATATTCTCAAATTGTTTTTTAAGAATGAAATTAAGAAGTACTGGCTTTAGATCAATAGAAAAAGGAACACTTGTATACTGGATATAATTGTTTATTTTCTACAGAACTGGGGATGTTTTAGTTATTAATTAAATTAGTGCATTCTATATAATAATTTCCATAGTCCTTGTTGAAATAATCAAATTCAGTTTAGGTCACCAAACTTTTGCTGAGCATTAACTGTGGAAATGGCTATAGTATGTGAAGAAAGTGAAACACTATCTTAAAGAGCTTTCTTAGAACAAGAGTTTTTGTTAGATGGTTTATACTGTTAGGCCAAGTTTTAGCCTCAAAGTTGCTGGTGGAATTACTAGAGATCTGTACATCCATATTGTTTGTATGTGAGAAGATTTAGGTCAAATAAGGGTATTTACAAAAGCTTTTGAAATCTCTGAGTAGACTAGGTAGTAAGAAATCTTCTGACTCTGTAGTACTTTAAGAATGTTTAAAATTTTAGGAAATTAGTGGAAAAGACAACTTACATAAAGCTAAAGTTGAACAAAGACAGAGTTTGTTTTATATTAGTATATTTTCAGGCAAGTTCTTTTAAGGACTCCTCCTCACTCCCAAGACCTTTGTCTGCAGCTCAAAAGGCTTAGCATAGGATAGAATTACAAAAGAAAGAAATATGCTTTAATAATATTTCTCAATCCAAATTTCCATCAGCAGTGGGATAAATAAGTAAATGATAAAATATCTTGCAGCAATAAGAATGATCTACAACTACACAAAACATGAATGGACATCACAAATAGAATACTAAGCAAACAAAAAGCCAATATAGTTTTTGTGTTTTATTATTCCATTTCTATAAATTCAAAAACAGGCAAAACTAATCCCTGGTCATTCAAGTCAGGATAATAGTGGCTGCATGGTGTGTGTGGACCATCAGAGGGACTCCTGGGTTAGTGGAATGGTCTATTTCCTTAGGCAGTTTTTACACTAATTTGCACACTTTGTGAAAATTCATTGAGTTTTACACTTATGACGTATGCCCTTTTTATATGTATTATACTTCAAAAAGTTAGTTTAAAAAAAAGTATTTTAGCTTGTTGAAGTTTCCAGATATAGACACTGTAAATTAATCAGGCCTTTTCATATTTTTTTATTAATGAAATAATACTTTATATATAATTTATGTTCATGAGAAGTATATATTCTATGTTAAGTGTTACCGTAAAAGAGATACCAATTTAGACCACAATAATAGAAAAGAAAAATCAAGGTCACTGGCATCTTACTTGAGAGTCATTTAATTTTAGGAATGACAATACAGAATTCTTCATTTCATAGAGATTTAGCAACTCTTGGAATGGCACAAATAACATACTAACTTGGCTAAGAGCTAAGAGTCTGGACCAGACCTTGTACGAGTGATTTTATACCTCTTCATTTCATTTAGTTTGTGTTTTTCCAGTAGGCACTATTACCTAGGTGATTAAATTATTTTCTTGATCATCCCAGTTCTCTCTTCTTTCTCCCTGGATCCATTCATCCTAGCACATGAGGTTTTTCTATTTCATTACATTGTTTTTCTTTACCACAGTGTCTGTTAAGAGCTTCCAGGTCAACCTGAGGGAACTGGTAAATGTTTTAACAACTAGCTCAACTAGCTCTTGGAGGGAGGTGTGGGAGGATGCCCTACCTAGTTTGTAGCATTTGCTTGTTTGTGCAGTGTAAATACTTTAACTATGATCTGTTCGAAGCTACTATAGAACATCATTGAGCACAGAGTTGGGAAGGGATACACACAATCTGCTCTGGTACCAGCCAGCTCTAGCACACCACTGTGTTAATTCAAATCTGATATGGAATGCAAAGATTCATTTAAATCTGTCTTCCTTTCCCTCATCCCTTCCTGCCTTCTGCTTTCTCATTCTCTCTCCCTTCCTCTTCCCTTTCCTCCCTTCTCTTTCTCTCTCAATAGTTGATCTTCTCCTATGAAAGTCACCTTGACCTTGATCAGGCTATGTAAATGCCCTTTCTCAGTGCACTGTATGGAAGCTGCATATGTCCACCATATAGCAAAGTACCTTCTTGTTCCTTAACACTCA